>NC_069380.1:80699166-81347777 GCF_027475565.1 Acinonyx jubatus
TGCACTGAAGCTGGACGGCGTGCTGGTGTGTGGGGGCGCCCTGCTCGACGCTGCCTGGTTGGTCTCTGCAGCCCACTGCTTCGACAGAATCAGGAACTGGGAGAACCTGACGGTGGTGCTGGGTGAGTTTTGTGGCTCCTCCACCTGCTGAGCGTGGCTTGTGAAACCTGCCACGAGATGAGTGCCTCCAAACAGAGAAGTGGGCAATGTCCGGGCGGACCCCGGTGCCGCAGTGTCCCAGTGTGGCCACGGCCCCCCGGCCTCTCCACCCACAGAAAGTCACGGAGGTGTTGCTCTGCTCTACTCCCTTCTCACTTGGGCCAAGAGCCCCAGGGTTGCCTGGTGGGTGATGGGACGCCGAGCACCCCCAGGGAGGGTCTGGGAAGAACTTGGGGGATCCACCACCCCTCCTCACGTGCCCTCAGCACCCCCAAATTCACCCAGATTCACCCTGATTCACACTCCACGAGGAGCCCTGCGGTGGCTGCCTGGGGGTGCCGCTCCGGCCAGCCTGGGACGGAACACAGGGCCCCTTCTGCCCCAGAAGCAGGCTGAGGGGCGGGGTATGAGCGGTGCCGGTCCCCCGCAGGCGAGCACGATCTCCGCAAGGAGGAGGGCGAGGAGCAGGAGCGGCACGTCGCCCAGATCATCATCCCCGACAAGTACATCCCCCGCAAGACGAACCATGACATCGCCCTGCTGCGCCTGCGGACGCCCGTGGCCTTCACCAACCATGTCGTGCCCCTGTGTCTGCCCGAGAAGGCCTTCTCCGAGAGGACGCTGGCCTTCATCCGCTTCTCCACCGTCAGCGGCTGGGGCCAGCTGCTGGACAGGGGCATCACGGCCCTTGAGCTCATGGCCATCGACGTGCCCCGGGTGATGACCCAGGACTGCCAGGAGCAGTCACACAGGAAGGCGGGCTCTCCGGCAATCACCGAGAACATGTTCTGCGCCGGCTACCTAGATGGGAGCAAGGATGCCTGCAAGGGGGACAGCGGGGGCCCGCACGCCACCAAGTTCCAGGGCACCTGGTACCTGACGGGGATCGTCAGCTGGGGGGAGGGCTGTGCGGCCGAAGGTCACTTCGGGGTGTACACCAGGGTCTCCCAGTACATCGAGTGGCTGCGCAGGCTCATGAGCCAGAGCCCAACCTCGGGAGGCCTCCTCCGGGCCCCGCTGCCCTAGCCTCAGTGCAGGGCCACCCTAATAAAGCTGCCACCCGTCCCTGCTCTGTTCCAGAAACACCCTGCACTTCTGGAGTGGGGGAAGGGGGTGCAAAGCTGGCTGAGCAGGATGTGCCCGGGGGGAGCACCGATGTGCCTGCCAGGGAGGGGACGCACTGTTTCCCAGGGGACCGTGCTCCCCTGACGGCCGTTGTGGTGGTGCGTGTGCACGTCGGCATGCATACATTGCTGCCTACACATCAGCACACACACACCTGCATCCACATATCGGCGTGCTTACACTTGCGTGCTCACACTGGCACACACACCTGTGTCCACACATTGGCGTGCTCACACTTGCGTGCTCACATCTTTACGTTCCATTCCTGTCTTCTTGCACAAGCATGTCGCCCTCATTTCACGTACACGGGAAGCATCATCCATTCATCCTGGGGACTGTCCTTCCAGATCTATCTGTGTACGTAGCTTTGACCATAAAATGTGAGGCTGTCACCCTCCATATGGCGTTTGTCACTGGCCCACCCGTGAGCACACCTCTGGAGCGCCCTCCTGCCACCCTGGAGCACTCGTCCTCACCCTGTTGAGGCCCTGCTTGTCCTGGAGCCACGCTTTCTCTCACGCTCACAGCACCCCAGAGATGGGCCTTCCTCCACCGAGGCTGTTTTCCAAAACCAAGAGCACGTGGGCAGGTTTTGGAGGCTGTGGTTCCCCAAACCCTACAGAACCGGGCGTCCTCTTCCCGCCAAGGTCCCAGTCAACAACGGTCCTCAACGAGGGTCCCAGGGAAGCCCTGCCTGAGAGCCACCAGCTTCCTCAGTCCTGCCGCATCAGTGGGACCGGGGAAGGACCCAGTGAGTGACATTTTTATCAGATCCCTCAGGTGATCGTGGGGCCCGCTCGGCCTAAAGCCACACAGGCCATGGAGGAGGGAGAAACAAGCTGTCTGGTGGGGGAGGGAGATGACACAGAAGTGGGGCCCCCCTAAACATGGCAAGGCAGGTAAGGGCCCTGCCCCCACCAGACACACCCGCGGGTGGAGGGGGCAGACTGGTTGCCCCAAGCCTGGAACGCCAACGGTGCTCCACACGGGTGCATTTGGCGCCGGACTTGCTGGGCTGAGGGATCAAGCCATATTTAGTGTAGAGTGAACCCAGGCCACCTGGTTTTGTCCAAGTGTCCTGGGACATGCCCGTTCCTTACACGGCATCCTAGGACAGAGATGGTCCGGCCAAAGAGACTATCTGCCCCTGGAGCCGGATGTGCTCACCATCTGGGCCTTTGCACAAGAGGTTCGCTGGCAGCCCAGCCGGCCGCCGGCCGGGGTCTCAGCAAGCGGACGGCTGTGCACCTAAGGAGACCCACCAGTGGGCGAGTGCGGCCCGCCTCATACTCCTGGCCAAGCCACCTCCTGCCCTGTGCCATAGCTCCTTGTCTTCGAAACAGGGGCCTCGGTGCTGGTGACCAGGATGGTCTGGAGCACGTAAGATGAGGGCCCTGGGAGGGCCCGCTGTGTCATGGACAGTAAAGCCAGTGTGCAAGCCTCTGGCGTCCTCCCCACAGCTCGGGCTGCAGGTGCTGAGGGGAGTTTCCTGCGTGCAGAATCCAGGAGCTGCCAGGAGCCCCACGCCCGGGGCACAGGAGCTGGCTGGCCCCATTTCCTGGAGAGGAAAGAAGAGGATGGGCTGGCACACTCGGGCTTCTCTGGCTGTCAGGGGGAGACACAGGCCCCTGCCCGGTAGAGCTGCCATGGCACGGGCGCCTGGTGACATCGGGACAGCCCCTAAAGGCCAACATGGCCGATGAGCCCATAGGCTCCCACGTTACCCCCAGCACCGGGTGCCAGAGATGGGAGGGGCTCACCCGGGACCTGGTCTCCCCCACATGCTGAACGCACCCAGAGACAACACCACACACAAAGAGGCCGGCGAGACAGGCCCAGGGCACCCCCTGTCCCCAAGGGCCAGGCTCTGCATGTCACAGCGGCCACCCTGTGGACGACCAGCCAGAGCAGAAGACTTTTGGGACATCACTGCCGCATTCGGTCTGTGAGGGGTGGTTAAGCACCCACCGTGTGCCACACACCCCTGCAGCAAAAAGCAGACAGCCTGAGGCTTCTGTCCCAGTGAGCAAGGGTGTCAGAGGTCACTCACCACGTGCAGAATGTCAGGTGTGGTGGCCGCTGTGGGATATGGGGCAGTGTCTCCATCCCTGTCTCTGTCTCCTGCTCTCTGTCCCTGTCTCTGTCTCTCCCTGTCTCTGTGACACACACCCCCCCGCCCCCGAGGACCCTGGCACGTGGCCCGCGCCCACCACGTGGCTGGACTGCCACGGGCTGAGCCTCCTTGGGCTGGGGGGATGTGGCAGGTGTATCTCCCACGTCTCACGTGCAGTGCACTGGCCAGGAGCCCCCATATTCCTCATCCCCTCTCCCGGGTGGCTGGACCAGCTTGAGAGAGAGAGAGACTCACCATAAGGCCCCCGATCTGGGGGCTCACTTCCCTGCCCCCGCCCACCCCCAGTGGGGTGTGCGAGGCAAAGCCCCTTCTGGGAAACCCCCAGCCCGCGGGCACCTCCAGGACTGAGAGGGCCAGCCCGCTGCTCCCTGGGCACGGGCTCCCCGACCTCTAGCCAGATGTCCTGGGCTGGCACGGGCTGCACCGGGCAGGCCAGACCCCCCAGAAGTGTGGGCAGGAGCCCTCAGCCCAGAGGGGCCACAGGACACCCCTGCCTCCTGGGGCCCCTGGATTTCAGCGGGGTGGTGCCAGCCTTTCACGCTGGCAAAGCCAGTGCACCAGGACCCCCTATGATGGTGGCACTTGGTGGCACCTCCTGATGCCACCTGGAGACAGAGGCCATGGGCAGAAGGTCTGCTGCTATGGCCGACAGCCCTGGGTCCAAACCCCATGTGCGCCCCGGACAGCCCTGGGCTGACACCTGCTGTAGACCTAAGAGTCTGTCCTGGAGAAAAGATGGGACTGGACACTCAGCTCTTAGCGAGGCTGGAAGGACAGAATGACCACAGACACAACGTGGCTGGAAGGACAGAATGACTGCAGACGCAACATCTACAAACTATAAAATGACACTTTTGTTCTCCTAACAACTCCCTGTGCCCATGGCTGGCCCCTCAGACCGAGTGCCCAATGATGCCAGGGCCACCCCAGCCGCCCCAGGGCTGCACCTGCAGGGTGGCCCTGCCCCCGCGAGGTCACTGGCCCCCGGCCCCTCAGCGGCCCAGGCTCCAATCAGGAGGCGGTGATAAGAGAAGGTCGACCAGCCGCCCGGGGCCAGGGTGCGCGAACCTTGCCCTGGAGGCCTGTCACGGCGGGACAGACACGCCGTTCTTGGCCACACCATGGCGGGCCCACGGTGCCTTGTCCTGCTCAGCACCTCGCTGACCTGCCTCCTGCTCCTGGGGGACAGTGGTAAGTGCCCTCGCCCTACAGACTACAGAGGTGACCCCCAGGGAAGAGGGGGGACAGTGGGAACCAGGGTGCTGCCCTCACACCTCCACAGGGTGGAGAGTGGGTGCCCATCTCCTGGTGTGACATGGCTGGGCCTGGTGGCCTCCTTCCCTGTGGATGGGGAGCCAGATGGCAGGCCGGGTCACACACAGAAGCCGTGAACAGGGAAAGAGGGAGAGACCGAGAGAGATGGAGAGAAGTGCCCCTCCACGGCCAGAGCGAGCCCAGTGGCGGGGACGGCGGGGGGGGGGGGGGGGGGGGTGCGGTCACAGGCAGGGAGGAGCTTCCAGGGCCGAAAGAGAATGAGGTTCAAGCCGGCGCCTCCACCCTTAGGCCGGCTTGGCCAGGGGAAGGGGCTGCCTGATTCAAGGCTGGACAGAGGAGGGCTTCTGCACCTTCCAGAAAGGCCGGAGGAGGCCAGAGGAGCAGGGCCTGGGGGTGGGCAGGGGCCCGGCAGCTGTTTGCGTCCTGGATGGAGGGGGGTGGACAGGGCCCGCGGGGCAGGCAGAGGGCACCTGGTGTGTGGGGGACGGGGAGGCTGTGAGAAGAGAGAAACCTAGTATATAGCAACACCTAGTGTGTACCAACCTGAACACTGAGACAATGAGACACACGTGTCGTAATTCTCACCTGCCGACAGTGGGCAAGTGAACTGTATCTGAACCGAGACCGCCTGGCTCCCGGGTCCCAAGTCTAGTCCTGCACGTGGGGAGCTGAGGGCTCACCATCGAGGGCGGGGGCGGAACTCAGAATGCAGGTCGCAACCGGGAAGAGCAACTCGGAGGACGAGGCAAGAAGGAAGGCAGAGAGCGGGTGTGGGGCTGAGGAGGAGTCGGGGGTCCTGGTCCACGGTGGAGAGAGAGAAGGTGGTGAGAGACCGAGAGCACAGCCGGAGACGTGGGCGCAGGTGGAGGAGGGTCCGGGGGGTCCCAGTGCACGGTGGAGAGAGGGCAGGGCGGGCGCAGCCAGAGGAGGGGTTCCGAGATGCTCGGACCCAAGACCATTCAGCGGGCGGGTGGGGATTCATCTGAGAGCTGCAAATCAATGCAGTGGGATTCTTAAGTGAAGCAGAACAGAAATCAAGTACAAAACTTTGTAATAAGAACAGTTTCTTCAAAGCCATGTTTTCGTGTGTGGTCCTGGGCCTTGATGAAAAGCCTATTTTGGTCGTAGAGCATGATCATAACAGCGCCACAGCTCACCCCTTTGGAGAGCTGAGAGCGGGAAGGGTGGGGGCCGGGCGGGGCACAGGAGGGTGGCCCCAGGACCTCTGGGAAGCGAGAGTCCAGGGAGGGCTTGGGGGGCCAGCGCGGAGCTGCCAGTGAGGCCCCGGGAGGTGGCAAGGGGAAGGAGCAAGCGGACTTGCACACCGAGGGGAGCCCGGGGCCTGGAACAGGCGGGGTCCCGTCCTGGGCTGGCTCGGGGCGCAAGCAAGGGGCCTTTTGCAGCACGGGGGTGAGCGGACGCCGCAGGATGGGGAAGGGCGGGCGGGCGGCTGAGGCCCTCTCCGCTTGGTGTCCCTGCCTGTCTGCTAGTGTTCCTTCCCCCGGAGCATGCCAGCAGCGTCCTGGGGAGGGTCCGCAGGGCCAACTCGTTTTGGGAAGAGATGAAGAAAGGGAACCTGGAGAGAGAGTGTATGGAGGAGACGTGCTCGTTTGAGGAGGCCCGCGAGGTCTTTGAGGACACCGCCAAGACGGTAAGGGCTGGCGTGCAGGCGCCCTGTGATGGGTGCACCCCTCGGTGGAGGCTGACCTCGCCCCTGCCGGGAGTCCAGGGCATACCTGGGCACCCCGGGTGTGCGGGGCTGAGACAGGGAATACTTCTGGTGGGGAGACTGAGGGTGGAGCAGGGCCCAGTCCATTAGGAGGGTCATGAGAACTTCCAGAGGCTTTATTAAATCAACTCTAAAACATACGGTGTTCACTTTAAAAATTATTCACGACCTCACTGCACCTCCCCGGGCTGGGTGGCACACGGGGACACGGAGCCCACAGTCTTCGCCCAAATCCACGGCCACTGCTGTACTTGACATCGGGCACCCAAGAGCTACACCCGGAGTCAGTGCATCGCCAGCAAACATCCCATGAGCCAACTCCACAACTGGAAATATGGAAAAGCAAAGAAATGAGAGTAGCTGGAACCATTTCGAGAAAGAGGAATCACGCCGCCCGATTTAAGGACTCACTGCAAAGCTTCACTAACCACAGGGGCATTCGTGTGTGCTGCTGGTAAGGGGACAGGTGCTTAGATCCACAGGACACACCAGAAGGTCCATAAACAGGCCCACAGAAATATGGCCAATTGATACAAACAAAGGTTCATAAGTGAGTCAGCGAAGGAAGAAGTGTCTTTTTCCACTGATGGTTTGGGGACATCGGCACATCTCCACACACACAAGGTCTGCTTTGACCTCAGTCTCACAACTGTACAAAAGTCAACTCAAAATGGATCGAGGATCTAAAGGTAAAACATAGAACTTTAAGGAGAGAATTGTCATGTCATGAAGTTGGGCAAAAATTCTTAGAAACAACATTGAAACCATAACCCATGAAGGAGAAAGTGAGTAAATTGGACTTACTCCAGGGGCACCTGGGGGGCTCAGCTGGTTAAGTGTCTGACTCTTGGTTTCAGCTCAGGTTCGAGCACAATGTTGGACTCTGTGTTGGCGGTGTGGAGCCTGCTTAGGATTCTCTCTCTCTCTCTCTCTCTCTCTCTCCCCCTCCCTCCCCTGCTCATGTTCTCTGTACCTCAAAATAAATACATAAACTTAAAAAGATTGGACTTATTCCAAATTGAAAACTTGCTCTGTGAAAGACACGGAAGACTAAAAATACAAGCTATTAACTAAAAAAATATTTACAAATCACGCATCTGACAAAGGGCCTGTACTCGGATGCGTAAAGAACTCTCACAACTCAGTAGAAGAAAATAAATAAGTGATAACTATAACAGGCGGAAGCGAGAACAGACACTTCCCGAGAGACAGCACGTGAAGTGCAAATGTGCACAGGAGCCACCCGACATCCTCAGCTGGCACAGAAGTGCAGACTCCAGCCATGAGGAGACGCCACTGTATACGTGCAGAACTGGAACCAGGGACACGGCCAGCGTGGTGCAGGTGCGGGTAGCCCGGGCCCCACCCCTCAGTGCTTACCCTGGAGAAATTACCACTCCTTTCACACGAAAACCTGGACTGCCCCAAACTCTCGCCCTTGTCCCCGCTTGGTGCAGGGACCCACAAGCCACGGCATGGTGGAATTCTACTCCACAACATAAATGACTGATGCACGTGGTGACTTCAACGAGGGTCAGAGGCATCATCTGGATGAAGCTAGTCTCACGAGGGCGTCGGTGCATCTGTATGACCCTCTCGGAGGTCACGGCTGTGGTGGCGCCAGGGGTGCGGCCATCGGGGGCTGTGAATGTGGGTGGCAGTGGAGGTGCATATCCAAATCTGTGTGTCAGATTTCACAGAACTGCACACTGAAGTAGTTTTGCTGTGTGATCATGTCTTCAGCGAAATGTAAAGAGACAGCATAGCCGTGTCCTGGGGCTTCTGTAACTAAGCACAAGCTGGGGGCCTGGCAACGATGAGACTCACTCTCCCACAGTCCTGGCGGCCGCAAGTCCCAGTCAAAGAAGGTGTCAACACAGATGTACAAAACTTCTAGAATACAGAGCCCAGGAGAGGACCGCTGCTGGGATGCATGGTCTTCTGGAAGCAGAGAGCTCCAGGGAAGGAGCAGGAAACAGGGTCATAAGTGTTTCTTGCTACATCAAGAAGTACAAGCCATCATGATGAAGAGCATTCCAGAAAATTCCAAACCTTGTCTTACACTTTCAGTATGTGCCAGGTGGCAGTAGGGAGATTTTTACTCTCTAGTCCGAAATGTAGGTTAGTTGCTAATGAAGGGATGTACAGTGTGTGCTGGGGGTAGAAACACAGCCCCTGCTCGGAGGTTCTGCCCAGTCATGCTGACCTTGGAACACGGTACAGTGCAGCTTCCCTGGGCACCCGGAAGCACGCCCGCCGACACGAAAGTGGAAAGCTTCCTTTATCAGAGGTCTCAGGGGGATGTGCTCCGTGCCCTCTCCCGGCTTCTGGGCATTGCCAGCCTTGGAGACCCATCACTCAGGTCTCTGCTCTGCTTCCACGCGTGGCTCTTGAGCACTTTCCGTCTCTCCTGATGGCACTGCCACTGGTTCCAGGTCCACCCTAAGCCCGTGTGGTCTCTTCGTGATGCATACCTTGGTTACATCTGCAAAGACCCTATTTCTAGTTAAAGCCACGTTCTGAGGTTGCACCTGAATTGGCAGTGGGGGCGGGGGGCAGGGGGTACCCTGTTCAAACTACTGAACACAGCAAACAATTTCTAAGACTGAACATTTTCTAGTGTAATATAGGGTCTTGGTGTCCTATTTTAACTAATTACCAATTAACCATTTTTTCAGTTTAACATGGTTAGCCACCAAGCATCTGATCCCTTATTGAATCTTTGATATTTAACTCAAAACCATTCATTGATCAGCTTGGGGGTAGCAAAGAGAGCAAAGCATTCTTGGTACAATCCATTTCTCGGTGGTTAGATTAAAAATAAATGCTCGATATTCAACAGAGATGATGCATCTGAAACAATCGAAGCCCCATCTGTACAGACGCAGATCTGAACATTTCCCTGTCAGACTCCATAGTGTTAGAACAATTCGGACCAGGAAAGGCCCCGTTTGGGACAGCATCTACTGAGGTTGAGTGACGAGGTTATGGTTGTCCTCGGTGTGAAATGTCTGTTTTCCCTAATGTATTTTAAAATCTTTTTTCCCTTTTAGACTGAATTCTGGAATAAATACAAAGGTGAGATGGTTTCTATTTTAATACTGACTGGGGCTCATTCGGACACTGAAATGGGGGAGAGGGTATTTCAATTTTGACAATTCTTCCTGAATTTCCCTTCTGCTCCTGCTTATAGCTTCCTCACCTAAGACTCTCCCTCTCCGTGTGTTTCCCCAGTAGTTACTGTGGGATTATTTGGGGGGGTAAATGTCATGGTTCCGGTTTTGTTACTTGAACGTGGATTTCATCAGCTCGCCTTACTGGAGCATCAACCTGTCTCATCATTTTTTAAATCCAAGGTATTAGGTAGAAACAAAAGATCAGGTCTTCTAATAAGACGGAACGTCCACAGCTTGTGAAATGGTATCAATCATGACTCGTGTTTCATTCTGCTAACATCCTTTAAATTTCCCCAAATGGCAGTTGGGCCTGCGTCTAGGTCAGATTGTCCAAACGCACCGAGGAGTGTGAGGCCCCTGTCAGTGCTGGCCAGCAGCCTCCACACTCCTGCTCTACCTCCAGACCATTTGGGAAGAGGCGCCCAGACACCTGTCTTGTCGCTGTCCAGCCTAGAAACAGGTGCCAGGCGGCCGCCCATCCTCCCTCCTTCCAGCTGGTCCCACCTGGCCACCAGCCCAGAGCTCCTCACTGTTGAAAACAGGCAGTCAAACATCTCAGCAGAAAGAGAAAAGCTTATCAATAACCCAGTTAGATAAGAGCATCACGTACACAGAGCACAAAGCCTGGGGGTAAAATGAAGTCCAGCCGGGAGAAATGTTTACAGGGAGACAGGAAGAGCCTCAAGCTTGTTCAAGCGACCTGAACTACGTGTGCCAAGATCAACACAGCAAAGCCATTTCCTTGATGACGGCAGCTGCCTGCAAGCTTCAGGTCCCCAAACCCTGTCTTTGCAGATGGAGACCAGTGTGAAAGCAACCCTTGCCAGAACCAGGGCAAATGCATGGACAGCCTTGGGGGATACATGTGCACCTGCTTGGAAGGATACGAAGGCAAAAACTGTGAATTGTGTGAGTTCCTTTTCTTGGTGTACCTTCGGGTCAGGGCCGCCTGAAGGGTCAGGAACGAGGGAAGAAGCTGAAACCCCTAAGGAAAACATCTCAGGTTCCTTCCAAGGTAGAGTCTGTGTTCCCTTGTGCTGCACCATTGTAGGAACAGCAAAAACAAAGTGAAAGTGTGTCCTACAATCCACTGGGTTTTAGATACAATGAGAGACACACAGCCTTCTGTGTTCCTCTAAGGGGGCTGCAGCACACTCACGGAGTGTGTGGCCAGGAACACGGAGACCTGGGGTGGTGCTACCCATCTTCTTAAATTCCTTGTGGCCCCGGCAGCGGCTCTGAATCAGCCACTTAGGTTTGTCAGTGCAGATGTCAATTCCGAATGTCCGCAATTGTCCAATTATACAAATCTGATACATTTAGTGAATTCTACAGGGAAAAGTCACTAAGAGTTTCCCTAACATGGTGAGTATGGCCATTAATTTTTTAAAATAAAAATTAGATTCAGATTAAGCCAGTTTTCATTAAGAAGAAAGATACACATTTCTTTCAGATTACTTAATTCGTAACCTTTAGGAAGTGCTCAGAGCTGGGATCACTGTGGGACTCTCCCCGACGGGGATCTCAGTCCCGCATCATCCCTCCCGCAGCCCAGAGCGTCTCCTCTCCTGCTCCCCGTCTGGCTGAGCCAGAGCCGCTGGGTGTTTTCTAAAGTTTAACTAACGGTGATCCTCTCACTGTAATTATTTATTCATCAGAACCCCAGGGGCAGAACGTAACGTAAATTGTCTTGGTGACGCCACTGCTGTCAGTGTGCGGTCACATGTTGAGCGTGTGCTGGCGACGGTGGGCAATTCTGGCGGAGTCGGAGCCCCTGAGCCCCGGGGGATGCGCTCAATCTGGCCTGGAAGGCCCAGGAAACCAGCCACGGGCTCACTGTGTCAGGAGCTGCACATGACCTGGGAGGCAGTGTGGCCTCCACCGCTTTACAAGTGAGGAAACGGAGGCCCATAGGGTTTAAAGCACTTGCCCAAATCACACGGCTGGCGACAGAAAGCACCAGGCCCGTCTCTGCTGCTGCCTCGCCAGTGCCCGGACCCCAGTCTCCCAGACCAGTTCCAGACCCTTTATTCCGCAGGCGACCTTCCAGCCTCAGTGGACTGGCCCGTGGCCACGCTGCTGTGCTCTGCCTGGCCCGTGGCCCCAGAGCCCTTCCTCATGCCGGCCGGCGCACACTGGTTGTGGGGCTGTGGGGGGAGGCGCGTGCCCCTCTTAGAGCTGAACATGGGGCTCGTGGGGGGGGTGGGGGGCGGGTCTGGGCGCCCAGGGCCTGGCAGACAGCACACTGGCCCCACGTGGTGAGGGAGCCACAGGGCAGGGACGAGCCTGCACACAGAACCCCTGGCCCCCAGCCTGCTCCAGGGGCCCATCCCACTCACGCGGTTCCGTGCGGTGGCCGCCCCTCTGCTGCAGCGGGGAAGGGGGGCAGGCTGACAGTGGGTGGATCTGCCCTGGTGCTGCTGTCCTTCCTCCCGGCTGCCTGCGGCCTCGGTGTCCCCGGCCAGTCCTGAGGGCCCACACGCGTCCCCGCAGCCATGCGGAAAGCCTGCAGCCTGGACAACGGCGACTGTGACCAGTTCTGCGGTGAGGAGCAGGGCTCCGTGGTGTGCGCCTGCGCCAGCGGCTACGTCCTCGCGGACGACGGCAAATCCTGCGTCTCCACGGGTAGGAGGCGCGTGGGCCGGAGCGGGACCGCAGGCCCTGTGAGCCGCCTAAGAAACGGGCCAGTGACGCTGCCTGACTCCCCGGGGGAGGTGCAGACGTCGAGGGACTTGGGGGTGGGGGGCGCTCTGCCCAGCGCCGGGCTCGTGGCAGACCCTGAGGAGCTACGAAATGGTCGTGATCACGGCATGTCCTGTTGCCCCGGGAGTTGGAGCATGTCCGGGGCAGCGAGGCCTGACTGTGTCTGGGCCGTGGACTTGCGGGGCAGGGGGGGGGGGGGGGTGCAGGAGCCAAAGGGGGAGCCGAGGACCCCGAGAACAATTAGACCGCACAGGCCCCAAGTGACAGCCCTCAGGCTTCCTTTTCCATGATGTTCCGTGACGTTCTGTGACAAAAGCTGGGCCCTGAGTCTGGCCTAGAGGCTCACAGAGGGCGGGGCCCAGCAAGGGGATGGGGTCCTCGCTGCTCCGGTCCAACCACACTTCTCTGCGGCAGGGCCTGCCTGGGCTGGAGCACTGAGAGGCCACTGTGCTCTCTCTCTCAGCTTCCTCTGCTTCTCACGGTGGCCCCAAGCGCTCCTCAAAGCTGGCCCCCCCCAACCAACAGCTGTGGCATCACCTGGGGTGGGACCTCTGTTACCAGCACGTTCCTCCCTATTCCCTCCTCCTGCGGGCCGGGCAGACAGTTCCGTTGTCGGGGGGCCGGAGCGAGGGGGGTCCTGCTCACTGAGGCCGGCCCATGTTCTTTCAGGGCCTTTCCCCTGCGGGAAACGCACTCCAACGCGCAGGAAGAGGTCAGCCGAGACCGCCCATGGCGGTGAGGGTCCCTCTGAAACCTCTGAAGCAGATGTGCAGGACCAGCACCCTGAAGACCTGCCTCCCACCGACAGCCCTCTGTACCTGCAGCCCTTCAACAAGACGGAGGCCAGCCCCGTGGAGGACTCAAGCAACCTGATCCGGATCGTGGGTGGGCAGAACTGCCCAGACGGCGAGTGTCCCTGGCAGGTGACTGCGGAGTGGGCCTGGCGGTGCCGGTGGGCGGTGGGGACTCCGTGCTGGCTCTGGGGCAGAGCGTGCCTGAGGTGAGAAGTGGGCCCTGTCCCTCCCCACCCGACGTCCAATCCCATGTGTGTGTCCATTAAGGACAGACAGAAAGGAAAGGAGCCCTGGAACCCAGCGCGGGCTGCAGGCTCAGGCCGGCATGCGGAGTGGCTGCCTGATGGGGGCCAGCCCTCTGTTTGCCCCTCTGACTGGCAGGCAGACACTCTGTCCCTCGGTCTCATCTCTGATTTGGTCAGTGCTAACGAGGCAGGTAGCAATCTGGGGAGAAGTACATCCACCTGTTTGCAATCCACGCTCTTTGGTTGTTGGTTTGGACAGAGGTTTCCAGATGAAAACAAGTAACACGGGACTCATGCTTAGAGTTGAGTTTCAGACAAACAATGAACAACTTTTAGTGTAATGTGTCCCAAAGACAACAGGGGACATGCTGGTGCTAGAAGCCATTGGATGCTTATCTGATTCGGCTTGACTGGGTGGCGCCTGCTGTCTCTGGCGAATCCGGGCGTGAAATGCTTGGTACCCAAAGCCAACAACAGACCCTCCAGAGCCACCACCCTTTACGAATTTCTTCACCTGCTCCACCTCCCAGCCCTACGTTATCACGGGCCCAGAGGGGAGTATGCGCTCATGTGGTCACCACGGGGTTGGTGTGTGCTGAGCGAGCGCCACCGACGTGGCTCCGGCGGGAGCTCAGTGGCCCCGGGCCGGCATGGAGCTCGGGGGGCTTTGGAAGGCCCCCCACAGACAGACAGGATGGTGGGGGTGTGGTGGGGACCTGGGCGGCGGGATCCTCTCCAGGGGACACGAGAGCCCTGCTCTCCTAGTCCAGCGGCCTCGCCATCACGTGTAGGAGAAGAGTCAGGGTCCAGGTCTGGGGAGGACTGACGCCCCTTGGCCCTGCTACTTCGTGCCGGTCACCAAGGTCTTCAGGAACGCTTTCAGACTTGGAACCTTGTTGTTCCCCAACCGGCACGAGCCAGCCACGTGCCGGAACTCTCTAGATAAAAAGGAAAAAGTGCGCCATTTCCAGATTTGCAGCCCGGTTCTCTGGGGAAGAAGGGACACGAGGGCTGCAGGGCCGCCTGGGCCTGCCAGCGCTCACTCCCTGGGGCGATGCCCTCACTCTGAAATCCTGTCGAGGAGAAAGCCGCCCACAGGGGGAGCCCCGTGGATTCCAAGGGATTTGCCCTTGAGTGGTGGCATCTGTGGGCTGTCGGGGGAGGGCCGTCCCAGATACCAGAAGCTTCTCCCCAAACACTGGCGCCTGCCTGGTCTGTGCGCTAATCCGTAGCCATGTAGCCGGCAAAGGTTATCAACAACGACGATCGTTTTTCTACGGGTGACACTGTAGAGTGCTGTGACAGCTCTGGAAGGGACAGGACGGCTCCCTGAAGAAGGAGTCTGGGGTCCAGGAGCAGAAAGTTGAAGCGAGGCAGAAGCCCCTCAGGCGCCACTAGCGGGGCCCCTGCAGACGTCTGTTGGGTGGACCATTTGGCTGCTCTGTGGGAAGGAGCCGCCCAAAGCTGCGGTTTCTACAGAGCAGCGGGGGGAGGACCTGGGGAGGGGCTGCGGCCCAGCCGTGAGCCCCACGGTGAGGTCTCCGAGCGTGCGCTGGCACCACGCCCCGAGGGACACGTAAGAAAAGGAGGGGCCGCGCTGCGGGCAGGTGTGCAGGCCAGGCCGGCGCTGCCCTGGGCCTTGCGTTCCCGATGGGGAGGGGAGCCCAGAGGTCAGTCCCAACCTCGGGGGGGGGGCTCCTGCATGCTCCCCACAGGCCCTGCTCATCAACGAAGAGAATGAGGGGTTTTGCGGTGGCACCATCCTGAGCGAGTACCACGTCCTCACTGCAGCGCACTGTCTGCACCAGGCCAAGAGATTCAAGGTGAGGGTAGGTAAGTGCGCCACACTCAGAGGCACTAGTTAACACGCCGAACCCCGTGGGGGTGCGGGTGGGGGGGGGGTCACAGGCGAGGGAGGGCGGAGAAGGGGAAAGCGGGGGGCAGGGGTGGGGCCGGTCCTCCCCCTTGCCGTCTGTGTCCAGGCCCAGCGCGGCAAGCCTCCCCTCAGGGCCCCTTCCTCTGGGAAGGTTTCTGGAACCCTCCGAGCACAGAGCATCTGCTGCTCGTGTTGGAACCCTCCGAGCACAGAGCATCTGCTGCTCATGTTTGCATCTGCGGGGCTGTTTTGTGACGTCCGTCCTTCTCCTCCAGACTCTAGGCCAGTTCAGCAAAGATCCACTGCAAGCCACACATGCAGGCCATCCATGTGCCTTTTAATTTTCTAGTTCCGTTTCCTATTAGGCATCTTCAAAGTTTATAGATGAAATTAATTTTAGCAATATGTCTTAGTCCAGTATATCCAAAATATTATTATCGTTTCAATGCGTAATCAGTTCTGAACTAGAACGAGATATTCTGAGTCTGTGTTCTCATGACAAATCTGATGCTGACACTCAGCACGTTCCAGTTCCGACCAGACGCCGTCCCGGTGCCAGGCAGCCGTCTGGACAGCGTGGCCAGCCGGTCAGGCACAGAGCCTTCCGCCCCCAGGTGCCCCTGCCACGCGGCACAGGCTCAGGAAGTATCCACCCGATGTACTGGCCACACTTAAAAGTGCGGCTGGCGGTCGCCCCTGGGGAGTGAAACTGAAAGTCATCTTTATTTGCCTCGTTACAATTTTATCTCTCAGAGTCTCTAGTGACCATGTTCAATTTTTTTAATAAAAAAAAAAAAATAACCGCTACTCTCAAAAGCACCGCGCACGTAAGTGCACGGCCAACCCCGAGCTGAACGCCACCATGTCCTCGCCATCTCCCAGGTGAACGGGACACGGGCAGCGAGGAGGGCGACGAGGTGGCGCACGAGGTGGATGTGATCATCAAGCACAACAAGTTTGTCCGGGAGACCTATGACTTCGACATCGCTGTCATCAGGCTGAGGACGCCCATCACCTTCCGCAGGAATGTGGCCCCTGCCTGTCTGCCCCAGAAGGACTGGGCTGAGTCCACACTCATGGCGCAGAAGACGGGCATCGTGAGCGGGTTTGGGAAGACTCACGAGAAGGGCCGGCCATCCACCATCCTCAAGATGCTGGAGGTGCCCTACGTGGACAGGAACACGTGCAAGCTGTCCAGCAGCTTCACCATCACCCAGAACATGTTCTGCGCCGGCTATGACACAAACCCCGAGGATGCCTGTCAGGGGGACAGCGGGGGCCCCCACGTCACCCGGTTCAAGGACACCTACTTCGTCACCGGCATCGTCAGCTGGGGAGAAGGATGCGCGCGGAAAGGGAAGTATGGCATCTACACCAAGGTCACCAACTTCCTCAAGTGGATTGACAAGTCCATGAGGGCCAGGGCCGGGGCCCAAGGCTGAGCAGGGAGACTTGCGCGCCACCCCCAGCTGCTGGTGTCTCGTTTGTGCGGCCCAAGGCCGAGCGGGGGGCCCTGCGCCCCACCCCCATTAAAGTCATGCCAGCTGCTGGTGTCTCGTTTGTGTTTGCACGGGCCGGTCTCAGCGGCAGCGCCCGGACCAGGTCTCCTGTCTGCAGTGGTGCCACCTGTGTGGATTCCTTACCCTGGTGTTTTCCTCGCTCCGTGGAAGACACGTTCCTCTGGACACCAGAGCCAGCCTTTCCCTCTCCAGGTTGGGAAGTGCCGTCAAGAGACGCTAGACGGTGGGACAGGAGTCCAGACGCCCCAGGACAGCCCCCTCCCCCCCCATTGACAGCAGGCTCTTCCGGTTGTGGTCAGGACACTGGGGAGGCAGTGGCGGGGGCTCTGGGAGCGGGGGCAGGGCGGGGATCCCAGGAAGGCTGAGAGCCTCTCACCGGCCCCGATGCTTCTGCATGGACTGAGCGGCTGCTCCTCCCGCTGGGCCCGCACTGGACGCGGCCAGGGGGCCATCCGCTGTCCCGCAAGCAGCTCGTGTGCTCCCAGGGGCAACGGTCCCCGGCCCCCAGATTAAACCAGTCTGTGTGGACGCGACTCCTCAGCGGCCCCGAGCGCCCTGTGTGCTGTGGGGTCTGGGGGAGGGGCCCGTCTGCTCTGCGCGGCCAGCCCTTCCCGTCAGGGTCCCCAGCCTGCGGTCATGAGGAGCAAAGTGCTTTAGCAAACCCTTTTCCAAACGCCCCCACAGTTTGCATTTTGCGTAACTGCGATGAGCAAAGTTTCAAAGTGCCAGTACCGAGATGCCCCAAATGTCACAGGCTGGCAGCGTGCTTTGTCAACAGCAGGCAACGCGAGGTTAGGGAAATCGATGTGAGCGGACACGTGGTTTCCCAGAGGCCGTCAGAGGTGCACAGAGAAGGCCCAGGGCTGAGTGGGGGGGAGGCTGTCCTCTTGTGGGTTTTCCACGCACCTGAGTGCTCTGTGCGCCCCGAGCCCTGGATAGGTTCTGAGGTCAAAGGTGGTCTGGGGCCCAGACAGGATTGCGGCCGCCCCCATCTCTCACTGGTGGCCCGGGGCGGCGATGGGGCTCACGTGCGCATCAGAGGGGGAGACTGAGGCACACCAGAGAAGGGCATGCCCCCGCTGCCTCCCTCTGGCGGCTCCTCCTCTCTTCCAGAAGGAGAATCCGTTCAGTGAGGCCCTGGAGGAGACGACGGGATGCTGTGGGGAGGGCGGTGAGGACTGGGACTCATGACGGGGCACCTGCTGTCCCCTGTGCCCTGCCGCCACTCACCTCCTTCCATGATGCTATCTGCCTAGGGACGGAGCTAATGGAGCTGCCCGGCGCACATGTCCCTCTCACCAGGCTGGTCGGCTGCGACCGAGCATCGAGTGCCCCTCAGGGACACGGGGACACAGCAGGGTGGCTGGGGTGGGGCCCATGCCCTGTGGACGGCGGGCACAAGGCCCAGGAGCCGCAGGGGAGAAGGCGGATGTGGTTCTTGTTCCCGAGGGAGAGGGCAGAGGTCTCAGGACAAATGCCATGAACCCCATCTGCTCCATACCCCACCTGTTCCTTGAAGGGTCAGTCGCCCCCAAACACCGAGTGGCTTCCACAGGCCCAGCCTGAGTTAGGGGGGGGGGGGGGGGGGAGGCTCGCTGGAGGGTGGGCGTGGCCAAGGCCGGGGACCAGGCCTGTTCAAGGGAGGCCAACGGAACTACCAGATCAGAGGGCAGGTGGGCCCGGGTTTCCGTTTAGGGGCAATTCCACCGCAGGAATCCCTGCTTGAAGCAGGTCACCAAGGACACCAAACCCTGGAGTCTCCCGGAGTCTCAACTTTGCAGAGAAATGACTCTTTCATCGCAGACAGGACAGGTGGCTCCCCCAGCAAGACCGCCCACGGGAGTCAGTACATGAGGGGAGCGAGTGATGGGGAGCCCACGTGGCATGGGCTGTGAGGTCCCCGCAGCCAGGATGCTGACAGTGCACCATGTGTCCCCAGTCCTTCCAGTGCGCCTGAGATTGAAGCCAAACTTGCTACTTCCCCCATCACGTGGTGCTGAGTGCGTCTCGGGTTTGAGGACACACTCGGTTCTTACAGAACGCCTCCATGGTCCACTGGTTGCCTGGCTCGAAGCCCCAGGCTGTGGTCCACTCTGTGCCTTTACAGAAACGCTTGCCACGCTGCCTGGGGGACCCGTCCTGCCACACTGGCCTCCGTGCTGGGCCCCAGGCAGCCCGTGGCCCTGGGGTCGCTCCAAGCCCCCGGAGGCTGCTTACTGGGCTCAGGTTTCTCTCCCCATCACACACCCCCTTATGTGCTCTCCTCCAGGCTGTGACTCTTGACCAGCCCCCTGCCCTCCTGTGTGCCCCCCATGCAGGGGACCTGAAAGGTGAGCTCCAGGTGACTGTCCCCTGCCCAGAGCTGCCCACATGGGAGCCCCTGAGCCTTGTTACTCAGGGCCGCCCGCGGGATGCCGGCTGTCCCCGTTTCCTGGGACGGGACCTGCTGACCTCACTCCTGGGAAGCCCGCCCAGCTCCAGGGTCCTCGACACCTCACCTCAGCCCCCTGTGCCTTGGACACGGAAGAGAAGCAGTGTGGAGACACTGACACTGACTGCATGCGGTGAGGTGGTGTGTGTTGTAGGCCGGGGGCGTCCTCAGCAGCCCCTTGTCCTCAGGCCCGTGTCCGCAGACCTGTCCCTGGTGGCCGTGGGCTGGTGGACCGCGTGGTGCTCAGGCCTCTGCTCCGCCCCGCTCGGCCCTTCCCCAGAGGCCCAGGGGCCAGGCGGGGCCAGGCGTGATGAGCCATCCTGCTTCTCTCACTGGTGACACACGTGGGAAGTGGTGGCGTCCCTCCAGGCCCTCCTGGAGCCAGAGCCTGCCCTACAGTCGCCGCTACCCCACCAGCCCCACGCACTAGCCCCTCGCTGCCCTGCTCTCCCTCAGCACCCCCACCCTCTGCACACACAGGAGTAATGACACCCAACTTTGTAACTTTTAAATGAAGATGGCACATTGAAACCATATTATTTTGGATCTATTGGGTTGGGTATGTGTATCATTAAAATTATTTTAAGGTCTCTCTTCTAATGTTTTGTGCTGCTGGGACACTGTTCTGACCACTGGGGCTTCCGACGGTCCCGACGGCCCACCCCACCTCTGGTCAGAACCTCTGGAGCACACACCCCCACATGCTGGGCTGATCAGCGCGTTGTCTGTAAGAGAGACCCATGTGGGACCTCAGGCAGTTTGCGGCACCACGTTCGATCTTACACAACCCGAAACTATCACAGGACCTACAACAAAAAGGGATTTGTGGAATTTCGTTCTGGAAGGGCTGTGGATAAGAGGAGTGGCCAGAAAACCCTGTAATAAAAGCCGAAAATGGACACTGTATATCCCTTTTAGTAAATGTGTCACGGGGCCGGCACAACGGCAAGAAATCAAGAGATGCGAAGGAAGAAAACGAAAGAAAGGTGAGCATACCCCAGCCGTGACCACTCACCCTCAAGTGGCCCGCACCTCATGTCCCAGAATGGCACTCAGAGCTCCAGCCATCACACCTGTATCCCCAGGCAGAAAGATGGAGGAAGGGACAAAGAAACAGCCACACCAGTTGTCTTTCAAGAAGTTTCCCGGGAGCTGCGGCCTGGCCATTCTGTCTGCATCCTGATGGCCAACACGTAGCCACATGGCCACGCTTGACACCAGCGGCCCAGCTACAGGTCGGGGGCTCTCGTCCTGGAGCCTTGCTTCACCACTGTCGTCCCTCCAGGGCAGATCTAAGAACCCCGAGGCTGCTCCCTGCCGTCCTTTGCCTGTGTCTGAAATGCCCCCACTTCCCACGCCTCTAGCTCCTGAGAGGACTCCTACCCACCCTTCGCACCTCGGAGGGAGAGCCACTTCAGGGGGACACTCTCGCTGGCCCTGCAGCCGTGGCATTGGGTCCACCCGGGTGTCTGACATAGTGTCTCTGCAGCCCCCTTGCTCTGCCTGGTTCATTGTGAGGGATGGCTCGGCAGGTCCCGGCCCCGCACCACCAGCCGCGGCCAGGACCCGTCTGTCTGGTTTCTTGCTCAGCTCCCAGCACCTGGCCAGACCCTGGCATGTGGAAGTGCTTAGCAAGTACGTGCTGAGTGGGCTGAGCTGACCTTTCTAGCTCCCTGTCCCATCCCGCCTCCCCAGTCCTTCCCACGAGCCCGAGATTGGAGCCAAACTCGCCACTTCCCCCAATGGCTCGGGGGCAGACCAAACCCATGCTTATCCTCATGGGCAAGGACAGCTGGGAAGCCCCAGCTCAGGGGGGCTGCTTCTCCCAGTCCCCCGTGGCCATGCTATGGTCACCCAGGGCATGTGAGTGGGGGCCCCGCAGGCCACTGAACCCAAGGGGAACACCGTCCGGAGGCACTCAGAGAAAAATTCAGGAGCACCCGGCAGGAAGGAGACAGACACGGGCCTCGGCAAGGCTGCGCCCAGGGCGGGCCCCAGACGGTTCCAGGACCTGCTGGTTCAGGCCACGCTCTCCGCTCTGCCCCTCAGTGGTCAGTCGCCACTCTGGCGCCTCCATCCTGAGTGGAGTAACAGCGGCGCCCCCCAAGCAGGGCCGAGATAAGGCTGGAGGGCGGACTCCCAGCGGCCGTTGGACCACCACCTTCCTGGAGACGCAGCTCACACGAGCAGAGGCCCCAAACTGGTCTTCCCCAGGGCGTGCACAGCAAGGCCCCAGGGAGCTCGAAGGGGCGGACACGACGTCCTTCCACAGGCTGACCTATTCACCCTCCCGCGCGGAAGCCACACAAGCCCTCAGCTGCGCAACCGGCCTGTCTCCGGTCTCCCCGGGGGAGCTGGAAGCCGCCGCAGGCCAACCGCCCCCGGAGCAGTGGCCGCAGTTCTAACCGCCCAGGCACCACTGCAAGGGTGGACACGGTCCACCAGAGAGAGCGCTTTTTAAAGGGATTAGAAATGTTAAGTTGATTCAAATACTTTTGAGTGAAATACCAAGAGTTGAAACCTAGTTCAGATTTTTCAGCGTTAGGATTCTCAAACACATCGAGTGTATCTTCGCTCCTGACATTATACCTCAACCCCAAGAGTAGACGTCCTGGGGGCCAATCTCACCCAGGAAGGGCCCTGGCAAAACTAAAGGTGATGTAGCAGCACACGCTGACCGGAGCGCGGAACCAGGGCAGGAGTGAGCCTTAGTCTTGGCCGAGGGCCTGTGTCATTTGCAAACCCTGTAAGGTCAGGAGGCTACAGATGTAAATGCCTGGATCTGCTAAGTGGAAACCTTACCTGGAAATTATCACCAACACAGCATCAGCAGGGTGAACGCTCACGACAGCGTCCGGGTGACAACAGGGCTCGTCAGAGAGGATGCTGCTGGTAGACCTGCAGCAGAGACCCCGGGGGGCCAGAAAACGGAAAGGACTGCCCTTCCCCCACACAGCTCAGTGAAAGGGCTCTAGAGGCACCCAGCTGGCTCAGTCAGTGGAGCTCTTGATCTCAGGCTTGTGAGTTCAAGCCCCACGTTGGGGGTGGAGACTAAATAAAAACTTTTATTTATTTATTTATTTATTTATTTATTTATTTATTTATTTATTTATTTATAATGGTTTTTTTTTTTTTTTTTTTGGAGAGAGAGAGACACACAGAGAGAGCACAAGAGGGAGAGGGTCAGAGAGAGGGAGACACAGAATCCGAAGCAGGCTCAGGCTCCGAGCTGTCAGCATAGAGCCCGACACGGGGCTTGAACCCAGGAACCGTGAAATCATGACCTGAGCCGAAGTCAGATGCTTAACCGACTGAGCCACCCAGGCATCCCATAAATAAATAAAAACATTATGAAAAAAAGTGTTCTAGAGGACACTCGAGCACAAGAAGCAGGGACTTGGATTAGGGGACCCACCCCCACTTGGGCAGAAGTGAGGTCTGTTCCTCTGACACAATGCAGACCAGCCGCAGGGACAAGATCTCTGTGTCCACAACCCTGAAGTGCCCCAATGTGCACACAAGCCAAGTCCAAAGAGAAGGCCACCGACACCCAAGGTGTGTCTCCTCCATGGCCAAGCAGGACCACATGCTACCGGTAACAGCTGATCCCGGATTTCCGCTGGTCGCTGTCCACTGCTGGAGGGAGGGCCTCATGGTGCTGACAAAGCCCAGAGTGAGATCCAGGCTGTGAGCACACGGCTCTACACCCGGCTGCAGGGTGGCCCCACAGAGCAGTGGAAGGTGGCTGTTCCTCACGCACTGCCGTGAGAGAAAGGGACGGCACGGCCCCAGTGCAAGAGGATTATGGGCCTGCCAGTGACCACACTTTCCTGCTCAGGGGACTGGCTGGGGAAAGGGCAGCCTGGAGGTCAAGAACCTGCCGGCCATAAATCCACGGCACACGCTCCAACCCACAGACACCATCCAGGGCACGTGGGTCCCTCAGCTGGGATCCGGATGTGCCTAGGGCACAGGTGACACTATGTGACTCGGGAGGCTGGAGCAGCCACCGGTGAGGCCCATGTGGACTCGAACTGGGAGCCAGAGCCCAGAGCCAAAGCACCCCTAGTGGTCACCCACCCCCATGGGGCCAGCTGGCACCACAGGGAGCAGGCGCACACCTCCCACCGAGCCCAGGGGGCCCGCCAGGCGGCAGGAGACTGACGCAGGACCAATCGGTCAGTCTTGAGCTGCGGCCTGTGCCGTAAGGGGAACCACGTTCTCTGAAGCAGCTTCTAAGCTTCTACCCTCAGTAACACCGCAAAGACAAGCTGAAACCACTTAGGACATTTTCTTTAGTAAATTTTGCACAGACAGAGGAAACGTGCACACTCTGAAAACATGGCAGGCTGTAAAATGTGGAACGTTATCAAAGTAAATTCATTTTGTATAAAGAAGCCTTAAATTAACCAAACACTTTGATCAGATACAAAGTTCAAATTTAACATATAAAAATAGATGTGCCTCCAAAAGACAGAATAAAGGACACGCCATTCGTATAAACTCAGGATGCTGTTTCAAAGGAAGGGTTACGTAAAAATTTACCAAGGTGCCTTTAGGAACAGCACCTCTGAGGTAACAGAGCTGTGCGGGGCACACAGCCCCTTCGCCCGTCCACATTTTCTGAAGGAGCTCCCGCTCTACGCATGGCGGACCTCAGTTGTGAGCCCAGAGAAACGAGCCCAGAGATCCCGGCGGCGGAGGGTCCTGGCACAGGATGGATTTCATCTGCGCAAACGGTGACTGAAGGAACATGCCGCCCTCCCGTCCTCGGGACCGTGCACGCACTCAACACACTGTTGACAGTGGGGGGAACGGGTTCTGCTTGCTAACAACCAGCTTCTGATGCTGATGTGATATGTAGCCTTTAATGTGGCCCTGCAGGGAAGAGAGGGCTGGCTCGTGGTTCTGGGCCAAGGAGTGGGTGCATTCACCACTCAGCCCCGCGCGTAAGCAGCCGACTCCAATCGTAGCCGCTGGATCCCCCGGGGCACACAACAAATAAACACGCATGGTATGGACAACAGAGAAATCCAGACTGTGTCCACCCACCCACGTCCCCTCTGAATACCACAGTTATTTCCTAGGATGGAATCAGTTCTGTCAGAAAATGCCTTCACAAACTAAGTGGCTTTCCCACAGCTCCACCCGAACACCAAGTTCGAGGCCCAGCCCGCTCACCATGTAGATCAGGTTGGCCAGGATGCACTGGACCTCATCGATGTCCACGTCCTCCACTCGCATGAACTTCAAGGCAACCAGGAAAGCATCCAGAGACAACTGGTGTGTTCTGAGCAGCAGGTACCTGGGGGAGGGAGGTGGGGGTCCACGTGGGTTACCAATGGCTGGGGCATTGGTGGCAGCTGACGCTCCGAGTCGGGAGGGCAAATGTCTCCTGACAAACCACCTGGGAGACACGCGAGAATCACTTCTCACATGTATGGGACATCTCACTGAATGGAGGTGGTCTCTGAAACCAGGGCACCCCTGACAGTGAACAGTGTCCTCCGCAGTCGAGGACAGGTGGTCCCCACAGCTGTGAGCGGAAACAGATACAGAATTCAACTTCCTGACAAATGGGAGCGGGGCGGGGTTTGGGTCAGCTGGTCATGTGACAAAATGTGAGGCCCTCGATCCTGAGCACTGGTACACGTGCCCGCAGGTGGCCGTGCTCTCTGAGTGGCCGCAGAAGTCTGCTCTCATTCCACAAGAGCACAGGGCAGGGCTGGGGCCTCGTCCACACAGGCGGTCAGAAACCTCCACAGCCCAGCCAGGCGGGAGTCACACTAAAACCTAAACTTGTTAAAAAGAAAACACTTAGCTTACACTTTCTTGAAGAGATTCCTGTAGGTGATGATCTTCAGCTTCTCAAGGATAAGGAAAATGCCACAGCGGATAAAGAAGGTCTCGTGCTTCGTCAGAGCCTCGTTCAACAGCAGAAGATTGCCTTCGCTGCGTGTGAGGGACAAATGCACAAACGTGGTCACAAAAACCGGAGCCAAGGACAAGAGCGCGTCAAGGAGCAACGAGCTCTCACAGGCCACGTGACAGATTTTTAGCTGATGTCATATTTTAAAATGGCCCAAGTGGAAAAGGTTAGATACCTGACAGCTTTGGTCACTTCGGCAAACTGCATGAGGTGATACTTTCTCAACAGCTCGATGGTCGGCATATGACCCTAAGACAAAGCACCAGTTGTCCAGAATAAGACCATTTCATTCTCAACAGAGTTGATCTTTGACAAAATTCATATGAAGGAATCACCACCTTTTGAAAACTTGCAACCTGTGTTTCTGAGTTTCTTTTTATTATGATGTTTATTTATCTTGAAAGAGAGAGAGACAGAGCACGGCAGAGAGAGAGAGGCAGACACAGAACTGGAGGCAGGCTCCAGGCTCCAGGCTGTCAGCAGAGCCCAACACAGGGCCTGAACCCACAAGCTGCGAGATCATGACCTGAGCCAGTTGGACCTTTAACCAACTGAGCCATCCAGGCACCCCTCTTACAGTTTCTTCTGAAGTACTGGAACAAGGCCTATAAACACGATGGCAGATGAGCTAACAAGGGTCTGGCCATCAGAGCACCTGGGAGCAGTAGTGCAGGCTTGCCTCTCAGTTGGCACCTGACCTTGACCTTCTCATGCCCTCACTGGTTATAACTTAGAGGGGAAGCAGCGGCTGAAGAAAACACTAAGAGCCGAGAACTCAGAAACGTCTTCCAGGAGAGGCAGCTGAACCATTTACGACTGCAGGCTTCTGGGAAGCAGGGTCGGAAGCAGGCAGGGCACGTAGGACACGGTACTTTTCGGCCATCAGCTACCCTGCTCTATTTACATTTTAACCACGTGGGTACTGCTTTGATCACTTTTTAAAATTTTGAAACGGGAGGAAAGGAAGCTCTATCACTTTGAGGAAGTTTTAGTCAAACTTGCCGGTTACTTGCTGTTTCTTTTCAAGTCTCAAATTAACTTTGGGTGACCAAATGAGATACCTACAGACAGGCTGGAATGTCGTTTTTCTTTCTTAATCTGCTTCTATTAATTTAGGTTTTTAGGGGAAACAGATAAACATGCATTTATTACTGTGTCTCACAGATGTTCAACTTTTAAGTTAGATACTTTTAGGAGGAAGGAAGCACGAAACCTTTTTAGAAGGATCTACAGTGTCAGCTGTGAGGATAAATGGTTCAGGCCACACACAAAGCTTATTGTCCCCTATTCCGGGGTGTGCTCACATGGGGCTCAGACGGTAGTACCTAGGCACCACCTGTAGGCAAGTTCCGAGAAACAGGGTCTACAAGAGCTGAGTGGCATCACTTACCAGCAGCATTTTCACTGGGAGCAAATAGATGAGAATCATCCGTTTGTTCTTCTGACTCGAGCGGTGGCAGTGCTCGAAGGCAAAGGACAGGTACTCCTCGGCTGCAGAGACACCGACAACACGGGAGAGGTCGGAACCCCACCCCACCCCCAGCCCCGATAGAACCACAGTCTCAGAAACTGGAAGCACCTACGGCTGACAGTGAAGGCTGTTTGCTGTGCTTGGTACTCAAATTTGGGGGAAAACCAGAGTGGTACCTTAAGAACCCTCAAAAGAATACGACGTAAAAGCTTCTATTCTTAGGCTCTGCATTTTAAGGGACTAACACGAGGTAGGGGAACAACCCAGGAGGGCCACGTTCCAAAGCCCTGGACAGCTGGTCTGCATGAGCCTACGGAACAAAACCAGAGCAATCGCCAGGACAGCACAGTTGCTTTCGTTATCAGACTGCACAGCTCTAACGCACAGAGAGAAAGCACTTTTAGTCACGTCGCTCCGCAATCCCTCACGTCCAACAGGAAGGACTGTGGTGTTTCAATGACATCACATAAGAAAGACGCCCACAGCGACTGAGACTCTGGCAGGGGATCCACAGACCAGGACAGGCTTTCCTTTCAGTAACAACTTTGGTGCCCACAGCTGCGCGCGCGCACACGCGCGCGCACACACACACACACACACGCACACGCAAGCACACGTGCACATGCATGCACACGCGCGCGCACACACACACACACAAACACACACACAGCCTGGATGAGGTTTACAGCAGATTCCACCTTACATGCTAATAAGGTGCCACAACTGTTGCCGCCGCCCAGAGCCCCGCATCTTTAGAACCCTGGAAACGAAGACGAACAAACCTTGCTTGAAGTCACTGTCGAACATGGCCTTGCGCCCGACGTAGTACCTGAACGTCACCCTCTGGGCGGTGCTGTAGTCGTCCTTCAGGTTGGAGCTGTCGATGGCTCTGATGAGGGGCTTGCACAAGTGCAGCTTGTTTATCTGCGACAGCCCCACCCCTGGAGTTACAGCCCCTCCCCCGAGGTTATGGCCCTGCCCCCGAGGTTAGTCTTGCCCTCAGGGTTACAGCCAGCCCCAGGGTTACTGAGGACGTGGCAGGACCAACACCAGCTTCCCCCCACCACATGCACACCTCCTCGGAGCAGGAACTACATGGTTAAAACTGCCTATTTAGTAATAAGAACTGAAATGCCAGCTGCGTGGCAGATTACCCCAGGCTGGAGGGCCTGCCACGGAGGGGCTGCAGAGGGGCCACTGGCCAAGCCCACGCGGCAGGAAGGGCCTCTTTACCCATCCAGGCACCCCCTGCTCCGCAGCTAATTACTGCAGCAGAGGAGAGAAGGCTGGGGTGAACCCCTCCCATGCAAGCCCAGTCTCCCCACGCCAGGCACGCCGCTTGGGGCATTGGCGCCCTGCTTTCCCTGGAGGTGCAGCCCTCGCCTCATGAGGCAGAGGCCGAAACAGTAAGACACACACAAAACACTTGCTGCAGTCCCCGCCCCCAGCAGGTGCGCCACAGACTCAACGGTGAGTCCGGTTAGGTGAGGGTCATCCCCCAGCGACATCAGGGACGCCGGTGCCCAGGGAGACGGGCAGAAAGCAAGCGCCGCCAGGGAAGCACACCTTAAAGTAGATCTTGAATAGCTGGTTCACCAAGAACAGCATCCCCCACTTCTTAGAGTCCTCGATGCCAGCCCGACTGTGGGAAGACAACTGTTGTTTAGTTGCATGGAAAACAAGGGTTTTATTTATTAGTCATGAAGACAATCTGCCTAAACAAAATTAGTACTTTGAGATAAAACACCACTCCAGCCTCACCCATGAAATAAAACAACATAAAGCAGAGGTCTGACCTAACAGGCTACGGAGTACGCATCATGTGTGTTGGTAACGCACTGTGGACAAGGGGATGTGTTCTTGCTTATCCTGACAACGCGGTGAACTACAGAAATCCACAACGACGTGGACAAACCACAAACAGAGCAAGACGCAGCACACGCTGTGTAGGCACCGTGGGGAGGGTCCGCCTGGGAAAGGGATGGGCAACGACAGTGTCCTGGACCTCCAGGGGGTTTGGGTCACACATGGGTGATGACTTATCCAAATACAGTCAAGATCCGTGGGAGTCACTGTGGGTAAATTTTACCTCAAAGCACAAGAGAAACCGCAGTATTTAAACAAGTCACTGAGGGACAGGCCACCTTTGGAATGCACCAGAAACAAAAAACAAAGGCAAAGTGCTAGATGCACAGAAGGGTAGATACCCATCTGCAGAGCAAGTGGCGGGTGTACAGGTATTTTCACTGTAAAGTTCTGTCAACGCAGCCAAACGCCTCACGATTTCACAATACAGGGTTGGAACACAATCCAGAGTCGCGTCTCCCACGAGTCTGCAGGCCGCAATGGTTCTTCCAGGCGCAGCTGTGCACTCGCTCCATGGTGCCAGTGGCCAGCTGCCTGCAAACTCAGATGGAGACTGGCAGGCTGTTTACAAGCCAGAGAAATAGAAATCACTCCCTAAGACCGGGGCATGCCCATATCAGAATGCTCAACGTAAAAATACGGTCGGTGTTTAAGTATCAAAGTCCTGTTTTGTGACAACAGCCAGCTCCTTCATGACTGTCACCAGCCAGGTGCAGGGTCTCCCCCATGACTCCCATCACCAGCCAGGGACAGGACCTGAACAAAGAACCCTCTCTCCGTGGGTTTCACGTCCTCATCTGTGAAGTGGGGACAATGCAGCCCCGGCCACCTTGGAGCGCAAGGTGAACACCGCTCTGGAAGGAGCAGGAGGAGCAGGTGCTGGGCATCATGGCTGAGCACTCTTCTCAGCACTCCACCTGGGCCCGTCTGGACTAAAGGCGAGGACCTCTTCCAGAGACACGCGGGAAGCAGCCCAGGGGGAAGGGGGGTCACAGGGTTTCTCTCAAGCCGCGGTGCCCACACCTTGCCCGCAGTGGTTTTCATTCACGTCTCCTTGGTGACCGAAGATGTTGAGCATCTTTGCGAGGGTTTCCTGGCCGTTTGGCTCCCTCCTTTGCAGAGTACCTATTCAGACCTTCGCCCAAGTAAGGCAGGTTTTTACCTTTTTCCTGTCGACCTGTGCAGTTTTCACACATCCTGGACACACGCTGTCAGTCACATCATTTGCAAATATGTTTTTTGTGTTCTACCGTTGTTGTGCACTTTTTTGATGGCGTCCTTTGAAGCGTAGAAGTTTCTAACTCTGATGAAGTCCAGTTTCTCTGTTTTTCCTCAGGTTACCGTGTTTCGGGTGACACACCAGGAAAGCCATTTATCCCACAACAAACCCAGACTGAACACTCCCTGGGCGCAGGGGCCACGGCATGACAGCAGTGCAGTGGACTCCCTCAGCCTCGGCCACAAGCGTCCCTGTCCATGTAAGGACCACTGGGGAGTGCAAGGACAAGAGTGCAGTCTGTTGCGAAAGCCACAGAAGCAGAGCCTCCTGTCTGAGGCCATGTCGGAGCCCACCACTGACAGAAGAGCAGAGCGGGAGGACAGGCGGGCACCTGTGACCCCTTGGGGAGGACCCCGGCTCACAGAGTGGCCACTGACATCCAGCTCTGGCTGGAACATTGTCAGGTGGGACTGGTGGGGACAGAGGTAAGAGAAGAGAAGCTGGGACACTTTCCATGAACAATAGTTTTGTATGTTTACGTATGGAAAACTTCTTCCTTTCCATTATAATTTCCAATCTTCCTTTCCATTACAACTTCCAATCAAGTTTTTTTTTTACAGAATCAAGTGATTTTATAATGGGGGAAGAGAGGGGGTTTCAGGAGGAAAATGTAAACTCTAAAGCAGAATTGGAAAGCCTAGGATTAAAAAATAAATAACAGCAGACGAGATCAGTCAACTTGAAAGAGGTCAATACAAATCACCTGCACCAAAGGCCAGAGAGGGAGGACAAGATGGAAAACCAGCAGCACCAGTGCCCGTGTCAGAACACGCCTCCCACAGGCATCCCAGAGGAGACACACAAGGAGAAAAAATCCCAGCTCTAAGAATCTAATAAAACACATTCGTTTCCAGACCCGAGAAGCTCAACGAACCCCAAATAAGAGAAATACGGCGACATGCAGGGCAGCAGAGTCGATTGGCGAGAGGCATGGTGGAGAGACGATGCTGCCAGAGGCCGGAGGTGTGTGCTGTGAACCAGGAACAGAGGAAAACAGGAGGACGGACATGCTAACGCGCCAACAGAAATCACGGTCCATCCGGAATTCTCCACCCAGCAGAAAGGAAGATGAAGACAGTGCAGAAAAACGAGAGTTTAGAGAATTCGGTGCCAGCAGACCAGCCCTCGGAGCAACATGCTGGTGCGGGACCTCGTGTAGGAAATGGGCCGGGTGCAGTCAGACCCCGGGACAGAGGAAAGGGTTCTGGCAACACGGCACATGGCAGAGGTCAAAGGCTGTTTTCTTCTCCTCCCTCATTTCCTTTACACAACAGTGACCATCTAAAGCAAGAGACGGTAATGCTGCGGGGTGACCACAGACACACAGAAGACAAGTGTCGACGGCTGACCAAGGACAGGAAGTGGCGTCATGTGCTGCCGGGAGAGGGCGCGTGTACTCACGTGTCACTGGCGCAGACGCGGAAACAGCTCATCAACAACTCGGCCGCCTTTTCCAGCATGTCCCCGACCTTGCTCCTCCCTTTCTTCACCAGCTGCTGGTCCGCCTGGCAGACGGCAAACAGTCATCAGTCATGCTCTCATTTCCTCTAACACTTCTGGCACGGCTAGGAGCAAAGATGGCTGCAACTCAGGGTCAAAGTCCCAGAAGGTTCTGGGCAAATCTTTTAGTTAATGTTATTTTTAAAAACTGAGAAAGTTCCACAGCATCTTCCAACTCTTCCACAAATCAAATTTCTATTCAACCAACTGAAATGACTGAGGCCGTCATCTGTTTTTTAACCCTTTGTCACATGTGGCCCCGTGCTGCTAACGGAGCCTTTCCTTGAGTGCTCACAGACTGCTCCACCCCCCACATACAGCTGGTCAAAACCCTTGAAGTGTACCCTCTGACAGACACCAAAGTCATTCCCAGGTTTGACTCTCTCCTGGTTTTCCAGCCAGTCTTAGAGAAGAACCCGTTTCCTCCCACTCACGCCCCTATCACAGATTCTCCACGTAAGGTCTATGGACCCCTGGGGGCCTCTGGAAGACTTGCAGGTGATCCCTGTGGTCAAAACTATTGTCAGGACAACACCAACAGCCACCACTTGTCTTTCCGCTATACTGATGTTCACACCGATGGTGCAAAAACTATGGCAGGACAAACTGCTGGGGCCTTTCCAGCAACACCAAACTAAAGCAGCAGTCAGCAATCCTTCAACCAACCAGGAACACTGATGTCACTTCAAAATGTCCTTGATGGGGTGCCTTGTGGCTCAGTCAGTTAAGCATCCAACTCTTGGTTTCAGGTCAGGTCATGATCTGTTTTGTGAGTTCCAGCCCTGCATTGGACTCTGTGCTGACAGCTCAGAGCCTGCTGGGACTCTCTCTCTCCCTCTCTCCCTCTGCCCCCTCCCCCTCTTGCTCTCTCTCAAATACATAAACTTAAAAAGAGTTCTAAAATGTCCTTGATGACACAGTAAATGTTAATTTTAAAATCTTGGTCCTTGAATACATTTATTTTCAATATTCTTTGTGATGAAATGGAAAATATGCCTAAAGCATTGATCTGTTGCACACCGAGGTATGACAGTTGTTTTTTTGTTTTTTTTTTTTTTTAAGGAAAAGCACTTGGAGAGCTATTGGGAGTGGCCAGCTATCACGTGGAACCAACAACTGACCAAAGGGCATGGTGGTCCAGGCAGCAGGGTCTGAAGGACCAATGTGCTCCAAGGTGAATGAAACATGGCCATCAATTCCAGGCAAAACACTGACAGTATTTGTTGCCAAAGACATCTGTACTTTCAAATAAAAAAAAAAAAATCAGAATTTTGAAAAAGTTGTATCAACCATGATGAACTTGGCAACATTCCATTACTTCAAAGCTCTTCTGATAAGGTCACTGGAGACATTAACAAATGCAGTTTTTCTGGTTTGGGGTTTTTTACATAATGAAATACGTCAACATCTGGAACATCTCCTTAACTCAGTGAACCAAAATTTTCCAAATGACCGTTTGATCCTACAAAATCACATGGGAATGAACGATCCATTCAGAGTTCAGGACACCCCAGCTGATTCCGATGTACCAGCAGAAAAGCTCGCTGCCAAGCTTCAGAAGCCACACTGTAACTAACCTCTACAAATTACCTCCTGGAGCTCTGGTGTGGCCCAAAAGAGCATCTACAATCATCTGAAAGACTATTAAAATATTCCTCTCCTGTCCGTCTACATCTGTGTGAGTCCAGACTGCCTTCCTACATTCCACCAAAGCAACATAGTGTGGCACCGTGCACACAGAAGAGCATGGTCCAGTCGCTTCTGTCAACACTAAGAGGTCAAAGAACGTGACTCTTCTAGGTACATTTTGTTCATTTGGAAGATATAGTCGTTTTTTATTTAAAACATCAATTATGAGGCACCTGGGTGGCTCAGTCAGTTAAGCCTCCGACTTCGACTCAGGTTATGATCTCATGGTTCGTGAGTTCGAGCCCCGCCTTGGGCTCTGTGCTGACAACTAAGAGCCTGGAGCCTGCTTGGGATTCTGGGTCTCCCTCTCTCTGTCCCTTCCCTGATCACATTCTGTCTCTCTCTCTCTCTCTCTCTCAAAAAAAAAAAAAAAAATTTTTTAATTTAAAAATTAAAAATAAAACACCAGTTACATTACCACATAAAAGACTTATTTAGATAAATATGTGTTTTAAATCCCAGTTAAAAAAATTTTATACAATAAATACAAATAGGTAGAACACATATAACCAAAAGCTCTCCAGAGCCTCAGATAACTCGCATTTAAGTTCTATTTTTCGGTTCTAGAAGCTTCCATGTAGCTCTTCATTACATCTTCTAGTTCTTTGCTGAGATACCCTTATGCTTGCATCTGCTCAAGCGCGTTCATGACCACGCCCCAGGGCTTCTTTATGACGGCCGGGCTGCCATCTGGTCAGGGACTCCAACATCTGGCGTCTGTGGACGGTCTCCTCACAAAGCTCCTCCTGAGACTCTCCGAGAAGTGATAATCGGGGCACGAGGTTAAGAGACTGTGGACCCTGTGTGCCTCGTTCCAGCAGGGGATGCCCTGCCGGCGGGGAACTGTCCCAGTCTAGGTGGGTCCGGCTCCCCACAGGCCCCTGCAGGGCTGGGGACCCGCATGCGGCGGGTGGGTGCACCAGGGACTGCTGAGGAGGTCCGTGCTTCTGGGCTGCCCTCCCCCTCCTGCTCTCCTCAGGGCCTCTTCGTCGCAGCCCATGGGCATTTCTGGGTTTTAGGCTCCTCTGGGTCCCCGGCCAATTCGGGGAACCCACCGCTCACTGCTCTGCAAGTCCCTGGCATTTCCTGTCTGCCTGTGGGGCCGTGCTGGCCTCGGCATTCCCGGCAAGACAGAGAGGAAAGCTGCAGCTACCCCACCTTGTTCGGAGTCGGAAGGTATCAGTAATTTTTATCAATAATTTTTAAACCCGGAAAGGCGTGTTGGGACCAAGTTCACAACTGCTGCTCCCATCCCAAACTGCCGCGTGTGGACCCTCAAGGGCAAACCAGCCCCATCACACTCGCAGCCTTTGCCTCCTGGCACCACAGAGACCCCCAGCTGCCTCCTGGATCCGCATCAAGGAGGAATTCTTCAAGACAGCACAGCCGCATCTTAACAGAAGACAGTGCAGAACCGTTCCCTGGGCCCACTCTGCCCCTCTGAACACCTGCTGCACGCCACACCCGACGAACCACGCTCAGGAACAAGCCTCTCCACGTCCACAGTGTGAAAACCCAACGCATGTTTAAATCTTCACATCAACCCAGCGAGAGTGAGGTCCAGCCACCCCTGTCCTGTTGCTCTCTACACCAGACACCTCCCGCCTAACCCACTCCTTCCCCAAAACTTTGGGAAGAATGACGTGAAATTAAACAACAGGTAGAAATGGAGTTTGAGTTTTAAAACGATAGATAGAAACTGAACTTACATTATTGGCAAATATTCGAAGGTCAAGCGCTACAGCATACATGACAGGCAGAGCCCTACGGGGCAAAAAAGCAAGAACGTCTGAGGAGGCCACGAGGTCAGATTCCATTACCATAGCTGGGAATGACACGGACACCCAGGTCCACCATTCACACGCGGCCACCTCCCTCCAGGGATCTGACGGTTACCGCTGCCTCCCTCACCTCCCTTTGGGGCAGGCTCAGCCCCGGGCTCCCTGATCAACACGGACGCTGGGCACTGAAGCGCCACCCGCCCACCGCCCGGACCCTGAGGCATGGACCCCAGTGCATCTAGGTCCTCAGCCCAAGACAGCACCTCCTCACGCCGTTCTAGGACCTCCGCCTTCCCCTCAACCATTATCCAAACAGCTCCACTAAAAAAAGATGTGGTTTAGTGAGACCTAACACGACCCAGGAGACGTAACAGACAAAATGTCATAAAAGTTTTTGTTTTTGTTTTTTAATTTAACTGGCGGCATTGGTTTTGTAAGACAAGTCTTCAGTTAAAAAAGGTTTTTTGTTTTTTCAGTAAGATACCTGTAAGCCTTCAGTTAGCGCAGTATAAACACTTCAGTATTTACCTACAGTTAATAAATCAAAAATCATAAAATTAAGAATCAGTCTGTCAAGGAACTTGACCTGATATAACTGTACTTGACCTGCCTTTTTATCCAAGTTAAAGCCCAAAGTTCAAAGCTGACAACTGAAGGGAAAGACAGTATTTGATATATATTTTGGGTCTGGTAGGGCTGAAGTAGAAACAAGGCTTCATATTTATGTGAACACAGCAAACTCTCTACTCTGCCACATGATGTTTATGCTATGAGAACTCCGTTATCTGCGCTGGTATTATTCTGTGTCAACACAGGATATTAAATATCCACAGATAAAACACATTTATTTGGAATAAAGTTTTAAAAAGCTTCTGCTAAGAAAAAAAAAATTGCCATTTGCTAATTTCTGGCTGCTTCTGCCCATACTCACCAGTTGTCCTCTTTGTGGGCCTGAAATGCCCGCAGAAAAGATGTATTATGTTAAGGAAGGAATAACGTACAAAATCCAAGTAATGCCACAAACAGTAAGAAATATGAAGGACTCTGAATTTTAAGTTTAGAAAATCATATATCAGAGAGAGAGAGCTTCTTAAAGGAAAAATATACAGATTACAAATATCTGAAAGTCATTAGGTATGAGTATAGTAATTATATTTCTCCAAAGTAAGAGACTGAGATTTTTTTAATTGGCAACTTCAAACATTTGGTTTCTCTGAAGCCAGATGATGAGTTATATATAATATGCTTTAGAATCTGTAAAGTATATTTCCCTGATTACAGAATTCTTAAATTCAAAGGAGACTTCCCTAGTTAGTAACCGACTCTCCTTTGTATATTTAAACAAGGTTAAAAAAGAAGCAAACTAAAAATCTAGAGATACATATAAAAACCAGAACATTCATTGACTGAGGCCTTAGCTAGGAGATATCACTTAAATGACTTAAATCAGAAACTAGCTTGATAAAGGTCTTTAGTGACCACAGTCAAATGATGATGTTTATTGAGTTCACTCCTGTCCACCTACGCCTGGATTTCAGAACTCTTGTATTTCACCAAAAGGACTAAGTAGTTGTTGTAACTAGACTTAATGTTTTAAAGGAGATATTCTTCCAACAGAATTAAGGAACCTTAATCACAACCTGTGTTCTTCCTCGCTACCTAGGTAACATGACAGTCTCAAGGTCCATGCTAAATTTAAGCACCTGAGTAAAAAGGCGAAACCAGTTTCTCTTCTGAAAGGTTTTTTCATTCCTTTCTAATTAAAGGTATGAATAAAACTGGCCCGATGTTTCAACATCTTAAACCCCAAATATAACTGAACAGTAACACCAAAGACAAAGATATTGGACGATGACCGTCTGGCATTTGTACGCCTCTATGAAGTCGTGGTTCCCCACTGCGTAAGTGCACCTGCAAAGGAAACATCGCGGACTGAGGATAGAGAAGCAGAACCTGGAAGGGAGCTCCACAGACCCCACCCCTCACTTCGGTCATAAATGCCCAGTCTTCTGCTGATCCTGAAGTTGGAGCTACAGGAACCAGGGTGAGAAGAGATACACAGGTGGCTTCTGAACTAAAACGGGCTGATGTGAGATGAAACCCACACAAAGTCCTAAGACTACTTTCTCGGGTCCCGGGAGGAGACCGAGCTGCAGCAGGTGAGAGTGACAGATGCTGGTAAAACCAGAGCACGACACCTGCACTGCACCTGAGGGGGAGGGAGTACAGGGGCAGGGGGGTGTTCTCACTGGGTGTTCACTGGGCAGTCGGCGTCAGTGAGTTCACCCCCAAATCCGGAACTGTACAGAGCCAGGAAATAGCAGGGTGCCTCACACAGCCAGGAACCCAGTGGCACCCCCAACCTTTCCAGAAGGCCCCTCCCAGGGCTCACACAGGCTCTTACTCCACCTTGCCTCCTGCACCCCAGCCTGCTCGGAAACACCGGAGGCACGCAGGCAGGAGGGCGACCAAACACCAGTGCTTTAGGACATCAAGCTCTGCCCGCTCAACGCAAAAACGATGAAAACAGCAGATATGAGATGTAACTAAAAAGCAGTCTTTGGGGTGCCGGGGGGGCTTAGTTGGTTAAGTGTGCAACTCTTGCTTTCAGCTCGGGTCACGATCTCACAGTTGGTGAATTCAAGTCCCATGTCAGGCTCTGTGCTGACAGTGTGGAGCCTGATTGGGATTCTCGGGCACACACGCGCTCTCTCTGTCCCTCCCCCGCTCGCAGTCTTTCATTTGCTTTGCTCAGCATTAGCTCTATTCTCGGCAGCACAAGTTAACGGCGAGCTGAATGCCCTCCTGAAAAACGGATCACCCTGCAGCCGATACAATAGTCAATGCTCCCAGCACCACACTCTAAACACGTGAATGTGCGGGGCGCCCAGGTGGACTCAGTCGGTAAAGCATCTGACTTCGGCTCAGGTCATGATCTCACGGTTCGTGAGTTCGAGCCCCACACTGGGTGAGCCCCTCTTCTCTCTCTCTGCCCCTCACTCACTTGTGCCCTCTCTCTCTCTCAATAAATGAATGAATGAATGTGCAGGACCACAATATAGCTTCAACTTTTAAAAGCATCCATGATCTTTCAAATGAAAAAAAGTTTACTAAGATTTTAAAGTGGTATAAATTTCAGAAAGTTCTCATAGGCTTTACCAAAGTAAAATTTTTACTTTACCAAAGTAAATTTTCTTTTTTTTTACCAAAGTAAAATTAAAAATGAACTTTTCTTTTCAAATTATTCTTTGTTTCAAATTTCGGATGATGTTAAATAAAATCCCTAGTTGATTCAGCAATTCCCAGATTTGCTTTATTTTTCCTCACCAACAGAGTACCTTAAATGAGCAGCAAACATTTCGTCATAAGGAGGTTCCAAAACCTGTTGACATTTCTCTTCCGGGGAGGCCAACTGAATGATAAAAAAACAAATGACAAAAATAAAATTTAAATTGAAAGGCATTAAAAGAATGCAATGTGTAGAAAAAGATTTAGACAAACCTGTTTCAAAGGAATTTACACTTTAGAGTTCACAGTAACATTTGACACTCTAGCCTTTCTGAATTAAAGAGTCGTTACTTCCACACACATTTATCACTCAGGGTCTGTGACAGGGACTACACAAACACACGTGTTTCATCTACCACAGTCCAAGAAAAACCCTGGACGCTTCTGTGCGTATCTTAATACAACAGCCAGTCAGTCAAGAAACATTTATTGAGCAGCTACTATGTGCTTAATAAAGAATGCAAAATAAATAAGGCCACATGACTCAGAGACGATGCCCTATTAAGAATCACTTCTCCTTAGGGCGCCTGGGTGGCTTAGTCAGTTGGGCGTCTGACTTTGGCCCACATCATCCCACGGTTCATGGGTTCAAGTGCTGCATCAGGCTCTGTGCTGATAGCTCAGAGCCTGGAGCCTGCTTTGAATTCTGTGTCTCCCTCTCTCTCTGCCCCTTCCGTACTCAACTCTATCTCTCAAAAATAAATAAACATTGAAAAAAATTTAAAAAAAAAAATCATTTTTTCTCACCTCCTGGTGACAGAGCCACCCTCTCTGTGTCCTGGCTAGGCCAGCTGACATTTATTTCTAACATTTTCTTCCCTCTCCCTCTTGGCCAGATTTCAGATGACGTGAGGGCCACGACGGGTCATCCGGCACACAGAATTAAAGGAGCCCGTGGGTGTGGACTGGCATAGTGAGTAGGGCAGGGAGGAAGGGCAGGTGTGTGGCACCCACGGAGGCGCATCCGGCCGGCAAGCCTCCGGCACTAACTTCATTTAGAGCGACGGTTTTCAACTCCGTCGCCCAGGACAACCATCCAGGGAACTTACAAAGAGCCTCCTCTACTCCACAAACTGGTTCACTTGGTCTGAGGTACAGCCTGTACGCTACCAAATATGATCTCCAATACTCAGGGCCCCTTTTTCTTACAAAACAAAACCTGTGCTTCCAACAGGAACACATTAGAATATCATAATGGGAATCACGAGGAAACAAGACTTTATAAAACGACAAGAATATTCCCCACAGAAGGTAATGCTTGGGCATCACTTATCTGTTAAGTCAAGGATACTTTTTTTTTTTTAATTTATTTTTTAATTTACATCCAAGTCAGTTAGCATGTAGTGCAACAATGATTTCAGGAGTAGATTCCCTAATGCCCCTTACCCATTTAGCCCATCCCCCCCTCCTACAACCCGTCCAGCAACTCTGTTTGTTCTCGATATTTAAGAGTCTCTTATGTTTTATCTCCCTCCCTGTTATATTATTTTTGCTTCCCTTCCCTTATGTTCATCTGTTTTGTATCTTATAGTCCTCATATGAGTGAAGTCCTATGATATCTCTTTCTCTAATTTCACTTAGCATAATATTCTCCAGTTCTATCCACATAGTTGCAAATGGCAAGATTTCATTCTTTTTGATTGCTGAGTAATACTCTATTGTATACGTATACTACATCTCCTATCCATTCATCCATCGATGGACATTTGGGCTCTTTCCATACTCTCTTGTTAATAGCACTGCTATAGACATTGGGGTGCATGTGCCCCTTCGAAACAGCACTCCTGTATCCCTTGGGTAAATTCCTAGTAGTGCAATTGCTGGGTCATAGGGTAGTTCTATTTTTAGTTTTTTGAGGAACCTCCATCCTGTTTTCCAGAGTGGCTGCAGCAGCTTGCATTCCCACCAACAATGCAAAAGAGATCTTCTTTCTCTGCATCCTCACCAACATCTGTTGTTGCCTGAGTTGTTAGCCACTCTGACAGGTGTGAGGTGGTATCTCATGGTGGTTTTGATTTGTATTTCCCCGATGATGAATGATGTTGAGCATTTTTTCATTGTCGGTTGGCCACCTGGATGTCTTCCTTGGAGAAGTGTCTATTCATGTCTTTTGCCCATTTCTTCACTGGATTATTTGTTTTTTGGGTGTTGAGTTTGATAAGTTCTTTATAGATTTTGGATATTAAGCCTTTATCCGATATGTCGTTTGCTGATTGTTTCCTTCATTGTGCAGAAGCTTCTTATTTTGATGAGGTCCCAGTAGTTCATTTTTGCTTTTGTTTCCCTTGCCTCCAGAGACGTGTTGAGTAAGAAGTCGCTGCGGGCAAGATCAGAGAGGTTTTGCCTGCTTTCTCCTCAAGGATTTTGATGGCTTCCTGTCTTACATTTAGGCCTTTCATCCATTTTGAGTTTACTTTTGTGTCTGGTGTAAGAAAGTGGTCCAGGTTCATTCTTCTGCATGTCGCTGTCCAGTTTTCCCAGCACCACTTGCTGAAGAGACAGTCTTTATTCCATTGGATATTCTTTCCTGCTTTGTCAAAGATTAGTTGGTCATACATTTGTGGGTCCATTTCTGGGTTCTCTATTCTGTTCCATTGACCTGAGTGTCTGTTTTTGTGCCATAAATCAAAGATACTTCTATTTCAGTGTAGGATTTAGCAAATGCTATCCATAAAATGCCAGATGGTAAATATTGCTAGCTCTGCAGGCTGTAGGTCTCTGTTGGCCTGCCGAGCTACACCGCTATGGCGGGAAAGCAGCCACAGACAGGGCATGAACAAGTAGACAGGGGTATGCTCCATGAAGCTTTACTCATAGCAAGACACATCTGTGAGCTCTGGGGACAGACAGGCCAGGGCACAGCCTAAGCCCCACCGCCTGCCTGCTGGATGACCATGGATGACCTTACTATACACTCTATTTCTCTGAACCTCAGAGGATCATGTGGGAATTAACTACAGGAACCTGACACACATACCTCAGGATGGTATCTAACACAAAGTGTACAATAAATAACTGGAATTATATACATCATAGACAAGCTTTAAGTTTTTCAAAAGAATGGCAATATTAGTCTCCTTCTGACTCAAACTCTACACTTTCCTTAGGAAGCCGGACACCCTAGAGCCCTCTCAGACACCTGCATATGTGGAACCTTGCGCCCACCTGGAGCCGTGGGTTGGCAACATGAGGGTGCTTGAAAGACACGAGCTCTGCACAGGACGCCCCATCTCTGGTGTCGATTGCTTCATAGACCTGAAACATTTGAATAGAGAAAAGCTAAGTAGAAAATAAAATACTTGTAGAACCTAAATAACAGGTTGTATGCCACTAAAATCCATTTTCCCTACTCTGAATCAGGGAGTCACGGTAATAGAAATGCAACAAGTCAGTACTCTCTTTAGCCAGCAAACAATTTCAAAATGAGATCTTTTAGAGGCAAATAAACAGGTGACTTACTGTTAAAAACAATGAGAAAGCAGCATAAGCCAGTGGTTATTAATGAAGGTGAATTATTTTACTTTTACTCAGTCATACTGACACTTGAAAACTTACAAAGCTTATAGAGAGAAAAAAAAAAGCTTAAGAATCATATATACCCAAAAAAAGGCTTTTACTCAACCTACATATAAAAGCGAAAAGGGAATGGCAACACCTAAAAGAAATGATGTCATAGCCATACCACGGGAGACCTGGGCGCTGTGAGCAAGAACTAAATAGATCCATCAGTGATGACACTGGAAAGCATCCATAGTATGTTTACCGTTAAGCAAAAAAAAAAAAAAAAAAAAGTCACAGGAAAAATGCCTACCTTAATCTGGGAGGAAAAAACAAAAACAAAAAAAACCCTACATATGTAAGCACAGGAAGAAACACGGAGCCCACACCATACAGCTGACCCCCTGGCCAGCAGAACCCAGGAGACTTTTCTGTTTGTCCACACTGGAGGCCTGGGTTGCAGCAGACATTTGTAATTAGAAAAGCAAACGAGGTCTTAAAATTATGTTTACCAAAAGATAACATAAAAATCCCAACCGTATGGGTAGAGAAAGCTGCATATACGGTACGATTTATCTACAGTGGGATCAGTTACGTAAACCTCATGTCCATGTAAGACTGCGATCAGGCGTGACATAAAGCAGACTTCAATGGTACACCCACAAGAATGCGCTTGCATTGCTGCCCAGCAGTGACAGGCAGCAAGACACCTCCGTGCACCTACCAGGAGAGGTGAGCGTGAGAAGGGCGGCTAGACTAGCCGCTCCCAACAACAGACAGTGAAGGGTGCTGTTCCATACCGCTGGCGGGAAGCTGCTGGGAACGCCTGCTGCAGGGCACACACCTGCTCTCCCGCCCCACCCAGTAACCCCCACCTGGCATCTCAGCTAGAAGAAATGGACCCAACTCTCGGTCTGTTACACCACTTAGGGCATCACCTAAGACAATAGATGGACTAAAGAATCTGCCATCGACTCTCCAATGAAACCATGCAAGCACTTAGGTTTGGAGCCAGTAATTCCACTTCTAGGGATTTGCAAGAAACAAGAGATTTGTGCAGGGTTACATCAAATATTATTACAAGGAATCACAAAATACTGGTCCTCAAGGAGGCTGATAAAGGCTGCCAAAGTCCCTGTCACTGGAGGGGTGAAGGTGCAAAGGGACAGCAACAGACCACGGACAAATCCTAAAAGAACCAACACACTATTCAGGGAACACGAGGACCACAGCTAGCCAGTCACCTGTGTCAGCCACCGTGACATGTCATGTCTCAGAACTGTTGGCGTCTTGATTTAGTCAGCCCCCATTAGACCCCAAGGCTGGACTCCAGGACAGCCCGCTCAGCAACTTGCCCTGCAGTGTCCCTGGTGGCCTGTCTGGGCACTCCCCAGAGAAAGTTCTCTTTCCTGGCTACTGCTGGTCACCTGGTGACCTCCAGGCTCCAAGCTGGTCCATGGAGGCTGGAGGGGGGCAGGGGAAGAGTCATCTACTCTTGGAACTCGTAATTTCTTTAAGTAATCTCTATACCCAATATGGGGCTTGAACTCATGACCCCAAGATCAAGGGCTAGCCAGGTGCCCCTGGAACTCATAATTTCTTAAAAATACATTTACTAACTCCATCTGCTAACAAGGAAGGCCTAGAGGTAATGATATGCCCCCACCCCCAGTGGCAATGAGCACAGCCAGCACCCAGATTTTCTAAACTCCAGTACCTATTGAAAGGAACCAGAGCCGCTGGAAAAGGAATGGTCCAGTGCTGGGACAGGGACAGAACTACATGAGCTTGGAATGGATGTTATTGTATCAGAAAGCAAAGCAGAGCTCAAGGAAGGATGAACACAGGCCAGAAAGCCCCCAGAAACCAGTCTGAAGGAGTTTTTAGTGGCCAAATCTGGGACAAGCAGAGCTTCAAAAGAATTAAGAATATTCTTTATAATTTTTCAATGTTTATTTTTTGAGAGAGAGTGTGCCACATGAGCAGGGGAGGGGGCAGAGAGAATCCCAAGAAGGCTCTGTGCTATCAGCGTAGAGCCTGACGCGGGCTCAATGTCACAACCATGAGATTGTGACCTGAGTTAAAATCAAGAGTCAGATGCTTAACTGAGCCACCCAGGCAAATAAGGATATTCGTACTATTGGTTCTGGATTATTACTCGGCATTAAAAATGATCTATAATAATACATCTTTAAAAAGGAGCATGGGGAAAGCATTTTTAACAGATGAAATAGTAGCTAATAAATGTAGAAAGAGTGAGAGAATCACCCCTTGGTAAATATTAACGTAATAGCTCACTTGGGAAAAGACCACAAATGAAAGTGGAGACCATTCTGTGAAAGGGCATAGGGCGGGTGCTCCCAGGCCCCCACAAGACCCCCCCCCAACACACACAGATTATGACTCGATTACAATGGGATAAGTACCTTGACCCTGGAGCAACCTGATGGGCATCTCCTTCAGCAGGTGATCAGCAAGGACCCCTGAGGCAGCCTCCTGAGGTGAGGCCACAGGAAACCCACGCCAGCCACGTTAACCCAAACCTTAATCATTAAAAGTCAAATAAAGGCCGATGGTGAGAAATCTAGGATCCCACTGCCCTGCACATGTTTTAAAAAGTTAATCGTCATAAAATAAATCCCTTCCCAGAAAAAGGCAAGAGTTCTCTTCTAGATTAAAGACCAAAGAGCCGGGTGCCTGGGTGGCTCAGTTGGTTGAGCATCTGACTTTGGCTCAGGTCATGATCTAGCTGTCCGTGAGTTCAAGCCCCGCGTCCGGCTCTGTGCTGACAGCTCGGAGCCTGGAGCCTGTTTCAGATTCTGTGTCTCCCTCTCTCTCTGCTCCTCCCCCACTCGTGCTCTGTCTCTCTGTCAAAAATAAATAAACATTAAAGACCAAAGAGCAAAACAACCAAATGCAGAGTGTGATCTGACTGGATCCTGGAGTTAAAGAAGAGGTTCCAAAGAACACTCTGGGTAAACCATGAATTCTGCTTTAGAAAACACTGATGTAAAATGTCTTGGGTGCTCTATAGGCTGTGCATTGGGACAGCAGAATGGTCCTCAGTGAAGGGCCACAGTCAGTAACTTCCTTCAAGTAGCTCAGGAGAGAGAAATGCAGGGCCCAGAGGGAAGGAGGAGGCCGACAGGGTGGCCAGGTGAGGAGTGGACATATCTTCATTGTACTTCTTTCAACTTTTCTGTAGCTTTGAAAATTTGCAGAATAAAAAGCTAGGGAAAATAAAAACTGTAAATGTAGACAGTTTTTAAAAAGTAACCTGCTGGGGCGTCTGGGGGGCTCAGTCAGTGAAGCACCTGACTCTTGATTTTGGCTCCGGCCATGATCTCACAGTTCGTGAGTTCAAGCCCCGCTTTGGGCTCTGTGCAGACTGCACTGAGCCTGCTTGGGATTCTCTCTCTCTGTCGCTCTCCCCAAATAAATAAATAAACATTAAAAAAAAAAAAAAGTAACTTGCAGTTTGAAATAAGAGTTTGTAGAACAGACAAAAGAATGACGTAAAGGACACCAAAAAAATAACACCAGCCCTCAAAGAGATGCTAGAGATAACAATGAGATCCGCCTTTGGAAGTACAGCTATCTGTGGATTTTCAACCGTGCGGGGTCAGCACCCCTAACTCCCACATTGCTCGAGAATCAACTGTATGTGCAAACTGATCTTTTTCTAAGTACGACAACAATTCTTAGAAGTAGCATATATGGGGAAATGTAAAGTAAATTAATTCAACCTGTCCTCTCGGAACAGAAATGAAACCATATGCCTGTCGAAACGAAGAGCACTAAATAAAAAGGGCCTCAACAGACAAGAGGACATCTTAGCTATGACTGACTGCTGGCAAAGACAGCCCTTTGCGGGCTCTCGAGCTGGGTGTGCTGGCCCCATGAGGCCCTGACCTCTAGCTCTTTCACTTGGACCACTGCTCAGGGCTGTTTATGTGGCTGTCACCTTGAGAAATGAAGCAATGTCTCCCCTCATCCCTAACCCTAAACAAAACGCAGGCTTAAATCACTGCTTTCTACAAAATGGGTGGATTCCCAACATTCAGCATTTCTCTCTTGGATGCAGGTGCAGGCACCCTTCCAAGCCCACTGAGTCTCCAATGGGAACTGAATCCAAGGGAACCAACAGGCTGACACCACACTGCCCACCGCACTGAGTTACAGGCCCTTGGTCTCTGACCCAGGAATGCATGTGTTCTGTGAGCATCCAAGAAACAAGAGAACTCATAAACTTACGAGGAGTAAAACCAAACCCCAGACCCAAATGCTATTATCAAGTTATCACAGAGAACACAGGAAATGACAGACACATGACTTGTCCATGGGTAGTTGCTGGCTGAAGTTACTGTGAAGTACGAAACAAGGAATGGAGTTGTACCCAACTGACAGTCACTAAGATTCAAAAAACAGCATACTTTGGAGCCTGAGAAATAGGCAGGTTGACTAAAACAGGAAACGTTGGCTGAAACTCAGGCTAACAGAGGCAGTGAGCTTTGTGTTAAGGGTATGGACTCTAAGGCCAGAACTCCCAGTCTGAATGGGCCACATAGTAGCCCCGTGACCCTGGAAAACCATTTAACTTCCTCTGTAAAATGAGGTTTGCAATGGACCCACCTCCTAGAAAAAGCAGTAATGAGTTACTACAAACAACAGTGGTAGGTTCTTAGTAAGAGTTCAACAAGCACTAGTGGTTATTCTTCCCATCACCCAACTACTTCATCAAGTAAGATTCCCCTGGGAATACAGGAACAGGATCCAGAAAGACTTTGGTGAAACAGAGGACTATGAAACTTGGGCCAGCACCAACTCTAACTTCAGTACTCACTAGAATGAGGAGGTCTGAGCATTGGCAAATCACTGCACTTCACTCCCTTCTACCTACCCCCATTTATCCTGTCAACGAATTGTACTGAGCCTCCACGTGGGTCAGACTATGTTCAAGGCACGCAAAATGCCAAAAAGGATTTAGCTGTGAGCAAGAGAATTGTAAAATATTCAGGAAAACATGAAATTCTAGAGAGTCTCTACTCAAGTTGGTTCTCAAATGTCTTTCCTTCCAGCTTTAAATAAGCTGGTACTAGAAAACCTTAACTCTGCAAAGATACAGCCACAGTAGACTTCTTAAAAGAAAGGTCTTAGATCTCAATCAAAAGATTGGCAAATGAATGCATACTTGCATGTTTTAAATTTTTTAAAAAGCATGTATCTGCCTTTTCAGGATTCCTGTTTTAACTAAATTACCAAATATCTATGCAATGAACGGTCCCAATCATGTCAGACTGTATTCAATTGTCATCTAGATATCTTTATCTGGTTGTCAACAGACACCCCCAACTCAACATGTCCAACACCGAGTTTAGTTTTCCCTCCAAATCTGTTCTGCTCATGTGTTGCCCACGCTGGAAATTTGGCACTTATTCTCCCAGTCCCTCAGCCATAGAATGTTAACGGAACGTTTCCTAAAGACATGTTTAAAATCCGCTCCCTCTTTTCCTGATCACCACAGTTCCAGTTCTAGGAATGAGCACAGTTTAGTGGACACAATGCAAGTTTTGAATCCATAAACACTTATGTTTTCAGTGGGCTCTGCCGTTAATAGGCTGTGAGGACGAAACTCCCGTGAGATGCATTTCCATACAAAGTCCGCCGGTGCTTACCGTTTCCTCGATGGTTGCTCCACTAGCGCTCGTGGCCGGACCACCTGCCTACCCCATCCCACCAGTATCTGTCCGGGGTCTTGTCGTTGGGCCAGGCCTTCCACGGCTGAGGCCCCACTGCTCAGCGCGGCTAACAGGCCCTCCGGGTCGGCTAGGACCACGCCGCACGTCCCTAAATTGAGGTCAACGCTCACCGGTCCGCCCCTGGGCTCCCGGGAAACACCGTCAGTGTGCCCGTTCAGTCGCCCTCGCTTCCCGTCTGGCGGCTAAGAGCTCAGGCAGAGAGAGCGGGAGAGACGACTGGCCCCGGCCCACGCGTTCTCGCCAGCGCCGCGGGGCTCCCGCTGCAGACCCCTAGGACGGAGCGCGTTACCTGCTGCAGGTACTGGTTGATGGTGATGTGCGCCATGGCGGCTCCCCTCCACCGGATGTGGGCGCGGCCTGCGCGTCCGGCCACGGCCACTTCACTTCCGGCCCGCGGTCCGTCCGGGCCAGCGTCCCTCCGCCCCCGCCTTCCCCGCACTCTGGTTCCGGTGGGACAGAATCCGCGGGAGCGCGTCCCGGGCCGGCATGGCGGCACGTCCGGGCTGAGGAAGGCCGGGGTCCGCTCTGCGATTCGCCGCCTCTCCTCGGCGAGGACGCCTCGTCCGCGGCCCCTAGGTGCCCGGGCCTGCCCCGGAGCTGACCGGGCCTGCGCCCCGCCGCCCCCTCGGCTGTCGCAGGTTCCGCACGGAGCGCGGCGGACGCGGCGCGGCCCGGCGCCGGGTCGGGGTCAGGCCGGGGTCGGGGTCGGGGTCGCGGTCGCGCCGGGCCGGCCGGGCGGCGGTTGGGCGGCCCGGGGCGGTGCTGACGACAGGCCCGCCCGCGCGCGCGGCCGGGGAGGCGGGACGGGGCGGGGCGCCCGCTGCTTCCCGGCCGCAGCCATGGCCGACGAGACCCCCAGGAAGGGCGCCCTGTCGGCGCTCGTCGGGCACACCAACGGCCTCACCAAGCCCGCGGCCCTGGCCGCGGCCGCCGTGTCGCCCAAGCCCGCGGGCGGCGGCGGCTCCAGGAAACTAGTCATCAAGAATTTCCGAGGTGGGTGCGGGGCGGCCGGCCGGGAAGGAGCGGGATGGGGGGGCGCGGGGGGCCCGGGGTCGCGGCTCCTCCCGCCCGCGGCACCGGCCAGAGGAACCGGGCCGCCCGGGCAGCGCACTTCTTCCGCCGCTAGCGGTCCCGGCAGCGTCCTGCTCTCGCGTGCCTGGGTCAGCCGCCGCCTGCGGACCTGCGTGCGCTTCCCGCTCGGGGCTCGGCGGCGGCGAAGGCGGAGCGGGGCTCGAGCGGCGGCCCGGCGGACCCGGGGGTGGGGGGGGCGGGGGATGGTTCTGCGAAGCGCGCCCGCCTCACTTGGGCTCTCCGGACCCACAGACAGACCCAAACTGCCGGACAACTACACGCAGGACACCTGGCAGAAGCTCCACGAGGCGGTGAGAGCCGTGCAGAGCAGCACCTCCATCAGGTACAACCTGGAAGAGCTGTACCAGGTGAGGCCCCGCCGGGGCGGGCGGCGCTGCCGGCCCGCCCCGCTCGCTTGGGTGCTGTCACGGTTGTGTAGGTAACACACCGGTCCAGGGCCAGGAAGTGTGGTGCGGACGCGGGTCGGGTGGTCCTCAGTGTTGTTTCAGAGTCGGAAATGAGGGAAGTAGCGGGAACGCAAGCATCGGCCTTCCGCAAGAACAGTAAGAGTCCTGGGGCGGCGTGTCCCCCGGGTCATTGCGTGATTCATTGGTGGTTGGTGGTTGTGGGATTTTTATTTTCAGGCTTAAGCTGCCTGGAAAGATAAAGTTATGCCATTTCGGGAGAAAGATGTGTTCTAAGAGCCACACGACTGTCATACTTTTTTAAATAGACATGATTTGTTATTGTAACTTCACGGTTACATAGGACACTCTGCGCTTCTGGTTCATAGATTTTCTCATTTTGTGATTGTTGCTATTAAGACATGCAGACAGATGTTGTTACGTTTCATGTAAAGATGTTCCATTTTTAACACAAAAATGGTCAAAAGTACATGTTACTATTTGTGTATTCCATTTATAAGCAGACTGGTTTCTCTGATCTTCCATTTGTAAAGAATGGCACTCATCAACTAGTCTGTTATCTACGTCTTAGGTAACAATATGATACCACAATTTCTATTAAAGGACTTGAATTAAAATTTTTCTTCTGTTTGCGTGAGTGATTGCATCATAAAAACAATGGGGATTACAAAAAAGTACAAAGAAGAAAATTAAAACTATATATACTCCCATCATCCAAAGAAGACTACTATTGACAGTTTGATACACATACATCCCTTTTTGTCTTAAATCATCATAAGTTTATTCTATTTTTAGATCAACTTTATTAAGGTATAATTTATACATAATGTGTACTTCAATACATTTTATACTGACGTGTAAATAACCACCACTACAGTCAAGATGTAGTAGATGTTTCTACGTGAAAAAGTTCGTCTCTCCCCTGATCCGCTCCTTGCAGACCACTGATTTCTGTGGCTATATTCCACCAGTCTAGCATCTCCCTTAAGCGGAACCTTCATCTTCCACTTGGGATAGTGCTTGGGACTGTCATGCCTACTGTGTGACAGTAATTTGTTTCTTGGTTGCTGAGTAGTGGGTACCACCATTTCACCAGCTAACAGGTATTTGGGTTTCCAGTTTGGGGCTGTTATGCATAAAGCTGCTATGAACATTAACAAAGATGATTTGTGTGGACATATGTTTCATTTCTCTTGGGTGAATATCGAGAAGTAGGGGCTCAAAGTCCTAACTTTTTAAGGCATTTCATGTTTTCAGAGTGGCTATACAATTTTTTTTTTAAGTTTATTTATTTTGAGAGAGCATGCATGCATGCTTGCTTGCAGGGGAGGGGCAGAGAGAGGGAGAGAGACAATCCCAAGCAGGCTCTGCACTAAGTGTGGAGCCCAACGTGGGGCTCGATCTCAGGAACCGTGAGATCGTGACCTGAACCCAAATCAAGAGTGGGCCACTTAACCGACTGAGCCCCCAGGCTCTGGTATCTGTACCAGCAGGTGTAGCGGAGCTCCAGGTGTTCTGCAGTCTTGCTAACAGGCGCTATTATCAGTCTTTTTGATTTTAGCCACTTGAGTGCGTGTGTAGCGGTCTTTTGCAATTCCATATGAGTTTTAGAATGTTTGCCAGTTTCTACAAAAAAAGCCGACTAGTGTTTTGATTAGGATCATGTTGAATTCCAGATCAGTGTGGGGAAAATTGATATCCTGATATCGTGTCTACTGATTGATCACAAGGGACGGCTCTCTGCTTCGTCTTCCTTCATTTCTCTCAGCAGTGCCTTCTAGTTCCAGTGTGTAGGTCTAATACAGCTTCTATGAGGTTTAGCCCTAAGCATTTCATATTTTTTTTAATGTTTATTTATTTTTGAGAGACAGATGCAAGCAGGGAGGGACAGAGAGCGAGGGAGACCCAGAATCTGAAGCGGGCAGCTCAGAGCCCGATGTGGGGCTCAAACCCACGAATTGTGAGGTCATGACCTGAGACGAGGTCAGACGCCTCACTGACTGAGCCACCCAGGCACCCCAAGCATTTCATATTTTTAATTGTATTATAAATAATAGTTTTAATTATTGGTTTTCGCTAGTGTATAGAAATAGAAATTATTTTTATACATTGGTTTGGTATACTGCTCTCTTACCTCTCCTCCAGTGGCTTTTTTGTGGATTCCATCAGGTTTTCTATATAGACCATCATGTCGCCTATGAACAGAGATAAGAGATGGTTTTACTTCTTTCTAATCTGCATGCCTTTTAATTCCTTTTCTTACCTCAGTGCACTGTTCAGAACACCAGAATGACGATGAGTAGAAGTGGTAAAAGCAGACAGTTTTTGTTTGGTTCCTGATCTCAGTGGGGAAAGCCTTCTTCAGGCTTTCAGCATCGAGTGTGATGCTGACTTATCATAAGTGCCCATCATCGGGTTGAGGAAGCTCCTTTCCATTCCTAATTTGCTGAGAGATTCCCAGAAGTGCATGTTGGACTTTGATGAAGTCTTCTGTAACCGCTGGGGTGGTCATATGACATTTGTTTTCTTAGTTTATCGCATGGATTGACTCTTCACATGGCAAGCCCATCTGGCAGCTGCAGGACAGATCTGAGTTGGCAGTGGTGTGTTACCCTTTTTTGTACTGTGGGATTCAGGTTGCTGTCACTTCATTGGTTTTTGCGTCTGTGGTCATGGAGGATGTTGGTGTGTTGTTTTCTCGTACTGTATTTGTCTGAGTTTGTCTCAGAAATGAAGGCCTCATAAAGTGAGTTGCGAATGTTCCCTCCTTTTCGTTTTCTAGAAGAGTTTGTATGGACTTGGTATTATTTTTTCCTTAAATGTTTGAGAGAGTTCCCGGTGAAACTACCTTGGCTTTGTGGAGAATTCGTAAACCACGGACTTCTTTGGTGGGTTTGGAGCTCTTCAGGTAATTCGTGTCTTCAAGTCCGCTAATCTTCTGCGGCATCTAATCTGCCAGTAGGGCCATCTGGTGAAAGTTTCATCCCATGCATTGTTTTTCTCTCTAGGGGCTCAATTTGAACCTTCTCAGTATCTTTCCCATCAGTACGTAACTTCTGGACAGAGGGGATACAGTTATAATAGCTGTTTCCATGTGTCTGTCTTCCAGTTCTTTCCTGTCAGCTTCTGGCTGCATTCGACTGCTTTTTCTCCCCTTTAGGTGTTGTGTTTTCTACTTCATCGCACATCTGATAATCTTTGATTGACTGTCAGACATTGTGAATCTTGATTTGTGGATAGATGTTTTTGTATTTCTATAAATATTCTTGAGTTTCATTCTGGACATATTAAATTATTTGAAAACCTTTTGATCTTTTAGAGTCCTACTTTTAAGATTTGTTAGGCAAGACTAGAACAGTATTTTGTCCAGGGCTCATCGCCCCACAACTGAGTATTCAGGGCCCAGTGTCTTAACGGCTTTCCAGTCTGGCTCGTAGGAAGGTGCTATTCCAGGTCCCGTGTGGGCACCAGACCCTGTTGTCCCTTTCCCCGTCCTTAGCAGTTTGCTCACACACAGGTGGCGAGTCCTTGAGGGGGACCCTTGACCTCTCCTTGCTCATGTCCATGCCCTCTGTGGCCACACGTCTTCCCTGTAGGCCTTTGTCTCGGAGACTGGAGCCTCAGCTCCCGGCCCCCTCTCCACAGCCTGGAAACAGGGACATAGGAAGGGAGCGTCCGAGCTCGTTTCCCTCCCAGAGGTCGCTGTCATTCACAGCCCAATGTGCAATGCTTCGCAGACTGCTATTTCACACGTTTTGTGTGACGTTTGGTTAATTCAGGCAGAAAGGCTAGTCTAGTCCCCTTATTTCATCTTGGCCAGAAGCAGGAGTCCCGTCAGGTGTCTGAACTCTCATAGGTTTATTAGTTTAATAAACTGCTATATCTCGCAGCCAGGTTTCTTTATTCTTCTCTTCCTGGAGATTTGACCATCTGGGATCGATTGCCTGTCATCTTTCATAGAATGACTTTGCCATACCTTTTACCCAGCAGTGTAGTTCATAACAGTCGCCGCATGTGTTACCATGAATGAACAATGTGGTTTATAACAGTCACTGCACGTGTTATTATAAACACTAGTTCCAGGTGCCCTGGGTGTCTGTGTGCATCTTGACACCCTGAGGGCTGGGGGTGCTTACCCCCAAAATGGAATCTCACATTCCATGGGGCATCCCAGGAGGCAGGGGCGGCGGGGAGGCAGGGGCGCAGGCCGGCTCCTGGCCACTCACAGAGAGGTACCCGGTTTCAGGTACCTCCCTGGGGAATGAGCTGCTCAGATCTTTTGGAAGCAAACGGAGTAGAAATAGTAAGTGACATCATTGTGTAGTTATTGAATGTTTGCCTTATCCTGATCTTGTGATAAAGCAGTCAGTGCATTTACCTGGTGTTTCAAAGTACAGTTGCAGTTTTTGCTGAGGTGGTGTGGTATATACTTCGTGAAGAATTTTGTGTGAAAGTGACAGTTCTCACCAAAGTATGAAAGTTTTTTTAGGTTTTTGTGTGGTTTTTTTGAGGAAGTTTTCAGGATGATTTGAGGGAGAAGCTTTTACGTTTTGATATTGATTAGTCTTCCCAAAGTGGGGTCTCTTCTCCCCCCATCAAGGCATCCCTTACCACGTGGACACTTTAGGAGGCCTCCCTGGAGGAGAAATTAGCTCCCGTGTGTCTGCTACAGTCCACCTGTTGTTTCTCTGTAGGAGGGAGGTTCAAAGTGTGGTGAGAGGAGAGTCTGCACAAACGTATGCCCCGTCCACACTTTCCTCCAACAGAGCTAAGGCAAGGAGACTTTCAACGCCCAGATCTTTTTAGTCTGTTTTTAAAGATCTGAGTTTAGGTCTGGAATTAACACCTGCGGAAGAAAGTTTATCTTGTGTGTCTCCTGCCTATACGTTTTAGTCCTGTTTGCCAGCATAGTGGACAACAGATAACTGAAGTCTGCATTTTCAACAAGGGCTTCAGGGAAAGGGCTAAGTGCTGATTTCAGGCACTTTTGATGCCCAGAAACAAAGCCATCATGGGAGACTTACTGTTCTGAGGAAAGCCATGCTATCCTGAGTCACGGACTAAGGTCTCCGAAGTCCTCCTGCTTGGTGATGATTTAGTGAAGGGGAATGTGGGGTTAGGTGTTGAGTGTATTAATAAGATGGCTCAAACTGATCAGACTGATTGAAAAGGCCCGGAAAGTAGTAGACACATATAAACATGTTATTTGATGGACCGATTCGAGAAAGTAACAAATTAATCAACAGCGAGCTCCATACAGAAGTTGCTCAAAAACAGAGGTGAATATCCAAACTCAAATCTATTCAGCTTAATAGAAAGGATTTCATAAATCAGCAGTTCTGAGCGCTCAGTGGGATTAGTCGTCTGTGTTCAGGAGTTGACTGTGAACATGTGGGAACTGGGAGTCAGGGTCGGTACTGCAGCCCACGCTGCCCATGTTGGCCGTAAAGCCCCCATCCAGGTGACTTCCGATCCCTCTCAAACATACTCTCTCACTCAGATCTGAGCTCTAATTTAATTTCTGCATCGTTCTGTACTCGTTTCCTACGGGCAAGAACCCCATTAGCGCTTTCTTCTGAGCGGTGAGTTCATCACCTTTCAGTGGGCCCACGATTGAGTAGGGTCCGCCTTCAAGACCAAGTATCACTTACAGAGGGGACATAGCTGCCCCCCACCCGGAACTGTGCATGTGTGCCAGGAGAGCACTGTGCCGGCCTCTGGCTGTCAAGTGTGAGCTCTGGCATGGCCCCGGCCTGTGCACCTCTCTCTGTAAGGTTGGCCCAGGTGTGATTTTCCCCAGGGCTGGGGGCTGGCTCTCATTTTCCCTTCATCTACATAAATATGTGCTCCTAGTATCTGCCTGCTTTTCTCTTTTACGATTTCTCACACTACGGTACCCTCCACTCCTTTTTCTGTCTGGGCTCAGCTTTGGCCTTCGAGGCTTTCATGAAACAGATCATTTTCCAGGACCGTGTGCTCTCATTTCATTGCTCCCTTGCGTTCCCCCCACCCCACGGCTCTCTTTAATGTCCTGTTGGATATTCCACACTCAGGGCCAAGTATGCTGGGGGCTGCGGCTCCACCCTGCACAGGCACCGGTGTCTGATCTGCTGTATGCCCATCTGTCTGGCTTCAGTGCACTTGTCTGTCCCAACACAGACGACAACCTGGAGAGGGCTTGGGTGTGGAGGCCTGGCAGACTTAGATTACAGAGCTGTGCCTGGGCAGTTCGGACAGGCGGCTTCCGCCATGGCTGAGTGAAAGCGAGGAAGACACTAACACAGGGCTTCTCCCCCTCCTGTCATCCTTGGATTAGCTGAATTCCTTCTGTCTGCTGTGCCTCTTACACATGTGAGGGGTAATGTGAAACACACCGTACCGTTGGACTCCCAATTCACACCCCACAGCGGGCACTTTGCGCCCCAAAGCAGGACTCTGTCTCCAGCACTTCTTTTGGGGAGGGGGCTTGTATGTTGTGGTGCTCCTGTAACTGACAGAAGAGTCAGCCAGGGGCCCTGCTGGGCCGCACTCTCTCTTCCCAGTGAGGGTGCCTGTAACATGAAGACACCAGCAGTGACTCAGCAAAAGACACGGAGAAAGGACAGCACCCACAGCAAACCTGTCTATGCCAGGGTTTGGCTGGTGCTTGTAAGAGGCCCCCGGGTTCTGTTTTAAGAAAAGATCTTAAGTGTGCTTCATGTAAATAGTAAATATGTGCCAAAGAGGACATAGATGAGAAAAGGTGTTGTAAAATCAACAGTGACAGCATGTCACAACTGGGGTAAGATTGTTTTGAGGACATTGACTCCTCCTTCAGGAATGAGAGCAGGCAAAGTGGTTCCGTGAGTGAGATGTTCCGTGAGGGACACGTACTACCAAGCTCATCTTGATTTTTACCAAAGAAAATACGTTTTCTTCATGTATTGCATCAAAATCATTTCATAATAATTATGCTTATGGATCTCCCAATAATTAAGTTACTGGAGTAAAAGCATTTGTCAGCAGGTTATTTTGGGTTTTCAGAAACACAAGGATAGATCTTTGACTGAAGTATAAAGATAGGACTACAAAGGGAAGGAATTACAGGGTTTGAGAAAGAAATTCGGGGCTTTTAACAGTGTACATGAGCCCTTATTTGTAGAGCAAGGCAGCACGTAGGGGAATGCCGTATTGTGCTGTTGCACTGATAACAAACTTGCTAAAAAACAAGTTATAATTTTTAATATCTTCATTCTGTGTTCCCTTTTAACCTTTGTGAATGTGCATGTGTTTTATACAGTAGTGATTACTGTATTTATTTAATTTATGTTAATAAGTAGCAATCTTATAATCCTAAACATGGGAACTATTAATATTTACAAGTCTTGCTACAACAAATAGCTTTATAAAAACTTAAGTTACCTATTTCCTCAGGAATATAGTATTTGATTTAAATTCAGATTCTGAAGTGTTTCCCCCATATTTTTTTAGATGGTTCAAAACTAGTCAGTAGAAAAAACTACACTTCTGTTTTTAGTATCTCACTTGGATTGAATGAGATGCTGGTTTTGTACATGAAATTGGAAAAGAAATGTTATTAGAACCAGTGAGAATATGCAAACATTATTTTTTGATGTGGATAAAGGTATTTTAAGAAAAATGTTTCTGCTTAAAAAACTTGTTTCTTCATTAACTTAAGACAAGCCTAAATAAATTACACATGCAGCCTGCAGAAAAATATGTAGGAAACAAGTACAGTGTAGCCGGTGTGGCCTGGGCACTCAGGAGCATCCTCACTGTGCTACAGGCAGAAACTGCCCTGATGCTCGCCCACCTGTGTGGAAGGTGGTCACTGAGGGTCCGGAGCAGTGATTTCCTGACCTGGTTGCATGTTATAATCATCAAGGTAAACTCATCCACCTTTCCAGTGTCTTCCACCTCAAATGAATGTATGGGAACATCCAGATCTGTTTTAAAGTCCCCGGGTAAGAGTGGTGAGTGGCCAGGTTTAGAGACTGCTGCACTAGAAAAAAATAGGGCATTGTAGATGCTCAGATGTGTGCAGGGATGCCGCGGGGTCCCAGGTGTCATGGGCTGACATAGGTGTGCCATCCAATCTGTGCTCAGTATTAGCTGTTGTTACCTTTTTTACCAGACCCTTCCTGGATTCCAGTATTCTGACAATAATCACCCTGAACTTAAACATAACAGTTTATTTGTAGTTTTTGTAAGTATGAAGGGGGTGCTTGTCTGTTATGATTGTGATTTTATTTACATACACAGGTCTTTTTAAAGAACGAATTTGTTATTCATGGTGAATAATTCACTTGTTCCTTTTGTTTTTAGGCTGTCGAAAATCTCTGTTCTCACAAAGTCTCCCCAACACTCTACAAACAGCTGCGCCAGGTCTGTGAAGATCATGTCCAGGCACAGATCCTTCAGTTTAGAGAATATCCTTTTTTTGGCTCATGAGTTTCTATGCATTACCTAAATCTCTTGAGGCTGAACATTAATAGGATAAAGATGTAGTGACTGTTGTTAGTATTAAAACAACAGCTTTCAAAATTCCCATTTATTTATAAAACAAAACCTAACATTTGTTTCACGTGACAAATGACAGATTTTTTTAAGTGGAATTTTTATTATTTACATTATTTATCTGATTAAAGCAAAAGAGTGTCCATTTATTGGGTGTGGTTGAAGTGTTTAGGAAGACTTCTGAGAAATGTCTTTATTCTGCTGTGCTTCATTCTTGTGAAAAACCATCTATATTAGTTATCTCTGATGCATAACAAATTTCCCGCAGACTTGGCGACATAAACAAGCACCCATTTGTAGGCTCACAGTTGTGTGGGTAGGGAGTCCCAGCTCGGTTCAGTGGGTTCTCAGCTCAGGGTGTCACTGGCTGAAACCGCGGGCTGGCTGGTCTAGGTTTTCCCACAGACCGCCTTCCAGGCAGAACTCCTGTCCCTCTGTTGCAGGACTGATGTCGCTCTCAGCCCCTGGAGGCTGCCCTTGGTTTTTTGCTTCAAGGCCTCTTCTTTGACAGCATGGTTAGTTGCTGCTTCTGAGCCAACAGAAGAATGCCCCTCTCTGGTCTGCTGAGACAGAGTCTTCTGAGATATAACCCACTGTATTCCCAGCCCGCCCACCAGTCAAGGGAGGGCAGTCTAGGCAAGTAGGTGGCCGGGCATCTTTGAGTTTTGCCAGCACACCACGCAGGACCAGTGTCTGCCAGGGAGACAGGGCTCCTTACATCCTATCGACAGTCTGGCCTCGGCCCAGTGCTCCAGCCCACCCCCACCCCTTTATTAGTTTCGTTGGGAGGGAACTAGGAAGTGGGTTTAATATTACAGACACCTGCTTGTGACTGCACTTTTCCAGGTCTCTTTCTTAATTTGCAAAAGTAGGTAGTTGGAGCCTGCTCATTTCTAACTCTTGTTCTAGCTGAAGGAGTCCTTTCTGTCCCATCACCCTTGAGAAACTAAAGCATTCAGAGTTTGCTAAAATCTCTCAGGGCAGCTGCCACAGCTCTGTCACCTGCTGTCGAAGCTCTGGATTATCCATGGCAATGAAGCCCACATGGCCTAGAGCAAGGGGGTCTTCCCGTAAATGGGTGAGCAGAGTCCATTCTGGTTCTATTGTATTGGCATCTATAACTGCACCTGTCCAATATATTCTGGCAGAGCTCTTTCCTACCAGAAATCATGAGTCCATTCGAGACAAAGGTGACCATACCATTGGACCTTTGGAAGGTGGCCAGTATGCACCACGTCTCTGAGGCATCCTCTGAGGACACACAGAGGCTCCTCTCCTACCTCAGTGCCACAGCACAGGATTCTCAGAGGCTGGGTGATGGATCCAGGAGCCCATCTGAGATGCTGACTTCTGAAAAGGAGCCTGACTCCCAGGCTTCCCGGAAGTCAGCAGATTCCCAGGTGTCCTCTCCTGGGCCCACACATGTTAGGCTGAACTTCCCAGAAGTCACCAGCAGATTCCCAGGTGTCCTCTCTGGGACAGGCACATGTTAGGGTGAACTGCTGTGATTGTTCCTAACCCAGCTGTCCCAGCTTACTCAAGACTACTTCATGATAACCTGATCAAACTATCCTCCTGCCAGTTAATTCTACCTTGTGGGTTGCAAGAATGTGTTCATTAATTCAGTCATTCAGCAGGGACTTCCTTCCTGTCCAGACCTCTATCCGACAGTAGGAAATGATGGCATCGCCTCCTTTCTGCCCTCCCAGTAGTCCTGGTGATGAGATAGAGGTGGGGGGCAGGGTCGTTGCATTTCCTTGATGCGACAAAACCATGTTTCTAGAAACTACAATGTATTTCATTAAAGAAGAAAGATGAAAAGATACTCTGCCATATGAATTGTCATTGGTGTGAGGCATCTTGAGTTCCAAGATATTAAGTTATTAGAATCAGGGACAGGAACTGCAGTGCAGGAAGCAGCTGGGGCAGAGCTTTCCAGAGGAGGGGACACTGGAGTCCCATCATGAAGGACCAGTGGCGTGTGGCCAGCCAGAGGGAATGAGCCATCGGAGAGGGGCGCTTGTGGGGCGCTTGTGGGACAAGGCCAGAACCTGGGCACACTGGTGGAATTTGAGGCCGTAATTCTGAGTTGCAGCTTGGGTTTGAATCTTTGTGCACGCTCTGAAAGGTCTGGACTTAAGTGCACATCTGATGGCCCCTGCAGGTATTTGAAGCAAGAATCCAGTGCAGTTGTATCATGTTTGGCAGTGATACAGGCAGGATGAGACTGGTGACGAGGTGGGCCAGAGGTAGCACTTCCTTATTTCAGAGAAGGGGGCGGGGCGGGGCTGGAAACAGGAGTGAAGTAGGTTCTGGCCCTTTAGAGCTTAAACCCCAGGGAGACTGACAAGGGCATAAAGGTAGGCATTTATGGGTCAGGGTAGTGGGAGTTATTAAAGGCTCAGATAAGCCCCTGGGGTGTAAGGAAAGGGCAGTCAGGTGCGTGCCCGCCCCCAGGAGGGGCTGTGTGCAGGGGGAGGGGTGGCTGATGGGGGACACAGTCCTGCCCTCAGAGCTCGTTTTGCTGAAAGGGTGGGTAGCCTTGCCAGACTTCATGGGGCCGAGCAGCAGAGCTGTTGCAGATGCCCAGGCCCTCAAGGCAGGAGTACTCCAGGGAGAGCATGCTGGGGTGTCTCTGGTCTCTGGGATGTTCCTGTAGTTTGTATGTGGCTGCTTTCTAAGGTCCAAGGACTGCTCCCTCCGCTGTACTGGCCGCATGCTGCTGGTGAGGACAATGGAAGGAGTGCTCAGGGAGGCCAGGAGGCCCCTGGTAGACAGGTGGTAAAGGACTCCTATGGAATTGAGTCAGCTACTGTGATTTTCTTACACTACTGACTCTGTTCTTTCATTCATGTGTTTGGATTCTGCATTTACCTGCTCCTTTCGAAATAAGTTCCCTGCTGTTGGTGATAGGGCTTTCCCCACGACCACGGCTTCCTGCACATGCACGCCTCAACCAAAAGCAGCGCATGCCGAATCCGGCATCACTCGGTGCTGAAAGGAGGCTGCGCCACGCACCCAGGCTCAGTTCAAAAGCTCCTCTTCTATGACAGCAACCAGCTCTCAGTGGAATCTGAGCCGGCCAGCACCTGTGCACAGAACTCACTCTTCCCACCCCCAACTCAGCTCTAGGGCATCGCCACTGTGGTGAACCGCAGAAGGGCCAGCCTGCCAGCCTGTGGCATCCGTGTGGAGTCCCACACAGCAGCAGCGTGGTCCACGCGGCAGAAGGACAGAGGTGACCGGCGTGTTCACGATTTCCTGTGTCTTCCTACTCCGTAGATGACGGCAGGCTTTGGGCTTCTTTACGAAGACCCTCCGTGAGCAGCGTGTAGCCTGTGTGCACGTGTGGAGCGCCGGCAGCAGGCTGGGTTTGTGTGTCTACACGGCGCGACCCTTGGTTAGTGCTGCGGCTCAGAGGTGAACGTGACAGGCTTCCTGCCTCTGTGGACTTTGTAGGCTAATGAGGGAGGCAATAATTCAATCGTCCAAACCGTGAACTGTGACAAATGTTGTGGCAGAAAATGTCCTCTGCGGTCATAGCAGGCAGACCTGATTGAGGTGAGGGGTGTCAGGTGGTGGGCCGGGGTGAGGGCGGCTTGTCCTTCTGCACACTCTGCTGGGGTAGGAGAGTGGGGTAACCCGGCTTAGACAGCGTGGGCGAAAAGAGAACCAGTCACTCTTCTACTTGGCGTGGGCGCTGTCTTTTGGGTTTCTTCCTTCTTGTTGAATCCTTGTAGTCACGGGCACATGTATTTGCACTTTGCCACAGGGCATTCCGTGTTTGCTGTTTGACACCTGACCGACCCCTCTCAGTACACTGCTTAAAACCTTAGCTAGGCCTGGCCCTTCTCCAGACAGGAGGGGACAGTGTTGGGAGCCTATGATGACAGGCGGTATGTCTTAACGCCCCAAGGGTGCTCATGTGAGGCTCTGGGCTTTGGTATGTAGAGGGCTGGAGCTCGGTGCATGCTGGCCTTACCGTTTCGTACTGTTTTCCATGGGAAACAACCGCAAGTGACGGCTTCACCCAGCTAATTGAGGAGAAGCATCTCGTGTAGTAAGCCCTACACGCAGGGCCGCTCCCTCCCAAGGAAGCCCTGTGCCGGGCCGAGTGCTGCTTGCTCGCTTTTGGCGCCTGCACCATCCGGCGGTATGGGACTGGCTAGTGGGAGTCTCACCCCGGGCAGCCCCACCTTCCGACAGAGCCTGGCCCCCCAGCTGATGCAGACTGCCCTGGAGACCTGCCAGGGTGTCAGCAATTGGCTTGTGTCCAGCACCGGGTGCCAGAGCTGCTGGGTCCCTGCTACATGTGCTTGTGACTTACTCTTCATTTTTTTAGACTGTCTGTGTCAGGTTCTCATATTGTAGGCCACTGTAAATTTGAGCAGTCATAAAAGATTTCTTCCGGAATAACATGTTAACCATTGAACGACTAGAGGTTTTTGCTAGGATTTACTATTTGTGATTTATTAGCAAAGCCCCAGGAGAAAATAAGATGTGTGGCCAGGACCACTGTGGCTGAGGTCAGCTCTCCTTACTTGGATGACAAGGATGCACGTGTGCCCGTCAGTTCCTTACAGCTTCCCGATCTTCTGTCCTCTTTCCAAAGTCCTGGTTGTGTCCTCCCCTCCACTGGCTCCCCTCGCTCCATCAGACCGCCTTGCCAACTGAAGACTCTGACACCTGTCTGATTTCACAGCTCACACCTTGGCCCATGCGCTGCTTCTGTACATGCTGTGGATTTTACATGTAACCTCACACCAGTTCTGAAGAAACCGAGGTCAAGGGAAGTTCATCGCTGGCCCAGGGTCCTGGAGCTGGGACTGTACAAAGGGAGCAGCATGTGTATCGTGCGATTGGGGAAACTGGAGGCGCACAAACGTGGGGAGTTTTGTAAGCCATAGGCAGTGTGTAGACGTTTATGACAATGACTTTGCCCAAACCTGTGAAGGCCGTGCTGGATGCATTTGGCTGTAGTTTGCTCTAGGAGTCCGTGTTGGGAGTTTTCTTTTTTCTATAAGCAGTATGTTGAGCCTTCTTAAAAAACACATTCTAATTATCGAGGTGAGAGTGTTCTAATTTGGTGCATGAATGAGACTTCATATCGGTTCTCATTGAGAATATAGGTTAAAGTTAAACCTCAGCCACCTCCCTCCAACTGCCTGTTCCCTGGTGCTATTAATAGTCGACCTGCTTTGTCACCACTGGAACAGTGCAGGTTGGGGTCTGTCCCCACCACCCTTTGCAGGATAGGCCCTTAGGTCCAGCCACCCAGATTTATGAAGCCTGTGACCTGGTGGTTAATTCAGCCAGCAGGGCTCTACAAGGAACCTGGCCATAACAGCAACGAGGGGAACGGGAAAGTTGGGGTTGTGGCTGGAGGCTCATCACAAATTGGGAACACAGTTCAGCGATGCAGAAAACCTGCACCTGTGGTCCCTCTGGTCCTTCAGTATTCTTTTTTTTTTTTTTTAAGTTTGTTTATTTTTGGAGAGGGAGAGAGAATCCCAAGCAGGCTCTGCACAATCAGCACAAAGCCCCATGCAGGGCTCGATCTTACAAACCATGAGATCATGACCTGAGCCAAAGTCGAGTCGGACACTCAACCGACTAAGTCACACAGATGCCCCTGGTCCTTCCGTATTCTGACAACAAAATGATGTGTAGATTCTGTGTCAAGAACTGCAGTTATGGGGTTAAAGCTGTAATAATTGGCCAGCATTTCTAAAGTTTTCCTTAGCAGGTCTGCACAGACTCACTAGATAGTGTTTTATTTTTAAAGAAGATTAACACATGCTGGCAAGATCATTGCAGACAAATGGTAAGCGTATTGACTTTTCTGTTAACCCTGGTTTTAGGGACAGTGTGCTGTCCCATAATCTCCATAATCTTCATCGGTAGAGCCCAGTGTCTGGTCTCACCGACGCACTTCCTCTTGGTCCTGTTCACCCTCTGCTGTAGCTAAGCAGGAAGGGGATTGGGTAGCTGGGAGGGTGTGCCCCTTTCAGTCCAGCTGTCTTTTTTCTCCCCCCCCTTTCTAACCAAAGATGGCCTCATCCATCTTCCCTCACCCATCTGAGGACAGTGTGGGCCAGACTGTGGGCCGAGATAGGGAAGTGCTGTTTGGGATTCTGTTTTGGGTCAGATGCTGCCATCCAGCTCAACATAGTAGGACAACAGGGCAGAGAAAAGCTGCCTGTGTGAATGGCTGCATTTCTGGATTGGGGCCAGCTGCTAATTTGACCTTCAAACCCACCTGACAGCCCACGGTACCTGAGCTGATTCCTGAATGGGTCTCTAAAGTTTTTCTTAATCCCACTTTATGCCTGATAATCAAGCCTGACTTCCAGGTTTTTACTGTAACTGGACAGCCAAAGTCTTAGACTTTGCAGATGTATTGATTCTGATCTGTTTTTATGCATGTGAGTTTTTAGCATGACCTGGCTGTGGGGGAAAACATGGTAGTAGTACCTTTCCTAATAAGGAGGTGAGTAGGGGACAATGAATGAACCTCTTTTCCAGGCCAGGCACCTGGTACATGGTCAGAATAGATAAACGTCTGTTAGGAAGGCTATGTTAGGAGAATCACAAGGTTCCTGGTGGTCCTGTGTCATCTTCGCTCGGCTTGCCAAAGAGAGTCAAACATGTGGCCAAGAGCCTCATGCCGATGTGACAAGGACTAATTATTTAAAAAGCTTAGAGCATCTCTTCAGGTTTGTGAGGTTTACCACATCAGGCAGGAAGTGACCAGATTTCCCTTATAGTCAGATTTTCTGGACAAAAGAGATGAAAATCAAACACCAAAGGAGCAATTAAATTTGGGGAAAAAATCAATCATGAAGGTCTTGGTGGGGAGAATCCTCAAGAAACAATTACCGTAAGATTTGAGACAGCTACCAGTTATAGTTCAGAAAGCCTACTCTTGGATATTTAGTTAGTAAGTTACATAAATAAATGCTTTTCTAATTGCCAGATCATGATCAGAAGTATTTTCCTGTTCTTGGACCGCACCTATGTACTGCAGAATTCCATGCTTCCTTCTATCTGGTGAGTGTCCTGGTCAGTAGGGCCGTGTCTGTGCTCCTTCATGTCAGCCAGAATCACTAGCGCACCTGTCCAGGCCCAGGCGTACCTTAGCCCCAGAGTGAGGGGGCCGAGCCGGGCCGGCCATGCCTAGGAGGAGCCCCTTGGGGCACCCTGACCAGCTTGCAGTGAGTGTCACAGTACAGGTGGCGGGCAAACACAGCAGGACTGTGGGAAGCCACATTTCTGTCCCTGGGCGCTGCACGCCAGGGCCATCTGGAACCAAGGGCACACGGTTCACCTCGGCTGGGACGGAGAGGCCCAGGCGCTCACTGACTCCAGCAGCTGCCCTGCTCTGAGAAGACCGAGGCTGGTGAGGTCATGGCCCGGGGCCCTGAAGTCCCCCACAGCTCCCCATCCGGCTGACCGACCACAGATACAGAGACCTCGTTTCAGTCTGCTCGTCAATCACACAGCATCTTTCAGGGACTCCCCGCCCTGTGGCTCTGGGTGCTCGTCACTGACTTCCACACCCTGTTGCTGATGCCATTTGCCACTCCACCTGCCCCTGAGGCTCCCGCTCCTGCCTCCTGATCAGACTTGTCCCTGATGTCGCCCTCGGCTTCTTCCCAGTCTCTGTTGGCATAGAAGCCCATTCTCCCATTCCCTTTAAACCCAAGTTCTTTAACAAGGTGCTTTGTTTTCAGTTTCCTCTGCGTCTGTTTCCTTTGACCTGAGGCACAGACACCGCCCTTCCTGAGGTGTCCGTGACCCCTGCTTACCAGACCCACGGACACTTTTTGTCTTTATTTCATGTTCCCGCCCATCTGTGCAGCTTTGGACACTCCTGGTTGGATGTCTGTCCATCCTCAGCACCACTTTCCTCCTCGTTCTCTTACTGGCGTCTGCACCTGCACTGTGCTAGGCTTCCGCACGCGGCTGCAGAAAGGGTAGCCTTTGTTCATAGAAACAGCAAGCATGTAACTGAAGATAACGGAAGGTCACATCGTTGCTACTCTACAGAGCACTGTTCTAAGAGGTTTGGCACCTGCTCCTTTAGTCTGTGGTACAGCTCTGCAGGGGATGACCATTATCGCCTCCACTCTACAGACGGAGAAACTGAGGCAGAGTGCTCCCAGCTTGTGGGGCTGCCGGGTCAGAACTTCATTTGTGAACATAGTTTATAACATAACGTGTCGTATAAACTGTAAGCCCTGCTCACAGCCTAGCGATAGCAGCCTCGGGCCACTGTCAGAGACAGAAAACCTGAGCGGGACAGTGCAGTATGAGACGCCCCAGGCAGGATGCGGAAGGAGGCTGAGCCCTGGTCTGGGCCTGAGCTTCGCAGAGCCAGCAGGACTGGTGAGGGGCTGAGGTAGGAGAGGTAGTGGAGGGGAGGGGGCAGCGAGTTTGAAGTGTGGTCTGTGTGGAAACAGGAGCCGCCCAGGACGCACAGGTTGTGGGGGAGGCAGAGACGTGAATCGAGAAGACTGCTCGCTGGCTTGTGGGGAGCAGCTGAAGCCGGAAGCGGAGATTGAGATTTTAGGAAGAAGCGGAGCAACAGTGAACACTTCTTCCGTACCGCACCTGCTACCTGCCTCGCCCAGTGTGGAAAGGGTTTACGGGCGTAAAGCAGTGTGTGTGATGCCATTTGCGGTTAGGCAAGGACAGGCAGAGACCCAGAGGCACCGTGAGCAGGGGCTGGGGTCAGGAGTCAAACCCAGGCGGCCGGCTCGAGCCCCCACGACTGACCGCTGTGCTTGACTGCTGTGTCCTCCAAGTGCATACGAGACCCAGGCCTGCACCTCCTGCAGGGAACCAGAAAGGCCTTTTGTGGTGTGCATTGGAGGAAAGGCTTCACCACAGGTGGGGCTCCCCAGAATCCGCACTCACCTGTCTACTGCTCACCGCGCCCCTCCCGCCCCCGACTGCCCGTTCAGAAGATCCTGCTGGGTCCAGGCACTGAGTTGTGTCTGTCTGCTCAGTATCTGGCTCCTGGGGGACCTGTGGAGTTGTCTGAACAGAGCACAGGACCTTTTATCCCATGGTGTCTGCACAACTGCCGAGAGCTGGTTTCCTCCTGAATTCCTCAGCAACAAGTGGAGGGCGTGTGGTGGCCTCTTCGCAGTGCGTTTCACACTCCTGCCTGACCCACCCCAGGACACAGCCTTGATAAGAAAGCAAATACAAGGCACAGTAGGCTGGCCACAAATGAAAACACAACAAAGGAGTACTTGACAGGTGGATTGAGAGAATTAGCAAATCAACAGTTTGGGCTAACAGGCACAGCGTAGCTTGGAGCTTCACCTGGAACTTCTAAAATGAAACTAAAATCTAGTCTTGTTTTTACTGTTTGTACAGGGATATGGGATTGGAGCTTTTTAGAAACCATATCATTAGTGATAAAATGGTTCAGAGTAAAAGTATTGACGGGATTCTGCTATTAATTGAACGAGAAAGAAGTGGTGAAGCCGTGGATCGGAGTTTGTTAAGAAGTCTGCTGAGTATGCTCTCTGACCTTCAGGTAATCTGTCCTGTCCTAAACGTTTACCAATAACTCCTACTAGTCTATCTATATCTGCTGAGTTTGCTGTCTGACCTCGGGTAATCTGCCCTGTCCTAAACGCCCCAATACCTCCTGATAGTCAGTACTACTTATACCAAAATAAACTGGTGTAGGAAAGATTTAAATGCAAAAAACTAAAATAATAAAAGTGGCTGTTAAAAATGAGCAAGAGGAGTGACTGTCAGGCTAATGCCAGATCAGGAACCACAGAGGAAAGTGCCCTTAGGACACAGACCCAGTGCTCCAAGGCCAGGGCGGTGCCTCCTGCCCAGGCCCTTAAGGAGCCCATGAGCTGGGCCGATCTGCCCAGGCCTCTGGAGGAGAGGCACACAGGCAACTCCTTAGGGCAAGTCACCGCAGCCATGCTCCCTCAAAAGCTTGGATTATCAGCACTTCCAAAAGTAGGTTTCTTTTCTGTAATTGGCCAGTAACTTTGCTCTTTTCTTAGGTATATAAAGATTCATTTGAAGTGAAATTTTTGGAAGAAACTAATTGTTTATATGCTGCAGAAGGCCAGAGATTAATGCAAGAAAGAGAGGTAAGACAAGGAGGTACTTCTGAGTCACCTTATTTCTTTTTAAAGAAGTGCGTTTAAGTTAATTTTTAAAAGTTTGTCTTTCCACATACATAAACATTTTATAAGAAATTTTCTGAAAGCCACAATCTAGCTGAAATTCTCAGTCACAGCCTTCATTGTTCTTACAGTAAAGACTTAATTTCTTATAACTTACAAACTTTTTTTAAATGTTTATTTTCAAGAGCAAGCACGAGTTGGGGAAGGGCAGAGAGAGAGGAGGACAGAGGATCCAAAATGGGCTCCAAGCTGTCAGCACAAAGCCCGACGCGGGGCTTGAACTCACAAACTGTGAGATCATGACCTGAGCCAAAGTTGGGCACTCGACCAACTGAGCTGCCCAGGCGCCCTTGACTTAGAAACTTTTTTATTGCCCTTCCCCTGCCAAGTGAAAAAGCCAGTAAGGTAGCTTCTACATGTAAAGTAACTCAAGTTAAAACAAGAGGATAAAAGGAAATCTTAACTGTAAAGATGACCCAAGCACACCCCAAATCTTCCATTTGTATGAGGCTTTGGAAAAAATTACCCAAAAGACCACAGGAAAAAACATATAACAGTAGCCATATGAACCCAAAATCTTGGCAAGCAGTTAGAGCAGAGACTGAAGGAAGCCCCTGGGGACCCTCCCCCAAATGTTGATCGTTGTCGCGCAGGATGAACTGACCGTTGGTTCTCCATCCCGGTTTTGGAGAGGACACATTATGTGCGGTACCCAGCCTTGCTGCCACCACTGGGTCAGAGCGCTAGAGACCGTATTAGGGGGCCCCCTAGGCCGTCAGGTGACAGGAGGAATGCCCTTTGCCTCTGGAGATCTTCTGCATCCGTGCTGTTTGGCCTCCCCAAGTGAATACCCAGTCTGTCGATTAGCTTTTGCTGACCCCACTCGTTTGGGGCCAGGGGATGCCATTAGGCCTGCACCCTCTGACCTGAGTGCTGCTGCTCGCCTGCCCATAGGGCCTCAGTGATGGCAGGGACCCACGGCCTCGTCCCAGGAGCTTGACGGTGAGCGGGACACAGCAAAGAAGGGCTGCCCTGCCCTCATTCTAGAGGTCACTTTTACTGTCCAGAACTGAGTTTCAGGAAACTCTATACTATGTATCCTGCCCACCTTCACGCCCCCCCGCTCATCTGTTCTCATACTTGCCTTGAATATATAAGGTGGTTTTTTTTTTTTTTTTTTAATTTTTCTGTGGACAACAGTGTTTCAGCTTCTTGGGTAACATCAAGAATCTTTGTTACTTAAAAAAAAATAAAATCTTTGTTACTGACATGTTTAAATGTTGTGTTTGGAAGGTTCCAGAATATCTTAACCACGTAAGTAAGCGTTTAGAGGAGGAAGGAGACCGAGTAATCACGTACCTAGACCACAGCACACAGTGAGTACCATTCATTTACTCAGTTCTCACGGTGTGGCCGTAGCCCGCCCTGTTCCTGGCTGTTTATTGAAATAAACGCTGTCTTCGTGGACTCAGCCAGTACTATCAGAATATCTTTGTTGTTAGCACGTTTCGCTTATGTTATTTGTGATTATCCAGCACCTGTGAGTCACAACAAGTGCCCTGTTGTGAGTTCTCAGTGAGTTCTCATCCGAAAGGAGTACTTGAGGCTGAGGAACTTGGCATCTTGGGGTTTAGTGACAAGGGATTCTATTTATGTTGATGGAGTATAATTGAGTGTCGGGCACTTTGGGTTGTAAACTTTTTGTTAGACGTGGAATGTAGCTGTAATTTTTATTTATGGTATCAAGTCACATTATTTTTTCTTCTCATCTAATTTTTGTTTTCTCTAAACCTGAAGTTGGTAAGCAGCTAGGGAAAAGTAAAATAGAAAACTTGTGTGGATGTCTGTTTCTCACCCTGCACGTAACATTTATTCAAGTGAGGAGAGTTAAGAGAAACCAGAGATAGAAGAGACTGAAGGGTAGAAAGTGCAGAGGGGCAGGCAGGATGAGAGGGGCACCGATGTGGCACCTTGAGAATACAGAGAACAGAGGGTCAGGAGAGGAAAGGTGAGCTTGCTTTAGACATTTGAGGGGCCCATGGGGAGCCCCAGGTCTACATAGAAGGATGGTCGTGCTGAAGCCAGGACAGCTGTGTTCCGGGTCCCCTGGGGACCAGGGAGTCACAGGGGCTGGAGGTCGGCAGCAGGGACGCACAGGGAGTAGGAGGGAAAATGATGTGCCAGTAGGTCACATCAAGGTTGGATAAGAGTCTTCGCTAAGTATCTGGAACATTTTTTTCTGTTGATGTTTTCCATATACTTTGAAATTCAAGAACTTCAGGGAGAGAGATACATGGTAAATCATGGCGAACAGCAAGCAAATCACCCGCTCAGTTCAGGATGGAGCCGGTGGGGCCTTCTACCTTATGACCTGTAGGCGTTGGGCACAGCAGTCCTTTTCCTTTTCACACGTGCTCATCCACCCCTGTGCATATGCTAGATTTGACATTTCTCCCCCCAATTTTAAAAAGTATATTGCTTACAAGTATATGTAAGTTATTTAAGCAAACGAATAACAGATAAAGGTGGTTCGCCTCTGGGCTTGAGCACAGGTGGATGGAGGGCGCACTGACTGAGGCAGCTCCTGCCGCGCTGGGTGATTCAGATGTCACAAAATAAACAGTTGCCGTCAAGGACAGAAGAGGGAAGCCATGGCTGAGCAAGCCACACCTGCCTTCGCGCTGGGCTCCACATGCCCCTTCCTGCCCCCATGCCCTCAGAGCACAGTAGACGGCATCCCAGACGTGGAGCATGCTTGAGGGCAGCAGGGCACTGCTTTGAACTGCACCTTGTGACCCGCCTCATGCTGGACACCACAGCCAGGTCACCCGGCAGGCCCTACCCCAGGGACTCTCATCCCTCAGTGTGGGAAGGACCCGGCTCTCCTGCTGCTTGGCACAGTCGGTAGATTGTCACTTTGTCACTGTAGATTATAAGGTCGATTCTTGGGCACCTGGGTGCTGAGGCAGCGCGTTCCCCAGGACTGCACCTCTGGGCTCAAGGGGCCTGCAGTTTCTGCCCTGGGCTCTGCTGGGACCTGTCAATGGCACCCGGGCTCATGTGGGTGCTGCATGGGCTGTTGGAATGGAAACGGTGATGGAGTCTAGATTGCCCACCTCCTGGAGGCAGTGGTTCCGTGAGCACAGGACAAGTCGCTCAGCGAAGCCAGTCATCGGGAAACTGCACATCAAAACCAGTGTGGTTCCACCTCACGCCTGCCACCGTGGCTTTTGAGTAAAAAAGGCACACAGCACGAAGCCCTGGTGAGGACCAGCAGAAGTCAGAACCGCCGTGCATGGTCAGTAGGAACATGGGCAGCTGCCCAGAAGACGGATCGTTAGCTCCTCAACTCCCCAGAGTGGTAGACAGAGCTAGGTGTTTTTTCAACACACCAGTTCTACTCCCAAATAGATAAGTAAAAACATCCGCAAGACTTGCTTGCAAATATTCAGGCAGCGTTACTCAGTAGTCAACAAGGAGAAACCACCCGCTGCCCCCTGGTGACGTGCCGCTGAAGCTGTTTGGAGGAGGATCGGTGCACTACTGGCCCTCCCTGCTGTCAGCCCCTGACCTCTGACCTCCGCCCCCACCTCCCGTCATCATGCTGCCCCTCCCGGAGGCAGACCCTCACCTCTCAGTGGGCACAGTCCCTGACCTCTGCTCTCTGCGAGGGGGGTATGTGCTTTCTCTGGGGTCGCTGTTAGGTTTAAGGTGGGCCATTGTAAAGTTCTTTATGAAGCAAAGACTTGAGAAGATACCCAAAGTTAATAATCTTGGGACTAAAGCACATGTCTGATTAAGAAAAACTAAAACGACATGAACTATGGAATATGTACTCAGGAAGGACAGTTGTGCATGTCCCCATGACTGTGGCAGTCACACTTGGCGATGTTTCAGAGTTTCAAATATTCTGTTCGATGTGACACTTCCGTAGTGTGGGCCTCACAGAGGAGCTTCCTTGATAAGTGGTGATGGGAGGGGGCAGGCCTGTCCATGTAGAGGTTGTGGGGCCTGGAGCAGGGGCGGCCGCAGAGTGGGGGACAGGGCCAGTGTGCCTTGAATCCAAAAGGCAAAGCTTTGTTTTGACAATTGCCAGCCAGGCATGGGGGTGCAGGGCACTTGACTGTCTGCTGGTGTCTCCTTTTCCCTGGACCCCTGATCTCTGTTGTCCAGTAAGATTGTCTTTAGAAAGATTTCAGAGTCCTCATGGACAGCAGGGAGATGGCTGTTCTGATTAATTCCATGTCAGGTGTGTAGACAGTAAATGCCCCGTCTTTACAGGTGATCAAAGTCTCTCCATGAATTGCTTACACCTTGTCTTTTTGCCTCATAATAGGAAACCATTGATTGCTTGTGTGGAGAAACAGCTGTTAGGAGAACATTTGACAGCAATTCTGCAGAAAGGTAGATTTTCCTAACTTTTGTGTCAAGTTACCCTGCATGGTCGCCCTTGACATTTTAAGGAAGTGAGTGAAACGGTGTAAATACCAGCTTAAGGACATCCATTACGATGAGACAGTCACTAGAAATCGTTGGCAATAACGAGCATGTTAGCCCTGGAAACACCGGGAAAGGCGTCTGGTAGAAATCAAGAAATCACAGGACATGCTGGTCTCAGCTGAAGCTGCTGAGAAACCCCCTGGGCCGCAGACAGCTTGCAGCTGGGTCCTTGTGCGGTGCCTACGGGCGCTGGCAGGCACAGAGCTCCCAAGGGTGCGCACGGGCTGCGCAGCTGTGGTGGGGCTTCCTCCCCACGCCCCCCAAGAGGCTGAACGCCATGTGTACTGCCAGGTGGCTGGGGACTTCGGCCAGAGTCCCGAGTATGCCGGACAAACCCTCCTCTGGCAGAGGGAGGGCGCAGCACTGCTGACTGGGCAGCGTGCCCTCTTGCGCCACATCCCTGGTGCTGCTCGTCAGGCCCTGGTAAGGGTGGTTCCAGCAGCTACTGTGTGTCCCGGAGGAGCGTCCCGCCTGTCCTCTGTGTCTGTGCCCTTCACAGTGTGCTTAGTTCTCTGGGGTTCAGAGCGCACGGTCTCCCCCTTTTCAGTCCTTCACAGTACTTTGTATAACTATTAGGTGTGTAATGTTACCATTTGAAAGTCATGATGGAGCTACAGGATTTATTTCAAGATGTTGGAGACCTTAAAGCTTAATTATGGGGAGGCCCAGAATTATGGACGTAAATTATAAATTATAAGAAAAATAAATAGCCAAATATATTCTGATTTGGCCTCTGCTCTGCCAGGTGGTGGTTATTATCTGTAATGAGACACCTGAGCATAGGGTCTCCACGTGAAACCAGAACAAAGGCAGGAGGGGAGAGCTGGCATTACTGAGTGCCGGTATCTTCTAGGCCCAGGAACCCCCCCTCCCCACCCTGTGAAGTCATGACCCCATCATACAAGTAAGGAAAGCGGCTCCGAACAGCCTGACACAGGTGCCTCCAAGCACAGCCCCTAAGCCAAGGTCCAGGTGCGAATCTGGATCTCTGTCCTTCTGCACTGGGAATCATTCACACGGACGAGGTCTAGATTTACTGTCCGCCTAAAGCAAGTGTGTTCAAACCCCATACTAGGTATTTTCTGAAAGGAGTCTTAGGATGAATGACTTTAAGTAAATAGTAGAAATTTGCATAAAGTCTTCCAAGAACATAGCAAATTAGGTACAAGCTTAATCTAAATTTTATTAAGAGACATTTGAAAAATGAGAAGCTATAGTTTTTGAGTTCTTGAAGAAAGACATTTAGGGTTTCAGTAGGATAAATTATAAAAAATTATTTGCAAAAAAATTATTTGCATCACTAGGTCAGAATGTAATTTGGAGAAATAAACATTCGGAGCCCTTGCTAAAGATGTGTGATTCTGGCCCCAGGACGCACCTGTGTGCACCTGTTTACCTCCTTTGATGTGTGGACACTGTGCCCACGTGACAGAAAAACCCGAGACTTGAGTCACATGTCTCACACCTCCCCACGCCTGGCCTCGCAGCCTCTGCGGGGCTGTCACAAAGCAGACATCTTAGACAGTTTTCTCTTCCTGATTTCCATACTGTTTTAGAAAGGCTTCGTAAAAATCTAAATACCTAAAACAGGAAAACCCCCAAAAGTGCTATGTTAAATACTTCAGAATCCCCAACGGACAGCAGACGCTTCTCTCCCACGGCTTATCGCATAAGCGGATAGAGTGGATGACCTGACAGGTTAGACTCGGGCCCCCAGATCTGCTCTCTGAGCGATGATAGTGAGAGGTGCCCAGGGGCGCTGCCCTGGCCGCTGTGTTAGTGGGACCGGGGCTCTGGCGACCTGAATTGAGCAGCACGGCCACTAGCGTCCTCTGGCGGTGGGGCCTGGCCAATGGGGCCGCGTAGGACTGTTTCTCACCCACGGAGGACAGGGATCGGCCCCACACGTGTGAGGCGCCCGTTCACACATGGACCCCCGAGCCGCCCTAACGCTCGCTGTGCCGTCGCAGGGCTCGACCAGCTGCTGGACGAGAACCGAGTGCCCGACCTCACCCAGATGTACCAGCTGTTCAGCCGCGTGAAGGGTGGGCAGCAGGTCCTGCTGCAGCACTGGAGCGAGTACATCAAGGTGCGTGGGGCTGTCGTGATGCGCGGTGACCGTGCCTGTGGAGGGCAGCGTCCTGTCTCCCGGCCGTGTGGCTCCCGACATGGGGAGGGGCTCTTCTCGAGGCGGGGGCTTGGGTGGACAGCAGTCTTGCGTTTCCTCCCCGATGACTGAGGCAAACCTTTTCTGAAAGATGGCCCCGCCTGTGAGCACCCCACAGCCAAACGTCATTAAAGGCTGCCATCGGTCACCTGCCTGGGCTCCGGTGCCACGTACAGCCACAACTTTCAAAAAGTCGCATTTCTGTGCATCTGATTTAAACACCTCATGCCTTTGCTCATCGACCATGAGAATGGTTACGTTTTGGTGTATCCATTTGGTGGCATGTGTGCTGCCACGTCTCCCACCATCCAGATCCGTTACTGTCACAGTGCTGTGATGTTTCTGTGACGCGTCTGTATACGGTCATGGGAAGGCAGCAGCAGGGCCCTCATGCTGATGGAGGGGGTGGGGGCGCACAAGGCTGTGCTGGTGACAAGTCGGGGGAACAGCATACTCTGGGGCGGGGGGGGCAGCCTGGAGAAGCTGGACACAGTGTGCCAGTGCCAGGATCCTGGTGGTGATACCATTCTGCAGCTTTGCCGGATATTGCCATCAGGGGGAGCTGAGCCAAGTGTAGGAGGGATCTCTGTTCTTTCCGCTGCACATGAATCTGTAGTGGTCACAGAAAGTTCAGTTATATAGAAAGGATGATGGAAAGCTTGCACGCATGCTGCTTTATGGAATAATCAGTCCTAAGATTGCTTATCTGCCTCCACTTGGGAAGCTCATGCGCACAGGCACAACCCCCTGATACTTTGTACACAACAACATGGAGCTGGATGTGGTTACCAACTCACGCCAGCAACAGAACTGTACGTTCCAGAAAGATTGGAGAACGAGGGCTTTGCTGACGAGTAGCCCTAGGAGCAGGAACGTGTGCTGAACGTGAGAGCTCCCCTGTACACATGCAGTCCAGGTCTTAGAGATCAGTGGTGTGACCGCTGTTCCTGAGTGTCCGTCAGCGACATGCAGTCACACTGACAGGAGTGGAGATTATGTTCTACACTGTGTCGTTATGACAGTGAAGCTGATCCCTGGCAGTGTGTGTGTGTTATTTTTAAATGCACTCAGTACAGAAGTGTACGGAGGAAAATCCCTCCCACCCCGGCTGGGCATACCGTGTCCCTCCCCAGAAGGGATCGCTGCCAGTTTCATTTGTACCATTTTGCCAGTAATCTGCCTTCACTTATGTATAGGATACGTAAGTATGTGTACGTATGCTATTAAGACTAGTTTTCCCAAAGTACATATCTGAAAAGACAAAATTGGACTGAGGGAATTTTGAAGATCTTACTGGCTTTCTTTGGTACCATCCAGCCGATAGAAAGGAGCCTCGGGGAGCTGTGTGATAGGGAAGCCTTTTATAGACAGGACAGGGCAGGACTAGGAAGTTATCCTGGCAAAGACTGATTGCTTGTGGCAAGGTCACCTTCCTGAGGGGATGACAGGGAACCGTCTGGCAGATGACGTCACTAGTGCTGACAAGCCTAGTGATTGAGTGCTTGAAGACTCTGTTCCTTGGAGGGGCCAAAACCTCAGTTAGGTCAGGTGTTAAGCCCTGGTTTGCTGACGTGAGGCTTAGCACAGTGACTCCATTTGGGGCCTGCTGTCTCTGTCCCTCCTCTAAACACATCAAATAGTATAATTGTATCTACCAAAGTTTATATCATCAAACAGCTAACTATTATTGTCACATAATAGACTTCTAGTGATGTTTAATATAGCATTTTTCAATTAAAAATGCAGCCTAAAACTGGGCTTTGGTTAGCAGTGGAAGAAAAAGGAAACTCTAGTCAAGAAGTCCAAGTAGGTGTGTTGGGTTAATGGGAACGTCTGAGAAATTTGTAAGTGAAAGTTTTCAGGTTTTTTTAAAATGTTAATTTATTTTGGGCAGGGGGTGGGGGTTGGTTGGGGAGGGCAGAGGGAGAGAGAGAATCTCCACAGAGCCCAGTACGGGGCTTGAACTCACGAACTGTGAGATCATGACCTGAGCTGAGATCAAGAGTTGGACGCTCAACCGACTGAGCCACCCAGGTGCCCCAATAAAAGTTTATTTTTGTTTTTGTTTTTAAGCAGTGGACATTTTCCCACTAATTCACAAATTTTTTCAAAAGCAGGATTCAAACACTGAAGCATTAATTGCATATTCACTTAACTTCTTGAACGTACACTGAATTTGTGGAACTTTTGAAACGATTTAGTATTTAACACCAACGGTGATTATTAAAGTCTCAGGAGAACATGTGTGGTGCCGTTACCTGCCACTGATGCGGTGTGTGTGTTCTTGTAGACTTTCGGGACAACAATTGTCATCAATCCTGAGAAAGACAAAGATATGGTACAGGACCTGCTGGATTTTAAGGACCGAGTGGACCACGTGATAGAAGCATGCTTCCAGAGGAACGAGAAGTTCATCAACTTGATGAAGGAGTCCTTTGAGACGTTTATCAATAAGAGGCCAAATAAGCCCGCAGAACTGATAGGTAGAAAACGTATTTCCAGACGTTGTTTTAATATGGGAAAAGAAAGCAGAATTTAAGCAAAACCTTTCCCCAGAATCTTTAAGCTCCCCTTGGGGAGGGTGGAGAAGGGTTGTGTGTATACTTATCATGTGTGTGTAGAAGCACACACGGCATTTATAAGGGAGAACGGAGCAGTGATTTTGTCAAGTGGCAGCTTGATGTCACAGAAGAAGGAAGAGAGAGTACAGAGGTGCTTCTGGTTCTGTCTGGAGCACGGCCGCTGATCTGCGCTCTGGGATCGGAAGAAGAGGGTTTGCTATATACGAGTGCCTCGGCGTTACGAGGGTGACGTGACCAATTAGCATGGAGATGTTAGTGTGTCCCTGTCTTCGCGTTATCTCACCAGCATTAAAATAGGGTAAAATTGGATGTGGTCTTAAAAGATCACGTTTTAAGATGAAGTAGTTTTTAAATTATCACTTTATACAATTATGTCGTGATAATAGCAAAGCATATTTTGGGATTCATAGACTCTCACTAGTCAGTGGAAGTTTTTAGGCAAAGGGCAAAGAAAGATGTAGTAAGTACAGTGATTCAGCGTTGAACTTCCTACTGTTGAGGGTATGTGATGGGGACGTGGGGTTCATTGTGCAGTTTCTACCTCTGTGTATGTTCAGAGGATTTCATAATGAAAAAATTGTGAAGGGAAAAAGCTAATAAAAGCAGCGACGAAAGGGGCACCTGGCTGGCTCAGCCAGTGGAGCGTGCGACTCTTAATCTTGGTGTTGTGGGTTCAAGGCCCACATTGAGTGTAGAGATTACTTAAAAAAAAATTAAATCTTTAAAAAAGAAAAAGCAACCAAACAAAAAATTCACAAGGCAGTTTAGCTTGGCCTTCATACCACTTTCTGGATTGTGGTTTCTCCAGAGGTGGGTATTGAACTCCTGGAGTGTGGGCTTCTGGAAGGCATGGCCAATCTGTGGTCTCAGGTACGAGAGGCCTGTGTTCAGGGATGCTACATCTGGAAGGTGGGGCCCTCCCATTGCTGGAGCAGCGGTATAATTATTTATCTCCCATGACTTGAAAATACTTCTCATAGAAAATTCACATGATCTGCCTTTTGTCATAAAATAATATCTTTTTGGAAAGGTTCTAGAGTGTTGCTGTCTACTTTTTGCTTGTAGAAATTAAAGATGCTCTTTTTTCCTATTTAGAAAATGTATTATATAAGAAATACTTGTTTTTTAAATACTGTAAACTTTTACTCTCACAGCAAAACATGTTGATTCAAAATTGAGAGCGGGTAATAAAGAAGCAACAGACGAGGAGCTGGAGAGGATTCTCGACAAGGTCATGATAATATTCAGGTTCATTCACGGTGAGACACACTCTGCGCTGTTCCTATTAACACTGAGCAGGGAGAGACGAGACGGTCAACACGTCTGTACATGGGCCCCTCTTTTCCTTGAGACAGATGGACAGAAACACTCCCGCTTCCGTGTCAGCACGGGGAATGGAGGGGTGGGCGCCCACCAATGACAGCTCAGGTGTCCTCCTATGGGGGCATCCCACGCAGGCCCCTGCCGAGCTCCCTGCGGCACAGTCGCCACTGGAGTCTCAGCAGGAGTGAGCAAGTGCACGTTAATAGTCCAGCGTCTCATGCCATTTTCATTTGCTTATAAACAGGGAAAGATGTCTTTGAAGCATTTTATAAAAAAGATTTGGCAAAAAGACTCCTTGTTGGAAAAAGCGCCTCAGTAGATGCTGAAAAATCTATGTTATCCAAACTAAAGCACGGTAAGCGTGTGGGCCCCGGGGTGTACCCTTCCCTGCGCTGGGCCTCGTCCCCAGGGGTGCTCACGCCTCCGCTTCTGTCCCAGAGTGCGGCGCGGCATTCACCAGCAAGCTGGAAGGCATGTTCAAGGACATGGAGCTGTCCAAGGACATCATGGTGCAGTTCAAGCAGGCAAGCTCTGTTTGTTTCACGTGGGGCAGCCGAACAGGAGCCACCCCGCTTTAAGTTATGTTGGGGGGGGTGTCAGCCAAGGGAAAACCCTCCGCCTTGAGAATCATACTGCTCATGTCCACATGTCCAAATAACTGAAATTCAAAATGAAAAAGAAAAGTAATCCCTAAAAATGCATAAAAATTTTTGATTTAAAGAAGTGTCCTAGAGTCTTGTATTGGTAACATAACCAAGAAAGAAAAAATATCCCAAATGACTTTGGAACATGTTGCATGGCTTCAGTGGGATGTGTTCTTGGGACTAGGTGCAAACACATGTTGAACTGTGGTTTGAAAATTACACTGTTTACTCTTTTACGAACTAGTTATTTTTGATGACATTCTACAGTAACTGTTTCCTCTTGGTTTTCTTTGTCTTTAGTATATGCAGAATCAGAGTGACCCAGGCTCTATAGATCTAACCGTGAACATACTTACGATGGGGTACTGGCCAACATACACACCTATGGAAGTGCATTTGACTCCAGAAGTAAGTGTTTCAAAGAGTGTTTGCCCTTTATTTTTCATATATCAGTGTTGCCAAAGTACCGTGGACTGCTTTGGGGTTTTTTTGTTTTTAATGTTTATTTTTGAGAGAGAAAGAGAGAGCGCAAGCAAGGGAGGGGCAGAGAGAAAGGAAGACACAGAATCTGAAGCGGGCTCCAGACTCTGAGCTGTCAGCACAGGGCTCAAACTCACAAACCGTGAGATCATGACCCGAGCCAAAGCCAAGAGGTGGATGCTTAACCAACTGAGCCACCCAGTCACCATGCAGTAAATTTTAAAAAGTATTTGGGGAAAGGGCACCTGGGTGGCTCAGTCAGTTAAGTGTCCCAACTTTCAGCTCAGGTCATGATCTCATGGTTCGTGGCCTCTGTGCTGACAGCTCAGAGCCTGGAGACTGTTTCAGATTCTGTGTCTCCCCCACTGTCTTCTCTGCCCTTCCCCTACTCATGCTATATGTCTCTCTCCCAAAAATAAACATCAAAAAAATAAAAATGAAAAAGATAAAAGTGTCTGGGGAATAGTTATGGAAACCAAATACATTAAGTATTTTATTTATTTTTGAGAGAGTGTGTGTGCGTGTGTGCGTAAGAGGGTAAGGGGCAGAGAGAGGGGGACAGAGGATCTAAAGTGGGCTCCCCGCCGACAGCAGAGAGCCCAGTGTCAGGTTCGAACTCAGACCTCGAGATCATGACCTGAGCCAAAGTTGTTGCTTAACTGACTGAGCCTCCCAGGCACTTGCCCTGTGGACTTCTTACACACATACCATGCACAGAGACGCTGCCTGTCACGGAGTATTTAATGAGAGGTTTTCTTAAATCACAGAAGTAAAACTGCAGGGTCCTCATAGCCTCTGGAAAACAGCATTTCACCATGACGGCCGGTGTCCCCTGGCTGGTTTGGGGTGGAGCTGGGAAGAAAACAGCAGGGACAAGGGCCTTCTAGAAAGCACCAAGAAAGGCACCTGGGAGCCCAGGCTGGAGACAGCCTGTCGTGAGGCTGTTTGTTCCGTTTCCAAGACTCTCTGTTTCAGGGTTTTCTTCTGTTTCTGACTCTGCTGGTTGGTCTTTGTGGTTGTCTCCTTTTTGTGTTTGTTTTAACTGGTTATTGAAGTACAGTTGATGCACCGTGTTACTTGTCTTCTCCTGTGGGCCCTCCACCTCTACTCTAGATGCTAACGTTCCCAGCGCCTATCAGCTCCCTTCTCAGCCCACACAGGCCCTCAGCCTCCAGCCTGTGAGTCTGTGGTCCTGAGCACATACGCACCAACGTCCCCAGGCTCAGACGCCCCAGATTGCTGCAGTCCCCTCCTCCCTCCCCAAGCGACTGCTGTCTGCAGGTGCCACAGCTGTGTCCTGAGCTGCCTGCGGGCTCTATGCCCCTCAGTTCCCACGTTCTCCAGGGCTTCTGTGCCCCCCTCCAGAAAACCTCACACCAGAAAACCACCTCCAGAAAGTGAGCCACCTCCAGAAAACCTCACTCCACCCCCATCCGTCCTCAGCATTTGACTGCTGGTTAAGACTTCCCTCCCCAGACGCTTTCTCCAGAAAACCCTCTGTCACCTCCTCACCCCGCTCACTGGGCCAGGCAGGTCCATCCTGGGTGTGTCTCTTGTGGCACTTTGAGCTTGTTTGCTTCTTATTTTGAGGTGATTCAGACTTACAGAGACTTTGCGAGAATAGTTCAAAGCATTCCCAGAACGTGTTGCCTGTGTTTTCAGCACTGACACTTGAGAGGCTACATCATACCTCCTGCACCTAGTACTTTAGTGGGTACCTCCCAGAGACACTCTCGAGTCAATTACTGCCGTAACAGTTTTATCCCAGGGGGAGGGAGCCCTCTCTGCTTTTGTCCAGACACCGTCCAGGCCCCACACCACAGTTACCCCGGTCCCCTTCCCCGTATCAGCTACACCAGCCTCTTCTTTCTTAACGCTCACACATCCCAAAGCCGCACACCAGTTTTCATGAATTATGTCCACTGGGCTCATCCAGCAAGGGTCCCACACAATTTGCTCAGCCAACAGCACATCAGGAGGTACCTGCTGTCCGTTTGCCCCCGTCTGTTGGTGTCCCACGTTGTCGTTGGCTAAGGCTTTAGCTGGCTTCTTCTCTGTGTGGTTAGTGTTTCTCCTGTTGTACTTTTGAAGTAATCTGTGGGAAGGTACGTGGACGTGGTGTGGACCTCCTCTCCCCCACCAGATTCTCCTGCTGGGCGATCCCTGCTCAGATCCACTTTCGCCTTGGTCAACAGTGACCGTCTCTGTCCTCCTCTGGACAGACTCGTGGACTCCTGGTTGCTTGCTCCGATGCCCCTGTTGTCTGCTATCCGGCTGCTGGAGCCCCTGTCAGCTCCTCTGTCCTTGTACTGGCCCTCGTGGTTTCCTGGTACTTTTTTGTTGTCTAGCAAGAGATGCTGAAGGCTTACTGTACTGGCCTTTGTAAAAATACGCCCACAGTGTAAACACAGGGGAGGAAGCCATGGGGGAAACGGACTGCAGCTCACATTTCAAGCCGTACAGCTGAGCGGCACCTGCGTCCAGTGCAGAACTTCGTCATTGTGGCAAACAGAACCCTGCCCCCGTGGGGTTGAGCGTTCACTCCTGCTCCAGTGCCCAAGCCTGGGCACCTGCTGGCCCGCTAACGCGGGACTTGCCCGCTCTGGGTTTTAACATAACTGCAGTCACACTTGGTGGCCTTCTGTGTCTGACCTCTTCCACTCACCGTGCGGGTTCCACGATGTGTAGCCCACATCGTGCTTCCTTTGTGAAGGCTGAATGATGTTCCACTGTGTGTGTGGACCAAGTTCTGTCCCTCCGGCCAGCTGGCTGGCCACAGACCTTGAAAGGTGCGTTTACCTTTCGGCCACTGTGAATAACGCTGCCGTGAGCACAAGCGTGCAGAAATCTGTGTCCTGGTTTTCAGAGCCTCTGGTACACACCCAGGAGTGGAGATGCGGGTGAGAAGCTGGTTTTCCACTGCAGCTGCAGCCTGTTACGTTTCCATCAGCAACACGGCTTCCAGTTTCCCCATATCCTCCTCAGTATTTGTTATTCTGGTTTTTGATCAGAGCCATCTTTGTGGGTATGAATTGGTATCTCGTTTTGGTCAGATTTGCTTTTCCCCAATGAATGATGATTTTGTCGAGCATCTTTTCGTGTGCCTATTGGCCACCGTAGCTCTTCTGTGAAGAACTTTCTATGCAAGTCCTTTGCCCATTTTTTACTTGTGTTATCTGTTGCTAAATTTTAAGAGTTCTGTGTATATTCTGGGCACTAGATCCTTATCAGATATGTGATTGGCAAATATCTTCTCCCATTCTGTGAGATACCTTTTTACTTTTTTGATAGTGTTCTTTGCACAAAATTTTAGAATTTTTGTAAAGTCCAGTATGTTTTCTGTTGTTACTTTTGTTGTCATATCTAAGAACTGTTGCCACATCCAAGGTCTTGAAAATTTACCTCTGTTTTCTGCTAAGAGTTTTATCGATACTCACTCTTACATGTGGGTGGGTCTCTGTTCCATTTTGAGCCTGGGATTGTAATTGGCACATAATAAGCACCCAGTGTTAGCTGCTGTCCTCTTACCATGATGATTATGGCCACTCCTAGGAATTAATCGCAAGGAAAAAGTTTTTAGGAAGTTCATCACCTTATTAGCTTTTATTGGTTGAATGTCATATGGCACCAAGTATGTTTTCTTTTTTTGCAAATTATTTGTTAAGTTGACTTCACATCCCCGGTGCAGAGCCCAACATGGGGCTTGAACTCATGACCCTGAGATCAAGAATTGGATGCTTAACCCACTGAGCCACCCAGGCGCCTCTAGATATGTTTTCTGAAAGAGTCGTTGTCTTTTGGATATATACTACAATACTTAGAAACGAAATGATAATTGTGCCTGGGATCTGATGTGGTTGAATGTGGGTGTGGGTGATAATTCTGAAGTGTGAGGATGGGGTTGCTGGACAGATGCAAGGCCGACGGGCATCCTGACCAAAGGCACCGCTTGGACAGAGCGCAGAGGAGCTGACAGATGCCCCAGGCAGGGAGAGCGGGCCTTCGCTCCCTCGCTGATGCCCTGAGCTCTCTGTCCAGAGGGGGACAGTCACAAGTTGCTATGAATGCCCTCAGAGCCAAGAGCAGTTGGAGAAGGCCTCTGTGAGGAAGGGGCTCTAAAGATGACCAGGGGGTTACAGAGGGGTGTCCCTAGGTGGAAGCCTGAGGGAAGACAGCACAGCGTACTCGTCCAGTGGGGGAAGCACAGGGCAGGCCAGTGCAATCAGTGGTTCTGGAGGACAGGACCTTGGCAAGCCTTGGAAGGGTTTTACTCTTTATTTTTATTTCTTTTTAATGTTTGTTCACTTTAGAGAAAGAGCATGTGAGCTGGGGAAGTGGAGAGAGAGGGGGACAGAAGATCTGAAGTGGGTTTTGTGCTGACAGCAGAGAGCCAACGTGGGGCTTAAACTCATGAGCCGTGAGATCATGACCTGAACTGAAGTCAGACGTTTAACTGAGTCACCCAGGCGCCTCAGAATCTTTTTTTGTTTGTTTATTTTTGAGGGCGGGGCGAACATGCACACATGGTTGAGCGTAAGCAGAGAAGGGGCAGAGGAAGAGAGAGAGAGAGAGAGAGAGAATTCTAAGCGGGCTGTACCCTATCAGCATGTGGGCTTGAACTCACAAACCGTGAGGTCATGACCTGAGCCAAAATCAGGAGTCAGGCACTTAACCGATTGAGCCACCCAGGCGCCCCAAGAGTTTGACTCTTTATCCTAAGAACTTGGAAGCAGCCAAGGATGCTGACAGGGCAGTGAGCAGAGTGCAGACTATCTGGCACACAGGACCCTGAGGGCGCCCATGTGTCCGGGGTGGAAGGTAGACACACCAAGGAGACCTTGGAAGGAAGGGACATGAGACAAAGACATGGGGGTCTAAGCCATGAGTCACTGAAGGCAGGGAAGCCGCCTCTCACAAAGCTATTTCTGATCGAAACCTGATAAGAAGAACCCATTGGATTTGGCAGCACAGACCATTGGCTATCCTGGCTGCAGAGCAGTGAGAATGTCGAGGGAACCGAGCAAACAAAGTGAGAGGGAGTGTGCAGGACACCAGAAAATGCACCCTGAAACACCGTCAGACAGCAGAACCCGTCTGTAACTAAGCAGGAGGCCAGGGGTGGGGAGGGCTGGACACCGGGAGAAGGAGGAGGGGCTTCAAAGGAGTGAGACCACAGCAGTAAAGAACTGTGAGAGGGACGCCTGGGGGGGTGCTCAGTCAGTTGAGTGTCCAACTCTTGACTTCGGCTCAGGTCATCATCTCAGGGTTCATGAGTTCGAGCCCCACGTTGGGCTCTATGCTGACAGCTCGGAGCCTGCTTGGGATTCTCTTGCTCTCTCTCTGCCCCTCCCCTGCTTGCTAGAGCACTCCCTCTCTTCTCTCTCTCAAAAATAAATAAACTTGAAAAAAAAGAACCACGAGGGGCGCCTGGGTGGCTCAGTCGATTGGGTGCCTGACTTCAGCTCAGGTCATGATCTCATGGTTCATGGGTTTGAGCCCCGCATTGGGCTCTGTGCTGACAGCTTGGAGCCTGGAGCCTGCTTCAGATTCTGTGTCTCCCTCTCTCTGCCCTCCCCCCACTTGTGCTCTTTCTGTCTCTAAAATAAATAAACATCAAAAAAAATTAAAAAAAAAAAAAAAGAACCACAAGAAAGTTTAGAAGGTAGGAGAAATCCTCCCAGAAAGTAACGATGGAAACAGTGGCACATCATGCCTCCTAGACAAGACTGCCTCCGGTGCTTTCCAGTGCCCTCCCAGCCTCACCACAGCCTGCTTCCCAGCACCCTCCCAGCCTCACCACAACCTGGCAGGACACAGCTGGGCCTGCAGACGGTCTCTGTGGTCTTGACTGCATGTGCTACTGGCCAGGGGAGCCACAGCGTGGGCTGTGGAGACTGAGGAACACAACCTGTCTGTGCATTAAGTACCACTTGAAGCAGCACCCATGTGGGAGGCAGACCCCAGTGTGCCAGAGTGGCAGACATTTGCACAGGTAACAGAATAATCCAAAGAAACACTGTCAAAATACGGAACTGATCTTTTCATTCAGCTGTGAAAAATTTTGAAAGCTTTGTAAATTAAGCAGTATGTGGTTCTTTGGATGTGTGGTGTTTAGCATAATTAAACTTATTGTTTTCCTGTGCTTGGCAGATGGTTAAACTTCAGGAAATATTTAAGACATTCTATCTTGGAAAGCACAGTGGTCGAAAACTTCAGTGGCAAACCACGTTGGGCCATGCTGTTTTAAAAGCAGAGTTTAAAGAAGTAAGTTCTTTGTCTGTTTCATAGACAAATAACATATAAATATGTTAATAGAATATTTTCAATTGTGGTTGACCTTTGGTAACAAACAAAGGAAAAGGTCATTCGGCATAACTCCGTACTGCCTTTTCTTGGTCAATGATAATAAACAGCTGAAGGATTAATATTCCAATCAATAAAGTCAATAAAAAGTCAATAAAAATAGAAAGTATTTACCTAGCTGAAAAAAGAGCAAAGGAGTGCTCGCTTCAACAGCACATGTGCTAGAATAGGAATGATACAGAAATCAGTGCAGCGACCCGGAATGTGTGAAGCTTCCAGGTTTAAAAAAAGAAGAAAGCAAAGGATGTGAAGAGGCAACTCATAAAAGCAAGACTAAGAAATCAAATTCATTGAAAACCTGCTCTATTTTTCTGCCAAACATTTGCAAATTACAGTCCAGTGAAATGCCACATTTCGAGTACTGATTGGTCAAGGCTAAAACCTCGAGGAACAGCGCCATACAGAGCGTGCTTTGGTCTCACATCTCCCGCCTCCAAAGTCACAGGCTTTGTTACAGTGGTGCCAGTTCCAGAAATTCATCATAATAAGATGTTTTCACAGAGCAGTGAATAAGCCCGTTTGTCGCGGTGCTATTGCTAAAAGGAACGTAATACAAGAGGAAAGTGCAGACGGTGTTTTGTTACCAGAAAGAAGCAGGTCACAAAACAATGCCTGCATGTTCCTGTTTAACTTCACCTTTGTAAATAGGATTCAGTTGTATACACCAAGCAAAAAATTTACAGAATGACTACTTTGCTAGCTGTTACCATGCACTAGGCACCGTATCCTATAAATCCTATGTGCATGGATACTACGTATGTAAATTGCATGTATCCTCTCCTGCCTCTGCAGACCAGGTGGGGCAGCCATGCTTCCCCACCTCCACCCAGAGAGGCCGGTCCTGGGGGTGAAGCCCTCTAGACCCCAGCCGCTTTCCTGCACACAGAACTCACAGGTTTACACGGGGTGCGTCCCATGCTCTTTCAGGGGAAGAAGGAGTTCCAGGTGTCCCTGTTCCAGACACTGGTGCTTCTCATGTTCAACGAAGGGGACGGATTCAGCTTTGAAGAAATAAAAATGGCCACAGGGATAGGTAAGAGTCCTCGCTCCGTGACTGTGTGGCCTCCGCGTGTCCTTGTTGTTAGAGATCAGCCCAGTCTCTGCCCGTCACACGTGAGTGTGGGGTGTCTTTCACCATTGTCACGTGTCCTCATTTCGGTGCTAGTCTGTGCCCGATTCTCTCCCCACCCAGAGGACGGTGAGCTGCGAAGAACGTTGCAGTCCCTGGCCTGCGGCAAAGCACGAGTTCTGGTTAAGAGTCCCAAAGGGAAGGAGGTGGAAGACGGGGACACATTCATGTTCAACGGGGAGTTCAAGCACAAACTGTTTCGAATAAAGATCAACCAGATCCAGATGAAGGAAACCGTACGTATAAGCTTTCTTGTGTCACTCACTGGGTACTTACCAAGGACTCATTCGTTTGTACGGTCAATTCCTAAGTCTTGTAAGAGCACTTTAACGTGGGAGGGGTGGTGAGGTGGTGGCTGTCACAGGCCCACTGGAGTGTTTGTAGCAGCGAAGACATTCTCAAGTGTCTCATGTCCAGGGCAGGTCCTGGACCACCGCCCTCAGGCCCTTCCGAACAAGGGAGCCCTTGCAGCCTGAAGTGCTGCGACGCAGGGGAGGGGGGAGGCAGTGGGCCCTGGCATGTAAATGAGGAGAGGCCTTGTGAAGGCACCAACCCATTCAGACAAGACCAGGGCAGCGTCACAGCTTCTTCACCCCCCTCAGTCGAGCGTGGTCGCTCCCTTACCTGGAAGTGTTCAGGTGGAGCCCGGTGGGAAAAGAAGTTCAGATTACACAAAAAGAAATGCAAAAGATCAGTAAGTATATGAAAGATGTTCATTCTCATCAGTAATTTTTTTTAATTCAAGTTAAAATAATACCCCAGGGCTGCCTGGGGGGCTCTGTCGTCGAGCAGCAGACTTGTGATTTCATGGGTCCAAGCCCCACAGAGCCTCCTTGGGATTCCCTCTCTCTCACTCTCTGCCCTTTCCCCACTTGCGTGCGCTTTTTTTTTTTTTTTTAATTTTTATGTTTATTTTTGAGAGAGAGAGAGAGCATAAGCAGAGGCAGAGAGAGAGGGAGGCACAGAATCCGAAGCAGCTGCAGGCTCCAAGCTGTCAGCACAGAGCCCAACGCGGGGCTTGAACCCACAAACTGCGAGATCATGACCTGAGTCGAAGTCAGTGCTTAACTGACTGAGCCACCCAGCCACCCCCGCTCTTTCAAATAAGTAAAAACTTTAATAAAATAATACTCCACTTTTCATCTGTCAACATGGGAAATGTTTAAAAGTTTGATGATATCCAGAGTCGGCAAGTATATGGGAAAACAGGCATTCTTTTTGTGCTTTTACTTTATTTTTAATGTTATTTTTGAGAGAGAACAAGGAGGGGAGGGACAGAGAGGGGGGACAAAATCCCAAGCAGGCTCTGAGCTGTCCAGCACGGAGCCCAACATGGGACTCGAACTCATGAACTGTGAGATCATGACCTGAGCCGAAGTCGGCACTTAACCAACTGAGCCACCCAGGTGTGCTTATTTCAAAGTGGGACTGTCACCTCTGTCCCCTGGAGATGACCTCTACTGCCACTTCGATGTGCAGGTTTTTCCTGTGGTGTAAATGTCTAATCTTGTTTATTCTGTAACGGGATCACTCTGCAGATGGCATTTATATGTGCCGTTGTGCAGTCTGGTCTTGTTACTGTGGGTCTGCTTCCATGTCAGGACTTGGTTTCTCACGGGTGCAGAGTAGTTGGTCCTGTGTCCCTCAGGAGCTCAGCAGTGCCCTTGGGGAAAGGCATTCAGGTGGTTTCGATCTCTACTGGAAATAAGGTTACATTAAACATCCTGTGTACCTATTAGCTTTTTTCTTCAGTATAAAATCTTTGCCCTGGAATTACAGGGTCAAAGAATGTGGACTTTTGTTAGTCTGGCCACTCTTTTCCAAATGGAAGCCTGACAGATCTTCCCAGATTTCCGTGTCCGGTTTCACAAGAGGGCCAGCCCTCCCTCTGCCCGCCCTGTTCTTACAGGCACAGATAGTTCATTGCCATTTTAGATTGAATTTCTTTGAGCATCTTTATGCCATTGAGTAGCTTATGCACATCATGTCTTTCTGATCTTTAATCCTTCATGTTTTGTTTTTTAATATTTATTTTTGAGAGAGAGAGAGAGCATGGGGGAGGGGCAGAGAGAGAGGGAGACACAGAATCCGAAGCAGGCTCCAGGCTCCGAGCTATTAGCACAGAGCCCAATGCGGGGCTTGAACTCACGAACCCAAGATCATGAGCTGAGCCGAAGTCGGATGCCTAACTGACTGAGCCACCCGGGTGCCCCTAACCCAATGTTTTTTTTTAAATTACTTGTACTTTTCTATTAGTTTTTACATTTAAGTTTTTCTTTGAGCAACGTAGAAATTAATATCAAAAAGCAATCTAACTACTCTTCCTATTCTAAAACTGAATTGAAAATACCGTTCTCTGACAACTTATTTGAATTGTCACCTTTGTTATATATTAAATTCACATATTAACGAGTCAGTTTTTAAATTCTCTTCTACAAATTCTATTGATCTCTTTCATATCCAGGACCCAAATTCTTTTAGTTAATGTACCCATTCCTATAAATTTATTCTCCCAGTAAGTTTGAGAGTAATTTTATTGTGTCTTTGCCCTCCAAATAAGAACATTAACATTTTTTATTGAAAGTGCATTACATAGTTTTCAGTTTTCATTTTGGCTATACTAAATCTGATTCTTATTTGTGTATATGTATAAATATAAGTCTCTTCTCTTCATGGGAGTTTTCTACTAAAAGTCTTGTCATATTTCTTATTAGATGATTCAACAAATACTCATTAAGCACCTACTAAGGCGTAGGTCCTCTGTGAAGCACTGAGAATTCATCCGTGAATAATAACTTATTCTTATAAATCTTGGTTTCAAGGAACTTTCAGCAGACAGGTACCAGATGATTACACATCGTTTAACTTACTACACTTGAGGTAGGAGACAAAAGCACAGTCCGACACCGTGGGTCAGGGAAAGCTTTCCCACGGAAGGCCACGCTGAGCCAGGTGAGGCCTGAGGAGGCAGGCCACAGACAGGTTATATACAGACTGGTCAGAGCTATGAAGAATTTGGGGAAGCCACTGAAGGTTTTAAGCAAGAAGGGCCAATAAAATGCTGGCACCTATTAAGGGGATCTTTTCTGTTAACATGTGTAACCAGTTATTGCTAGTATGTATATATATCAACACCATTTACCCTTGTGTACTCTTCCTGTGTCCAGCCACTTCACGAAATTCTCTTTGGCTTTGATGGTTTTTCAGTTGATTTTCTCGGATTTTTGGATTTGTAGCTTATCTACAAATAATTACCACGTGTCTGCTCCAATTTGCTATAGTTCTTTTGTTCTCTTACTGCGCAGCTAGAACTTTCAAAATCACATTTGTATGAAATAATGGTGCTACCAGGCTTTTTCTTCACTTCATGATTTTTTTTATCTCAAGTGGCTGGAACATTAACCTATTTGGGGTGGTGGATCCCTTTGGAAGTGCGATGGAAGCGTGGCTTCTCCCTTTCTGAAACTCACTTACCTTACATGCGGGCACAGACCTGTCTCCTTGTAGATCAAACAGGCCTCCAGTAGGTTGCTGTTAACTAACATGAAGTTGTTATCAGGAGCTGTGCTTTGCTTCTGGTAACAGCTTTTTATCATGTTCAGGTGGGGTTTTTTTCATTGCTATTTGTACGTTAATTTGTTTTAGATCAAGGATAGGTTTTCAGTTTTTTTGTGCCTTTGCAGCGTCTGTCAAGAGATCACATAATCGCTGTGACCTCAACACAACTGTGATGAAATTCATTCCATTCCTAGGTTTCCTGATGCTGAGCAAAGCTTGCATTTCTGGAATAAACTCTGGTAGCTATTGTGTTTTATTCTGCTTTCTCTTCTGTGCTACTGGATCTAATCCAGGATTATATACAGTTGATAGTGTTTTGTAGCTTTTTTATGAGGGGAATGTAACTTTACATTCTTTTTCAAGCTTTGGTACTGAAGTTGGGCTATTCTTGGGAAGCTAGGTTTTGCTAGAACAAATAAAAATGCATAACAGAATAGGATTTACCCAATGTTTGGCCTTTCTTTGCATCAAATTTTCTTATCAGGGGTGCCTGGGTGGCTCAGTTGGTTGAGCATCCAACTTGATTTCGGCTCAGGTCATGATCTCACAGTCGGTCCTGAGATCAAGCCCTGCATCAGGTTCCATGCAGAGTGTGGAACCTGCTTCAGGTTCTCTCCCTCCCCTGCCTGTGCTCGAGTGTTCTGTCTCTCTCCCTCTGTCTCTCTCTCAAATAAGAAAAAAGTTTCCCATTAAACTCAACAATATGAAATAACACCCAACTGTATCTTTACATTTCACTTGTGTGTGTGTCTGTGTGCAGATTGAGGAACAAGCCAGCACCACTGAGAGAGTGTTTCAGGACAGACAATATCAGATTGACGCTGCTATCGTCAGAATAATGAAGATGAGAAAGACTCTTGGTCATAACCTTCTAGTTTCTGAATTGTATAATCAGCTGAAATTTCCAGTAAAGGTAAATGCACATTAGCTTAATTAAACTTAAAGTACTGCGCCGAACATTGAAAAAGCATGTTCAGTTCCTAACACATTAGAATCATTTGTCCTGCATTACAGGTGATCATTTACTGCAGAAATCTGCCTGTGTGTGCACACCAAATGTCAAAAAACTGGCAAGTGGGGACAGTAGGGTTTTTATCCCAAATGCTCTTTGTAACCGTCCCAGGAACTAGAGGCCCCAAATCTGCCACTGGCAAAGACGTTGACACCTTGTTAGGAGGGGGAGGGGGCCGGGGCAGGTGCTGTAGCTCCAGGCGGGTTTCTCAGTGGGGTGGCTATTCAGGTCATGCCCTGTGATTGCGGGGAAGTCCTACTAGCTGCTCATTTATTCAGCACTGACAAGCTCCAGAGCATTTTCTGTTTTGGTGATACCTCCTCATTTCTGTGCATGAGAAAGTCAACCCTGAATCCTGTCTGTGCCTGCGTGTTTCTAGGCCGGAGGGTTTCTGCCCTGGCTGCACTTGGAGCACTGACCAGGTAGGGAAGTGTTAGGAAGAGCTCTTGAAAACAGGCACGTCCACCTGGGAAGTATAGGACTCGTGAGGCCTGGCCCTGCAGAGACTGAGCCTGTGGGGTGAAGCTCCCTGGTTCTGCGGGGTCTCGTTGGGCAGAGGAGCAGCCGGCCCTCCATCCTCACTGAGGGAGTCAGGGTGAGCAGACACCGTGTTCCCCTGGGCGAGCACCCGGCTGCCGTGTCCTCTGCCACACAGGTGTGGGCGCCCAGCCCAGCCGTGTACACCCTTCTTTCCCCCTCGGGCCAGAGCCAGCGCCCACTTTCCCTCTTACAGACGAGAGGCCCAGCAGTTACAGCACTGACCGGTGGGAGGCATATGCGGTGGCTGTAGCAGCCGGCTCTGCCCTGGCAGGACCTCGCGTGGGTCTCACTGCATCTCATGAATGCTCCATCCGTCACTTGATAGAAAGCTAGGCCTTTTGATGGAATGTGCCCTTGAAGGGAGAAGCTTGCTCACAAATGTCAACATAAGTGTGCTTTCTACCACGGCGGAGCCAGAGACGTCCTCGCGGGGCTCGCTTGTTATGGCATCAGTCATCTGTGGACCTGTGGTTACACGACATCAGCAGCACATGCAGGAAATACAGGACTTGGGGACAGATGTCCTTGCAAAGGATGAAGCTGCCCTGAGACGTTACCAGATTCCCCTTTCAGACCAATGAAAATGTGCCACCCAGTAGGATGTGCCCTCCTTATGCGTTCGTTCGTGCTGGTAAAGAAGGGTTTTCATCTCCTCCCTCTCAGCCTGCTCAGACAGTAAATTCACACGAGAGCGCTTGAATCAAGAGGCCATGTTAGCATTGTCTCTGAAGGAGGGACTTGGATTGTCTTCGTTTTATAATTTGGTTATAATTATAAATAGTTTACCTGTAGATACGTATATTTTATATAAATTATAATTACTTGCTTCGCGCATATGTTTCCCCGTGTTTGTAAATTTACCGCCACTATAATTGAGGGGTTTCGTTTCTCTTTTTTAGCCTGGAGATTTGAAAAAGAGAATTGAATCTCTTATAGACAGAGACTATATGGAGAGAGACAAAGACAATCCGAATCAGTACCACTACGTGGCCTGATGTGTCGGCCAGCCGTGTTCTCTCAGCGAGACCCTAGAATGTATCTTCAGAGCGGTGAAGCATTTCTGTGCCGTTCCCAGGACTTCTGAGATTGAGCCAGTGTGGAGACTTTTGGATTAGAAGGAAAGGATGATTCTCAGATCACCCTTCACAAAGCTTAGGGGTTTGCCAGCGGCACGTGTGTCTTTCCTCCAGTTCTTCCTCTTACTCTTTTCGGTGTTTAAACTGTCGCAGCTGCTCGGGCAGAATGACTTTGAGATTGGACGAGAAGATATTGGGTAAAAGAGGTTCCTTTGTAAGGTGTTGCTTTTGTAGCAGAAAGCTGACAGCTTGGTGTGGGGTGTGTGTGTGCGTGTGATCACAGATGCACAGTTAGACCCTCCGTGCTGTGTCCGTGGGCTGCAGAGTGGGCTGGTGTGCTCCTGAAGGCGGGGGCTCCTGGTGGATGGGCATGTAGGTTGGAAACCAGAGCCCTTCGTTGGCGAGCATTAGGAAGAAACAGTCAGTGTCAAGAACTGACTCCTCAGTTCTGCAACGTCGATACCGACATCTGTCCGTTTCCTTTATCTTCCATGTTTTTACACTCTGATGACGGACTTCCCAGAGCGAGGTTTCTCGGCGAGACCCGTCCTTGCCGAGAGAGCACTGGGGGCATGCTCACTGCGGTGAACTCACGAGCGTCTGAGTTGCTTGTGAATTTTCTGTTTAGGGGTCCAGGGGGCAGTGTGATTGCACCCACTCTTCTAAGATTGTGTCTCGCAGCCCCTGCTCTTCGCACCGAGGTGACCGCTGTCTGGTTTCCTGACTGCAGTATTTGTACGATGGCATACAGTCGCTCTAACAGAGTTTGGTTTGCTTTACAGCCTTACGCAGGGAAGCTTGTTGTCCACGCTGTGACCACTGTAAGGTGTGGCGGGAGACACTCGAGTCCTGATGTTGGGAAGGTGGTTTTGTCAAAAGATTAAAGGATTTTGTTGGCACCTGGTTTCATGTTGTGTGTGTACAGGTGAGGTTGTGTGGGGGCCGACGATGTCAGTACCGTGAACTGTAACAAAGATCCTTTTCTGGTAATATTTCAGAGTACTTTATATTTTACATAATAGCATGTTTCACTTTGATTAAAAGCTACCAAAGGAATTTTGATCATGGTATAAGTGTTTAAAGCAATATTTTCTGGGATATACCAAGTTTATATAATTTGATTTTGTGCTAAATTATTAAAAACTTCTCCCTTTTTGAAACATGCGTGTTTAAAATATGACATCTTATGGGTTTCCATGTGAAAATCTCGCCCTTCAAGTATCCTCATTATTTCTATATTTGTAAATTTTCATTTGTGAGTTCTATGATTTGTGGTCTATAAAGACCAAATAGATTTCTACTTCTTAAATTTTATGTTCATTATTTCTAGAGATTGTTAATATTGTAATTTAATGTAGACTTACTCTGAATAAAATTAGTTTAATTGGCCTTAAAATTACATTAATAAAACTTGTGCTGTGTGAACTACACATTCCTTCTAACTCTTTAGTGACTTAAACTTTGTGACCAGTACAGCGAACAGAGGAACCCAGCAGCAGGCCAGGCACGGTCACAGTCATCTCCCGGGAGATGGGCCATCGTGCCCTCCACCGCAGACTGCACCCGGTGGGGCCGGCAGGCTGAGCAGACCGAGCAGATCACGCTCTCACAAATCAGGTGGCGTCTGTGTTGTTGCAGTGAGAGGCCAGCGTGGTGGAGCAAATGGGACAGGGGAGACGAGGGCAGGGAAGGACACTTAGACGAGAGAGAAGCCGTGAAATGGGAAAGGAGGTGAGAGAATTTATGGATAAATGATTGCGTGCCCAGGAAATCTAAGAGAAACAACTAAAAAGCTGTGACCACAAAAAGAACAAAGCTTTTAACAGAACACAAAATTAGCAGGAAAGTCATGATATAACAGAAGGTCACGTTTTCAGCAACAACAAAAAGTGACAACATGCCTCATAGCAAACAGAATATCCACATGAAAAGCATTTTCACGTAACTGAGGAGCACAGAGAAAACCTGAGTGAGGAAGAGGAGTGGCTGTTCTCACATTTATCTGTGCAGCATCTGAACGTGCCACATTCCCGTCTACTTCAGAACACAAACAGGGGCGCCTGGGGGGCTCAGTCGGTTGAGCATCTCCGACTTCGGTTCGGGTCATGATCTCGCGGTCCGTGAGTTCGAGCCCCGCATCGGGCTCTGTGCTGACAGTTCGGGGCCTGGAGCCTGCTTCTGATTCTGTGTCTCCGTCTCTTTCTGCCCCTCCCCCACTCGTGCTCTGTCTCTGTCTCAGAAATAAATAAACATTAAAAAAAACACAAACGGTGATTCTAAAGCTAAAATTGAGGGGCATCTGGGTGGTTCAGTGGGTTAAGCGTTGGACTTCGGCTCGGGTCATGATCTCACGGTTTGTGGGTTCGAGGCCCACGTTGGGCTCTGTGCTAACAGCTCGGAGCCTGGAGCCTGTTTGGATTCTCTCTCTCTCTGCCCCTCCCTAGCTCTTGCTCTGTCTCTCTCTCAAAATAAATAAACATTAAAAAATGGGTTTTTTTTAATTTTTTTTTTAGTGTTTCTTTTCGAGAGAGAAAGAGTTTATGTGGGGGGAGGGTGGACGTGCTCTGGGTGAGCTTTACCGCGATGCGGCAGCAGAGATGTGTGTGGGCAGCACATGCCCGCTGCCATTTCCAGAAAGGAGAAAAGCCACAGCTGGAGGCAGGGTGGTCTCCGAGGGATCATTTTGAGAAAGTCGGTTCAGCAGCTTTGCAGGTGTCTGGGCAGCATCCTGGGGAGGCTGGCCCCCTGAGCCAGGCGGGGGTGCCCCCAGGGTGGGCAGGAGAGGGCACAAGCCTGGGGTCGGCTCCAGAAGGGTGAAAAGTGTGAGTGTCTGGAGGCGGCTGGGCAAAGAGGGAGATGGGAGAGCCAGGACAGGGACCTGGAGAGAAGGTCCACCCCCTTGGCATGTGCTCCAGAGAAGCTGGGATGCAAGGAGCAGGGCAGCTGGCCTGCAGGTGGCAGGGAGTGGGAGGGGGGCCCATGGTGAGGGGACCCAGGTGACAAGACGTCCAGCGGGTGCGGGGCTGCAGGAAAGCAGGGCCTGGGGCAGGGTTGAGGACAGTGGAGGTGCAGGAAGAGCCTCCAGGACAGGGAGGCCAAGTCCAGGTGCCTCCCAGCATCACCTGCAAGAGAGAGGAGCGAAGGGAGGAACCAAGAGGCCTGACAGGGGAAGAGCAGTGACTGGTGCTAGGGTCCAGGGGGCTTGGCTTGCCGGGAGGTGAGCAGAAGGGGGTGGTCCAGGCGTCCCGGAGGTGGCCCCGGAGCCTCAGTTATGATGTGGGGTGACAGTCGCAGCGAACTAACTTACGAGCACATTTCTGAGTTTGAGACACCTATACTGTCGACCCGACAGAGTCCACTGCCTGGTGATTAGCTGCTCACTGCATTGGCCTTGATAGAATTCCCAAGTGGCTTGTGTGTCAGTGGGGGTGTGAGTGGGTCAGCGTGAGGGGGAGTGAGTGTGCAGGAGCGGGAGAGCAAGTGTGAGCTCAAGTGGGTGTGTGAGAGTGAGCTTGAGCAAGTTGCAGGGAAGCAAGCGTGAACTCAAGCGAGTGTGCGGGAGAGCAAGTGTGAACTCAAGCGGGTGTGCAAGAGGGTGAGCTCCAGTGAGTGTGCGGGAGAGCAAGTGTGAGTTCAAGTGGGTTGTGAGAGAGCAAGTGTGAGTTCAAGTGAGTGTGCGGGAGAGCAAGCATGAGTTCGAGCGGGCATGCAGGTGTGCAGGGGAGCGGGTGTGCATGGGAGCAAGTGTGAGCTTGAGTGAGTGTACAGGGGAGCAAGTGTGAGTTCAAGCGAGTGTGCAGGGTAGTGGGTATACAGGAGAACAAGTGTGTGGGAGTTCAAGTGGGCGTGCGGGGGAGCGAGTGTGCCAAGGAACCAAGGAAGAAAGTTTGAGGAAAGAAATGGCCAGTCTTTGTGTTAGTAACCAGGGGCCATTGCAGGTGGTGCAGGGCGGTGACGGTGGCGGGGGGTGGGGGGGGGGGATGAAGGCAGGGGCGAGGCAAGGTTTCATCTGGATGAGGAAACGAGCAGAGGAAAGGGCTCAAGAGGGGAGAGAGGGGTCAAGCCTAGGGGCACATGCATGTGTGTGTATGTGTATTTGTATGTGTGCATGTTTGTGTGTGTATACACGTTTGTATATATGTGTGTGTATATTTGTGTGTGTGCGTGTGTGTTTGTGTGTATACACACGTGTATTTATGTATGTGTATTTGTGTGTGCATGGGTGTGTTCTTGCTAGAACAGGCCATAATGTAAAAGTAGGTACAGGTGGGGATAAAGGCAAAGCAACAGGCTGCAAAGCTGGGGAGACTTTTAAGGGTTTCTGTTACCAGTGATGCAGGAATCAAGGTCAGTTCCTTAGAAAGCAGAGATGTTGCATTTGACAGTGGACGTGGTGTGCTGGGTCTGCTTCTCAGTGATGGAATGTTCTCAAGGCACCAGAGTCAATGGAGAGATATAGTTAAAGGCTGCAGGGTTTTTTTAATTTTTTTTTTTACATTCATTTATTTTTGAGAGACAGAGAGACACAGAGTGTGAGCAGGGGAGGGGCAGAGAGAGAGGGAGACACAGAGTCTGAAGCAGGCTCCAGACTCTGAGCTGTCAGCGCAGGGCCTGACACGGGGTTCGAACCCACGAACTGTGAGATCATGACCTGAGCTGAAGTCAGACACGTAACCGACTGAGCCACCCAGGTGCCCTGGCTGCAGTTCTGAAGTCAGATGCGCCAGGGGCTAAAGCCTGGCTCTGTCACGATCTGGGTGCCCCTACAAAAATTACTTAAATTCTCTAAACTTGGTTTTCTTATATTTTATAAGGAGTTAAGGTGCTTATTATTAGCTCATGGGGTTGTTGTGAGTTGAAGCATACAAACGTATTCCTAACTTGTACCCCTCCCACAAAAGGGCACGTCGGTGCACATCACAGATTTGCAGTGCAGTTCTCGGTTAGGAGAGACCTCCAGCATAAATCTGAAATCTGCCCACAGGAGGGCAGGAAAGTAAGGGGAGGGAATAAAGAGCAGAAATAAGAAAGACAAGACAGACACCCCCAGATAGAGAATTAAGACCAAGGTCCACATCATCCACTAGACACACACTTTAAATAGAAAAACATGAAAACCAATCAGGAAAGCACTCCTCAGTGGTCACACGAACACCAAGTAGACCTTGGGACAAGGAGTATTCCCAGAGAGGAAGAGGCTGTTTCATAGAGAAAGGAGGCGCTCATCAGATTTAACCCTGAATGTACCGGGCTCTTGTGACGGCATCAGAACGCATGGAGCAGAACCTGACGGAGCTGGAAAGAGCAAGCAGAGACAGACAAATCCGTGAGTTCAGTCGGAGGCTTCAGAATTCTCTCATACCTGACGAACAGGAAAAACACAGACCCACCTTATGGATAATTACACGATACTACACCCGACAGCAGCACATTCTTTCCAGTGCTTGGGGACATGCGTCAAGGTAGGCATACAGGGGGACATCAAACAAGTCTCATGCTTAAAAGGCCTGAAATTCTACAGAATATGTCTTCTGACCACAATGGAATTAAATTAGAAATCTTAAGAAATAATACTAAATAAAAATTCAAAATCTAACAGGAAGAGCACTGTTAATAACTAAATGCTTGGAAATTAAGCAACACACTCTTTCTTTGAAGATATTAAGTAATCTCTGGACCTAACATGGGGCCCAAACTTAACAACCCTGTGGGGAAAACAAAACAACTTACAACACTGAGATCAAGAGTCACACATTCCTCCGACTGAGCCAGCCCCAGCTGGCTTCTAAATAAATACGCCAGTAATTCTAAAACAGATAAAGTAAGTAAATGATACACTTTTAAATAAATAACCCATGAGTCAAAACCCACAAGGAAAATTAGAAGATATCTTGAATGAATAGGAAAACACAACATATAAAAGTGTACAAAATACTGCTAAAGAGATGCCTACGGGGAAATTGACGGCTTCAAATGCTTCCATTAGAAAGAGGAGAGGTTTAAATACAGTGATGTAAGCATCTACCTTCAAAAGCCAGAAACAGAAGAGCAACTTAAAACCAAAGTAAATAGATGGAAGGAAATAGTACAAGTAGACATCAAAGAAATGGAAAATGGACAGAGGAATCAATAAAATCCAAAGCGGTTTGTTCATTTGAGAAGGCCAACAGAATGGAAGAGACTTTAGCTGGACCAGTTAAAGACAGAGGTTAACAAACGTTATTATCAACACCAGCAATGAAAGGGCATGGTGACAGATCCTAGGGAGAACGTCTCAGGTCGGTTTATGCCAGTGAATTCTACAACTTAGACGGCACAGCCAAATGCCATGAAATTCACAAATTATCCAAGTGGACACAGGAAGAAACAGAATAATGGAATTTATAGTTTAAAATCTTTCCACAAAGAAAACCCCAGGAACAGAGAGTCTACTGGTGAATTCTATTAAACCTTCAAGGAAGAAGTAACACCAATCTTACACAGCCTTTCAAAAACCAGGAGAGAATACCTCACACCTATTTTTGAGTCCAGCATTACCCCAATACAAAAACCGGACAAGAAACTTATAGACCAAATATTAGCAATTTGAGTCAATCAATACACCAAAACCTAGTGTAATTTTCCTCAGAAGTAGAAGGTTGATTGAACATTTGAAAATCTAAGAAGAAATAAAAACATAATCATCTCAATAGAAGAAGCATTTGATGAAGTTTAACACTGTTGATTTAAAAAACAACACCTAGCAAACTAGGAATAGAAACGAACTTCCTCACATTTACTAGAGATTTAAGTTAACATTACGCTACATGGCAACAGACTGCAAGCTTTGGCCTGGAGGCTGGGACGTGGCTGGGGTGGAGGTCTTAGCCACTGCACCAAGACAGAAAAAAGAAAGAAAACTCATAGAGATGGGAGGGAGTTAGTAGTCTTTATTCACACGACATGATCATGGGGGTAGAACGAATCAAATCTACAAAACTGCTACCAGAGCTAATGAGCCAATTTAGCAAAGTCACAAGAGGTCGCTAAACAAAGGTCAACCGTATTTCTTTCCACATTCTAGCAACAACCAGAGAATGAAATTTAAAAGTACAGCCCCATTCACAGTAGCACCCGGAAATGTGTGGGATACAGAGAGAGAGATTACAGACTATGCACAAAGACATGTCCCCTGAAAATGAAAATAATTTAAAGGAGAGTAAAACAAACGAAGAGCCGCATCCGGTTGTTAACACGTCCACTTTCTCCAAGGTGATAAGTACATTCGATGCCCACCAAAATCCTTTATAGAAAATGGCAAACTCCTTTTAGAATGCCTACGAAATTCAAAGAGTCAACGCAACTTGTAAAAGAACAGCTGGAGAGCTTACTCTCCCGAACTCTGCCAGATCTTTTGTGAAGCTAGAGACGGAGGCACTGTGGCGTCCGTGCAGATGAACCGAACGCATCAGGAAATGCCACGGCATGCCCACCTGTATGCAACCACGTCACTTTCAACAAAGATGCCAACGTAACTTAATGGCTCAGAAAAGTCTTTTTATCAAATAGCTGTCATATATGGGGGGGGGAGGAATGAACACCGATTTTTATCTCACACCTTGATCGTAGGCCCAATTGTAGAAGTTAAAACCATGAAACATCTAGAAGAAAACACAGGAGAAAATCATTAAGATGTTGGGAAATACAGAGATTTCTTAGAACACAAAAAACATGAAGCCTGGAGGAAATACTGACCATTTAGATTTTAATTAAATTTAAAGCTTACTTTTTGAAAGATACTATTAAGAAATATAATAGCAAGCCACATAATGGGAGAAAATATTTACAACACGTCGAAGTATTTCTATCCAGACTATATTAAAAAACAAACAAACACTTAGAACTCAAAAGCAATAAATCATTTTAACAAATTAGGACAAAGTTTGAACAGACACTAACCAAAGAAGATGGGTGAGTGGTTATGAGGCACATGGAAGGAACTTTTCATGGCAATAGTCCCCAGGAAAATGCAAACTAGTCACAATTAGTGACAATGATGCAGCTATCCTGATTGCTTTTAATTGGGAAGGCTGGTAATATCAAGCGTTGATAAGGATGTTACTGTTGATGTGAATATAGAATAGTGCCACTGCTTTGGAAAAGTATTCAACCGTTTCTTTTTAAACACAGACTCCCTTATGACCCAGCTTTTCCATTCTGAGGGATTTCCCAGGAGAAAGGAAAGTATCATCTGCCCAATGACACGGTTTTAAACAGTCATCACACTTTATTCGTAACAACACTGTCTTTCAGCAGGTGAACGGGTAAACAGGTGTTGTGCAGGGGAATCCACCCCATCCCCTCTGAGCAGGTCATGGGGTAACATGTGTTGAAGTATCTTTGTGTTGCTTTCAGTTCCCGTTCTGTCTCCCACCATTAGTAAAAGGCTCTGGTTAGCCACATCTCATTTCTCAAACTTGCACAGGCCCTAGTTAGCACCACCCCAGACCCCAGCGCCCACAGACAACAACAGGTGAGTATGTCACTGGGAACATGAGCATACCTGAACTTTCACAATTACTCCTGCTCCAAATGACTTGGAACTGTTTTGAGTTAATCTGCTTTCCAAGGAAGTAAACGTTTGGTTCTTTTTTATGGGAGTTCCTTTTTCATAGCTCTCTAAAAGGAAGACTGCCTTGGTTTAAGTACTTCAAGGAATCTGTGGAAAGGAAGTTGTCAGAGATGTATGCAAGACACGTATAGATATTCTCAATGGCATGATTTATTTTAAGAGAAAATGAACAGGTGGGGAGGGGCAGAGAGAGAGGGAAAGAGAGCATCCCAAGCAGGCTCTGTGCTGTCAGCATGGAGCCCGATTCGGGGCTCGAACTCATGAACTGTGAGATCATGACCTGAGCCAAAATCAAGAGTCGGACACTTAATTGACTGAGCCACCTAATGCACCTCAATGGCATTATTTTTCTAAATAACTTATTTTATTTTAGAGAGCACATGCACACGTGCAACCGGGGAAGAGGGGCAAAGGACGAGAATCTTGATCTCAGCACCCTGGGATCATGACCTGAGCTGAAATCAAGAGTTGGACACTCAGCCAACTGAGCCACCCAGGCACTACTCGTGGCATTATTTTAAACACCAAGAAAGTAAAGGCAGTCTAAGTGCCTTAAAGGAGAGGACTGATTTTCACAAGTGCTGGGTGAGAGGGGGTCTCGATTCTTTCTTCACGCAATAGCACACATTTCACTTGAAAGCTTATGGTTTTCTATTTTTCTGACATGTTATTCATTCACTTATTCTGTAAACTTACAGTCTTACACTTTTCACCCACGATTTACTTGGCTTTCGTATAATTAATAAACCAAAAGTAAAAGTTCTTGCTGTAAACGGGCAAGAGAAGTGGGAAAGAGAAGTGAAAAATCTTGTCCCCAGGTAGTAAAGCACAGGAGGTGGCACAGACCCAGCTCTCACTGTGAGCGGCCCCGCAGAGAGCGCCTCCTCCTTGCAGGCCCAGTGCTGGGAAACCTTACTATTCTGCAAGTGACTGCCAGCCAGTTCGTGGGCAAAGAAAAAATGATGGAGAACTTGAGTGAAACAGAAATACAAGCAAATGCTCCAGCTGATGTGACCAGGCAATAGAAAATGTTATGCCCTTTAACGGTCACTGGCGGGGTATAAACTGCCAATATGTACTACACACCATTGCTTTTTACCTAGTAAATTTGTTCTGTTTATTTCAGTGACTATCCATCTCATGTGTATTTTTTTTAATGTTTATTTATTTTGGAGAGACAGAGACAGCGTGAGCAGGGGAGGGGCAGAGGGAGAGAGGGAGACACAGAATCGGAAGCAGGCTCCAGGCTTCGAGCTATCAGCACAGAGCCCAACGCGGGGTTTGAACTCACAGACCGTGAGATCACGACCTGAGGGGAAGGCAGACACTTAGCCAGCTGAGCCACCCAGACACCCCTCATGTCTTTCAACACATGGCAGCTCCAGCCTCGCTGGGTTCATCCTCACGTTCCCCTTATTTGTAAGTTCTTCCACAGTGCGAAACCTGCAAAGCATCTACTTAATGTGTTTAACACCCTAAAACAGAGTTATTTTAAGAACTGCTAACTCCTACCCCTGCGAACATTAATAAAGGGAAACCTTGTTTAAAATGGAGGCCGGGTTGGGAGGGGACTGCCTGGGGGGAACGCGCATGCCCAGCCACTGTCCTCAAGTGCAGATCTAACAGGAAGTCTGATTATATGTTAGAAGCTGAGAGGAAGGGAAGCTGGACAGAAATGACAACAAGAACACAAAATTTACGAAAAGCAAACAAACATTAAGAACTAAGGGGGGAAAGCCACCAGAATCAAGGACTGTTCGGTAGAGTGACCGGCAGTAATCAACACACCTGCACTGACGAGGCTCCAGGAACATTCCAGAGGTGATGAGTTGGGGAGATCTTAGTGAAGCCACAGGACAGGAGAGGAAGGAAGGAACTGGGAAACTGGGTGTCTGAGTAACTGTACCAGCCAAGGTGGGGGGAGGTAAAGGGAGGGGTGCCAGAGCTCCAGAAGGCAGTGAAAGACAAGACCCAGGGAGCCTTTAGGCAACCAGGGAAAGGTGCCTTTACAACACTCAGGCAATAAGGAGTGAGGCAGAAAGGTATTTCCGGAAGGTTCTAGAAGCACAAAGACTCGGATTTCCTTTGCCGTGGCACGCGGGGATATAAGCAACACCAGCGTTTCCGAACGTTCTAGATAAATGGTGCTCCCCTCCACGACCCGTTCCGACACATCCTTCAGGAGGGCGTCACAGCTGGCAATCACTGTATAACCTCTGAACCCCATTCCTCCAAGATTTCGTCTAGCCCTAAGTTCCGCACTCTGAGTTGTTTACAAAAACGGGTTTTGGTTTGTTTCAAACGTGAGCTGTGACATTCGGTACACGTGTTCCACCCCTCCCCACCCTTGTCCCCCCACTTCAGCCTCCTCAAGCGTCAGTCGACCAGAGGAGCCCCGCGGCCAGAGTGCCCCACGCCACGAGAGAGGAGCACGTTAGCACTGCGGCCCTTGAGGAAACCCGCAGCCAGCGCGGGCCTCCCTGCGTCCCTGGGGCCCGGGGCGTCTCGGGTCGCGCGCCTCGGCAGAAAGCCGCCCTTCTCCGAGGTGACCGTCGTCGTCTCCCTCGGCGGACGCCTCGCCGACGGCGGAGGCGGGGGGCTGCCTCCCCACGCGCTCGCGGCGCGCACTTTCGGCTTCAAGTGGCCCAGAGGCCGGGGTGCGCGTCACGTGGCGCCACGGTCACGTGCCCACAGGTCACGTGCGAGGCCGGGTCCAACCCAGGGGAAGACGACGTGCCCTCTCGCTCTCGCGAGATCCGCGGGGGTCACGTGACGGTGCGGGCGCGGCGCGGCCTCACGTGACGGGCGCCGCCGGCCGAAGGGTCTCCTTCCTGCCGCGGGCGCCGCAGCGGCCGGGCTTCTGGACCCCGGGACTCTCCCCCGCCCTCACGCCGGCCCCCGGCCCGCCCGCGGCCCAACCGCCCTCGACCCGCTCGGCTCCGGCCTCGGCAGCCCTCGCGCCCATGGCGGCCCTCGGCGGCGCCCGGCGGCGGCCTCTGTTCCTGCTGCTGCTCGGTGAGGGGCCGGGGACGCCGGGGCAGGGAGGGGGGCCGTGGGTTGGGGTCCCCGGGGACTCGGGGCGGGGGTACCCGGCGGCCGCGGACGATGCGGGGCGGAGCCGGTTGGGGGGGTAGCGGGCCCGCGAGTCGTCCCCGCCCCGGCGGAGGTCGGCACTTGGGGGCCGGCCTGGAGCCCTCTGGCCGCTGCCTGAGGAGTTGGGTCGAGATGTCAGCTGAGGGCCACTGAGCTCGTTCTCCGGGTATTAGGGTGGAACTAAGTGCCTGGTGGGTTTCAGGACGGCTGTGGTTTAGCCACGGAAGACCGAGTGAAGCTGTGCAGCCCGAGGCGGCGGTACCTGCGTGGTCCTTCTGTCCCCCGCCCCCCGGGGGATACGGCTCCTACCGAGGAGGGAGGAGGGCGACGTGTTGGTCCGGACGCTCAGAATATGTCTTTTGTGCTTTAACTTTGCCCTTCTGGGACGGCTGCGAGTGCTGTCCCCTGCGCTGCTTTGCTGTGAACTTCAGGTTCGGGTGACATTTGGGAGCGCCCGCAGCGGGTACAGTGCGAGGTCGGCGGCCCCAAGCCGCGGCCGCACAGTGGCAGTATTGTTTTCTAGCGAGTGGTCGGTCGTCAGGAGCGCTGCCTCCCTTCCCGAGTCAAAGCGCGGGACCCCATCAGTGCGGATCTCAGAGCGGTCGGCGGGCGCTCGGTGTGCGATTGACTGAGTTTTGTTCTCGTTTTCTGGTCTCATGAGAAAGAGGAATGTGCGCCGTCTCCTAAATCTGCGCAGATGCCCTTGGTGAACCTGTCTGCGGTGCCACACCCTTTCACCCAGCTCCCAGTTAACACGGGAAGATCATCCGAAAGGCAGAGTTTGAAATATCCGGAAGACAATTCCTGGAGCTCACGCGAGCTCACACGATGTGGATGCACGTTACAGTACACACCTGCCCGGGGGTTCTGGAAATAGGTCTTTTTCTACTGTAAATTGTGCGCCTGTGAATGGGTGGATTTGGATGTCACCTGTTTGCCTGTTGTGTAAAGTGAGTTCTCTGAGCTGCATGAATAGCCACCAGGCGTGACCTTATTCCCTCGGTACACCCTAAGCTGCCCTCCCTGGCAGTGTAGCTACAAGAGGAGTTGGTGGAACAGGTTTGGCGGTGTCGGCCGGCAGCGTGTTCGGTATTAGAAGAGCTCGCCCTCAAAGGGAAGAGAAACCTCTTTAGCTCCCTGCGGGGCGGTAGCTGGGCATATTGTACGTGTAGTTAACTTTCTAATCCCTATTCCACTGTCTCTTTCTAAGTTTTATGTTCAGTTAAAATCCAGCTTTTAGGAAAGGCGTATTAATTTGGATTTAGGTCTTTTTAAAACGATGTTTATTTTGATGTATAATTTTACCAAAAAGCATCTTTCCTGAAAGCATATTTCAAACTTCGAAATTACTAAATCCTCCTTCATTAATAATTAGACATTTCTTAAAGCTGCTTTTGTGTTTGAATACTTGGTAGAAAGCATAGACCAGGGTGAACTGAAACCGTCTGACACTTGAGATGAAGTGTAATTGCGTAATGGGACTCTAAACCACTGGTGTCAACTAGATGACTTCCTTCCCCTTAGTCTAGTTAACATGACTGTTGATTGTGGAAGTTTGTTAACTACTCGGGTTGGTGACCAAATTCTTAATGGTGTTTGAGACCAAAATGTTCGAGGCCTGTGATTTTGAACTTCTTTTGTTAGACACGTCCCAGGCAGTGTCCGTCCTCCCTTCTCTCTGCATCTGCGGGACGTGACTACACGCATGCATGGCGTGAGCTTTCACTGGAACGTCATTCCAGTCGTGCTGTGATGATGTTTCCACCTTGGGCCTCACACGTAGTAAGTGCTCGGCACTTACCTAGACTCTGTTCTGTAGCGCTGGTCCCTAACCACACGTCCATGTCCACGCTTTAGAAGTGTCCGTGCTCATGGCCTGTCTCTCCAGGCTGTGATTCGGAGTGTGGGAAGGAACCTTCCTTCCCACTAAAGGACGTGCTTTCTTTAGTCATAGGTGGTTATGTGTCACTGATTAAAAAGAAAAATACTGGATTTAAAAGAATCAAGTAATGACAAACTAGGAAGTATTTCTTCTAAAAAATTTAACGAAGAAATGTATTCACTTGTTCCTTTGGATGGCAGCTTCTTTTATTTCAAAAATGAGCATTTTGTCATTTGAAACGTATCCACTCACTCAGCAAGTTTTGGCACTCAGTTCCCGATTGCTCAGCACTCCCTAGCTGTGTGACCTTAAGCAAGTTAGGTCCCTGTCCCTTAGTCTCCACAGCTGTGAAAAGGAATCGCAGTAGCGTTTACCTGTTAAGGTTGCCACGATAGTTGAATCAGCTGCAAAGTGCTTGGCGCAGGTCCTGGCACGTAACACGTGCATAACAAGTGCTTGTTAAGTGACATAACTTATTTGACATTTTCCGTCAGGTTCTGAGGGTTTAGTGACGAACTCGATGGGTGAGGTCTATATGGCTCTGTTTAAATACTGTCAGTGAGCATTAAAGCCAGTGCTATTGCCCTGTACTGTGTGCTGCTGTGCACTGGCTCCTTTGATACTCCCATGACCCCGAGGGGTCAGCACGCTTGTTCTGGTCTGTGGGCGCATAAACCGAGGGCAGCGACTGCTGCCGGCCCCAGGTCACACAGCTAGTGAGTGGCGGAGTCTGCAACAGAACCAGACTCGCTTCCCACAGCTGTACTTGTGTCAAAAGGGGATTCCTACCGGTGAGGGTACCTTGAAGGAATAGGCTGAAGTTACTCATTTATGTGGTCCCCGGAGAAATGATGGAGTCCGCACCTGTGTGCTGGATGGACCGCCACAGGCCAGGGAGCAAGCTTGTTAGAGGGCCACAGACAGCTTCTGACAGCATGCGTAAGTTTCTCTTCTAAGTGTGCGATCTGATGCTCCCAGAGACGTTTTTCTCCGGACTAAAATTGGGCTTCTGGGGATAAGTTTCTTGTTTTAGTAATTGAAAGTTTCTGGCCCCTCCAGAATAATTGTGGATATCTAGTGTTGGTAAGACTTACTTTAAATTTGCTGTTGTAATACTTGTTTTACTTTGAAAGCTCATACCCTCAGTATATTTACTAAGTGAAAACGTTCTGTGACTGAAAAGTTCTTTAACGTGAAATAGTTCCCAATGAAGTGCTTGGAGTCAGTAAAAGGGTGTTAATGACTTAAGGAACTAACTTCTGGAAAGGCAGCTTGATTAGAACTGCTGTGTGTGTGCTCCTGTGAGAGGCAGCCACCTGCCCTGTCTGTGGCATGCGTGGTCACACAGTAACTCCAGCAGCCAGGCCAGAACCACAGCCATGTGAGGGCATCTCAGGCCTGAGAGAGCCCTGGCGGCAGGGTGGGGGGGTGGGGGCGAGTAGCAGCCGTGCGCTCGTGGTCTGGGTCAGCGTCCCTCACACACTTGCTTCTGCCTGCCGAGCCTGCTTCCACCTTGCTGGCCTCTCTGAACCGCTGGTGCCCTTAACCCATCCCTCTCCAAAGGCACGGGGATGATTTCTCTGTTTTTAAAATCCTTTACTGAGTTAAAAACAAGCTGTGGAATTTTCTCTAGGTTTTACAATGGAAATTCATTTATCGGAGTTGCCTTTAGTGTAACCTGAGTTTTCAGGGGCATAGGTTAAGAATTCGCAAAACAGGCAGAAACTGCACAGGTTTCTTGTTTGCCATAGGTTGCTGCTTTTTCCTGCAGCAGCTTCTCTGTGAACCTAGATTTTGGTGTTTCCCGTACCAGAAGAATACGGGAAGGTATGTGGGGTTTCTGGCTACTTTTTGCTTTATGCTTGAATAGTAGTTGGCTTTAAAGATTTTATTTTGTGAAAGTCGCAAGAGTGTAATAAACTGGGTTCGTTAGGGTCATTTATTTTTTGGGGGGCAGGGATTTTAGAATGAAAAGTTAATCGAGTGTGTACTGAGTGTCTTCAAAATGTGCCTGTGTCACATGTATGCCTGGAGTGGTTGGAGTGTCGGGAAGAGGTGTGCAGGGACTGGCAGACATGTCACTGGAGAGGGCACGTCACTTCTGACCCCCACGGCACCCAGTGCTGGCAGACTGGTTCTTGGTTTCAGAACTAGTGAAAACACCCATTTTTGTTGCAAGAACAGTGTACTAACATGTGGCTTGGGAAAATTACCTACTGCTCTACCACAGTGGTCGGATGACATTCGCTGCTAAACCCATCAGAGCTATAGGACATCAAGAAGCCAGAGATGGCTCTGGCCCTGAGAATTTGAAGAGGAAATCGCTAGCCACCATCACTGTTGAGCTGGAGGGACCCATGAGAGCTTCATTCTGTCCCTTCCTTCAGGGATGTGGCAGCCCTGCCTAGATGAGTTGACTGATGGCCTGACGTGCAGCCAAGTCTAGGTTCAGTTGAATCACTGGTTTTTAAGGATGTTTCTGAAACTTGGCGAAGGACTCGGATCTGTGAGTCTGTGGCTTTTCTTGCCACACCAGCGGTCCATGAGAAGTAACAAGAGATCTAACTTTAAATAGTTTAGGACCACAGCAAAAGATTCCCCAGTTCTCCCATGGGCTTCTGCGGAAGATCGGTATTCAGGTTGAGTTGTGCCTCCGGGACCCTGGTACATCTTCCAGAGACCCTCTGAGGACTGAGTGCAGAGCAGCATGTGCCTAGGTTGACCCGGAAACTGACATGTGACCTCCCTGTCAGTACCCTGACATCAGGCATTAAAGAGCTGTTGGTCAGGTGGGCAGACTAACTAGTGGGTTTAGAGTTAACGTTTCCAGGATCCTGTCTAAGAGGGACAGGAAAGACAGCCCAGCTGAACCCAGCCTCGGTAACCCACATCTCGATCTTGTAAGCAGCACAGTAATATTTCCTAATAAAGTCCATTATTGCCACAGCTAGAGACCACAGAAGCGCCCAGTTGTATTTTCAAAACCTTGTTTGGATATTTCTGTCTTTCCTGGAGTTAGCAGGCCTCCTACATGGCACGGCGGCCACGTTTGTGGTGACGGACGGCAATGGGACGGCTTGCATCATGGCCAACTTCTCTGCTGCCTTCGTGACCAGCTATGATACCAGGAACGGTCCTACGGTAGGAAGCACCAAGGTCCTTCATGCAGGGTGTGGTGTGTGTGAAGATGTTTGTTATTATCGTTTCAAATAAATGTTTGAGAAATGACCTCACCGTAGCACAGTTCCCCTGTGCCATAGTAGTATCCTCCTCCGCTCATCAGTAGCCTATGCTACTGTATATACTGAAGGTGCAGTCAGATATGTAAACCATTTTATGCCCTGCTCTTGCTGTTCTATGAATTTTTTTTAATGTTTATTTATTTGGGGGAGAGAGAGGGGAGGGGGCATGCAAGCAGGGGAGGGGCAGACAGACAGCAAGACAGAGGATCGGAAGCAGGTTCCAGGCTGTCAGCACAGAGCCCAATGCGGGGCTCGAACCCACAGACTGTGAGATCATGACCTGAGCCGAAGTCAGATGCTCAACTGACTGAGCCACCCAGGCGCCCCCTGCTTTAACGGTTTTATATGAGTGTAATCCTTGTTTTCCTCACGATTACTTTTTGTGATCACAGTGCAGTGTTATGTCGATCAGCCTCATGTGTTGGAGCCTCTCCTGTTTTCTGTTTTCTGATGTACTTTCGTGCTCAGGGCACAGCGGTGTGAATACACTTTTCCTGATGTGTTGAATTTGCTTTGGATAAACCACTAGGCTCCAGGAATTGCATATAAACAGCTGAGCAATGCTGCAGGCTGTACTCGTCCAAAATGCCCTTCATTGTTTTCTTAAAATAACTTGCACTTCTACGGGATGAAAGGGTTTTTTGAATTTATTAGATTCCTAACAAGTAAGCTGCATCTGTATTTCTTTGTCAGTTACCCACTAGTGGACATCATGCTTCTTTTTCACATTTACTCCTGTATGTATCTCTAAACCAAATTTTGTTTTTAGTTCTTTGTTGAAACCACCATTTTTCCTTGCCCACTTCACAGGGCAGTGGTGGGGCCCCTGGACTTTGTGCCAGGTGCTCAGGCCCCATCTGGCCTCCACGTAAACATGGTCACATTCCAGACCAGAGAGAAACGGGCAGGCTCCGTCCCGCAGGAGTGTCTCAAGTTACAGAGACTCGTCCAAACATTTTTGTTGTCCTTGCTACATTACTTGTTTTGTGTTTGGATTTTTAAATATCATTTGGACATATATTATGTTACACAGATGGGATTGCCCACGTGCTGTTATGTGCCTTACTCTTCTCCACCATGTTGGTCTCTGTCACCTCGAAGAGTTCTGTCGTCTCAGGAGCAGCTTATCTGCGGCTCACTTAGCCGGTCCTGCTCGTTTCCGGGGTCACCCGGTGGTTCTGTAGTTTTGTCTGTAATGGTAAATTCAAACAGTTCTGCAGCAAACATCTTTTTCTCTGTTTAAAGAGACTTTAAGTGCAGTCGATACCCGATGTTACATTAGCTTCAGGTGTGCAATTTAGGATTTGACAAGTTTGTTCCTTATGCTGATTACACATGTAGCTACCGTGGGTCCCATGAAGAGACATACTCTTTAAACATTTTTATAGCACACGAGTAGTGATGGTTTTCTCAAATATAAATACATAGCTCACTTGAAGGCCAATATGAATTATTTCAGTTAACCAAGATCACTTTAGTTTAAAAATGCTACAAATTAAAATTATGTTAATTGTCCGCTTTGTCTTACACTTGAATTATTTCTCAGTCTGTACTGACACATAATCCTGACTTTACTAATGTTTTTATCGATGTCGGAGGTGAATGTGCTCACTGCAGCCTCTGAGGTGGGGGGCTGATGTCCCTCTTCCTGAAGGTCTTCCTTGGCGCATCTGAATCGCTTTAGTGGCTTGTGTTCTGACTGGGTGTGTGTCCTTTGTTCTAGAATGTGACCTTCGACCTACCACCTGATGCAGCAGTGTTAAACAGCAGCAGCTCCTGTGGTGAAGAGAACGCGTCTGCCCCCAGTCTCGTGATTGGTTTCGGAAGAGGACATAGACTGACCCTCAATTTCACAAGAAATGCAACCCGTTACAGTGTTCAGCTGATGGGTTTTATTTATAACTTGTCTGACACACAGATTTTCCCCAACGCAAGCTCCAAGGGTAAGAACCCAAACCGACCAGTTACAAAGTTAAGAAAATCGGGTTGGAGAGGGCCTAAAATTTTAACTAAGTACTTCACATAGTTAAAAATTGATTTTTTTTTTTTAAATACAGAAATCAAGACTGTGGAGTCTGCCACTGACATCAGGGCAGACATAAATAAAAAATACAGATGTGTGAGCAACAACCAGATCCACATGCACAACGTCACTGTCACGCTCCATGATGCCACCATCCAGGCGTACCTTGCCAGCAGTAGCTTTAGCAAGGAAGGTAAGACACTGCCTGTGGCCCTGGTGCCCAGGCCCAGCTCAGTGCGTGCAAGCGTGGCTGTGAGCCTGTGCCTGAGGAAGATGTGTGTGAGTAAGCATTTGTGCGGTGGGGGACTGCGTGCAACTCACACCTTTGAACTGCCCACCAAACATGTTTTTCTCTTGAAAGGAGGTGATCTCTTTAGGTGAGGTAGGACAAACACTGATTTTAAAAGGGTAAAAGGGAAAAGCAGTTGAAACTCTCTGTGTCTTCCTTTGTTGGGAAGCTAATGAGGTCAGGGTCACAGAATCTTCCAGTTCAAGCCAGCTGTCTTTTCACCAAGACCTAGGCTTACCTCTGTCCAGCTTGACGGGCCCGGGGGTGGATGGCAGAAGGACCTGAATGCCTTTCTGGGCAGGTTGGCGGGGGGGGGGGGGGGGGGGGTGGGGGGGTGGTCATGACTCCTCAGGGAGGCACCTGCCAGCTCAGCTCCACTGGTGGGCTCTGGGGTCCGACAGACAGGGCTCCAGACCCCTCCTAGCTCTGTGGTCTTGGGTAAGGTAGTCAGTCTCTTGTCTCCTCCCTTTGTAGAGTAAAAATAATAGTCTGTTTTAGGAGGTTCTTAGAGTTAAAAAGGAAATTTATACATGGTGTTTATGTCAGTGCCTGGCTGAGAGTAAATACTGAGGAGTGTTATCGTTCAACTAGGACTGAAGAAAGTTCTCTTCCCCAGTCCTGCCAGTCAGCTCACAGATCACTGTTATTTTCCAGAAGGGTGAGGGGCTTGGTTGTCTTAGAGAACTTGCCTTTCCTTTTCGGTGTTTAGCCATGCTTTTGTGAGCCTTCAATTTCAGCGGCCCCAGCAGTGTGGCTGGAACACTCAGGTGACTGCTGGCTGCGTGGCTGATTTGCACTGAGTTACTGGTGCTGATGGGCCCAATGGGCCGGCCGGACCCCTGTGCGGTTGGATACAGCCCTCCTGAGAGGCATTTGTGCCCTCCGCAAGGCCCTGTGCAGCCCACCTCCGCTTCTGTATAGCCAGGAAGCTAAACGTGGTTTTTCCGTGCTTATCAGTTTAAGGTTAAAAGGAGTCGAACATTTCACAACACATGAAAATTACATGAAAGTCAAGCTTTAGTGTCCATAACTAAAGTTTTCTTGGAACATAGCCTCATTTATTCGTATACCTGTTTCTATGGCTGCTTTTGCATTCATACTGGCACAGCCGGGTGTGCACAGACACCAGACAGCCACAAAGTCTAGAACGTTTGCTGTCTGTAACTGGGAAGACACAACCAGCAGCAATACACAGGGCACAAAGGCAGGTCTGTGTGAGCTGGAGCAGCTCTGGAGGAGACCAGCGGGACCAGCCCTCTCTAGTACCCCCCTTGTGTGGCGAGCTGTGTGTGTGTGTGCACACGCACACGTGCACAGGCCCAGGTGTGCACGCTAGCACCCACCTCCCCGAGTGGGGGAGGGACTGCGGGGGTGGGGAAGTTACAGCCACGCTAAGTGCTTCAGCAGCTGACACTCACAGGTATGAGTCTCCAAGCAGCTGGGTTTCGTCCCCAGCAGAACACCTCAGTCTTCTCCCTCTGGCCTCGAGCAGAAGGGAAGAGCAAAAACTGTCAGAGGCATTGGGAAATAATAGTGCAGTGACCTCACTACCATCCGGGCCTCAGGGTGGCTGTAGAGGATAGCTCCTCACTTTCATGATTTGTTTTCTTCTGCTTGGAAAGCTTCTGAGCACAGAGATGGGCCTGTCCTGTCTGACTTCTCTGAGCGGTGTGGTGCCCAGAACAGGGCTCCAGCTTCTGGCCTAAGATCAGATCGTGACAGTACGGAAATGCTAATCTTTTTTAAGGTTTATCACTTTTTTAAAATAGTGTTTATCTTTTGGAAGAGGTTTAGGTTCACGGAGTTCCCCAACCCCCGTCCCCACGCGCACACAGCCCCTCACCATCAGCTCCCCACGCGCACACAGCCCCTCACCGTCAGCTCCCCATGCGTTGCTTTCCTAGTGGAGGAATGTCTGTGTGTGACTCCACGGGGGAAAGATGCATTCAGTGAAGCAGTCCCTACACCTGAGACCCAGCCACCGACCCCCATCCTCAGAGGCTCCCGCCCCAGCCCCTACACAGTCACCTGGGGGCTTGGCCTTCTGCCCTGGTGGTGGGTCACTCTGAGCCTGCTGTGGGCAGTCACCTGTTGTGTCCTGTGAGTTGTTGGTCCGAAGCTTGGTCACTAAGCTCACCCTCAGTCCCCACCTCCTCTTTTGTTCGTGGTTGTCCCTCTCACCAAAGCTTGCTTTCATGTTATGTTAAATCTGCCTCTACGGATATGTCTGTGCTTTGGAAAGGAATCTTGCTGCTTTTTAAAGACACTAGGGCACTCTCAGGAAATCTGCTGGGAAGAGGAGGGATAAGAGGTGTCCTGGAGTTACACAGAATATCGTGTACAAGTTGGCACATCCCTGTGGCAGGCTGGAGGGTGTGGTGAGGTCACGGCATGTCTGCGTAGTGTTCCCTGGACAGGAAGGAGTCCTCATAGGGCTTTTGGGCTCCTGTCACTATCAGGTAACATCGTCTGTAATTCCACTGATCAGTCTTTACTTGGAGTGATAAGAAATGAAGTCTGCAAAAAACAAATCCATGCCCCAAGCTCCAGGGACTGCTCCCCACTCCCTCTACCCTGCCACAAACGTGTACACACCACCCACCCACCCCCTGTGACTTCTTATTTCGTGGGATGTGGTCCTCCAGTGGCCTAGGTCCAGGCCCAGTGATTGGGGGAGTTCTCAGAGCAACCACTTGGGCAGGGAGGGGCTCCAGAATGGGCGTTCGCTCTGTGGGCAGGAGCCGAGCTGTCCCCAGAAATACTTCAGCAGACCCTGAACAGCACCAGTGTGAGCTGTGTGGGTCCACTCACACTTGGATGTTTCCAGTAAATGCAGTACAAAACTGTAAATGTCTTCTTGTGATTGTTTTTTTCTGCCTTCACTGTAAGAATACATGATATGTGTTAATAGACTGTGTTACTGCTAAGGCTTCTGGTTAGCAGTGGAGTTTTAATAATTAAGGTTTTGGGGAGTCCAAAGTTAACATGGATTTTCATCCATGGGGGTCAGCGTTGTTGAAGGGTCAGCTGGAGTTGCTGACGTGACCTGAGCTGTGCTCGAAGCCCAGCTGTGCACTTTGACTCAACCAGCTGTGATCTTGGGGTCTGGTCTGTAGAGAGCCCCCCAGCCTGCCAGCGGCTTACTACGTCCACTTTTATCTGTTGTGCTGTTTCTGACCTGGTTTGCAATCAGAGGGACCCGTGTATCCCCCTCCAAGGAGGAGATTTGTTGTAACTGAGCACACATGCTACATGGCAGCATCATTCACATTTAAAATACTTGGTTTCTGTTAAAATTGAGCCATTTGTTTTTTTTTATCTCCTTTTGTGCTAATTTCATTCCTCTGGTTCTTAGGTACTTTTTTTTTTCTGGGTCACTTAAATTGAAAGCTTCAGAGAAAAGGTTCCCTGTCAAATCAAATACATTAAGTATATTTTATATTCTCGTAGTCTGTTCTAGTCGTGGATTGACAATAAAGAATTGTTAAATAAACACATTTTCAGAAATAGGTAAGTTTTTGGCCACAAATGCCCCTGGAAAGTCAGAATGAGCTGCGGGGGTTGGCTCAGGCTTCTGTGGCCTCGCTCTTCTATGCTGTCGTGGGGCCTTGGTTCCCTGTGCCCCTACCCGTGCACTACCCTGAGAAACACCAGGTACTGACACACCAGAGCTTCTGAGAAAGCACAAGGCCAGGCTGCTGGAGTTGGCTTCCCGTTTGGTTGACGAAGGCAGGTTCCGAGGACAGCCTCTCCCCAAGGTCTGTGAGGGGCACGTGGTCATCTCCATGGAGCGGGCTGGGCACAGCCGTCCCCGCAGGCTGAGGTGGAGCCGGTGAGCATGTCCACGCTGTGTCCCCGGGAATTGGATTTCCAGCCCCCGGCCCACGCAGACACCTGACTTTGATGGCTTGGCAGAGGATTCGTATTTATTCATCTTTGTGCCTTCAAGATTTGATGTGTGGGCACTTGTGGCTGCCTCTGTGACCGTTAGAAGTTCAAAATAGGAACTTTTTACTATGGCTGGTCCCAAGCTTGCTTTCCACCCAGTTTGGCAATATTTCTCCCTTAGGAACAACAGCCAGGGTAGCTTCAAGTAAAGGAAAGGAGTAAAGTAAAGCAGTGCTAACGCCACTCTCCTTGCACTCCGTTGGAGACTCCTTGTAACTGTAGCACGCAGGCTCCTCAAGCTGGTCGCTGGCAGATCCTTTGGGGGCCTCCAGAAGCTTCTGAAAATCCTGAGGAGGGGAGCCTTGGCGGGACATGCAGCCTGCGCTCTCCTGGGGTCCCCGGTCTTCCCAGGGCCGATTACACACGAAAGCACACGGAGGATGCACTGAGCACACTTGAGTGCATCCTCCGTGTGCTTTCCTCGCTGCAGCGTCTGCCTGGGGGACAGGTTGCGCAGGGTGGGGCTCTCCATCTGCATTTGGGAAGGGAGGGAAGGGGGCAGGCACTCGTCCTTACACTTGACTGTACCATTTGTGCTCCCAGGTGGACACTTCGCAGCCTGCCTTATGAGAACAGCAGGTCGTGTGTACAGGTGCTCGTCACTCTCCCCATGCATGCCACGTGCCCATCTAGGCTGGGATTTGGAAGCCACCTTGTGTTGATGTGGTTTTGCACATTTAATGAGGTCCTGTTCTGTAACAGCTTGGAAAGCAGTGGTGAGGCTGTTCTTAAAGGTGTGGCTACGGCGTCAGCCTGCAGCCCCAGGGAGGAGGCGGGTAGTGTGGCCAGCACACCCTGGGTGGGGACCTCTCAGGCAGCTGTTCCTCCACCAAGAGCCCAGAGGCACACCCACACTATCTTGCCTTTTTTCCATCTTTACCTTCCGTCTAGAAAAGCATTTGACTGTTTGTGATTGCGCTGTGTGAAGGCACACTGAGTGAGTGAACTTCCCAGAGGTGTGGCATCACTTCCATGTCACAGCCCTGCAGGGTGACCTTTCCCATCTCTCCCCTGCCCCCCCCCCCCAGGAGGAAATGGTGGCAAAGTTTCCTTTTAAAGTGGAGCAAGTTCCGGCAGCTTCCCCGTGGGCTCCACATCCACGGCACTGGGTATGGTGGGCCAGCTCCCATGGCCCAGGCTAGCTGAAGTGGGGAGAGGTGGGAGTTGGACAGAAATCGTGTGAATGCTGATCATCCACAGAAACAGGGCAGTAAGACAGAGGGCTTAACTTGGGGATGATGGTCTCCTGGAGGTGCTGTGGGTCTAGGTGTTTTAGGATGTTACGTGGGAGGCAGGTGTGTGTTCTGTATGCATCTGAGGGAGTGTTCATTTCTCTCTCTTGGTTCAGTCTGCCTTGATTTTGAATGTAAATTTTTGTTCTAAGCAATCATAGTAGGTCAAGTTTTGAGAGACGGAGACCCTTAAACTCCTGGGCATGTTCTCTGGGGGCACTGTGTGCCCTCTCCCCTCCCCCCTCCCGTGTGCCCCCCTTCACTCCCCCTACCCCCCTGTGCTCCCCCCATGTGCCCTCTCCCCGCCCCCCCCACTATGTCCTCCTGCCAAGGCCTGTCCTGCCCCAACTTCCCTCACTCCTGGATTGTCATCCCTTTCTTAGGAATTTTCACTCACACTTCCTGGGCCTTCTGTCTCCAGGAGGGTGCAGGTGTGTGTACCAACCCCCTTGCTCTGAATAGCTCAGAGCAGCTGGCTCACTGGACCTGGCTGGTCTCAGCTCCAGTCTTGTCCTACAGGGACTGCCCCCTGACACTCATCCCTGTAAAGGCCTCCTGGGCTTCTCTCCCACGAGCACCTTGCTGATGGCACTAGCTTTGTCCTGGTGTGTGCGTGTGTGTGTGTGTGTGTGTGTGTGTCCCGCCTGCATCGGTGGGACCTCCAGCACCATGCCTAGTGTGCAGCCTCACAGAGGGTCTTGAATTGTTGCCGTTTGAAGTGGTGTGTAGCTGACTGTCCCAGCAGCAGGTGATGGGGTTCAGGTTGTGTTTACTTCAGTAGAAAGGTTTGTCCTGCATAAGGGGACAGCTCTGTGAAGGCAGCATTGCCCAGAGGCTGAGCTGGAGGACACTCCAGGCAGAGCCGCGGTATGGTGGCAGGAGTGGGGATGGCCCTGTGGGACAGCAGGCCGCTGCCCCATAGTTCCGGAGGGGGGCTGGCATGCACGGTCCTCGGACAGGCCAAGAGATCCCGTTCTGCGGGTGTGGCCAGCTGAGAGACTGTTGGGGTTCACGGTGAGCCTGGGGTGGCCGAAGCTTCCGGTGGGTGGCCCTGAGGAACTAGGACTTTGCCTCCTTTCCCACTTGTCCCTCCAGAGACGCGCTGTGAGCAAGATGGGCCTTTCCCGACGACTGCACCGCCACCGCCTCCCCGCCCTTCACCATCCCCCACGCCAGAGAGCCCCTCCGTGCACAAGTACAACGTGAGCGGCGCCAATGGGACCTGCCTGCTGGCCAGCATGGGGCTACAGCTGAACGTCACCTACAGCAAGAGGGACAACACGGTAGGTTTGACCCTGGGGACCCATCTCCGTGCGTCAGGGCGCTGGTGCATGTGCACACCTCTCATAAATCTGAGAGAGCGGGTTGTGGGGCCTGTCCTGTAATTAGCTTCTTGGCGCACACAGCCAGGCTGCTGTCTTCTGTATGGCCCGTGTCATTGGGACTTGCTCTACTGGACGAGTTTATCGGCCCCTAAGAGAATGTTAAATTCTGCTTAAACTTTTACCACCGCAACTTTTGTGTTCATTGTTATGCTTTTCCTTTGTCCCTGCTGGTGATGGGGGCTGTGGGCTGTGACAGGGAAGGTGCTTGTGGTGGGAGTGTAATGTCCTCGTGAAAGTAGCAACCAGGAGGAGCAGGGAAGATGGTTCTGGAACCCAGAAGTCTGCACTTTGGGTGTTTTCCTCCTCCTGGTTTTGGTTAAAATGATAGAAGCCTTGAAGTTCTCATTTTGAGGTCACTTTGGCTTTTCCAGAGCGTGGAGGACCCGAAATGGGGCGCGAAAAGGAACTTGGGTAACATGTCTGCTTTTCCTCCTCAGACCGTCAGCGGACTGTTCAGCATCGACCCAAGCAACACGAGCGCCACAGGGAGCTGTGGCGCCCAGCTGGTGACCCTGGATCTCCGGAGCAGCCGCATCCACTCCTTGCTCTTCCAGTTTGGAATGGTGAGGGTTCGTGCCCGCGCCACCTCGCGCCACAGCCCGCATCTGGCCATGGCTTCCCACCATCGGCTCCCGCACACTATGCCCCAGCCCCACGGAGAATCAGTGAAGGTGCCAGAACCCACAGCTTTGCCCCAGTGAGGACGACGGAGTCTGTTTTCCCCACCTGCCTCTTCCATCAGTGCTTTGGACCCTCAGTCCCCCATTTTCATTAAGGACACCTCCGTTGGTTTCCTTTATGCAGCAGGTGTCAGGGGGCACCTGCAGCGTGCCCACCATCGCTGTCCGTGCCCCACTGTGCTCAGCCCAGCCTCCGCCTCGGGCACTGCCCTCTGCCCGTGTTTATGATGCTGCAGATTAACAGTCTAGTTTCTCCTGATAAAGTTTACATTAACGTTCCTAAAGTGCCAACGTTTGGAAAAAGTTTGATTTTTTAGAACATGGCTCCTTCAGTCGCTATTTTAACAGAGTCTGATTGTGTAAAAAGGTCTAGGAGGACAAGTCAGCATCTGTGTTCTCGGGATTTATGCGATGACTTTTATTACAGACTGCGTGTTCCACGGCTTCTTGCTGAAGCTAGAACTGCAGGAGTCAAATTTACTACCAGATGATCCTTTAGGTTTGATGGTAAACATGTGAGTTTGGCAAGTGGTTAAGGATTATTTTCTTCTCTTTAAGGACCCAAATACTAGCCAGTTTTTCCTGCAAGGAGTCCAGTTGAATATGACTGTCCCTGACGCCAGAGGTAAGGCCCCCACATCTCACCTGCCCGTGCAGGAGTCCCAGAGCACTCACTCTCAATGTGCCTTTGCAGACCCCACCTTCCAGGCGGACAACAGCTCTCTGAGGGCACTGCAGGCCACCATCGGGAATTCATACAAGTGTAACGCCGAGGAGCGCTTGGAGGTCACGGAGGCCTTTTCTGTCAATATATTCAAAGTGTGGGTCCAGGCTTTCCAGGTGCAAGGTGACAAGTTTGGGTCTGGTGAGTAGCATTGGGGGAGACTGCACGGGGTCTGCAGACTGCAGTTCTGTTTGGATATTTAATCATTTCTGGGTTGCAAGGACAGTTTATGGGGGTGGGGGTCCCCTTTCCCAGTCTCAGAGATTTTTAGAGCAAACTCCCTTTCCCGCATCACCTTGCCTTTGGAAGACCCGGCAGCTCACAGATGCGAACCCAAGGCGCCATTTGCTCAAAGGTAGTCGTTTCGTGGGATGGTGCCTGTCCTCCCGAGCCGTGAAGGCAGGAGGTGGGGTGTTGTGTCCGGAGGGCCCGGAGGTCCTGACTGTGTCCAAGCAGTAATTGATTAGAACCGAGCCAGGCTGGGGGGAGGGGGGGAGAGCCCGTGTGAGGTCTCGTGGGGACCGTGGCCGCGAGCATGGCCCCCTGCCCCGTGTCTCCTAGTGGAGGAGTGCCAGCTGGATGAGAACAGCATGCTGATCCCCATTGCCGTGGGCGGCGCCCTGGCGGGGCTGGTCCTCATCGTCCTCATTGCCTACCTCATCGGCAGGAAGAGGAGCCACGCGGGCTACCAGACGATCTAGCAGGGCCGCCACAGCTGGGGCCGGCCGCCACCTCCGGGCCTCCACTCGTCCCCTGAGCTTAGGTTGGCGTGGAGGGCGGCACGCTTTCTTGCAAACTGATTTTCAGATCTGCTTTATCCGATGTGAAGTTCATCTTGCAACATTTACTATGCACAAGAGTATTGAAATGACGGTGTTAATTTTGCTAACTGGGTTAAATATTTTGCTAATGGTTAAAACGTTAATATTTACCAAAGTAGAACTTTCAGGTGGGAGGGAGGAGTGCTTCCCTACATGGGCACCGGCTCCACTATTACTTGGCTCTTTAAGATTCTGCTGTTGGCTTCTTCGTTCCTGACTGAGGTTGAAGCCTCGCCAAGGTGAGGTGCTCCCTGGTCTTAGGGCTGAGGAGGGCTGGCTACTTGTTAGGCTTGTGCTTCAGAAGATCTAGAAACAGAAGTACTCCAAAAGGTGAAAATCTGGAACGCTTAAATGAAGCTTTAGAAGCCAGGACGGGCCCGGCCCCCGCGGCGCACAGCTCGGTACTAGGGCACCGGCGCCCCCGCGGCATCAGGCCCTTCTGTCCTCTCCGCGCTCTGCCACTCAAGAGCTGGCACTTTTTTTAAATAGATAAATGGGTGTTATTTTTATTTACCTTTTTGTAAAGTGACTTTCAGTCTTCTGTTTGAGGTTCGGGGTGATCCTGTTCTGCACTCGTGTAAATACTGGGTGTCACGCTCTGCGCTACCCGCTTGCCGCTCGGGTGGCTGTGCACGGACGACCCTTCACGTCACGCGTTGCTGTAACAAATGCTAATAAAACATCTCTTTCTTTCTCTGTCTGGACTCTGTGCTTCTGTCCGCTCCCGCCAGAGGTCTCAGTGGGACACACGGTAGGCGGCAGGCGTCTGTCCCCCAGCGTTTGAGAGAGCTGGTGTCGCGGTAGGTCTTCTGGGTGGTAACTTGGAGGACTGACAGGAGTTGTGTCTGGAGGTAGGTCCTCAGTGGTGACCGAACAGCCCCCGCCAGTGGGAGGAGGGCCGTGGGGGCTCCCCTGTGGGCACCGACCTGGAGCCCTGTGGCCCCACTGCAAAGCACAGGCGGCCAGCAGGGCGCTCAGAGCTTTCGGAGCACGAGCTGGGCCTCAGGTTTATTGTCCTCTTTGCTTTTTAAGCAAAGACCTGTGCCTTTCGGGGATCTGTGCACCTTGCTGGTGAGGCTGAAGCCAGCCTGCCTGCCGGGAGCCCTGGGGCCCGGGTGTCCCCGACGCTCCCACCTGGAGCTGCCGGCCAAGGAGCGCGGCTTGGGGCCCCACGGCCGGTGTGTGTCCGGCCTCGCTGGGCAACCGCCACCCCCACACAAGTGACCCCACACTTGACTGCCCCGTGGGGGCAGCCTCGGGGACTCCCCAAGCTCTGGCAACCCGCCCACGCCACCACTTCCTCCTGATGAGCGCATCTGTGTGGGAAGTTCGGTCCCAGGCCGGCATCCTCTGGGACCGTGGGGGAAGGGAGGCGCCTCCGCGGCTGGGCTAGAAGTCGCCCAGGTACCTTGAGGGGTACCAGCCACTGCCCACGGTGTTCAACAGGTGACACTGTTCTAGGTCCCCACCTGCCCCATGCAGGGCTCAGCCTGCCCAGGCAGTGGGATTTCTCAGCAGCCAGCAGCAGCGCCACCGTCAGGGCCGGGAGACAGGGTCAGGGTTAGGAAGAGGGGGTCTCACTGGGGCTTCTCCCTCCAGGGATCCAGGGTGACAGTGGCTGCGTGAGCACTCGTGGGCCCAAGTCAGACTCTGCCATTCCCTAAAGCTTACACACCTCTGTCTGCTTTATGTAATACAATAATTTCAAAAATCAGTTTTTAAAAATTACCTTTCTAAAGAGAAATCACGTGCTGTGTGCACAGACCTCACGTAGATGCGGTGGCACAGAAAGGAAGGGATTTGGCGTTAACACTAGTGACAGTTTGCGGGTTTGGTCTTCATTTTCAATCAGCCGGTGAGCTGATGGTCACAAACTCGGAGGTGTTCACGTGCTTTATTAAATATGCACATCTCACATTTTATAGGTCAAGATCTCAAGTAAAAATACATTTCTAGAAATCCATGACTTCATAGCCCATAATTGAGTTACAGAGGACATAATTTTAAATCGGTCTTGAAAAACATTCACAACGAAGTGTACAGACGTCAAGTACTCCGGCACCGAACAGCAGGAAACGTCAGCTCTGGAAATGAAGCCTCGGGGGTGACAGCGGACAGGGGTCCTGGTCAGCCCTGCGCCAGCAGCCTGGCCCTGCAGCTCTCGCGAAGCTTGGTGATGGTGGCCATGGACAAGCTCCCGGGCTCTGAAAATATTTTCTGGAACACAAAGGGAATTTGTTTAAAAAACCAGCAACAGGTGTTCAGCTCAGTGGCCCCCCCATACCCCTGCTACTGCCCCAAGGGAAGGGCTTGCACGGCCCCTTCTCCTGCGGCCCCGAGCTGTAGCTGAGGGGTCCTGTGGCAGCTCCGAGGCCAGTCAGGGCCCTTGGTGAGTGGCCGGAGTGTGGGAAGCCGGTGGAGCCTCAGACTGTTGTCTGCTGAGAACGGGCTTCGCACTGAGAGAGACGTCCCCCGGGGGTTGGGGGGGGGGGGGGGTAGTATATGCGATCACATCTCTCCTGCATACTAATAATTTAACGATCACTTCTACAGTTACTGCTGAGAAATTCACGGTTTACAAATTCACAGGCCAGATGTGAGGCTGGCAGTAAAAAGGTTTTGTTTTCTTTTGAAGAAATTAGAGGAATTCTTCCACAGGTACGTGTTACGCAGCACCTAGGCCAGGGCAGAGTGTTTATGGTCCTGAAGGGGGAATCAGTCAAGTCCTGTGAGCCCTGCTTACTCTCCAGAAAATTCTAGATGTTCTTGTGCGGGACTCTCTCTAGAGGGCGCATGGGCTGCAGGTACCGCGCGTCGGGGAAGAAACCCATCCGTGTTCAACTTTGCAGAGATCGCTGGGGAAGGTCCCCGCGCTGGCCGCCTCCCCAGCAGCTCCCGTCAGGGCCATGACGCACAGTGCTTCCCTCGGGTGGCTCACGGTACCGGCAGCCACTCGGCCTCCTGGGGTGCTTTAGAAACATTCGCACTGACTGAGCACCTACTGTGTGACCACCAGCGTGCGTGATGCCAGTCAGAACCAGACGGCGCCGAAAGCGTCACGTGGAGGGAAGGCAGCCAGACAGCGACACGCGGACTCGCTGGTGTACCTGACACATGCAGACAAGGCAAACCCGGATGGAAAGCAGACCGGTGGCTGCTGGGTAGGGGAGGGGCGGGCACTGGGTCCCTCGGGGGTGACGGCCGTATCACCAGACCTTGAGCCGCCCATGCGCTAACAGGGAACGGAAAACCCCGTGTCACCCAGGAGGAGCCACCAGCAGCTGCAGCCCAGACGGGGTAGGCGGGGCCTTGTCCAAATCCCAGGCTCACGACCCTGCCCTCTGCCCTCTCTGGACGAGGCGTTGTGTCATGTGGGACGGGCTCCAAAGAGCTGCAGGCTTCTGACGGTCCCCAGCCGGTCACCACCTCTGTTGAGGCTGCTGAGCATGGCCAGTCCACCCGTCTGCCCGCCGCTCGGAGAGCGCGTGTGGCCCCGGCGACTGGTCATCCTGTGGCCTGGAGTCCGGCTAGACTAGGACCCCTCATTCCCCGTGCCCCAGGGCAGAGGCCCTGGCCTCTCCGCGCCTCTACCCAGGCCGCTCCCAAAGCCACCCCGCTCCGCGCTCCCACGTCCCCGCAGTGGGAGAAAGCCCTAGTGGTGCACTCTGGCCAGCATCCTGATTCCAGGGCAGTCTGCCGTCAGATCACCCGATTGTCCCCTGATGGCAGAGCCGGGGGCTTGCTACCTCCCGGGAGGTCGGGGGGAACAACCGGGCCACCTGCCTGCACTGATGGCTGGTTCAGGTGCCGAGCAGAACCTGAAATCGGCCTCCCCCGGCCTCTGCAGAAGGCCTGTCGGTACGGCTCCTGCTCCATTCGCTCAGCACACCAGAGTCATCTACACAGCCTGCACGAGGTCCAGGACCCAGCACGGAGGCCCTGGCATCGGGGAGCTGCCTTTTGGGGCAGGACACACAACAGACACATGCGACCCCACTGGGGCCACGGAGAGCCATCTGGGACCAAAGACGCTGGCTACAGGGGAAGGGGTCAGATGGGTCTGCATTCCGACCCAGTGAACCTGGACCAGCCTGATGGGGGTCCCAGCAGGGGGGAGGCGAGGCCCAGAGGGGACACAGGGACAGGCAGGCTGGGGACGCCAGCACGCCTGGCCAGGCCGTTGCACCGGGAGCAGAGCCTCGACACTCACCTGCATGAAGGTGTGGCACTCGGTCACAAAGCTGCCTCTGGTGATCTCCTTGAACCGCTCGCAGGTGTCTGCCACACTGCTGGCTTCCAAAATAAAGGCCTGGTGGTGCTTGATCAGGGTCAGGGCCACCCGGAAGAGAATCTTCGAGCCTTCGCTGAACAGACAGTCCCAGATCCGGAGCACCGTCTGCGGACAAACAGAAATGGCGCGTCACCGGCTGGGGGCTCACACGGCCCTGGTCCCCGCGAGGCACATGCCGCGCTCACCTCCACGGGCAGGACGTCCACGAACAGGCAGATGAACCAGCGTGACACGACCAGGGTCCACAGGACGCCGTGCCTGTCCATCAGGGCCGCCACCGCTGGCAGCTTGGTCCTCACCAGCTCCCCCAGGACCTCCTGGTCTGTCTTCAGGCCCAGCATGGCAGGGCTGTAGTAATCTGCCACACGAGGAGAGCAGGGCTGTGGCTGAGCGCCCTTCCCAGCAGAGGAGAGGGCGGCTCCCAAAGCGAGGCCGCGCCGTGCACCGGTGAGAATCCGCCGGCAGGAAGCGTTTGCACGGCTGTGCTCATGGCGCCGAGAGGGGGGACACAAGCAAGTGTCCACTCGGGCAAAGGGACAAAAGTGTGCCGTGTACGCGGGCGGAACTGTCCTCAGCCCCACAAGCAAGGGTGAGCCCCCAGGACGAGGTGCGCGGACCAAAGCCAGATGCTGGACTGGTGCGGCTGAGATCCCTGCAGCCACCACACCCACAGACAGGACGTAGGACCGTGGGCCCCAGGGCTGGGGGTGCGGAGCTTCGGTCTGGGAAGATGAGAAAGCTCTGGGGACGGGCTCGTCAGTGTGAGCACACTGGTGCCCTCACTGAGGGCCGGCCGGCAGCATGGACACGCCATCTGGCTAAGCAGGGGCCGCGGGACACAGGAGCAGGTGCGGGGACAGTGCTGACAGTGACCTGCACAGGACGGGGCCCTTGCTCTTGGAATCAGTCCCGCGTCCTCTCCCCACACTGGAGGGTCAAGTTCCTGGCATTCTAGAAGGGGCTGGACATTCCCACCCCTCTGACTGCAGGAGGACAGAGGCAGCCAGAGGCTTGGGCTGTCCTGTTCATCACAATGAGACCCGATAGCTTAAGTTGGAGAAATGCCTTAACCAAGTTCATGGCCTGGGTGCCCCAAACCATAGGAGCACAGAAAGCACAGCCCACCAAGGTGACTTCACGGCCGCTCCACGCCTCCCGCCCACAGGCCTGGGCACCGGCTGGCAGCTGGCGGTCCCCACTGGCTGGGACCATGCACTTGGACAGACAGCACGACGCTGCCCATAGTGTGTCTTCTCCGAATGCATGTGTCCTCCCAGAGAACTTTTTTGCTCATTAAAGGCACGTATTATAGACTTTAATGCTTAGTTTTTGCTGTTAAAGTGGTCTCTCAAAAATGAATAAAACGTTAAAAAATTTAAAAACAGAACACCAAGGATTTTACAAGTTTTTCCTGCTCATACCCTCATTTGCATCTATCATCTCTTCTTAAATTGAGCAACATCCTGGCCCCCCCAGGAGATGGAGAAAAGAGCCTCTGCAGTCCGTTCATAGTGTCCTGCAAGCGACCCAGTTCTCCAAGTGACGCCCTGGGGCAGCCGGGGTTAAGCCTTCAGGCGGTAAGAGGGTTTGCTGAGCTCCCAGCAAGGTGGCCTCACTCCTGGCCCCAGAGAGGCTTACAGCACCTTCCAAAAATAGACCCGACCAGCTCACACCCTGACTGCCCCGGGGCCTGGGGGTCACCAGGGCAGGAACCCCGAGACCTGACCTCCTCACCCTCCTGGCCGCGTCCGGCCCTGACGCCGAAGGCAGATGGAGCCCGGAGCCCGGGGCCCGCTCCTCTGGGCCGTCTGAGCAGAAGCACACCTCCGGGCCAGCATTCGGCTAAGCACAGGACGAGGAGCCTCCTCAGTAGGCCTGGCGGGGGCCTCGCCTCGGGGACGGCAGCCTTCTGCAAACAGCGCCCTGGCCACGTCAGCACATTGGAGGGCTGAGCCAGGCTGGGGCACAGATTTAGAACCAGCCCATCTTACTGCTGCCAGAGCTGGGATCCAAGGGGGTGCCATCTAATTCCAAAACCGATGCTCTCCAGCCCCCCAAAGGCAAAAGCACGCCCCATGGGCAAAGGGCACAGGCGGTGAGATACGGCCCGCAGGTAGGGTGACCCCCTGGGACAAGGTCGTCAAGAGGACACGGGAGACACACGGCAGCTCCAGCGGTGTTCACACCTTCGCTCTGCTTCCCAGGGCCCCTGAGTCTCCCCGACGGAAGGTGCTTTGGTCCTCCCTTGGACCACCTTCTGTCTTGAGCTGTGTTCGGAGGGGAAACAGGTCACACCAGCTTGTCGGGACGCCAGGGTGTTAATTCACTGGGCTCTGCTCGATGCGACATCCCAGACGGCGCTCCCGCTCTGTTCCTGAAGCCTGATGGCACCGTCAGCCGGGACCTCACCGGCATCTCTGCAGGCCCAGGAGGCCTGTTCCCTCGTCCTTTCCCTGGATGCCTTGGTCTGAATGGTGACTGCTCAGGACAGCGGCCTGACCCGAGAGAGGCCGCCCGGCAGGCTGGGTGGAGGAAGGGCGGGGTCTGCACGTGGAGGCCAAGTTCAGGGCGTGCACACACCATGTACTGGTGCTCCAGAACACGACTTCCCTCCCACGTCAGCTGTTATGAAACAGGGGCGGCTCTGCTGGCCTAGTCACAGGTGTCCCTGCACCTTCTCGCTCGTGGGAGACCTCAGCCGGTCTTCCCAACTCTCAGCCACACAGGCCTCCTATTATTTCCTACTGAGCCGCTCCTACCCAGAGCGGTAGGGACCCTTCACGCGTGCGCTGCGTGATCACAGACATCACCTCTTTTCTGCTTTCCTTGCAAGGTCTTATCTCAAAGTCAGTTTTTAATTTTAACGTAACGAAAATTATCAATCTTGTCTTCTATTTTTGGAATTTTGTTCAAGACCTACCTCCCTCCTCAGCAATCACGAGGCTGTTCTCACCTCATTTTCTGAGTGTCAAAGTTCCGCTTTTTCATGTGTCTTGAATCCACCTGGAGTAGGAATAGGGTTTTCCATGTACACAGGTGTCACAGAGGATGTTGCAAACGGCCATCTTTCCCTACTGATCGACATACCTCAAGCCCCAAGTCCCCCAGATTCATAGGTCGGAAGACCAATCGATTTCTGCGCTCTCGCCTCTGGTCTCCATACCGTTTCCTTGTAATGGCAGGACAGGACGTTAAATCTCCAATATTCCCTCAGGCCTCCCTGGTTCCCTAGATAAACCCTCCTCAGATAAAAGAACCACCGAGGTCCAAGCGGCTGATGTCACCGCAAGTGTGATTTGCGCATGTGAGACTTTCTATGATATCTGTGTGACAGCCGCATGGCGCGAGCCCCACAATGTGAGCGGATGAGTGTGTCCTTTTCTGTTTTCTGAAAGATTTGTAAAGCGCGCAGACATCCTCCACACCTTCAAGGTTCGATGACAGTATTGCCATTTCAGACGGTCCACTTTCTCCTAAATCAGCTTTGTTAGGCAGTATTTTTCTCAAAATTTTCCACTTGGCCTCTTTGTCTTACTTGTATTCTCTTGAGATTCTTAAAAACCTCTGAAGATTTTCAAATTCCAGCACCCTTTCCATTTCCACGTATCCGTCCTGCCAGGCTCTGTCTGGTTGTGTTGGTTTTTCCAGAGAACCAGCCTTCGTCTCGGCTCGTCTTTCTGACTGCTTCTGTTCCGACTTACCAGTCCTGGAAGCCTGTGCCGCAGGGAGGCCGGCACGGCTCAGCGTGTGTGACCAGCGTGCCACCTCCCAGGCCCCCTGCTTCTGTGTGACGAGGAAAGAAACTAGGGAGCAGGATGCTGGTGCCGGGCCAGACTGCTTCCAGTGACCCACAGCAGTGCCTCTGCCCCCTCAGTCCTGACTGCAGTGTCGTCCGACGGGACGTCGCGAGGATGGGAAAGGACATTTCAGGGGCTAACACACAAGTCTGTGCAGTCACCTGCCCTTCAGAGCCAGCCCAGAGCCCCTCTGTGACAATTTCAGGCTGTGCCGTGGCTGCTGCTGCCCCCTCCCGCCTGTGTCTTCATTCGCTGAAACTTCCCAAGCCCCAAAGCAACCCGGGGATGTGACAGGTCTCAGTGAGTATTTGTGGGAAGGAGCTGACTTGGTCACAGTACAAATACACATCGTGATTCAGTCTCCAGATGCAGCTCAGCCATCGCTCCATCTGGAAGGTCCCCTGACCAACCCCCCGCCCCGCCACTTCCTCGCCATTTCCCTGCACCTGCCGCTCAGGCTTCCCCAGGCAGAGCTGGGACAGTGAGATGTCACGCACATGGGGACGGTCTGTCCCTTGAAGGCGGCCTATCCAGGAGGGCTGCTGGCGTGTCCACTCTGTGCCATGGCAAACAGTGGCACTGGAGCGTGAGGAGGCCCCATTCCGTAATGGTGCCACTCTGATTCACTCTGGTTCACTCTTCCGTGAGGCACGTGCCAACATCTGACGGCCACGGGATCTAAGGCTCGAGGGTCCCCATCTGTAAAATGGATCAGTAGTTGGGCCCGTGTGGTACTGCTGTGCTGAGGCGAGACTCGGGACACGGAAACATGCTGTATGCTCCCAGGCAGAAATCACAGCCGACTCCTGCCGTGGTCACTGCGGGGTGCCCGGAGCTGGGGCCAGCTCTCCAGGGTGGTGAGGGCGGTTCCAGCCCGACTTGAGGGCACGCATGCTGGAGGGGAGAACCAGGGCTCACCCGTCCAGTGGTCACGAGAACTCCCCGGGCCGCACATGCCCTGTGTAGCTATGCCCGCCTCAGGCCAAGCACGAGGCTGGGTCTGGTCACCACCGTCACGGCTGTGGAGGACACAGGTCTTCTCCCACCTAAGACGGCTCTGGCCACTTCTCTTCCCAAAGTGATCAGGGTCCACACTGCATTACCAAAACCGGTGCTATTTATTAATCAATGAATTAGAAAGAATGACTCTCATCCCAATAACAGTTACAGCTGACAACGACTCACTCTTAGGACTGTTCTGAACTCTACAGGAAGCCGAGTGGACCTCTCACTGATTCTGGGCCCTGCGAGCCTCCACACAACGGGGCAGCCTGGGGACCAAGCCCAGCACCTGACACAGACAGTTCACGCTAAATTGCAGAGCAGAGAGAGTGCAACCAGGGCCCAAACGGTCACAGGTGTGTTCAACCCACCAGGCAGTATTCTTCCCACGAGCGCGTCTAACAGCCAAAAGGATTTCTCTTCGCTCTTGGTTATGAGGACCAGGTAGCCTGCTATGAAGTTCATTCCCTGAAACAAGAAAACGGGTCCTGAGCCACCTCAAGCCACCTTCGGTGGCTATGACGCACTGCTCGTCCCTTGCTGTCCCCAAAACCACGCAATTCCAGAATGACCTTCTGGTGCAAGATCGAGATCTGCCCTCCAAGTGACACACACAGCACAAGAAGGCAGAAACACAAATCTGTGTGAAGAAGCTGTCGGGGTCACGGCCCTGGAGTCCACACTCAGACCCTCCTGGGGCTTCGGCCCCCCGACCACACCACTTGGACCCCCCTTGGGCCTCGCACCCCCCCCCCGCCCAACCACACAACTCAGACGCCCCCCCCCCGGGCCTCACCCACCACAACCCCCGACCAACCACACCACTCAGACCCCCCTCAGGCCTCAGCAACCCCCCCACCCCTGACCACACCACTCGGACCCCCCCTTGGGCCTTGCACCCCCCACCGCCCCACCCTGACCACACCACTCAGACCCCCTCAGGTCTCAGCCCCCCACCCTGACCACACCACTCGGACACCCCTCTGGCCTTGCACCCCCCAACCCCCCACCCTGACCACACCACTCAGATCCCCCTCGGGCCTCGCCACCCACCCCACCCCCGACCACACCACTCGGACCCCCCTTGGACCTCATCCCCCCCAACCCCCTGACCACACCACTCAGACCCCCACCTCGGGCCTCACAACCCCACCCCCCGACCGCACAACTCAGAACCCCCTCAGGCCTTGCCCACCCCACCCCACCCCACCCCAACCACACCACTCAGACCCCCTCAGGCCTCCCCCCACCCACCCCCACCGAGACCACACCACTCAGACCCTTCTTCAGCCCGGACGACACCTACATCCAGCCTCTAAAGCAGGTGTTCCAACAGACATGAGTGCTCAAGTCTGCATCAGAGCAGATGCCAAGCCAACAGTGTATTTTGTAAAACCGTGAGAGTGTGGTGGGATGCTCAGGGCTGCAGACAGTTTCTATGAGGGAGACCACCAGGGAGGCTCAGGGCACCTGCGAGCTGCAGGCGCAGGGCTTACCCACAGCGGGCCAGCGTCTGCGTGACTGCACTCCAGACGACTTCCACTTCCTTCCTTGTTCCCAATGCTTTCTAAAATGTGCTCTCCTCTAGTAACAGGGGGAAAATCCAGCCTCTGTCACCCAGTGTCACGCACGCCACCCAGGGAGAGGCCACGTGAAGAGGCAGGCACATGCCAGGGCTCTCCAGAGACCACGAGCAGCCGAGGCCTGGACAGACCACCCCTCAGCCGCAGGGGCACCAGCCTGCCCACACCCCGCCTCCGACCACGGAGAACAGACTCCCATTCCTGACACTCAGCTTGCAGACCTTGTCCCCGCGGCTGCGTGTGCACAGATACGGACCGTGAGCTGCACATCGCGCTCACGCTTAAAGTTGTAAGGGTTGTTTTAACGCTGTTTTTAAAACCTACAAGAACAGCGAGTGGAATAACATGAAGACGGTTTCTTGGCTGCCCAGCCTCCCCGGCTCCAACAGGCCGGTCCTCGTCCAGGACGGCCAGTTACCCATCTTGACTTCCTCCCCTGGCACCGCGGGCAGGCTCCAGGGCACTGAGAAAACAGCCTGTCTGGCCTGCGCCTTTGCTGCTGTCTTTGCAAGATGCTCTGCCCCTCCCGTCGCTGCAGCCACGGCCCCCCAGCCCAGCCGCCGAGCCCCTGGAGCCTCGCCTGAGAGAGTGGGCTACAAAGTCCCCACGCAGATCCCAGCACCCTTGGGAAGCCCTAGAAGCAGGAGCACCAAAGCGGGAAGCAGAACTCCAGGCACCCAAGCAGCCAGCACACTGGCAGGCCTCCAGCCCCTCAGGCCCACACGGGACGTCCCGCGTCCCCTGCAGGCTCGCCAATGGCACTTCTGTGGCTCCACACGTGGGCCCTTTTCTTTCCCTCCCCGACACCCCAGACAGTGCATGTCCTCGCAAGGTGACAGGAACTGGCAGGTGAGGATGCAGGCTGTCCCCTTCATCGCAGGGGAAGATCTGACTCCCAGAAATAGCATGGGAGGAGCGCCCCACACACGCCCTGCACTGAGCCCAGCAGGTGCTAGTCACTCATTCAGTACCTACAGCCCTGGGGCCACTTAAGTGACCTCCTACCTTCCCAGCCCCCGCCTTCTGACATCAAAGTAAGTCATTAAGCATATGTTTCACCACTTTTCCACCTGGGGAATGTGTCAAAGTCACAGGCACCATGACTAGGGAGCCCGTGAACAGGGTTAGTACATCCTTGCTGGCCGCTGTCACCTTCCCTTGGGGGCTCACCTGGCAGTACCCCACACCTTGGTTGTGGCGCCCATAGGCCACCAGCACGTTGTACAGGGTCTTTTGTAAACAGGGATCCGCGCTCTTCCGGAATTTCACGTTGTCCGGGAAGGTCCTGTTCATATCTGCAGGGAAATTCACAACACAGGATTACCCAAGACCGGCCTGTGATGTAACCCTCATGTCTACCACAGGGGGCACCCCGAACCCCACCTGGCAGGTGTGAGCAAAGGTTTCGACCCTGGTCGCCCTTTGTGGACAAGCCCCTGCCACGTCCACGGTTGAGGCCACAGCAAAGGGAGTCAGGACTGAAGAGGAGGGTATCCCGCCTCTCCTCACAGCCCCCGCCATGCAGCCTGTCTGCACCCCCCTCCCAACACCCCCCACCCCAGCCAGGGGGTTGTTTAACTCTAGGACCACAGGCAACACAAAACTGGAAAATCTTTCCAGTTGTGGAAAGGCAGAACACCCCGAGAATCCCTCAGAGACAAACGGCAAAACCGGACACTGAGAAGTGAATAAACTGTCTGCTCATCAGAACCTGCGTCCTCCTCACCGGCGCTGTGGGAACCTCCCGCGGACCTGACCCTGATTCTGTGAGCTAGCCCACATACGGGCAGAAGGGGGGAGGGGTGGGTGCATGACACAAGTACTTCTTTTTTCTGACCTAGTGACCCCACTTGGATTAGATTAGTGGTGGGTCTGCCGCTGGGCTATGGCTGATGACTGGAATGGACCCGCTGTGCAGGCCCCTCGGCCCCCACACAGCTTTCGGGCAGCACTGCTGGGCCTCCCTCTGGTCTCCGAGCCGCACCTCTGCTTATAAAAGAACTGACCTAAGCAGAACAGGAAGTATTAGTGCCTCAAAGGACGTTATTTGCCATTGTGTGTTTGTTTACAGAAACTTTTTTTTCTTGGAATTCTAAATATCCCAAAAACTTAGAATCCACCAGGAGTTTAGTGGTGTTTTGGTTTTGGTTTTCTTGTTTGTTTTTTTTACTAATTCAGACTCTGAGTGACCAGTCCCAAGCCCATTCTCATTCTTACCCTTGATTAGATGTTTTGAAATTTTTCCCCGGGACAGCCCCTCCTTCCCACCTCAGAGGTGGGTGGGACAGGGACGTCCAGTCTGCTCATGCACCCTATGAATGCTCCACTGCGCTGTCCCTGCAGAGCAATTTCTCCAGACCCCTCAAGAAAACAGACAGAACGACGATGGTCCAGCAGGTCCGCTGCTGGGCACATGCCAAGAGACTGGAAAGCAGGGACTCAGAGAAATCTCCGTGTAGCCATGCTCGTAACAGCAAACCCACAAAAGGAGAGGCAGCGACCCCAGCGCCCATCAGCGGAGAACAGAACAGACCAACAAAACAGGGTCTGTCCGCACAGCCAACAGGACCCGGCCCTGAAAAGGAAGCATTCTGACGCCTGTTGCCATGTGGATGTGCCTCCAGGGCCCCTCACCAGGGTAAGCGAGCCAGACACGACAGGATGGTGGGCCGGGGGCTGGGGAGAAGCTGACACTCCATGGGGACAGGGTTTCGGTTTGGGAAGGTGGAACAGTAAATTCTATTATGCATGTTTTACCACAATAAGACATTTTTATCCAAAAACACCGGCACTAAAACAGAGCCTTTCAGTTCATTTTTCAAACCAACAGCAACACTCTGTTTTCCTTGACACGTGTGGCCTCTGCGCAAGGGACCCCCTCCCCAGGCTGGGGACACTCCCCAGTCTCACCGCCAACAGGGAGTCCCACCTCTCAGCACACTCAATTAATTGGGCTTTAATTATTTTATATTTCAGGGTGTATTTCTCAAAAGCAAAATCAGACGGTCAGTCACACTTCCTAAGAATCTAAATTATTCAGTTTATAAGGGTTAAACGTTTGTTTTGAGCACTTGGAACATGTAAGAGCTCGTGAGCCTGTGTGGTCACTGAGAGTGCCTGGGGCACCGTCGGCACCCAGAGCTCGACACCAGCCACACATCCCCACGTGTGTCCCTAAGTCCCAGGGCGCTGCCATCAGCACAAAGCCCTCCCAGCGATTACCCTCCGGTCACGACTGCCGGCTCAGAGCCTGCAGCAAGGTCTTCTTGCAGAAACCGGCCCTGCCCTTGCCCCTGCCCTTGCCCCTGACCTTCCCAGCTGGCTGGCTTCTAGTGTTTGCCGAATCAGTGAAAAACACTGTTCTCCCCTCACGAATGTTCAAGGTTTGATTTTCCCATAAGAAAAATAAAATTCCAAATTAAAAGCAGTGGGCAATCTGTAACAGCGCAAGTTCCCTCCTGGGGGGCTGCGTGCCCCCCGCGCCAGCCCGCGACTCACCTGTCCGGATGGCCTCCTCCAGCCTGCCGCTGCACTCTCCCTGCAGTAGCCGGTGGTAATAGCCGGGGTTCTGGTCCATCCGGGCCTGGGCTCCGCTCACCCCCATCCAGACGTGGGCCCGGTGCTCCAGGGGGACACCTTTCCGGATATAGCGCTTCACTGAAATGGAAAGCAGGGGCTGCGGTCAGGGACAGACCAGCGTGGCCTGGGGTCAGAGCCTGGCAGAGCCTGAGAGCAAAGGGCGCGACCTCAATGCTTTCGCCTGGCTTCTCCCATGTCAAACATGAGAAGAGCAGAACTTTGCACATGCCCACCCGGATGGCTGCGTGCACTCCTTGCAGACCGTTCTCCTGCACGGGGCAGCCCCCCCCCCCCCCCCTCACCGTCAGCACACCGTGCGGGGGCAGCGGGCCGGGCCCCTGGGGCCAGGATCAGTCACTGCAGCCCAGGGCGGCCCCACAAGCTCCACACACAGGAGATACCCGGAAGGCCGGAGGCACAGAAGCTGCACCAAGTGAGGGGACATGAGGCAGGAAGCATAAGCGAGGGCCAGAGGGACAGCTGTGGGCAGGGACAGAGGCGCTGGTGCATGGTCCAGCCCTGGAAGTGACAAGGGACTGCAGGGTCCCAGGCTGGGAGCCTATGTGACCCCCTGGCGGGGGGCTCAGCGGCCGGTGTTTGTGTCCTGTTCTGCACTTGACTTGTGTCAGTGGAGAGCTACTTCCTTTGGGAGGGATATTTTACTGAAAATAAATACATGAGAAAGGAATCATCGATTGTCTAGCGACCATAGAAACACGTAGGAAAAGAAGCCAAGAACCACAAGCTACCTTAGGTAACAACTTGCTCGCTCGTTTCCCAGGTAAACAGGAAAGATTTGTGAGATGATGTTCAAGCGAATTACAGGAAGCCAGGGGTGCAACACCATGCTTTTAATGACCTCAGTTTAACCCTCAAAACCGTTCATCGAAGGAAATACTCAAAGCTTTATTATTTTCCTTCCATATTACATTACAAATACATTTTTATTTTCTTTTTTAATGTTTATTTTATTTTTGAGACAGAGACAGAGCAAGAGCGGAGGAGGAGCAGAGAGAGAGGGAGACACAGAATCCAAAGCAGGCTCCAGGCTCCGAGCTCTCGGCACAGAGCCCAACGCGGGGCTTGAACTCACAAACCGGGAGATCACAACCTGAGCTGAAGTCGAACGCTTAACCAATGGAGCCCCCCAAGCGCCCCACAATACCATTTTTAAAAAAAGAAATGCATTAGGGGTGCCTGGGTGGCTCAGTTGGTTGAGCATCCGACTTAAGCTCAGGTCATGATGTCACAGCTCGTGAGTTCGAGCCCCGCATCGGGCTCTGTGCCGACAGCTCGGAGCCTGGAGCTTACTTTGGATTCTGTGTCTTCCTCCCTCTCTCTCTCTAACCTCTTCTGCTCATGCTCTGTCTCTGTCTCAAAAAATAAACAAACATTAAAAAAAATGCATTTTAAGAAAAAACAAAAGGCCACACAATCAAAGAAAGTCCACGATCTGCTACAAGGAGAAAAGCATCTGTGGCGCCAGCTGCGTATCACAGAAAACCATGGCAGGAAGAGCCGCCACGGAAAGCACTGATAAAGCTCTGCTAACTCGCAGTCTGCGCTAACCCACCACGGATGCGGCCTCAGCGGAAGCTTCCAGAGGGCGTATGAGGGCAGGAAGGGCCCAGCAGGTGCGTGCGGGATGAGGGGCGGAAGCCACAGGGAGTAGAGACCCTCCGGGGCGTCCCCACGCTGGTGAGGTCACGCGAACCGAGGACACTAGCCACTGGGGCCGCCTTGCCTCCAGCCTGTCGCGCTTTCCACCAGAGCCGGGCAGGGGTCTCCGGCCGCAGGGAGCCAGGCAGATGCTGTGGCCACCCCCAGGGGCCAGTCCACGGCCAGGGATGCCTAACTTGAAGACGTGCAAAGGGGGGACACGCAGACCCCAGGCTGCCTCCAGCACAACTGACGCCTGGAACCACAACAATCCCCAGGGGGACCAGAGGAGCCGCCGAGTCAGGGGCTCACCTCCGACCTCAGGCCCCACTCGCAGGCAGCGGAGCATAAGGAAACTCCAGAAATAACCACAGGAGCAGAGCTGACTGCGTTTCAACAGCGTCGCAAAGGAAAGTCTTGCGGGCAGAAGGGGCAAAACAGTCTTTCCGATGAAGGCTCAAAACAGGGCACGAGGGAACTGGGTCACTGCGGGCAGAGTTCGGCCATGGGGGTGGGGGGGTGAGACCCACACTCGGCTCCAAGCCCACAACCCTGCTTCAGGAAAGCCTCAGTGCTCACAGGTGCTTGCACGGCTGTTTATACCATCGGCTCAAAGGTCCTGCAGCTGCCGAACGTGGTCCCGGAGAGCGAGGTGTTCCTCAGCAAGGAGGGAAGAAGGACGGGATCCCCCAGATCAGGGCACAGGGGGAGCCAGCCTCACAGGCCTGGGGCCGTGGGGCCCGCTGGCAGGACACTCTCAGAGGCCCCAGCGCCCAGGCGGCGCACGGGGCCCATAGGGGCACAGCAGGAGCGAGTGTTTAAGGACATGGGCTGGTTTCAGTCTTGAGGGGACACGAACCTCCCCATGAACTCACAGAAGTATAACTAGTAAGAGCGTATTTCACTACAAATTAAATTTGTAAATAGAAAAAAAAGGCACCTGTAAGATGCCTAAACGCCTCACTGGAGTCGGACACTGGGTTCTACTGGGACCCGCAGGCCCCGCCTGGCAGAGGCCTCAGTTTCCTCGTCAGACGGGGGTGAAGCACGGGGCCCCGGCCTGAGATCCAGGTGGCCGAGGAGGCTGAGCTGTGTCAACAGCTTCCAGGGACAAAGGCTGTTGCCACTGACCCCTTCCTCAGGGCAGGACTTGTCCGGCAGCATTCCTGACCTTGGGAAGATGAGGGAGGCATCTCTTTAAACAAGGTGGACCCCAGACAAATCACTTCCAACTGTCTGTCCCAACAAAGTTAAGCAAATCCCTGTATTTATCGGTATTTGCCTTTGGAAAGAGGTGTTTGCAACTTAATTCTAACTTAGATGCTGCTGACATTTGCAGCTACTAGGAAAGAGCTGAGACCCTGCAGAAGGCAGTTCAGCATCCGCCCTCAGACGGGACGTGAGCTGGAGCAATGGCTGGGCCAGGGCAGGACTGAATTCGTTTTTCTAGGCTACGGGAGAAGGATCGACCTGTCTCACGTGCTCCTGGTGGGTATTTGCTATGGACAAAAAAGGAAACAAAGAGGAAACACTGGTTGTGTCCACATGTGGCAGAATCGGGCCAGTGAGTTCTGGTGGCCACCTAGAGACGTGCTGATGCCAAGATTCGGAGGTGACCATGTTACTGGTGACAGGAAGGCAGGCATCCAGACAAAAGTCCCCCAAAACAGAAAACTACACAGGACAACGAAGCAACAAGACCCGGTCACTGAGGTCACAGAACGATGCCCACCAAGGCCCTTCCCCCCTGGGATGTCATGGTCCCTGCAGGACAGTCAGCTGAGTGTGACTACAGAACTGGACTCTCATTTCTGGAATAACTCATCCACTCCTGTCTGTGCCACACAGCCACTCCCACAGAGCCGTGCAGGTGCTGACAGGCTCCCCGACCGTCCTGCCCCGAAACCACACCAGCACCAGCCACGACACCCGGGGCCACTGAACCCTATGAACCACACACCTCTTGCAGACTGACCTGTGCTTCTGTTTCCTGAGGGAACACCAGGCTGCCCTCCCCCAGGCCCGAGGCTCATCGCAAAGCTGACACTCTGGCTTCCAAACCTGTTTTGCCCCTCTCTTTACCACAGTCACAGTCTGTTATGTAAGTCAAGGAAATGTTAAAACAAAAAGAGAATTCTTTCAGTAAACCAAACTGAAATTCTTAGAGCTCACAGACACCAGTGCTCAAAGAAAGTAGGAGCAAAAACCAGATAAGACCTTTGAACCAGGGAAGACAACTGGAAAAGACAGGAAGGGTGAGCATCTGGAAGGTTCTGCACGCTGAACAGAACAGATGCCGGAAAAGAGACACTTGGCGCCACATGCGGCTTAGGACAGAGATGCTGAGGGCTCTCCAAAGGGAAGGACAGGGAAAGGCTAGAACCAGATGGTAACACCACAGACAGGGCCACTGAGGCGCACGCACGTCTTAGTGACTGCGTGCTACCAGCCTCCGGGTCCAGGGTCAGCCACGGGAGGCTTCTCCCGAGTTCCCGCCAACTCCCGGCCTGCGGGGCCAGCCGCCACATTTGCACACGTGCGTGGGAGACACACGGTGCTGTCAGCAATGGCCTCTGCCTGACCCAACAGCTGGGCCAGGAGGAGAGCCCCTGGTACTTCATGTGATGCAGATTTTCACTATGGATCCAAATTAGCTTTACTTTTATACACTTGTATTTTTTAAAAACAAAAGACCAATCAACTCTTAAGAATAAACACAAAGGAGAATAAAGGCAGACATGCCGATGGAAACAGAGGCGACGCAGGGATGGGCGCTGGGGGATGATCCCTGCAGGGAGCGCACAGGGCGCTGGCGGCATCCAAGGTCTGCCTGGCAACAGGGGACCAGCCTGAGGCCCCTCCCGGCCCTTCGGACTGTGTGAACTGCTAGTTCACCTGAGTCGCTCCTGAACACTCCCCCAGCAGTAACAGCCCTGAGGAGGGCCCCTGGTCAAGGGAGAGGCAGGTGGGTGGTGGGGCCCAGAGTTGAGAAAGAGCCTATCTCCCTCCTCCCTGAGCGCCCCACCCCCAAGATCAACCTGTCCCCACCAACCCTGTGCAACTGCACTATGTACTGGGGCCACTCTGGGCCTTAGTTCACCAACCCCTTTAAAAGCAAAACTTGACCTTGTCACACCACCCTCTTGCTTAAAAACCCTTTTACTGGAGCCCCTGGGTGGCTCAGTCAGTCGAGCGTCCACCCAACATTTAATTTCGGCTCAGGTCATGATCCCAGGATTGTGGGATGCAGCCCCACATCAGCACGCTTGGGATTCTCTCTCTCCTTCTGACTCTTTACCCCACCTGAACTCGAGCTCTCTGTCTCTCTCGCTCTCTCTCAAAAGTGAATTAAAAAAAAATAAAAAACTTTTACAGCTGGCCTCTCTCTGCCCAGTCATGTGATGGAGCCCTGGGCCCAAGACCAGAACGCTCTCATTACGTCCCCTCTACCGGTCACACAGCTCTGTCCCTGCCGCTGACCTCCGCCCTCACCGTTCTTGGTCACCAAAGCCCTATCTCAGAAAGCCCTACCCTTATCTTGAATCCCGGAAGCATACACCTCCCAAGGGCCTCACCACATTCGGGCAGGTCCCCACCGACTCCTTATCTGCGGCCTGGGGAAAACACTCCATTCATTCAACAAACGTTGAAGCAAGTGTAGAGGCCAGTGCTGGGGCAGGGTGGGGAATGTGATTCCCAGAGGAAAGCAAACCACACCAGAAACCAGACGAGCAGCCAGAGGTCAACACAGGCGGGACAGGGCAGGGGCCGGCTTCTGTGGCGGTGTGGAAGCCTGCCCTCCCAGACCCGCAGGAGGGAGAGCGCCAGGGAGGGCAGGCCTGGAGGAGGCGCCAGGCCCAGAGAGAGCTGGGCTGGGCAGGCCACCGGGCAGGGGCTTCCGCGCTGAGGCAGGGAAGGGGGGGAGGCGGGGAGGGACGGAGACCCCGCCCCTCAGAACCAGCTCTGGCCGGTCCGCGGCCTCCGACCCACCTGTACCGCTCTTTTGGACACCTCCGCCCCCCTTCAAAAGTTTGGACCATTTCATCGCTCTTCTAGTGAGTATCACCAGGTAGGCGGAAAAAAACTCCTCATAAGCTGCATAATCAAAGTCTTCGGGCCTTTCAAACCCGTACGGATCGATCCTGCAACGAGAAGAAAAGGAACCTGTAAGCCCTAAATAAAGTTTCGCGCGCGCACTGGGTCCCCGCGGGGACGAGGCCGCGTGCGCGCGTGGGGGCGGCGACGCGACGGGAACCGCGACCGACCCGAGTGCGGGCGGGGGGGGGGCGCGCCCCGGCCCTCCCCGCCGCTCCCCACCCACTCGCACCCCACAACCCAGGTCCCCATCCCGCACTCCACACCCCAGGCTTGGCGAGGCGCGCCCCGGCCCCCACGCGCCCACCTGGGGACCCGGTCCCGGGGGCGCCCCGCAGGCTCCATGCCGGGAGGGCGGGGAGGGGGCGCCCGGGGGCGCAGGGACCGCGGGGCGCACGCCTAGGGGTACGAGTCTCCCTCCCTGGACCGGAGCGCGTGTCCTTCCGCCCGGCCGCGGACGCGGGAGGCGGGGCGGGGGGCGGGGCCCGAGGGATGAGCCGCGGGAGGGAGAGGGGCGGGGCTGCACCTGCTCCCGCGGCCCCCGCGGAGGGCGGTGTCCGGAGCTGCTGGAGCTGGGAGCGTGGGAGGTGTTAAGCCCGGAGGGAGGGGTGCGGGATGGGAGGCTGGGGTCGGGATCAGGGGGTCACGGGGGGCGGTCTGGAGCGCAAGGTGTGCGCCCCGCCCACCCACCCCCCCCAGGCTGGCTGGGTGGGTGGGTGGGCGGGCGGCATTTCCCGGTCACTCCTTTCAGGCCTCCCGGGCTTTGAGCAAAGGTGGGAGATAGAGTTGAGGTTCTCCTGAGATACCTTCAAACTTCAGTGCCTGGCCGGTCCGAAGGTCAGAGCTCTGACCTATGAGCCCTATTTTAATTTTTCTTGTGCCGGAAAAGAGCAAGTCTTACTTTTCACTTGTTTTTTTCAGTCTTCACTTCAGACCTGAGAACAGCGTATAATCCCTGCACCCACCTGGGGACCTGCCCTGTTCCTTCCTGCCTCCCCAAACCCGGCTGGGGAGGGGGTCCCGGGTTCCAGTCCTGCCCTGACTGCCTGGGAAAGCCCCCACCCTGCCAGGGGTCACATGGTCACAGGAACTGGCTGGCTGTGCACCACCCTGCAGGATGGTCATCTGGGGTGACTGGGGGTTCACAGCTCAGGGGGCGCCCCCACAGGAGGCAGAACGGGGGGGTTCCCTATTCAGCCACCCCTCCAATAACGTGTTCAGAATCTTGGGCGTGTGAGTCAAGGCCAGGTGCTGTCTGCAATCTTGTTCCTCAGGGCGAGGGGGAGGGGAGTCACCAGCAAAACTAAAGGCATCAAGGCACGCCCTGAGCAGTCCTGGGGCCCTGACGCCCTGAGCCCTGCAGGGGCAGCCCTGGGAGCCAGCACCATTACTCTCCTGAGATTTCAACACTGGGGCGTGAAAACCTTGTCAAATCAGGGAGACCACAGAAAATTTGCCAGAACTATGTTGTGAATTTTGGTTTACAAATGTGGTGAGAAAGTGGGTATTTAAGGTTCTTTGAATTTTGGATTTAAGGCACTTGTAGCCTCAGCCCTCCTCACCCCAAGGGTCCTTTTTGAAACAATGAGCCCAAGCAGGAAGACGCTTTCTCTGAGCCCCAGAGCCCAGTCCACCTGTGACCAGCCCTGTCCGAGGAAATGCCTTTCTGGGGCACGTGTGTACTTTCTCTTGAGAAGTGCCTGTGGGCCACGCAGAGACGTGGCTGCGCCCCCCACACGTCTACCCGAGCTTTACTGGACCTGCGGGCAGCCGACACGGCTCGGAGCTGATCCGTCCAGGGCTAAGCAGAGAGCCTGCAGAGGAGCCGGCAGGACCCCGCCCCCCGCCCCCCTGCCGCCAGCCATCCTCAGGCTTCTGCGGACCCTGGGGGGCTGTAGGGAATTTAGGGTCCCCTGGACCTAACCGCAAAGGCCAGTTCTGCCAGCGTCCTGGTGCCACAGCTTAGTGCAGTGCCCTTTGTAAGCCCCCCTCCCCCCCCCCCCCCCCCCCCCCCGTCCCTGCTCTGACCTCCTCGGGACACTCTCAACAAGGGTACTTTCTTGTGTGACATTCAAGTCGGCAGACGGGGTGACTTATCTTCACACCAACATGGGGTCTCCCCTGGCCCACGCCTTGCGCACCTGCTCATCTTCCTTTGGTGGGTTTCTCTCCCCACCTGGATGGCTGCTACCAGCCAAAGGGAAAGACTCCCTGAAGCCCCCCCCCCCCCCCACCTTCCAACTCTTCTCTGGGGCTAAACCCCGTTTCCTGCTTCCTGTTGCCGGGCCTACTAGCAAGCTGATGCTCCTGCCCCCACTTCTCTGGCACTCAGCACCCCCGCTTCCATCCCACCCAGCAGTCCCGGGACACGCCTGTCTCCTTTCCTGCAGGTTCCCCTCCTCTCTTGATGAGGGTCAGGATCCGGCCTCACTCCCTGCCACACACTTTCTCACAACTGCCTGAAGAGCAGCATGGCCTTGGCTCTGATGCCCCCGCAGGAAACCCAGGCCACAGGACACATGCACTTGGGCTTGAGCGTGATGGCGGTACCCCTGGCAGGTGTATTGGGGCCAGATGACACGGGAGGACCGGCATCCTGTGTGGGGGCAAGCGAGGTAAGAGCGGCCAGCCCAGGAAGTAGGGGAGGGAAGAGGATGAGGAGGCCCAGGTGGCCAGGATGGCAGCGGCCAGAGGGCAGGAAGCAGAGGGCTGCCGGCCCAGGGTCTGCCTGAGCCTCCGCTTGGGAACAGGAGGTAGTGCGCACTGTGCCCTCCAACTACCTCTGTCCACATGCCCAGGGCTGAGTTCCCTGGGCACCCTCCCTGCCAGAACCCTTCCCTCAGAGCTGGCAGCCAGAGCGCTGAGCCGTCCTCCCTGGAGACCGCGCAGGCTGTCACTCGCCAGGTACCACCATGGCCCCCTGCCACGTCCCCAAGTTTCTGTGCAGGCCGAGCCTCAGCAGGGGAGGTGGGTGGACACCCCAGCGACACTGCCCAGACGGGGACCCTGACCCAGAGAGCAGCCGTGGGAGCCCGAGGCTGCATTTCTGCCGAGCCCCGGATGTGGGTGCTGGTCCCCAGCCGGGGCCTGTACCACAGCGTGACCCCACATTCAGCGAGGGCTGCGGGGGTCGACTGATTCAGTTGAAAAGAGCTGGAGAGATGTGACCACCAGATGCAACATGGCCACACCCCGGAAGACCCTGCGGTGGCGGGGGTGGGGGCGGGGGGCGAGACTGGGCGAGGACTGGGAGGCAGACGGACAAGGGAACATTAGTGACGCTGGTGTGTCCCGGTAGTGAGGTGGTGTGTGTGTGTGTGCGCACGCATGTGTGTGTGTGTATTACTGGGGGCTGACACAGCTGAGCCCTGGGAAACAGTGGAGGTTAACACGCCCCCTGTGTGTCCTGCTAAAGAGATCCCCACGGGGAGCCCTCTCCTGGGGTGCAGGTGAGACTTGGGGTCCCCTGCTTATCCGGGACCAGCCAGACTCTGCCCCCTACACCCCTCCTTTGCTCCAGCAGTCATGAGCTGGACTGTTTTCGCCTCGCAGGGCGGGTCGGCTCCCACCGCTGAGCCTGCGGGCCACCAGCCCGCTGTCTCACCTACCTTACTGTGCCCCGTGAAGCAAGCCTCCCATGGCCTAGCTCCAGAGAAGCTTCCAGACCTCACTATGGCAGTAGCCCCATCCCTTTGAATTAAAGTACTAAGTCCAGATATGTTTTCTATTTGACTAAAGAAGAGTATTGATGGGTAAAATAATATGAGGTTTGGAGTTGGCATTAGATTCATTCCAGAAGAGAGAAAAAAGATGGGCGAATGGAGCCATGGCCGAACCAGGAAGCCGGGCACTGGGTACACGGAGCGGTTTTCTGTTCTGAAAGTTTCCATAATGCTGTGTGCAACCAGTAAAGCAGTAATGCCCTCCCCACAGGGGGCAGAACTGGCCCTGCGGCCTTGGCCCCCCACCAGCCCACTGTGGCCTGCTCGGAGGTCAGTGCACCGCCAGCCACCTGGAGGATCCTGAGGCTCTCACTCCTGCCGTCCCCATGAAGCCAGAAGGGACATGTGCAGATATTATTAGAGAGGCGGGGTGCTATGGGGTCTCCAGTGACCCCATGAAATGCCCACAACTCTGAGTCTGAGCGGCCACCTTCCTGGAGCGAGTGTGGGGCCCTGTCCCAAGGTTACCGTCATCAGACACTACACATTCCTCCAGTCCCCGCAGGGGGGGTCCAGCCCAGGAGTGTGAGTGAAATCATTGCCTTGGGACAGCCCAGGTGCACCAGGCTGTGGGGCCACTTGACAAGAGCCTTTCTCTTTGGGGAAATGTCACCCTCTGGAGACTGTCATGGGTGAGAATGCAGTCCCCCAGGCCATGCAGGTCCCCTGCCCAGTTTCTGGGGGTGTGACCCCGGCCAGGCTCGTCCTCTTGGACATGTCTCCTTCTCCCCAGCAGGAGCCGGAAGGGGCTCAGTCATTGTCTGGCATGTGGACTGTGCTCAGCAAACCCCGGGCCTCTTGTTCCCGTCCCAGCCTCCCAGGCTCAGGTGCCTCACACGCGATTTTTCCTCCGAGGGCAGGTTGTGAGTGCCCCGCAGGAAGTCACCCCAGACCCTTCAGTGACGTCCTCTGCAGAAGAAAAACAGGTTTTGGAAGAGGGCAGGTCCACTGAGCAGGGAGCCCTGCAATTATAGCCTGAGCTGGCGTTTCCAGTTCTTCCAGCACAGGCGTGGAATGCAGCTGTTCTGTGGGCTCTGGGCATCGGAGAAACTCACGATTTGTTTTCAGAGATCATTTTGAGGGAGTGTTCCTTATAAGCAAGTTTTATTTTGTAACAAGATTAAATGCACATTTTAAAGAACAAAAACTGTGATACAACCTAATCTTACAAAACGCTCAGGGACGCTGCGGGAGGGGAGGCGCAGGAAGCACCCCGTCCCCAGGAAGCCGAGAAACCGGGGGTCCTGCCTCCACCTGCTCCACCAGACAGACGGACGAACAGACAGTCTCAGGAAGGGTGGGAGGGTACCAGGCTGGGACAGGCACACACTGTCGCTCGTCCCCAGCCTTCCTTCTCCTGTCCTCCCTTCTGTGCTAGAACCCCGTTTTTGTGCCGACAGAGCAGGCCTCTGTGACAAAGAACCACAGCCCGGCCGCTAGACAGCACCCGTGCTCACGTAGTCTTGGAGCCTGCAGGTCCGAGGGCTGGTTCCCAATGTGCCATTCTCCTGGGTGCGTGGACACCGTCTCCTGCCCGCTTCCTCACGTGCTTCCTCTGTGCGTCCTGACCTCCTCTTATTAGGACACCAGTCATGTGGGATCAGGGCTACCGACTGACCTCGTTTTACCCTCACTTCTTTAAAGGTTGGATCTCCAAACGCAGTCACATTCAAAAATATTTCTACTGCTGAGAAATGAAAGCACTGACAACTCTGGGACTTCAGGGGCGCCTGGGAGGCTCAGCTGGGTGTCCGACTGCGGCTCAAGTCATGGTCACATGGTCCGTGAGTTCGAGCCCCGCGTCAGACTCTGTGCTGACAGCTCGGAGCCTGGAACTGCTTCGGATTCTGTGTCTCCCCCTCTCTCTCTCTGCCCCCATTCATGGTCTGACTCTCAAAAATGAGTAAATGTTAAAAATAAAATTTTTTTTAAATAAAGACATGTTTATTTACATTTTATAAGGGGTCAAATCTAAAGTATAATAGGGGCACCTGGGTGGCTCACTAGGTTAAGCATCCGACTTCAGCTCAGGTATTAATCTCATACTCCATGCGTTTGAGCCCCACGTCGGGCTCTGTGCTGACAGCCTGGAGCCTGCTTGGGATTCTGTGTCTCCCTCTCTCTGCCCCTCCCCTGCTCATGCTTTGTCTCTCTCTGTCTCAAAAGTAAATAAAAACATTAAAAAAAAAAAAAAACTAGAAAACAAGGGCACCTGGGGGGCTCAGTCGGTTGAGCATCTGACTTCGGCTCAGGTCATGATCTCAAGGTTCGTGGGTTCGAGCCCCACGTCAGGCTCTGTGGTAACAGCTCAGAGCCTGGATCCTGCTTCAGATTCTGTGTCTCTCTCTCTCTCTCTCTGCCCCTCCCCCACTCACTCTCTGTCTCTCAAAAATGAATAAACTTTAAAAAAATTTTTTTAAAAAAACAAAAGTTTGGGACCCTAGTGCAACAATAAAAAGACAATGTCCCAGATTCATGGCATGTAAGTTACACACCCAGAGACATACTGACACTTTCCTGTGAAAGTACACGTGCCAGGCACCAGCACGGGGCACACTTCCACTCACTCCGTGGTGGCTGTGTGGGTACACCTCAGAGGTGACAGGCTCCCTCATTTCAGCTGGCAATCCTATCCTGGACACACAGGAGACACCGTGACCCGGATTTCTGTGACCGGGAGGGGAGGAACTCTTCTCTGCTTGAGAATTTTCTTGGGGAGGCTGTTCTGCAGGGAGAACAGTGCGCGTCTCTGTGCTCTTCCCTCTGAAGTTTTCTAACAGCCCCTCAGCCCAGACGCACAGCAGCTGCCACGTTTCAGGACAGAGCCGTGGGGCTCACTGGGTCCAGAGCGGAGCATTGTGGGACCTGCCAGGGCCCGTGGGGGTGTCCCGGCATACAGAGGTAGGTGTCGACCATCTGCACCTCCCTTCCCACCAGCAGAGCGTCCAGCAGAGTGTCCACAGTGACCCAAAGGGGCTGAATCACGAACAGGATACGTAGGGAGGCGCTGCTCACAGAGGGAGTAAGCGAGCGGCCAGAGCGGCAAAGGTTCAGGAGGGTGTCTGTTTTTAGAGGCTCGATGACATTCCTCAGAGCCACCTCCAGGCCGGGCAGCTGGGCTGCTGACTGCTCAGGGCTTCGAGCTGTGAGCTGCCCCCATGCCCGGTGTGTGTGCTGTCTCTCCACCCCCGGACACGGATGCCAAGGCCCTGCACTGACCGCCCCAACTCGTAAAATTGTGCTAAAATATACCTGACAAAGAACTTGACCTCTGAACCATCCATGAGGGAACAGACAGCTCAGTGGCCGTTAGCACACTCCCACTATTGTGCAGCCACCACCCTCTGTCACCGGGACTTTCTCATGTCCCCAGACCGAGTCTCTGACCCCGTGAACACACCTCCAGCCCCTGGCGCCCCTCCTGCTCTCCGCCACTGGGAATGGGGCTCCTCTAGGGGCCCCAGGGGAGTGGAGTCCCACAAGATTTGCCCTTCTGTGACAGGCTTGTTTCTGTGGACAGGTGGGTCCGGAGCACCACCCCAGGCGGTTTTCAGTACTTCCAGCCCTTTCAGTCTTTCTGTGGTGGGAGGTGCTGAGGACAGAGTCTAGCTGGTTCTCCTTCCCTCTGAGCCTGTCCGACAGGTTTCTGGCTGGGCTGCCTGGGGTGCGGAGAGGGAGCCTCTCTTCCTGGGGAAGGAAATGGGGATCAAACGTGCTCAGAGGCCCCGTGGGCAGCCGTGGGGTGGGAGGAAGTGGGACAGGAGCATGCCAGCAGGACGTGCCCTTTGCTAGAACCCCAGAAAAGGAAGCATATTTACAGAAGCCGGTGTCTGTGCACAGCCCGCTGGGCGGGTTTCCCAGGAGCGCGTCTACACCTGGGAGTGGGTTCCCCTCCCACAGCGAGTGTGTGTGAGGACTGGGTCGCAAGCCGAGAGGGCTGACAGAATTTGGGGCGATGGAAGAGTGCCCCTCCCCGCCCCCACCCCCATCCTGGGCCGAGGTTTCTCCTGAGAGCTGTCACCATGACAGGAAAACCTTCTGGTGGCGCTGATGAGACTGTGGTCCTTCATGCAGGGGACCCGTGGCGTGTCTGTGCACCTCACACCGTGAGCCCCTCCTTACCCAGGAGGCCCAGGGATGAATGGGGCCCACGCCATTCTCGCAGACGAGAGTGCAGGCCGAAGGGTGAGGTTCCATCCGGGCAGGCAGGGAACCCATGAAGGACATGTCCGGCAGCGAGGATGAGGATGGAGGGGCCCGCTGGTCAGCACCGAAGTGCCAGGCCACCCCTGTCACCCCGAGAGCTCCTGAAGCCACAGTTTCTCAGGGAAGGCCCTGGCTGACAGACGCTGGAAGGTCCAGCCAGACCTGCCCTTGTCTAAGAGACCATAAGGAAAGCATCCTTGGCGACACAGACATGACCCCATCCTGCCAGGAGATTTGTGATAGGCGACATATTTTATTTCTGTTTTTGAAATTATTTCCAAGTGAATAAAGTTACAAACACAACAAAATACAGTTAGTGGTTTTTTTCCCAACAAACCTATTTTAGAGGTTTGTATACAAAAGAGAAAAAAGAGAACATTGAATTAAACGGCTGTGGGTTATCACACAATCACATAATTAAAAGATCATAACTCAAGTGGCAAAGGTGCTTTCATAAAAGACTAAGGAAGTGATGCTGAGTTTGTACAACCCTGACCGTTGGCATTCGTGGGTGGAGATCTGAGACACGAGAGCACTCCCGAGATTTTTCACCAACAGATACTTCCTGTGGGAGCCCCACCGACTGGGCTCCCAGACGGATGTGTAAACACAGAAGGAGCTGTAAAATCTGAAGCAGGCCTAGGCTTCTAGCCTCTAACTGTGCAGACATGCAGACCCCCCCCCCCCCGTGAGCTAACAGGCTCACACAGAGACGGTTTCTTCCCCCCCCCCCCGCCCCCGCCACCATGGGTCTCATTTACAAAGCCCAAGGTCCGCTGGCCGCCAACCTTCTGCAAGGGGTGTTTCCACACGGGGTGCCTGCGGGCCTGCCTTGTGTGGAGGCAGTGGCCGTGTCCACCGTGGAAGCACCTGCGTCCGTGGGGTCCTTAGACTCCACAGTCTTCACATAACATGAGCACATGCTGACCACTGAAAAGTACCCTCAGAAAATCACCCTCAACTGCAAGCTTCCCACAGGCAGGGGACCTGCGGCCGTATTTGGTGAATGGGGAGAGGGCCAACCCCCCGCCCCGCAGGTCACAGACTCACCCCCCACCACTTGCCAGATGTTGGGAGGACCTGGGTGTACGACCTCCTTGAAGCTGCCATCTGGAGGAGATTCTGGTCGATTCTCCCACCACTTGGGCTGACACCACTCTGTGTTCTCCAGTGGACTTTCTGGTCTATTTAAAAATAGCACAATCCTACTCCTCGTTTTAAAAAGGGAACACTCGGTGAACAATAGTATTTTTCTCTCCTCTGTCTGTCCTCACATTCTTTGCCAAACGTGGTCTCAGCCCCACTTCTGAACAAAGCATGAAGAAGGAAGGGGCCGGTAAGCCAGGTGGTACCCGTCCAGCCCCCCCCCCCAGATGCCTCTGCTGCCCAGGTGCCCCCTGGGGTTGTGGCTCCAGGAAGCTAGTCGCAGATGAGGCTCAGCCTTCCCGAGACACCTGGGTTGGGGGCACTGGGCCCCCAGCAGGGGACACACCGTTCTGCGGCAGAGGACCCCAAGTTTGAGCCACACATGGCAGATGGGGCGTCGCCCAAGGGCCCCCTCACCCACGGTTGGGGTCCACACCCAGGAGCCCAGACACGGGCCGGGCAGCCCCATGTGCACATTCACAACTGTCACACACCCCAGGTCCCACTGCGGGGCCCTCCCGGTGCGCCCCCAGTGTGGTTCCTGCTCAACTGGGGGCCCCGTACCACCATCCAGGCCTGGCACATTCTGGCACCTGCTCAGGGCTTGTGGGCTCTGGACACCCCAGCTGTGGAAGGTGCCACTCTGCGGCCTGGAACCCGATGGCCCGAGTGGGGGGCAGGAAGCGAGCCCACCCCAGGACAAAACACACCGTATGCCTCCTGCTTAGCCCTTCCAGAAGCTCCACACACCTGTCACCTCAGGTGGCCCTGGGAGGAGGCGCCCCGCCCTGCACAGGATGAACCTGGACAACCCAGTTCTCTCTGAGCACTTTCCCTGCACGGACATTGCAGGCAGAGGATCAGATCACGGCATGCATCAAGGAAGCTTCTACAGGACGGGTAGAGATGGGGTAGACGACTGCCCTGACAGGCAGCAAGCAGCAAGACATGTCTGAGGAGCGGGAGCCCCCCATGAGGGGGGTCACGAGCGTGGGGTGCGTGGGCCAGCGGGCACAGCCTTCCCCCGCTGTCGGCTCTCACGAGCTGCTTCATGGCCCAGAACACGTGCGCTGTGACGTTGAGAGTTCTAGACTGTACATGAGGTGTGACCCCAATCGTGGCTGTGCCTTAGAGACACTGAGGGAAAAGCAGCCCACAACAATAACAAGTTATCTTGAGGCAACGTGATTATCAGTGGTTTTTATTTCCTTCCTCCCACTTGTACACAGACTCAAATATTCTAGCCGCAAACGGATGGTCTCAGTGACCAGAAAGCAAGGAACAACACACAACGCCCCAGGCAGAGTGGCAAGACTCCTGTGTTCTCAGGACACAGCAGGACAGGCAGCTGGGGATAGGGGGGGACGCGGCCCTGTGGCCTCTCACTGTCCCCACCACTTGGTGCTGCAAGAACGCCCCTGCAGGACTGCGCATTTGAAAACAGTGCTGAACGCAAACTCCCATCCCTGTGCTCCGTCCCTTCCTGTGGGACAATGCAGGTGGTCTGTCCTGCTCTGGCCCCAAGGGCACATCGAGCCAAGCTGAGGGGGCAGTGCAGGGGGTGCTGGGCCAGTCAGGGGCCGCAGCCTGACGCCCGCCCTGTTGGTTGGTGTCTGCCGAGGACTCCACAACGGGAAAGGCGCCCTCAAAGTCCGGGCCGGCCAGAGCCACCAAGACAGGACAGGAGAGACACACACAAGGCTGAGCACCAAACCTTTAGTTAAAGAACTAAAACAACACAGCTCAACACAGAGACAGAAACGTGTGCCTGGACACCTTAAGCACAGTAAAGAAAGGGACGCTCAGGGACAAGCGTCTGGATGTCCTGAGGGCCTCCCTCAGCCACACGGTTCCAGAGTGCAGACTCCCCAGACTGGTCACCGGAGACTGAGAGGGACCGCCACACAGAGCCCTGCACGCACGTGTCCGAGGCCATGTGTTTGGAGGCAGGAAAACAGTCTAGAGCCTGGGTTAAGGTGTGGAAACCGACGTGCCAGACGTGTCAGAGGTTTGGGGGCCGGGCCTCACTTCGGAAGCTCAAACGTGTCGCTGGCCCTGATGGTTGTGGGTCTGAAGGACAGATCGAAGGATCTCTGGTCGCTGAAGCTCTGGGCTCTATACTTTGCGAAGCGTGCCAGCCTTCTGTGGTGCTCATGCTCCACCGCACCTCTCCCTGCCGCAGGGGTGTGTGAGGGCCCCTCCTGGGCTGGGGCACGGGGAGCGGGCACCACGGAGCCCTGAGCTGGCTCGGGGCCGGAGGGCCACGGCCTTTCTCCCACCCGGTGTGGTGTTCCAGGCCCTCCCTGGCCGCCCCTGGGGCCCGGTCCCTGGGACATCCTGTTTGGGTCTGTAGTGGCCACTGCTTCTGAGGAGCTTTTGGGGGGGCCCACCGAGCTGTGGGACACCATCCTGCCAGCCTGGGCACTGTATCCCAAACGGGGGCTCTCTGCACGCCAAGCCTGCTGCCCCTGCACACGTTTTAGGCCCTTCTTGGGGTGTTGACCAGTCTCCATCTTGGTGGCCCCCATGTCCGGACCACTGCCCACCTGGACCCCCCAGGGCCGTTTCTGACCCTCTTCAGCAGCACATGACCCAGGCTCCCGACCCCGGAGAGCTACCCCCTTCTCCAGGGGACCACCGAGCCTCATGGGCCCTGCGGCCCTCTCCTCCAGAGCCCCCAGGCCTGCCAGAGGTCGATGTGTGCCCCTGTCCTCCACTCCCTTTGGGACGCCAGACCTTAGGAGGGATGCAGACGGCAGGTGCGCCTGGAGGTCTGGGCACTTTGGGGGCACCTGGCCTGCCCGCTGCCCTTCTGCTGCCGCCCGAGAAGCCTCCGCACTGGGAGGCACCTGCTTTTCAGGCAGGATGCACTTGTCTTCCTTGCTCGGTTGGTTCCGGGGAGGCCCCACGCCAGCACTGCCCTGGGTCGTGGGGTGAGACCAGCCTGGGACTGTGGACAGGTCGCCCCCGCATGGGCTCTCGTGTCTGGCTGTGGCACCTCTGCCCCCTGCCCCTGTGCTAGCTTCGCTCTCCGCCGCAGCGCGCGTGCACAAGGGGACCCCCGCCTCCGGCAGGGCCGCGGCCCGAGCCTCAGGGGTCCCCCCCGAGCCTCCACAGGCACCGCTCCCGGTTGCTCCGAGCCCGTGGTGCCTCCAGGACACGACTGGCACGGAACCGAGCGGGTGGCTGGCGGCCGGGGCACGAGCCTCTGCTGCGGGGCTGCAGTGCGGTGACGGGGGTCGGCCCTCTGCCTCCCGCACAGGCTTCCGCTCTCCAGCCACGACGTTTACCGGGCTCGGGGCGCTACCGGGCGCTGCTGCGGTGTGACTCTCCGCGGCCCCTGGGACCTCGGTACTCGGTTTGGGGCGTTCATTGAGGGAGGTGGGTCTGTCCCCACCCAGGCCGGTGCTGGAGCGCCCTGCGGCCCGCAGGCCGGACCGGGCTGAGCCCCTCCGTGGCGGCCCTCCGGGCTCTTGCTCGCGCAGGCCGTTCTCGTGCGCGGAGGCCGCGCTGTCGGACTTAGTCCCGCCGCGGCCGGGGGCCCAGTGGCCGTCCCCTCCCCACTGATTCTCCGAGGCCGTGGGATGATGCGATGGGGCGTCCTCGCCACGGGCGTGCCCGTCACCTGCTGCTGGCGACGGATGCTTCTGGCAGGCGGGCTCAGGCGCGTCCTGCCCCGCCGCTCCCTCAGGATGCCGGAGCCAGAGCGCGTTTCGGTCCGCAGCGCTGCGCGTGTTTTCCTTTCCCCGCGTGGGACTTTGCTGCGGACCAGCCGCTGACAGGTCCCGACCCACGCTGGCGGCGCCCCTTTCAGGCGAGACACTCAGGGTTTCCAGGGAGCCCCGCCGTGGCCCCGCCGACCCGCTGCGGCCCGCGCTGGCTGCCCTGGTGGCCTCGCTGCCTACCGGCGCGGGACAAGGCTCTGGAGCACTTGCAAGCCCACCCCAGCACCCGGCCCCGCCCCCACGCATGCCCCCGCCTACATCCCCGCCCTCGGCCACACGCCCGCTCCCAACCATGCCCACACGCCCGCCCCCAACCCCACTCACAGCCCCGCCCACACACCCGCCCCCGGCCTCAATCCCGCCCCCAGCCCCACTCGCGACCCCGCCCCCAACCCCGCCCACACACCCACCCCCGACCCCAATCCCGCCCCCAGCCCCACTCACGACCCCGCCCACACGCCCGCCCCCAACCACATCCCCTCCCCTAACCCCACTCACGACCCCGCCCCAACCCCGCCCACATCTCCGCCCCCGCTCATATGCCCGCCCCCAATCCCGCCCACGTCCCCAGCCCCACTCACGACCCCGCCCACATGCCCGCCCCCAACCACGCCCACCCTCCCGCCCCCGTCCCCAGACCCACTCACGACCCCGCCCCCAACCCCGCCCCCAGTCCCTCCCATGCCCATACCCCCTACCCCCCTCCAACCCGCGATCCCGACCCCGCCCATATCCCCGTCCCGGCTCACGCCTCCACCCCAGCCCCCAACTCCGCCCTCGCCCCCGCCCCCACTCACGCTCCTGCCCCCATTTACTCTCCCACCCCAAGCCTTAGGCCCAACCCCAACCCGGCCCCCAGCCCCGCCCCCGCTCCCACTCACGCCCACACCCTCACCTCGGCCCCCGTCCCCGCTCCCTCCGCCGCCCATGCCCCCACCCCCATTCACGCCCCCACCCCCATTCACGCCCCCTCCCCCACCCGCACCCCTGCCCGTACCCACATCCCCACCGCTCGGAAGACTAGAACCCTTGTCTCCACCACCTGGTGCCTTTGGCAGCGCGGCGGGAGGCGGCATTTCGTGCACGAGCGGCTGCCTGACCGTTATCTGGGGAGGCTCGGCGGCCGGCTGTGCGCGCCGCAGGGCCTGAACCGCGGGCACCGCAAGTGGCGGGACATGTCCCGCTACCTTCTGTTCCGGGAAAGTCTGCTGCACGGCGAACAGGGGATCTCGCTCCGAGCCTGGGGTCGCTACTTCTGTTTCATCCTCAGAACTGCAAACTGTCAGGGCCACCTCGGGGGCCACCCCTGCTTGCGCCCTCGGGGGCCCAGGCCACAGGCCCGCCCTGGCTCCCCCCGGCCCCCAGGTGTACTGTGCAGAGTCCCCTGCGGGGGGGTCCCCCATCCTGTCCTCTCTTGCTGCCCCAGCATGCCAAGGGCTGGCTGGTTTGAGTGGGGCCACCCTGGGCTCACAGCCAGGAAGGGCCTCACCCCTGTGGGAGGCAGAAGCGGGGTCTGGCTTGGAAACAGGCTTGGGCCCCATACCCAGGAACCCCGCTTCCAGACTGTCCCCAGGAGCCGTGGCACTGGGTGCTGGGGGCTGTTCGGGGTGCCCACCAGGCTGCCCCCATCCCACTGTGCTATTCTCCCTGGATGCCGCGTCCCCTGCGCTGGACACACGCCCCCGGTCGGAGTGGCCGATTTTGGCGCAGTGGGACAGCCAGCTCCTGGGGCTGCAGACGACCGTGGCAATGTTGAAGGCCAGCACGGGCTCAGCCGTGCAGGCCAGGAAGCGGGCTAGTGGCGTCCGGATGCAGGTGCTGGCCATGGTGGCTGTGCAGAGCACACGGGCCTCCGGTCGGTGCGTCTTCCTCCTGCGCAGGCCCTTCTTCCTCCCCTCCGTGCGGAGCGGCAGCACGCTGGCCTCGGAGCAGAGACAGCCACTTTGCTCAAACTTCGCCCGCAGCCTGGACAGGACAGAGCCCCTCTTGCTGGCCGGCTTTGGCAGGGGCCCTCTGGCAGCTTCGGGCTTCTCACACACGTTTTTCTCCTCTGCCGTCAAGAATATCTTCAGAATGTTCTTCACGGTGCCCTTTCCCCCGGTGGGGAGGCCACGCCGGGACTTCTCGTTGCACAGCGGCTCCCCATCCTGCGCCGTGCGGCCGGTTCCCTCCCGGGCCTTGTCCAGAAGTTTGTTGATGGTGGCGGTGACCAAGCTCCTGCTGGGGCCCTGCTTGTCCTTGAAGATCAGCCTCCCCACCTCCCGGGTCTTCTTGAGGCGGGGCTCTCGGCCAGTGCCCATGAACTTGGCCTGCAGCAACTGAAAGCATGTGGGCCGCCGGTGGGCATCCTGAGTATCCTGAGCGCGGCTGACCCTGCTCTCCCTGCGCTCTGACCCCTGGGTAGGAGGAGGCCCTGGGGGCCTGTCCTGGAGGTCAGTGATGTAGAGCAGCAGACTGCTGAGGATGGCACGGGCTGCAGGGTCACACGTCACACTGCTGACCTTCTTTCTCAGGGCTTGGACATCAATGGGCTTCTTACCACCACAAATCTTGCCTCGCTTGGAGCTGTAGGAAAAAAGAAATCAATCGTCATAGATTTTAATCATCGTTTTTCCCACGGTGACTCCATCGAACATTTCAAACACCCCAAGAAGTCCAGGAGGAAGGACAGACAGAGGAGACTAGGAGACATGAGGGATGCCCATTGCCTCTCGGGCCAGTGTCCCCTGCCCACTCCTAACCCACTATCCCATCAAAGGCTTTGGGATGCTGGTGTTAAATAGCTCTGTGGCAGCACTTTGGAAAACTAATGTGCATGTGCAAAGTATTTGAGTTTTTTAAAAATGGAGATATTATGCTTGCACAAATAGGAAAAAAGCATAGAGAATTTATATTTTCTGTGGGGTTCTTGCATATCTAACTTTAATTATGGGAAATGAAACCAACACCACTAACACCACTAACGCTCCCTCCCAGTGCTGAGTCCCTGAGAGCAATCTGGAAGACTGCAGGCCCCAGGCGGGATGAGGGTCCCCTGGAGCCAGAGGAAGTGGTCTTTGCTGCAGAGTGGGAGGTAGGCTGGGGCGCCCGCTGAGGTCTGCATTCCTGAGCCCCCAGAGAAACCTTGAGGCTGAGGGCCCTGAGCCCCTGTCCCCTGCAGCCCTGTCCCCAGGAGATGCTTCTCAGCACCTCGGCCACAGTCCCCACACCTCAACCTAGCCACTGACAAGTCTGGGGTGTCTGGTCCTCGATGGGGCTTCTCTCTCCTGAGCAGCCTGGCACTGGAGGTCCCCCCCACCCCCAGCCCCGTGGGCACAGCCATTCCAACCTCTCCAAGTGGCTCCTCTGTGAAGACACACCCAGAATACAGCCCAGCCATTCTCAGGAGCCCACAAGGACGCAGAGCAGAGACCATGACACACTGCTGTTTATGACACCAAAGACTCAGAAACGTTCTAAGCATGCACCCCCTGGGCTGCCCAAATTCGGGCATGGCCCCGTGCAGCAAGAGCTCCGCCCACACAGGGCGGTGCTCACTAGCGGCTAGAAACGCGGCTGCAGAGCTGTGTGTGGATTTGGGCCCAACCGTGTTGTCCGACTGAAACTGGATGGGAAGGTAACATACAAAGACTTTTCTTTTCGGGCTTTATGTATTTCCCAGAAAAGAGCGCTCTGAAGGCAGAGGCCACACGCACACGTGCTTGTAAACAGCGGTCAGGAGCCTGGTGAGCCTGTTTGCCGGGATCACGGGCGGTCCATCAGGTGGCAGCTTGACCCCAGGCCGCGCTTGGGGCGCCGGTGCCTGGCAGCGGGTCCTCTCCAGGAACAAAACCTCGGGCACCTGCCCCCGCAGGCTCCCCAAACCCCCAGGTCACCTGGCTGCAGTCAGTTGGTGCCGAGAGGCCACTTTGCTGTTGTGGGACGCCAGAGGACTCGTGAGAGCAGAGTCCGGCAGCTCCACCGCCGTGTCTGACTCCGGCGGCTGCCAGGGGCCTGGGAACCTGCCTCTCTGGCTGCCGCTGGCCCAGGCCTCCCCTTGCCAACGCCTGAGACAGTGGGGGCTCCTTCCTAGACTCAGACAGCTGTGGGCTTGGACAGCTGCCCTGGTGAGCCAGGCTCCTGAAACAAAACTGAAACCCGAACCCAGGCCCAGGCCAGAGGCCAGCCGGCTGGCCGCAGGAGACAGGTGCTCAAAGCACCAGGGGAAGCCAGGCCGCGGCTGCGCGGGTCCGGCGGCAGGAGCGAGGGGCTCTGGGACACACTGGGAGCTGCGACCCCTAAGAAGGCAGTGTCCTCTCCGCGGGTGGGGCGCCCAGGACACCCACACCCCGGACCCCAGGATTAGGGGCCGCAGAACAGCAGGCCGACTCCAGTGTTGCTGGGGTGGCGTTTGACCCCTCCTGTTCCCTCAGAGAAGGCCGGCAGTCTCCAGCCACGTGTGCCAGGGCCCAGCCGTGGCTTGCCCCACCCCCCGGGGGCCCCTCTCCCTCTACCCTCTGCAAGGTCACCAGACACCTCGCTTTACCTGCGGAGGTAGGTTGTCAGAGGCCAGCTTGGGGCTTGGTGGTCCAGGCTTCCTCCAGAGCCCGAGAGCCTCCTCTCCCCGCCTTGCCAAGGCAGTCCCCCGAGTCCCAGACCCGCCAGGCCGCTCTGATCCACGCCGTGGGCATTGCAGCCTGGCGGGTAGCTCGGTTGGCGGCACCTTTTAGTTAGGCAGAGGCGCACCGACCTCGGGCGGCCCTGGGTCTCTTCATGGCCGATCAGCCTGAAGCCCCAGCCGCTGTCTCCGCCACTGCCCCGGCTTAGCTCGCTCTGCCTGGTTCTCGCTGCCGCCCTGCAGGTACCCATGCGGAGGACGCTCGGGGGGCCCCACAGTGCAGGGGCCTCAGGGTGCGGCCGACACTGGATCTCCCGGGCACGTGACACAGGGCTGACACCCCTCCCCACACACACAGCCCACGGCCATCCGCCCCCATGTTCCTCTGTGCCGCCAGCACACTGCGTGCGTGGATCCTGCGTCGGCATCGTGGGGACTTGGCTTCCGCTGTTTCCAGAATGGGGGGCAGGCGGGGACGGGCTCCTGCTGCAGGCGAGGTGTGGCCCTGCCTCTGCACCCACATCTGGTGCCGTCCACGCTTGTGCCCCTCCTTCAGGGACCCTGTCCACCCTCTGAGGACGCGGGGAGCCCGGCCCCACCGGAGCCTGCTCCGCACTCCCAGCAGGACCCCAGGCCGAGCGACGCCGGCCCATCTGCGTGGTGCCCAGTGAGCGTCTGCGAGGGGTCCACGTCTGGCTCCGAGCCCGACGCCGGCAGGGCCTCGGTCAGTGCTGAAGAATTCCATGCTGTGGCCAAGAGACCGCCTGTCACTGTCACCGTACGCTTCCGTCAGTGGGCCTTGAGTGGCCCCTCGGGGAACAGTGGCCTCCGCAGTGCCTGCCACCCGCACCCCATGCAGGGGCCTCTGGGCCCAGGAGGGGCCTGGTGGGGGTATGGAGATGAGGCCCTTCTGGCCGTGCCAGCCACCCCCTGCTTGGCCTTTCCGGTCACCTTCGTGACTGCGGGTTGAGTCATTCGATGGCTGAAATAGCTCTGGGGACATTCTGACATGTGAGCACAGCCCCCTGAGGACCTGCCATGTGGCCTCCTCTGCCCCTCCACGTTCCCTGCCTCCGGGTGCTGTGACCCCACAGTCCAACAGAAAGACGGAGAATTGGGCTGGTATCAGGTTGTGCCAACTTCCCATCTGAACCTAAGGCGGCTTTGGAAGGGGGTCAGAGTGACAGAAAGCTGGATGTGGACCGCGCCCTATTTCTCTGCCATTGGCCTGCAGGCACCGGTGTCACCGGACGCCTCCCTCCAAGATCTCCAACCCAGGGGGTGCGGATGGCCCCTCCGTGCTGGGAGGCGCCTTCATGACAGCAGGTGCGGGCTCCAGCCCAGGGCTTCCGGCCATACCACGTTTGCATGTTCTCACGCTGACCGTGTCATCCAGGCGCCACTTGGCCTCTTGCTAAGCTCCAGCCCCCTGTACTCATTACGGCTGGCTTTTACCTACCAGCCCCCATCCCGCCCCACCCCCCCGGCAGGGCTGCGACCAGCTTCCTGCTTCCACTGCCACCTAAGAACGGTTTTCAATCCCAGAGATCCAAGACATACAGGCTCATATGCAGGGGATTAGCCAGGACCACACAGTCCTTTTTCAGGCAAGCCCTGCCTTGCCAAGGTGGCCTCACCTCCAGCCGGACGTGTGCAAGATTTAGGAGAATGCCCCCGGCAACAGACGCAGAAGTGTGACTGCATGGGCAACAGCCTCCATGAACACAATACCTCTCCTCTGCTCAGCCTGCTTCCGGCCATCTCTGCTCTCCTGCCCTCTACCCCAGAGAAATGCTGAGCTCTGTTTGCAGGATGCTTTTGTGGTGCATGTTCACGACACAGCTGAGCTGGGCTCCCGCCCTCCCTGCAGGGACACGCCACCTGGTGCCCAGGCCATGAGCACTGGCCATAGATTGGTTCCCAGCTCATTCCTACCCCAGGGCCTTTGCACAAGCTGTTCCCTCTGCTTTGCACAGTCTGCCCTCCTGAGGTCACTATGCAAGCTCACGACCCACCGTGCCCCAGTGTACCGCCTGGGGTCTCCATCCCTCCAGCAGTCGTCACTGCCTGAGACTCCAGTGCAGTTTCAAGCACACTCATTTGTCTGCCTGCACGTGGGCAGGACACCCATCTGTTCTGCACCCCCCTGGGGCTTGCAGCGAGGTCTGGCAGGGCCCCTGCCATTCGAGGCTCTGGCTCACCCTGCCGTTGTTGCCGGGGGTGAGGGATGCAGGCCTGTGCACCTCGAGTGTCACCTGGCAGCTCAGCTCCCGGCTGTGCTCTGTCCCAGCTGCACACTGAGCCTTCCCACCTGCGACAGCTGCACTCCTGATGAGCTCCTATGCATCCTTCACGACCCATTTCAGGTGCCCTCCTCAGTGCAGGCTTTCCCAGTGGCCTGACTGTGCTGCCCCCACTGGTCCTGTGGATGCCCCTCTTTCACTCGAGGGGTACCTGCATGGCCCTCTGCGCCCCAGAAGTCACTGAATTGGAATGGCCAGTGGTGTGAACTCTCCCACGGGCCTGGGCATGTGCTCTTGTGGAGGCAAGGTCTCTCACTGGGGCCTTCGATGACTGCCTGACCCTGGACTTGCAGGCAGGCCCAGCACATCCTTCTTTGGCCCCACACACCTGGCCTGAAATAGCATGTGGATGGACGGTCCCCGCGCTGCAGCGAGGACAGTTGTGGCTGAAACAGCATGTGGATGGATGGTCTCCGTGCTGCAGCGAGGACAGTTGTGGGAGCACTAAACACCAGCAGTTTGCTCCTCAAAGCCAAGCGTGTTTCCATCTTGTCAGTGTTTTCCAAAGGCAGTCTGGGGTCTGGGCTGCTGCCCCTGCCTGTGGGTGCGGGCGGACGTCCCTGAGCCCATCCCTGGGCAGGACCAGAACACCTCTCTCCAGGGCCAGTGTAAACATCGCGGCCAAAATAAACTCTCCTGACGGTTCCGTTGGCACCTCTGGCGACCGAGAGGTCACCTGGAAATACAAGGACACTGGAGGGTCAGCATGCAGGACAGTCCCCTGGCTGAGACCCTCCACCCCACCTGACCTCAAAAGGCCGGCAGCGGCTGGTCCCTTGGGGCTCCCAGGGTGCCTGCCTGGCCCTCACCGTCGACTTTATCAGCAGGCACTGGTCTGCCCTGGGCTGACCTGTGCCCCCTCTGTGTTCGTCAGCGTGTCCTGGGGCAGCAAGGGGACGTCCCTAGGGCCCCGTGTCCTCTTCTGAGACATGGGGTCTCCTGGCGCAGTTGGGAAGACAGCCTGGTCCCCTGGCAGCCACCCCTCCCTACCCCTCCCATACTTCTCGTTGCGGTGCTCAGAGGCTTATACCGAGTGCAGAGCCCCCATGGCAGCCAGGTCTGTGAGCCACGTCCCAGGTCCCCTGTTCCTCTGTGACCTGCACTCACCCTTTCCTGCCCCTTGGAGAGTGAGCCTGGGGCCTGACCCCTCCTGCTGCCCCTACAGAGGCACTCCCTGTGGGCACTTGGTGGCCACCTCACCCAGCAGGCCACTTCTGCTGCCCGGAGCCTGCAGTCCGGCTGACTCAGGTGCTGGGGCTGACGCAGGCAGGCAGGCGCCCCTCCCCTCATGCCAGGGCACAGCCACGCTGGGAGCATCTGTGCTCTGTCCTCACTGAGAGACACTGGGCCCATGTGGCCCAATATTAATGGCAGCGATTGGCCCAGTTGGTGCAGCTGGGTGAGAGAGATCTTTGGGCTATATTGTGGCTTTTTGCCTATTTTAACATTCTTGAAAACAAGCTATCAGAATGGGGCAGGATGGACGCAGGGCCAAGAGCCCACAGGTGGGCTCCGGGCCCTGAAGGCACCAGTGCCCACAGGCCTGGAGGTCTCCCTGGTGTCTGTGTCCCCATGACCTCCTCGGAAATAAGGGGTGTTTCCAGTTCCCTCTGTGGACACCTGTTTCCTGTGCTGTCTGGTCCAGGTGCCTGTGGGCCCAGGGCTGGGGGCAAGTCTGGCTGAACTGGGGAGGCTGGCGGGTGGCTCACAAGCAGGAGCTGGGCCGTCAGGCAGGCTGGGTTCGAATTCTCCATTCACAAGGGGCTCTGACCGCCCTTGCACAATGGGCCGGGATAGCACCAGGCACTGCCTCTCTGACCTGGGGGACCCCCCAAGTGGTGGGGCTGAGGCCCATGTGCACCCGTGGGTGGCCCTTTGGCCCCTCCGAGTGGACCCTTCTGATCTCATCTCCCCAGCTGTCAGAGGGGCTCCAGTGTCTGCCAGACACACTGCCACCTGCCTTCCAGATACGGAAACATGGGGAACAACGATTCAAGATCTAAACACAAAACTTCTTCACCAAAGAGCCTGGGGACAGGAATTAATCAAGTGAGCCTGAAGTCTGGAAACTTGTGAGCAGAACAGAGGACCTGCTCCACCACTGGAGCTTTGGGTGCCTGTCTCCATGGCCTCTGTCCCCTTGGGTGCCCCTGCCTGTGGGTGCGGGCGGACAGGTGTCCTTGTGGGCACCTGTCCCCACGGGTGCCTGTCTCCGTGGGCGTCTGTCCTTATGGATGCCTGTCCCCGCGCCCATGGGTACCTATCCCTGTGGGTGCCTGTCCCATGGCCTCTGTCCCCTTGGGTGCCTGTCCCCGTGGGCACCTGTCCCCACGGGTGCCTGTCTCCATGGGCATCTGTCCTTATGGACGCCTGTCCTTGCACCCATGGGTGCCTATCCCTGTGGGTGCCTATCCCTGTGGGTGTCTGTCCCCATGGCCTCCGTCCCCTTGGGTGCCCGTTCCCACAGGTGCCTGTCCCTGTGGATGCCTGTCCCTGTCCCCATGGACACCTGTCCCCTCAGGCACCTGTCCCTGTGGATGCCTGTCCCTGCCCCCCATGGGTGCCTATCCCTGTGGGTGCCTGTCCCCATGGCCTCTGTCCCCTTGGGTGTCTGTTCCCGTGGATGCCTGTCCCTGTCTCGTGGGCACCTGTCCCCTCAGGCACCTGTCCCTGTGGATGCCTGTCCCCGTCCCCCATGGGTGCCTGTCTCAGTGGGTACGGGGGCTGCCAGAGTGCAAACCCTTCCCTAGCGATGGGGGCTGCTGTCTCAAGCCCGTGGCCTCTGACCCCAGGTCTCCAGGTGCCGCTCCAGCCAGGATGCCATCTACACGAGGACCCACACCTGCAGCGGATGTGCTGAGTCGGGAGCAGTCACTTCAGAAGTGGGAACCACTGAGTCACATGTGTTAGGGCTCACGAGCAGGTAGAATATCGCCAGCAGCTGGGAAGGGCGTGTGCGTGTACAGCGCCGAGCGCACCGTGCAGACCCCCGCTTGTACAGCTTCCAGGGGCGCTCGAGGGGCCCGGGGGGCACGACCCTGGCTGAGCACCGGGGCCTCTTGCTCTGCACCCACCAGCACACGTGGCAACAAGTCTCTAAGGCCGTGTGCGTGTTTCCTTTACAATAAGCATGAAATCACAGATGCGTTCACCTCGTCACTTGTCACGGTTCTGTTTCTGTCAGTGCTTGTGTTTCTCTACAGCAGGACAGTGAGGTGGAAACAGTCCAGTGCTTCCTGTGACTGTTTATGTTTTATAATCCACCAGTAAGCAGACCCATTTCCTGATTCTCCAGGATGGATTCCTCCTAACGGAGACCAAGGAGCCCTCTTGGGGCCCGGCCGTGGCCCTGGCCTGGGACAGCACCCACCTACTTCTGCGGGGCCTGGGCTCCTGCGGGAGTGGGCTGGTCCACGCCCCCACCCCCCAGCCGGGGCCGCCCTGTGTCTGGCTCTTCCCGCTGAAAAGCACCAGCAGCAGCAAAGGTTAGTTGTTATTCAGGAAGGCCTCCTTGTGAGCCGCCCACTGGAGGCCTTCGTGCAGACCTGAGAAGCGAGGGAGTGAGCCCGGGGGCTCCGGGGGCCACCGGCCTGCTCAGAGGCAGCCTTCCGTGGAAACAGCGCTGCCGCCGCGGGGCCGGCCCCAGCCTAGCCGCCAAAGCGCCGTGTTAAACACGAAATACCAACTGCTCTTTTATTCACACCAGATGCTCCTTGGAAAGGACCGTGTCCAAGGTTATTTTTAACCAGAGCATGCTCTCTTACCCAAGACTCACAGACAGAGACGGCCCCGAGCCCTCAGCAGCGAGTCTGGGGGGCTCCCCTGCCCCCGGGACCTGGCTCAGACCACACAGAAGATGCGGGTGTCACACAAGAGCCCTTTATTTCCTGGTTTTCTGTCACTTGTTCCAGAAGGGTTTGGTTTTAAAGATCTAGTGTGATTAAAAACCGTTGGCCATGCGGCGAAGTGCCGTGCTCTCTCTCGCTGCTTCACAAGGCCCGGTGCCGGCGGCCCTGCCCTCGAGGCGGTGGCCGGGTCACGCGTCCGAGCACAGCTGTCGTGGTTAGTTGTGTGGGCGTGAGTGAGCGAGCAGCATTAGTTTTGCACAGAGTGAAGCACGCTGATTGTCCCGGAGACTGTTTGTGCCACTGTGTGTGGAGGCTTGTGGGTAGCAGACCCCGCAAGAGGCTCTGGGTCTGGGTTAGGGAAGGACAAACATTCTCGAAGGACAAACAGGGCATTTCGTTCGGCAGTTAGGGCTCTGAAATCAGGAGGAAAGAGTTAAGAGTGTGATTATGGCCGATCAGGCGTGTCGCACGCTCAGGAGGGCCGTGGCCAGCACGTGGACCCCGGGGCGCCCAGAGCTGGACGCGGCTCCCTGAAGGGACATGGCGGGAGAGCTTTACTTCTCCTGAGTGGACAGGCGGTAAAGGGCTTCGCCCAGGCGTGCCAGCTCCTCCTTGTGCTCCAGGTCCTGGTACAGGCCCGTGGGAACCGCGTCCAGGCCGTGCAGCAGCCCGAACAGGCAGCCCGCGATAGTCCCTGTGGCCCCGCTCTCGCCTGGAACGGAAACACAGGTCCTCAGGGGCCCCGGGACCTTGTGCTGCCGGAGCCTGTGGGTCTTTCCTGCGCACTGTCACCCCCAGACCCTCTTGCCAGGGGCCCATCTCAGGGACCTCTCTGGGCAGCTCCCTCCCTCCTCGCACAGCCGGATGCACGTGAGCGTGTGCCGATGCCCGTGCTGTCCTGGGGCCTGGGCGCTCAGGGACCTCGTCTGTGGGGTGGTGCTGGCGTCTCTACCGCCTCAGCACCAGGAACTGAGGGGCTCCGATGTCCACGGATACTCCGTGCCCAGCACGGGGTGACGTCTGCCTGGGGTCCCCTTATTTTACATCTGCGGGGGACAGTGGGCACCAGGAGGGAGCAATCCTGCCCGGCCCTGGGACAGTCCCGGCCACCACCCGAGGGCTCGAACCTGGGGCCAGCGATCCGAAGTGCTGAAGAGCTCTCTTTGGCTACAGAGTCCGTGGGACTGTGCACGGCCCGTACCAGCAGGACCCAGTGGCCTCGAAGGAGAGGGGGCCCACACCCTGCTCCCCGGATGCCATTTCTCTCAACCTCAGGCTGGCACAGCCACCAGAGGCAGCACCACGCCCAGAGAAGGACCCACATCCTGGGGGGTCAGAATCCGGACATCCTGGGCAGGTGCTTCGGGGTGGGAAGGGGGTGCTGGTCGCACATCAAAGAAAGCAATCTCACCTCCATGACACATGGCCCGCTGGCAGAGCTCTGTCCAGTTGTCCCCAGCTCCTAAGAGAGCGTCGTAGGCAATCATGGGGGCATCATGGCCCCGCCGGCCCCCTCGGCCTTCAGAGCTCCATTTCCGGTAAGCCTAGAACAAAGAGCCAGGGGTCAGGGCATATGTGGCCACAGGAAAACCAGTGCTGCTTTGCACTGGAGCCCGTGCTCCCGGAGTTCACCTGTGTTGAAGGCACTGCCCCAGGGCTGGGGGTGATGGTGCGCAGGAAAGACCCACTTCTTGAGGCTCCTGTGGATGCAGACACTCCATAGAGAAAACCCGAGCCCATGTTAGGGTAGCCAAAAAGTCTGTGGGAGAGTCAGCACCTAGCAAGGGACTGAGAGCCAGTGCTGAGACTGTTAGGACACACGCCCCTGGTCTGTGCAGGGCACGGGGCGAGTGGGCGCCAAGGCTGGCTGGCGGTGCAGAATGACACCCTGCAGGTGCGCCACGAGCAGAAAGCCTGTGAGGTAGACGCTGGAAGGTCACCCCCCTGTGCCTTAGCAGCAGACTCAGCGTTGGTTTGGGGACAGCGGCACCTCCCTGTTAAGGATCACATGCCTGGGCCTTCCAGCACCAAAGGGAGGCGAGGGAGATACGTGGAGGTACACAGAGGGGCTGTGGGAAGCACCTGAGGAGGAAGGGTGGGCCCCTGCTCTCCCCCTGCACCTTCCCGACACCTGGAATGCAGACGTGCTGGCTGGAGCCAGAGCAGCCAGCGTGGATTACAAGCTGTGCACTCAGAATGGCAGAGCGGCCACACAGACGTGTCCTCGGCTCTCACTGCAAGCGACTTCCAGCTCAGCTCTGGGCTCCGGGGACATAAGCAAATAAGTTTCTAACATGGCTAAGCCACAGCGACTCGGGGTTTTCTCTTGTGCTACCAAACCCGATGCCAACAACGTCAGTCAGCAATCCCAACATGAGCAATGACAGTGGTGTGCACGTGTGCACGACCTTACTCATCGGATACAACTTCATGCCCCGGTGCCTAGGAAACAACGAAGTGAAACCGAGTGTCTTCTAGCAATGCCGTGCTTATAATGAGGTAATAAAACATGAAGTACTCTGTTTCACACATGCTTCCTCCAGGAAGTCTTCCAGGCCCCCTGCTGCTGCCGGGGGAGCCCCCAGCCCAGGCTCTAGAGGTGGCAGAAACAGCCCAGCTGCAGCGGCTTCTCGGTGGGGACCCCGGGCAGCAGGACCCTGCCAGCTGCTGTCCCCACCACTTGGGCACAGCAAGACTTACCTTTTCTCTCTCCTCCGCGTCGTAGCGGTCAGGGAAGGTGGCTTTACTTCCCGTATCTTCGCTGATTTTTCTCTCCTCCAAGTAAAACTGCCATTTTGCCTCAAAGTAAAACCAGTGCTCCTGGTATTCTAAACACAAACAACAGGGTGGGCTGCACACGAGGGCCACCAGCCGGGGCGCGGGGACGGCGGGGCAGGGGCAGAGGCAGGAGACGGGGGCCGAGCCTGGTGAGGGGGCAGAGGACGGAGGCCGCTTTGGAACAAGAGTGAGGAAGCTGGGAGTGGGGGACAAAGCAACCAAGAAACTTGCTTTGCTGACTTAACAGGGACTATGGTCCTTAGAAGAGCATATTGTCTTGAAAGCTCTGACCCTGTATCTTCTCACCGAAGCGACACAGCCTGCAAAGGGGGGCGGAGGGTGTCTCCTTCTCGCTGCCTGTCGCCTGGCGTGCCAGCCCCAGAGGAAGGACTTGCCCACGTCACGTGGGGTCTGAGCGGCAGCTCCTCGGACACAGATGTAGGAACGTGCTCTGCCCTCCGAGAACCCGGGAGGCACCAGCGCCTGCTCAGCCCTCCCGCTGTGGCGGCCTCCTTGCCAGCCTGGTCCTGAAGGGGGCCCGGTGTGCCCGTGGGAAAGCCCAGTTCAGGAGGTCTGCTCGTGGGCAGGAGCAGAGGACAGAGCTCCAGGGGACCAGCCGATGGCTGCAGGCAGGCCCCAGACAGGCCCTGGGACAAGGCTCCCGGTCCTGAGGGAACCACAGGCCCTTGGAAATGCTGGCCCGACTGTGCTTCACAAAACTAAAAGCAGAGCCTACCTAAGGTTGAGGCAAGATGACAGAAAGTGAGGGAAGCAGCGGGCAGGGACAGGGCTCTGCCAGTGCACCGTGGCCTGTCTCCCAAGCAGGTGGGCCACCAACATTGGAACGAGACGTCCAAGGGTGAAGACAGGGAACTAATTTGCCAGTTGTCCTTACTGCCGATGGACATTGTCACCACTAAGCAGAAGGCCCTGCAGGAATAGAACACTGCTTTCTCTGGACGATTTGGGTTTCTGTTAAAAAGGGCATGTGCGCCTGGGTGGCTCAGTTGGTTAAGTGTCCGACTTCAGCTCAGGTCACGATCTCGCGGTCCGTGAGTTCGAGCTCCGCATTGGGTTCTGGGCTGATGGCTCAGAGCCTGGAGCCTGCTTTCGATTCGTGTCTCCCTCTCTCTCTGTCCCTCCCCCGTTCATGCTCTGTCTCTCTGTGTCTCAAAAATAAATAAACATTAAAAAAAAAATTAAAAGAAAAAAAGGGCATGTGTCTGGGGAAGCTGGGTGGCTCAGTCGGTTGAGCGTCTGACTCTTGATTTCAGCTCAGGTCATGATCTCGGGGTTTGTGAGTTCGAGCCCCGTGTCAGGCTCTGCACTGACAGTGTGGATCCTGCTTGGGATTCTCTTTCTGTCTCTCTTTTCCCCTCCCCTGCTCTGCCTCTTTCAAAATAAATAAACTTTAAAAGAATTGGCATGTGTCATAGGTCATAAAACTCCAGGTTAAACACATTTAAAGTTAAACAGAAAAAAATAAAGTCTCCAATTTTCTGACCAATGCCTGTCCTCCCCGTCCTGTCCAAGGAGCATCCCCGACTCCGCGTAAGCACAATCACTGCATGGCCCACAGCAGCTGTGCGTCCCCATCTCTCCCGCGGGAGGAGGTGACCCTCACAACCCAGTGACCGCAGGCAGCCCCAACCCCTCCAGAGCCCTGAGGCAGGAGTGACTTAAACCAGTCGAAAATACGGCCAGTGTGGCGCTATGTTCTATAATTAAGTTTATAGAGGGACATGTAAGCTCACTGTGGGCACAAGGCTCTCCGCTTCTCATGGGAGCCGGGCCCTGTGGATAAGAGTTTCCCAGCGCTATCTCCTTCTAAAGTTGTTCTAGAAGCTTCTTGAGAGGCACTTAGAATGAGTCCCTGCTTGTCAGATGGTGACAGGAAAGTGATTCACTGATTGGTTCCCCGTCTCAAGACCACAGCCTCGGGCTGCCCAGAAAGCCCACGGCCCCATTACCTCACTCACACGGCCCCATTACCTCACTCACACTCGTCTCCCTCTGCCTGTGACAAATGGCTTTACTCCAGACATGCCCCTGGGCTGTCCCTCCTAGGGGTGAAAGAACCTTCTGGAGCGTAGCTGCCTGAGGAGGAAGCCACGGGTCTCCCAGTCCCCCACCTGCCTCTCGCATTTGTCCGCTCCGGGCCGTGTGGGGGAGGAGCCTGCTGAGAAGCCACTGCTCACCTGGCCGCCAGCAACATCAAAGTCCCCTAGGACCTCTGCCGGACCAGCTGATGGACACCTCGCCGGTGGCCAAAGAGGGTGCGAGCCGCTTGATGGGTTTGGGATAACCAGGAACAGACAGACGTTCCTGGACGCAGATGTCCCCAGGGGGCACAGACCCCTGTGTGGCCTTCATGGCAGCTGGCCACAGTGGGGAGCAGTGCAGACCCCGTGTGTCTGGGGAATGGACGACCAAGGACCACCCGGAACAGCGACCTGGCTGCTGTCAGAGAGCAGGAGGGTGGGGTCCCTGCAGAGGCCAGGGCGGGGGAGCAGCACTGGCATTGCGCCGGGTCTCCTGGCCAGGAGGCCCTCTGCCGGGGACGCCTTGGGCCTGCTTTGTGGGTCAGCCTGCTCACATGGGGATGCTCTAGGTTTCACCACGGGACCAACAGACCTCCAGCTCTCTGGGAATCGGGTCTAAGTGAATGACACCAGCCTTTCTGCTGTCAGCTCGGGCGTGATGGGAAGAGAGGTCGGGCTCACCTGCCAGGTGCCGGATGGTCTTCTTACAATACTCCTCTGCCAGTGGGACCGTCTGCATCATGTCTCTGCCCCACTGCTCCAGTGGCTTTCCTTGCGCAGCGTAAGACGCAAACAGAGCCGTGCACAGGGACCCGAGGAAGCCTGCAGGGCACAACAAGGGCATGTGGGTGCCAGATGTACCCTTGGCAGGTGCAGGGTCCTGGGCTGGTGCTTCCCGGGCTCTGCCTTCTGTTTCCTGCACACAGGCACATCACACCCCCCTAGCAAGGCTTGTTGTGGGGACAGACGGCTCTTTTTTTTTTTTTTTTTTTTAAGCAGGCTTCATGCCCAGTGCAGAGCCCAGCACGGGGCTTGAACTCACGACCCTGGGATCATGACCTGAGCTGACATCAAGAGACGGACATGCAGCCAACTGAGCCCCCAGGTGCCCCGGGACAGATGGTTCTAAGCACAGGGGAGCGACCACCAGGCCAGCCTGAGGCACACAACCACACAAAGACCACGTCCACCCAGGAAGAGGCACGGCCATCTCGAGAGATGCTCTCAGTGGCTTCTGGCCACTGTAAGGCATCAATACAGGTGGAGTGAGTGTCCAGTTCTCAAACCCAGTGTCAAACGAGGGTGTCCCGGGGGGGGGGGGTGGCACGGCATGGCCCTTGCAACCTCAGGGCCACGCCAGTAACAGTGGACACTGAAAGTGGCCTTGAAAGAGGGGAGCAGCTGTGAGAGAGCAGCTGGCAGCCTCTGGACTTGGGCTGGGGAGGGCGTGCGCCTGCCTTCCACCTACAGGAGTAAGACGTTCAAGCGATTCTTCTTATTTAAAATTAGAAGCTGACTGCCCTTCTAAGTCATGACTCTGAGTCAGGTGCTGGGGCCCCCGCCTGCCCTCCCTGTGTGAGGGACATACGGACACTCTCTCCTCATGCACGGCCATCCTGTTACGGGGGGGGGGGGGGGGGGAAGAGAGGCATGACGATTAGGTGTTCCAGCTCACACAGTCTGGCTCAGGCCCCCGCCGGGCACGGCACTGGGCGGCAAGCAGTGCCCAACACGTGTGATAGAAATTCGGGTTCCCATGGCTTTGCTTGGAGAGCTGGTGCTTTGCCTTTATTCTGACATGCCTGGCACCGAAACCAGGGAGAGTCTTTCCAAGCTCATCCCCAATCCTGCTTTTAGGGCAAAAACAGCATTTAAGCAGAACCGAAGACTGAAAAGCCCAAGTCCGACAACAAGTAAGGCAATGGAACAGCGGGTAGGATTTCCGCACAACCGCTGGGCGCGGGCGCCGCTGGCATGGCCTCACCTGTGGGGTGGTTGTGCGTCATCCTGCCGCACTCGATGCTCACTTCCACAAGGGTCTCCAGGCGCTCCGGCTTCCAGTACCGCATGCCGATGCACATGGCTTTGGTGGCAGCTCCAAACCCTGAGCCTGCAGGGAGCAGAGAACAGCGATCTAATGTTCACAAATGTCCTGAAAATGTACACAATGTCGTGCAGTCCCACGTTTATCGCAGCATCATTTAAATGAGTGAAAAACGAGCAGGCGACCCAGATGCCTGACAAAGGAAAACAGATCAAACAAACTGCAAAGCACCCGCACTGGAAAGTTAGTTAGGCACTAACACAGAATTCTCGACGGCCGTGCGCTGCTGCTGGGAAAGCAGACGAGGTGTCTGTAATTGCACGTGCTCTCTTTTTAGAAACCGTTTCGTGGAGTTATAAGGGACACGTGATCAACTGCACACATTCCAGGCGTGCAAGGCGGTGAGCGTGAACACACGGTGCGTGCACGAAGCCCTGAGCAGAGATGGTGAGCGTATCCAGCAGTCACTCCGAACGTCTTCTTGTGCCTCCCGGCCTCCCAGCGGCCACTGGCCTGACTCTGCAGGCCAGTTTGCCATTTCCCAGAGTTTTATGTAAGTGGAATCATGCGGCATAGAGTCGTTTTTACCTGGCTGCCTTCACTCAGGGTAACCCTCTTGACACTCCTCCGTGTTGGTGCAGCAAGACTGCTGTGTGGAGGGGCCACCGCCGGTCTGGCCACTGACCCGCTGCTGCACACTTGGGTTGTTTCCGGCCGGAGGCTATCACAGACGACTCCATGGACACTCATGACCAAGTCCTTGTTTGGACATATGCTTTCTTGGGCAGACACCTCAGAGTGGATCACTTCGCTCACGTTTAAGGAGCTGCTGAACTGGCTTTCAAAGTGGTCATCACGTTCTACGTCCCACTGGCGGGCCCTCTGTGTCCCGGGTGGCACTTCACGGTCCGCCTTTCAAATTCAGCCCATGCAGCGCTGTGTCTCGTTGGGGCTTCATTTTCCCAGTGACGGATGGTGTTGAGCAGGTGGCCACAGGCATCTTCCTTGGGGGATTGTTTGTTTAAATATTTCTCTCGTGTTTGTACTGGTTGTTAGCTTTCTTTTAAGAGTTCTTTACACATTCGGGGTACTTATCAGATGTGTACTTTGCAAATATTTTCTCCCACTCTGTAATTCACCGTTTTATTCTTCTTAACGGCCTCCTGGAGAGCAGAGCGGGTTTGGGGAGTGTGTGTTCGCTCGGCTCCCTGGAGAGCTGTGTACCCTCGGTATGTCTCTTCTTCAAAGGTGTGGTAGGGTCCCCAGGGAGGCCATCTGAACCTGGGCTTTCCTTTGTGTCTTGCTGTTTAGATGCTCTCCTTCCTCTGGAGCGACCTTTGGTAGTTTCCGTCCTGCAAGGAATTTGTCCATTTTATCTAAGTTGTGATATCTATTAGAACAAAATTTTTAATATATTCCCTTATTTTCTGTAGAATCTGCGGGAGGTTGCCCGTCTGCTGCTGGTGCTGGTACTTTCTGCTCCTTTGTCCTGATCAGTCTTGCTTCAGCTTCATCAATTTCTTTATCTTCTCAAAGAATCAGCTCTTGGTTTTGTTAATTTTCTCTACTGTTTTCCTGTTTTCTGTGGGATTGACTTCCACTCTGACCTTCATTACTTCCTGTCTTTTGTTTCCCTTGGGTTTAATTTGCCCTTTGTTTTCTAGTTTCCTTAAAAAACATTTTTTTTTTAATGTTTACTTATATTTGAGAGAGAGACACAGAGTGTGAGCAGGAGAGAGGCAGAGAGAGAGGGAGACACAGAGTGTGAGCAGGGGAGAGGCAGAGAGAGAGGGAGACACAAAATCCAAAGCAGGCTACAGGCTCTGAGCTGTCAGCACAGAGCCTGACGTGGGGCTCGAACTCACGGGGTGTGAGATCATGACCTGAGCTGAAGTCGGACGCTTAACCGACTGAGCCACCCAGGCACCCCCAGTTTTCTAGTTTTTTTTTTAATTTATTTTTTTTAATGTTTTTATTTATTTTTGAGACAGAGAGAGACAGAGCATGAGCAGGGGAGGGGCAGAGAGAGACGGAGATACAGAATCCGAAGCTGGCTCCAGGCTTTGAGCTGTTAGCACAGAGCCCGACACGGGGCTCGAACTCACGGAGTGTGAGATCATGACCTGAGCTGAAGTTGGACGCTTAACCGACTGAGTCACCCAGGCACCCCCAGTTTTCTAGTTTTTTAATGTGAATATTGAGACCTTAATATGGAAATCTCTGCCCACAACTCTGGGTTTGTCAGTTTCTCTTGCTGTTCTACTGGTTTTAGCTTCACATATTGTGAAGGCTTGTTGTCAGTACAGGAATGTTTGGGTTTGGTACGTCTTCCTGATGAATGGATGCATGTGTCATGATGAAATTGCCTTCTTTTCCCCTGGCAACATTCTTTGCTTCAAAACATACTTTTTGTGATGTTAATGGAGCCACGCTGGCTTTCTTCTGACTGGGGTTGGCATGGTGAACCTCTTCTCTCCCTAACCTACCTGTGCCTTCATATGTAAAGTGCACATCCTGTGAACAACCTAGAGTTGGGACTCGTTTCTTTATCCCATTGGAGTCCCTGCCATCTATTTGGAGTCTTTAGACCATTTACATTTGATGTGATCAGGGTCAAGTCTTTTGTCCTGTTATTTGTCCCCTTTTCTGCCCATTTTGGGTTCAATGTTATCCAACAGTGAGGGCAGCTGCCCATCCCATGTGAAGATTTCCACCGTGTGGAAGTTGGAAGGTGGAGGATGGCGCCCACCACCATGAGAAGGAGCCCTCAGACCCTCAGACCTCGGCAGCTGCAACTTCTCCCGTCTGGAATTGCCCGGCGGGGGGTGGGGTGGGGGGGCACATAACACAGGGACGCAACACGGGGTAGCACTTCCTTCCAGGAAACAAAGCCTCGCAGGGAGACCTGCGTTGGTAGCTTGCTCTGGTCTCCCATGGCAGTGGCCCCTCCTGCAGCTGAGGTGGGGCAGGGATGCTGCACACACCCCCTCGTGCTGCAGGGGAAACGAGAGCCTACAGCTCTCCTTGTGGGGTGGCTCCCCCTGCGGGGTTGGCTAGGGTCGTGTGGTGCTCATGCTTAAGCACTACAGGGAAGGTCACTGCATGCCTAGAAGACAGGGACGGTTTCTCCTGATGAGGGGGAAGAATCCAAGGCCAAGGGACAGCCTCGCACCTGGTCTCCCCCCGACGGGATGACGCAGCCTGGGGCACTGCTTCCCCAGCAAATATTTCTAAATGATTCCACTTCTCTTTTCTTCGCTTATTAGTTATAACTGTTTTGTTGTATTAGTGGTTGCTCTGGGGTTTTGAGTGTCTGCCTGGGACTTATACTTACCACAGCCCACCTCACACCGCCACCCTTCCCAACCGGCCTCCATAAGGTAGTGTCAGACACCTGCTCATAGCATTTTATAAACCCGCAGTACCTCATCATTTTCAAGTCAATTATCTTTCAAAGAGATTTCAATAGGAAGTTAAAAATTATTCTGTATTTACCCACATAGTTAGGATTTCCATCCAAGTTCTTTGCACAGACCCGGATTTCTGTTCCATGTTGGTTTCTTGCTGCCTGAGGGACTGGCTTCCGTTAGCCCTTCTCCATGTGGCTCTCCGGGTGACAAATCCTTTAGCTTTTGTTTGCCTGGAAAGGCTATTTGGCCACTGTTTCTCTAAGAAACTTTTTTGGAGGCAGCACTCCAGGGCGAAGTAGTTTTTCTTCTGTGCCTCAGTGACACTGCCCACGAGCTCTCCGTGCATCACTTCTGACAAGAGCACCCTCCTCACTTTGGCAGTCAGCAACAGAACGCACGTCTCTCTCCTGATTGTTAGTTTTGAGCAATCTGACTGCCAGCTGCCATACTGTAGTTTTCTCCGCGTTTCTTGTGCTTGGAAGTTCCTGACTTTCTTGGATCTGTGGGTTTACAGTTTCATCACATTTGGAGAGATGTGGGCCACTATTTCTTCAAATCTTTTTTTGTTCCCCTGCACGCTGTCAGGGAGCCTGTTACAGGCATGTTAGGATGCAGTAGTCGTCCACGGCTCTTTTCATGATTTTGGATTCTTTTCTCTACATGTGTCCCATTCTGGATTGTTCCTATTGTCGTGCCTTCAAACCCATTAAATTTTCTTCTGAAATGTGCAATGTGCTGTTAATCTCAGCCAACGCATTGAGAAACTCAGGGATCTATCCTCGGTATAAACTCAGGTTGGGGGGTGTCCATCCTCCTTATAAACCCTGGGGGGGGTGTCAATCCTCAGTATAAACCCAGACAGGGGGTCCTGGACCTCCAGGTCAGAGACTCTGGCTACGTAAATACATCAGCACATCAAAGCATCCTGGAGATAGACATTTATGCTAGTTGTGTAAGTTTTCCTGATTATTTGGCAAAAAATAGCCACTTAGAGGGAAAGCAGTTGAATATATTCCTTAAAACGAATCCCAGATTGGTGTCACACCATCAGGGAGGCCGGTGTCCTCTACGTGGAAGCCCCGGCAAGTCCCTCTGTGTCACGCAGACCTGCAGGTTAGTGGGGTGACACGTGGGTTAGTGTCCAGGCCACGCTCCAGCATGCACTTTACAGGGAAAAGACAGCACCCCTGACCCTTCTCATTGAAAGGCGTGTGCCAGGCGAGGAGATAGTTATCCGGCTTCAGCTGTGAGCAGCCTTCCAGGGTAGCTGGGTCAGCCCAATGTTCTGGAAGCTTCTCAAGGACTTCCACGTAGCGCCTCACCATCTCTCGGTAAAGGTCATCCAGGCACCAGTAGTCTGGGGAGGAAAAGGCAGGGTTAGACTGAGAAGGCAAGAGGGCTACTTGGTCAGCCCCCAACCCAGCAGGGACAACAGAGATGCAGACGGTGGAGGAGAGGGGGCTCACAATCCCCCACAGTCTCATGGAGTCCCCCACAGGCTCCCACAGTTTCCCAGAGTCCCCCACAGGCTCCCACAGTCCCCCACATTATCCCACAGGCTCCCACAGGCCCCCATAGTCCCCCACAGTCTCCCAGAGTCCCCCACTGTCTCTCAGAGTCTCCCACAGGCTCTCACAGTCCCCCACAGGCTCCCACAGTCCCCCACCGTCTCCCAGAGTCCCCCACAGGCTCCCACAGTCTCCCACAGGCTCCCACAGTCTCCCAGAGTCCCCCACAGGCTCCCACAGCCCCTCATAGTCCCCCACAGTCTCTCAGAGTCTCCCACAGGCTCCCAGAGTCTCCCACAGACTCCCACAGCCCCTCACAGTCCCCCACAGTCTCCCAGAGTCCCCCACAGGCTCCCAGAGTCTCTCACAGGCTCCCAGAGTCCCCCACAGGCTCCCACAGCCCCTCACAGTCCCCCACATTCTCCCAGAGTCTCCCAGAGTTCTCCACAGGCTCCCACAGCCCCTCACAGGCTCTCGGAGTCTCCCACAGTCTCCCAGAGTCCCTCACAGTCTCTCAGAGTCCCCCACATTATCCCACAGCCCCCCACAGTCCCCCACATTATCCCACAGGCTCCCATAGTCCCCCACAGGCTCCCAGAGTCCCCCACCATCTCCCAGAGTCCCACACAGGCTCCTACAGTCCCCCACAGGCTGCCACAGTCCCCCAGAGTCCCCCACAGGCTCCTACAGTCCCCCACAGGCTCCTACAGTCCCCATAGGCTCTCACAGTCCCCCACAGGCTCCCACAGTCCCCCACAGGCTCCCAGAGTTTCCCACAGTCCCCCACAGTCTCCAAGAGTCTCCCACAGTCCCCCACAGGATCCCACAGTCCCCCATAGACTCCCAGAGTCCCCCACAGGCTCCCAAAGTCCCCCACATTATCCCAGAGTCTCCCACAGTCTCCCAGCGTCCCCCACAGGCTGCCACAGTCCCCCATAGTCTCCCACAGTCCCCCACAGTCCCCCATAGTCTCCCACAGGCTCCCACAGTCCCCTACAGTCTCCTACAGGCTCCCATAGTCCCCTACAATCTCACAGAGTCCCCCACAGTCTGCCACAGTCTCCCACAGCCCCCCAAAGTCTCCCATAGTCTCCCAGAGTCCCCTGTAGGCTCCCAGAGTTCCCCACAGGCTCCCACAGTCCCCCACAGTCCGCCACAGGCTCTCACAGTCCCCCACAGTCTCCCAGGTCCCCCACAGTCTTACAGAGTCCCCCAAAGTCCCCACATTCCCCCACAGTCTCCCACGGTCCCCCCATTGTCTCACAGAGTCCCCCACAGTCTCCCAGGTCCCCCACAGCCCCCCCAAATCCTGGCTCCTAGACCAGTGCAGAGTGCATACAATTCACTCTAGATTTTATTCAGAAGTCAGACATTAATTAGAGTTGGTGTATGTGCCTCATACTCTGGTTGCACAGGACAATCTAGAAAAACCCACAACCCTCATTCCCTGCTAAAGGTTCTGTCCATGTGACGACAAGCTGGCCTGAAATCTGCCTGGTCCTCGGGCTACTGGAGACCCACGCCTCCACGCGGCTGAGCCCCTCCCATTTCCACCCCCTCTGTCGCTCCTGGAAACCCCTTGCGCTGCCCCACCAGGCACTGATTGGTCCAAACCACACTGTGTGTGACAGCGTTTGGGGACAAGCATGTCTCAAACCCCTTGAGGATCACAGGCATGGAGGGCAGAGGAGCTGACGCACTGGCCACCTGTAGTCTGGGGTGCCGCCCCCCGATACCGTCAGGCTCTTATCTGTCACGGTGGGTTTTACAGGGAAGGCTCCAGGGGTTAGGTTACGCAACTTGCCCAAGGCCGGAGATGGTAAACAGAGTCCGATGGCAGGCCTGAGCATTTCTATCATTAAAGTAATGCACAGCAAGAGCTAGAGGACACCTAACTCCAAATTTGGGGTCCAATTGGCCTCGTTCCATCAGAGAGCAGGGCTGGTGGTGACAGGGTCACTGTGCCAGGCCAGCTGGGCAGATACTGGGCGTTTCCAGTGTGCCTTTTTTGTTTTAGTGAGAGCGCATGAGCAGGGCAGACAGAGAGGAAGACACAGATCTGAAACAGACTCCATGATCAGCGCAGAGGCCAACACAGGGCTCAAAACCAAGACCCTGAGATCATGACCTGAGCTGAAATCAGTCTACCAACTGAACCACCCAGGCGCCCCACGATGTGACTCTTAACAGCCACCAACAGACTAATTCTGTACCCAATCTGCATTTCAGGCCTCAGGAGCTGGGACTGCCCCTGACTGCTTGGGGCACATACCCCAACTCTGGGGGCTCTGGAGGAGGGGAGGAGGCCGGGAGGGGGCAGGGAGACCCCCTCTCAGGCCGCTGGAGCTATGAGCAGGCAGTAGAGGGGTCTTCTCATTAGGCGCCCAGGGTCGGGGTCCCACTGTGGAGGTGAGGGAGGTGCATTTGCCAAGTCTCTCCATCATCTGGGATGAGGGCCTCCGTCCCTGCAGCCGTTAGGGCAGGTGGGCCCTCATGCCCTGGAGGGTGGACTTGGTCCTCAGTCCTTCTGTCCCTGCTTCTATGCCCCGCATGGTTGGGTTCTGAGCAGAGGCAGAGAGTGCGCGGCCAGACCCGAGCGCAGGAGGCATGGGCTCTGCGAGGTGCGGGGCCCGTGAGCCACTGGGATCCACTCAGCCCTGGGGCGCCAGCAGCACCCGTTACAAAACCTTCTTGACTCAGTCCACGGTTAGTGAGCCTGGCCTTTCCAGACCCTCTCAAATAATTCATTTTATTCTGGAATCACATCCTTCTAAAGGGGGAAAAAACTCCTTAAAAACAAAATGTCAACATTCTTCTGTGGGTGTCCAGTTCGAATTTAAACGAGAAGCAGACTTTGCAAAGCTGCAGGGGCCAAGGAGCCTCTTGCCAAGGTTTCTCTGCTTGAAGACACGGCTCGTCAGCTCATTCTTCTCTGCCCTCACCACCCAGTCTCCTAAGAGACAGATCTGCTCACGAAAACCCTGTGTGTCTCCCAACCAATGTCACCATAAAGAAACGGCAGCATAGCAAGATCGAGTAGCTTTGTAGTAAAAAGTCAACTTTCCAAAATGCTGTTACCACCAGCAAGCCAGTGATGGAGGAAGAGGGAGAGGTGAGTCTGGACAGGCCTGGTCTGCTCAAGCGTGGGCTGGGCCCTGCACTCCCCTGTGGGTTATGGACCGCGGCATCTGCCACCGCCCCGATGGGCTAATGCCCCCCTCCCTCCAGTGCCGCCGCAGAGACAGGCTACACCGCCTGGTCCTCGGAGCAGGACATTTAGAAAGACAGACATTAACTATTGTGCCATGAGCCACCTTCCCTTAATAATTTATTAAGTGCAGGGGTGCCTGGGGCGGGGAGGCTTGGTCGATCTCAGCTCCTGATCTCAGCTCAGGTCCCGATCTCACAGTTTGTGGGTTCAGGCCCCGCGTCTGGCTCTGCGTCGACAGTGTGGAACTTGCTTGGGATTCTCTCTCTCCCTCTACCCCTCCCCCACTCGCACTCGCTCTGTCTCTCTCTCAAAATGAATCAAGAAACTTAAAAAAATAATTTACTAAGTGCCCATGCCGCCCCACTTGATCTCACTTAACCCTATGATGAAGGCGTCATCATCCTTAAGTACAGTGCAGGAGGGAAAGCAAGGTCAGCCGTTTTCGGGCCAGTGAGCCGTGGAGAACCAGGACTGCCAGGCTCTGGGGCCCCTGTGGCTGAGCCCCCTTCTCATCCTCGGGTGACGGGCACAGGGCCACACATGCAAGGGAGCCTCTGGTAGGTGTGCCCAGCGAGCTCATTGGGCAAGCTGCACAAACTGGATTGTCCCCCGCCCTGTGTGGTATTGGACACTGCTTCCTAAGCCAGTATCTGATCTCATTCCCAAAAGTAGGACATCCAACAGGCTGTCCCTGTCCTCGCATCACACTCACACTAGCACAACTGCATAGCCACATGGTTGGTCGGCCTACGGCACCCAATAACGGGACTTCCTTGGAAATGCCACGCCACAGTTTCACTTGGAGAAAGTCTACCTGTCCTTGGAAAGCGTGTTGGAGAACCACCGTCCACTGGGACCCCCGAAATAGTTGTGTGGTCAGCGACTGCGGGTGGCTGGGGCAGGGCTTAAGAACTTACATGTTGGAACACAGTTATCTGGGTTCCAGTCCCTGCTCAGACTCTCGCTTGGCTATGTGGCATTGGACAAGTTACTTAACCTCTATGTGTGTCTGTTCCTTTGTCTGTAAAACTGTAATAATGGTGTCAGCTGTCAGGGTATGCAAGGGCCAGGGGATGGTACACGTAGATTCAGAACAGCGCTTGGCCCCTGAGTGGCGCCACATCAGGGCTGTAACCATCACCATTAATGCAGCTCAGAGGCCCCTTCTCTAGGCTACAATTTGCTATTTAGAGAAAAAAACTGGGCTGTTTGACAGCTAAATTTAAATAAAATTTCAACTTGTATTTTTAGTGACTTGAAAAACTATGCCTGCTTGTGCTTCTGGAGGCTAAAGTTAGGGACATCTTCATGAACGTCCCCTTGTGGATTGCGGACCAGAGGGTGCTGTGTACCAGCACCCCACTTCCCACAGCCAGAGGCGCAGGGTCCCCTCCTTGGAAACAATGCCCCAAACACTCTCCGTGCTCCCATGTGAGGTGCTCCCACAGGCAGTGCCCCCCATATGCACATTTCGCACTGGGGTAGATGATGTCCTATGTCTGTCAGGAGGGCTCAATCTAATCTCAGAGAGCATGACACGGTCAGGACTGCGTGACCCTGCTGGCGTCTGTCCTGGGCGCCTACACAGGCAGACACAGGCCGTGGATCCTGCCATTCACAAAAGAGACGAGGGCAAGGAGAGGACACGTGGATGGCATCAGACACACGTGGAAGGAGCGGGTGTGAGAGTGAAGGCCCGTTGCACGCAGCTTCGGGAAGCCAGCAGGTTCTGCGTCCAGAGACAGGCCCTCGTGGGGGCGGCATCGCTGCTCTGGCTGCCAGGATGCGATTTCACACTGCTGGGTCTGCCTGGGAGCCCGGGAAACTGGGGATATTTGGACTCAAAGACACTTCGCCGCCTCACGCGCTGGGCGCTATCTTATCTGTGTCCTCACCCTCGCCAGAGCTATTTTGGAACGGGCTGTGGCGAGGACAGCATTCCTGCGGAATGAGCACAGAGCTAAGCTGAGAGAGCCCACGGCCGACTCGGACGGGCACAAGGGCCCAGACACGAGGCCTCGTCTACCCAGCCGTGGCCCCAGACTTTCATTTGGCAACGGCACACTAAAAACACCTACAGGTTTTCAGAGAGCGTGTACCTTGTAGGAAAGCTGTGCTACACGTATGTACACCCACGGCTTCTCTGAGAATCAGCTGGCATGTGAAGGATGGTCCTAGAAGCCCCCCGCCCCCACCCAGCCAATGCCACAGCATCGTCTCAAGACACATTCGTGTGTACACACACATCTGAATCCTACTTTGGTAGATGGCATTCTGCCTGAGCTCATTGGGATTTAGAAGTAATCCTCAAACAATATTATCTTAATGGATCCAAATTTCAAAGGGCTTATTATTTTAAGTTCTTTTGAAATAAAATCAGACGTCTTAATATCTGCAGTGAAAAGTTGAACCCTCACCCCAAACCACCAAGAGCAGATTTAACTGGTTTTAACCCTAGAGACACCAGGCTCAGCCTAGCAGACGTTTTACAAACACAAATGAAGAGTCACTATTCAGAGTAAAATAACCCAGACAGACCTTGAGAAGCGCCGTCTGGCCAGGGAGGGGACGCTGGTGGGTGTGAAACCCCCTTCCTGCGGAGGCATGGGGGACAGGGCTGGGGGCTCACCCGCGGTGCGGGGCTCTGGGGACCAGGAGGGGGGGTAAGAGGGGCAGGGTGGCCGGCTTACCTGTGGTCAGGGCCGCGGCCGTCGTCAGGTGCATGATGGTGTTGTCACTCACCGGCCACCTCTCCCGGGAGGGCACCAGCTGGTCCTGGCCCCCGCTCGCCCGCGGCTCCTCCTGGACCTTCCTTCCGGAAGCGCTGCTGTCCTTGCGGGCGTTTCTGTGCCCGAGAGCGTCCCCCACCGCCCCCAGCAGCATGGCAGCCTTGAACTTCTCCATCTCCGGGTAGCGCCCAGCCCCTGGGCCCCGCGGAGCCGCCCTCCGTGCGCCCCGCGGACTCCGCGCCGACCCTGGCTGCTGGCAGGAGCTCCCCGAGCCGGGCGCGCCCGTGTCTCCGCAGGCGGCGCCCTCCCCTCCGCCCCCCTGTGCCCCGCCAGGAGCCACGTGGACGGCGACACCGGCTCCTCACCCGGGGAGCCCGCGGCCTGAGTCAGCGTCCGCAACAGCTGCGGACGCCTCCCCGCGGGGCGGCGACCTCTAAGCCTGAGCCCTTGGCTGTTCTGGAAGGCGCGCGCCTTTCTACCGCTCCTGCGCGGGTTCCAAGGCGCTCCGCCTGGCGGGGAGGGGGCGGGGAACCCTCGCTTCAGACGAGCGCACAGCATGGTGGTCCCGGGGTCCCCTGGTCTCGTCTGCCGTGCCCCCACCCACACCCAGGCCGCGCTCCTGCACCCTCTGCCCCGACAGCTCTTTTTCTCGTTTCAAGTCGACAGAATCGTAGCCTGTGACGCCTTCCCATCTAGCTTCCCTCACTCAGCATAGCGTGCAGTTTCACCCATTACGTGCACGGTTTTAGTTTTGGGGAAACTATTTGATGCCTGAATGTGTTTGGTAGAGAACTCAGAAAATGCACGGTGCACGGGAGAGAAGCCCCTCTAGCCTCAAGGAGGCGTGTCACGGACCCCTCTCACCTTGCTGTGCTCTCCCGTGGCCGGGCTCCAGATGGCAGCCGTATTCAGACCCCCCCCCCCGCCCCCCCCCCCCCCCCCCCCCCCCCCCCCGGCCTCGTTTCCGCATTTGGATCCGGATCCCGGAGAGGACGCTGAGGGGTAGGAGGAGGAGGCTAGGATGCGTGTGAATGTGCAAACTGGGCTCTGGGTTTGGAATCGGGAGTTAGGAAACTGTCCCCCTCGTGGGCCTCGCTGCCCCCTTGGCCCCTGGGACCTGGTCACTCACCAGACCAGAGTGGGCCCCATCACACCTGGACTTAAAAAGCACCTGTGACAAAAATAACATTTCTTTCAGTAATAACAAGATACTGAGCTGCACTTAAGCACACAGAGCCAGCACAGAGGCCTGGGGGGCGAGGCATGCCGGCTCCTTGTCCACACTGCAGCCCTCTATCCAGACAACTGCCCTTTGTGGGTGGAAGAGTGTCCTTTGGCAGAAACAGCTACTGTTGAGGGCAGAGGAGGTTCCCGGCTCATTTCTCTTGCTGACCCTGAGGCCATGGAAACCTTTCCTGAGGTGGCCAGCAGCTCCCCCACACCATCCCTGCCTTGTCCAGCAGCACTTACTGAGCCTGGGCCGAGCTCCTCCAACCACGGTGTGCCTCCCCCCACGTGGCCTGGAGTGTTGTACTTGGACATGCACGAAGTTCAAGTGAAGCAGTGATGTGACTACATCCCCAAGATGGAGACGGGGTCATGTCTACTCCGGGAGACACAGGTAACACGTCTTTATTCAGCCTGTTCTATTTGGGGGACTAGTGTATTCTCTGTATATTCCTGGTTTGCATGTCCATGTGTCCTCCCGCAGGATTCCCAGCAGCTCCGGGAGATTCTGCCGGTTACAAGAGAGCTACAACTCTTCACACACAAACAACCATACTTATTTAATGCATTATGCGGTCACGAGAAGGAAACTAAATGGCCAAGCTTTGTGTATTGGGGTGCGGCCATCTACATGAGCAGGCAGGCTGAACATGGGTGGGTGTCCCCAGAGGGGTCGTTTTCCCGCTGGTCCCGTGGCATCCAGCAGCATCTGAGCAATCGAGAATAGAGTTACAAGTGCACCGCCACTGCCACACCAGAGAACATATTTTATTTCAACGTTTGCAAAGCTCTTAGCACTTTTCATGGCACGCGTGCTTTAAATAAATAGAATAGAAGAAACCGCAATCTTGAAGAGCCTTTGTCCGGCCACTAATGTTCCGTTATTTACTGATGACCAAGTGCACAGAAGCCCCCCACTCCCACAACTTCGAATCTTAAGAACGAGGGGTCGCAGACCTACAGCCTCCTCCGTGAACACTTACACGGCAAGAATCTGCGAAGCCTCGAAGGATGCTTTAAAGCTGTTGAGGTTTTTATTACATAAAGTGCATGCTCTCTTAGAACCACAGGCTGGCAGGCAGAGATGGGCCTGTCGACCCTGTGGCAGACAGGGAAGTACAGGCCCAGGAGACACCGCGGGACTCAGTCGTGCATCTGTGTAGGGGCCAACCCAACCCAGCCCAGACTCTGGCCTGCAGGCCTTAAGCCCCCTTTCCCACCCGGACAGCCTGTGGCCTCTCTGAACAACTCCTCTTTGGAAGTATAAACGGTTCACACATGGCAAGCACACGAACACCTCCCATGGGCACAGAAGCTTCCTGAAATGCTGAATCCCAATTTTGAAAGTCACATCAAACTACACATTTTAAGCACACTGCCCATTCACGGAAAGTCCACTGTGAACTTCCTCTCCTGTGAAGTGACCCCAGTTTATCTGTCTCATAAATGGGACTGCAGACAGGGTAGCAGGCACACGTGGGACGTGAAGATCTTTTCAAATATAATGCAGGGTCTGCACAGTGATTTTTAGAACACCCAGGAGCTTTCCCAACAGGAGGAACAGGTAACGTCACAGGCTCCACCATCGGACAGCACAGCAGAGTCCATGCCTCGCCGGACGGCCTCCTCTCACAGACGGTAATGCGACGGTCACACACTGCAGATGTAAATGAGACGGGACCTTCCCGTCTGGGCGTCTCGGGTAACGGTGCGCACTGTAGCTTCCGAATGTGCGCAACCATGCAGAGGGCCGGAGGGAACAAACTCACTCCATTTCTGAATCTATAATCCGTTGCTCATAAAAGAAATACTTTCCAGGGAAAAATGTCTTTTTAAACGTAATAAAATACTTTTTTTTTTTCTAAAGCATACTTTATAGAACTTTTTCGGAAGCTCATTCAAATGACACTGGACAGGACAGACCAGCTGACTTGTAAACAGTACATGATAAAATGTCCCTGGAATCCCATGGTGATGGGTGCTGTCACCATGCAGACTGCAGCATGTCAGGAACCGTGAAAGCACGTTCACATGAACATCTATGGGAAATTAAAATAAAAACAGACCCAATAAATCCAGATGCTTGATAATTCAGAAAACAGAAGTCTTGATTTCCCAGCAGCAAGTTTAAAAAGTGTTAGGATCTGTGTCCAGATCCTTTTTAGGACACATTCCTACTAGCTTTGGCCTGCAGAGAAATACAGTGTCCCACCAAGGGCACAGACACTGTTTCACAGGTAGGATTACAACGTGGCTCAGCAGGATCTGTGCGAGCCGTGTGTTCATGCGCCTTCACGGGAGCCGCCGATTCAACCGCACACTCTGCAGATCTGCAAACAGGCTCTGGGTGACTTTTTCACAAATATGATAAAAATCATGCAGAAATTCCCTAAAGCAGCAGCCACAGGACCATCCCCAGACATCCTGAAGCAGCATCTTCTGAGGAGCTCCTTACATGTCCACTCAGCCCTTTCTGTGTGCAGGGGGAGGTCATGTGGGCACCAGGGCTCCTGGGAGGAGGCACTTGCTCTCGGTGTCCGTGCAGCTTCACTCTCTGCCTAGAAAGGGCGGCGTTTACCGCCCGTCACGACTGGCCGTGCATATTCTACAAAATCATCTATCAGAACAGGCCACGCTCCTACAGGAAAGCAAACACAGATCTTTAAAAACTCACCAGTCTAGAGCAGTATTTTTATATCCAGAGCATTCTTTCTGCAGTCAATATTTGTGTTTCAGGAGCTCAAGTGAGTCGTCTCACAGCCCATCTCTCTGGAGGGATTGCCAGTGAGATCCATTCCTCTTGCTGTAGCCAGACCCCAGGCCAGCACTGGTGCTCCCGTGCGGACGTGGCCTCTAGCGACCAGGCACTCGGGGCCGGCCGGCTGCAAGGCCCGGGCCCCTGTTCCAGGCAGTCGGGACCAGGCACAGGGCCTTCCACCTGCCCTGCAAAACACTGCACCCTTTTCTCCCTGGGCCGGTTCCCTCTCCAGGCCCAGCCTCCCCACCACCCCCAGGTAGCCCGGACCACCCCAACCCCGCTGGCCAGGAACACACTCACTGTAAGCTGCCGGCCCCTCCTCTGCAGACCAGCCACGTCTCGCCACCACAGCCACACTCCCTGGGCTTCTGTCTATGGTCAACTATTCACGTTTATTAAGTGCCCGCTCTGTGCTGAGTGCTGGGGACGCACATAGACATGCAACACCACAGGTGCCCCAGAGCGGTCGCCTCCAAGCTGGGCGCTGGGGGAGCATGCAGTGGGCAGGCTGAGACTGTGTCCTTCCCTAAAGCGGCACAGTGCCCATGGTGGCAGGCACATACATGCTCCCTGACAGGCTGTCCTCAAACATCTCAGGGTGGGGACCATGAATATGTGATCATGTTATACCAGCTGGAATCTTCACATGGTAGAATGCCTAGCCTGAGGCGCCACCCAGGATTACGTACCTGGAAGAGCGGCTTCCAAACCCGTTTGGTCCCACGGCTCTGCCGCAGGGCTCTCTGCACATCCACTTTTGAAATGCTTTAGTTTATTTAGGGGGTTGTCCTCCTAAATTAAACTAAATACGAAGCCCTATTTTTCTCGTGTGGTTGACAAGACATAAAAAGAGGGTAATACTGTCATCACCACCACCCCCACTGCACTGAGGGGCGGGGCCCAGAGGCAGCTGGAGCCGGTCACCACTGTCCTGCCCCCAGCAGTCTGCACATCAGCATTTCTGGACATCATCGGAAGCACTACAACTTCCCGTACCTTCTTCGTCATAGTTAGACATATCATCTGCAATCATATTTCCAAAATCTAGCAGAAGGTTCCAAGTGTCCCTTGGGATTGATCTTTTGTGATGTTCCTAATACATGAGAGAAAAAAACCCACCAGACTTAAGAAACAGACGTGACCCTTGGGCATCCCAGCGGCCTCGTTACTTCAGCACACACCGCGATGGGGAAGCGGCACCATCACACGTGGTCAGAAGTAATGACAGTGTTCTGGGTATGGTAGGAGCTACGTGATGCCAATGTGCAAATACACAAAAGCAGACTTGTTTAAAAGCAGAATAAACATTAAAATAGAGATTATAATCTGTTTCACTCCAATACAAGGGCAGTGCTTTAAAGCTCCACCTAACACCCAGCCGATTGGCATACGGTGCGGGACAGCCAGCCTGTGGCACCCAGATACATGTACTTCTCTGCACGCCAGGTGGGTCCTGCAGTGGGATGGGCCATTTTTCAGATTTCAGGTACGCCACACGCGTGGACAACACGCGTCTGTGCTGTGACTCTCAGCGGGCAGAGGGGCACTGGCTCCGCCCCCTCCCCCCGCCCCACCCCTCCCCTTTGGGCATAGAGCTCCACACCTGCACGCGTGTGGCAGAGGCGAGTATATTCACAGATGATGCAGAAGCCACCCAACCACATGTGGACTTCTGCGGCCTTCCTTGCGTACCCTGCCTGTCGTCCTGGCCTCAATTAACCTGTTTCCACTGTGCTCTGGGAGCCTTTGTCCACACTGACAGTCTTGGGCTTTTGTCCGCTCTCAGGCCTAGGGCTCTGTGCTCGTCCCCAACGTGCTGCTGTCCCCACGGTGCCGTCTCTGGGCACGTGCGCAGGGTCCCTGGGGAACGCCTGCACTCGAGGGCACTGACCACAAAACTAGTGAGTGGTGGAAGCGGACTAAACGTGACACAGGCTGTGAACCTGCACATCGGCTTCCCCGTGCTGCTTTGAGGAGGACCCCACGCACGGCCCCCAGCGGGAAGACGGTCCTCAGCCAGGCCTCACACATTCGCAGAGGAGTCCATGCGGGAGATGTGGGCACATTGCCATCACGTGACTGTCTGCTCTGGAGGGGACCCTGGTGCTCCACACGCTTCAAACATGACGCCTGTCTCCCTTCCCCCAGGCCGGGGGCTGCTCCACCAAGGAGGCCCCTCCAGCTCGGAGACTCTCCTGAGGGAAGCCCAGCGAAACCCTCCTTTTTCCTGCTCAGTTAGCATCGTAAACCACATCTTAAAGTGTATCAGACTGTGGACAAGCTGGACAACGGGATACAACCTGCAGTCTGGAGCCTGTATGAGCTCACAGGACGTGTGTCGCTGCTGCTTCGGGAAGCCTAGAGCCAGGTAGTTGGAGTTCTGCAGACAAGGGGAGGCCTGCGGGTCATCTGAAACCCCAGCCTGAGAGTCCCGAGGGGCTGCCGGGAGCCCTTCTGAATCCGGCCTTGGGTAGCCCTGCCCGTTCCTTGTGGTGGTGAAGCTCGCGGCTACTCGCCAACTGCCTGGCAGCCACGGTACAGAACCCCCAGTCAGATAACACGGGCGGCCACACAATGTGCTGACCCTTCACACTGGGCACACACAGCAAGAAGCAGAAGGACACTTACCAATAAAAAGCTGTTCCAAAGATCTAAAAATTTAAACCTTCCAGATAACACTAAATTCCAGTATGCAACAGCCATTTCTAAATCTGGCAAAAAGAGAGAAAGAGCAGTTAATAAATCCCAATTTCTTTTTCCACTGCACAAAATATGACTACTTCTTAGCGTACTGGTAATCACTTAGTAAAACTCAGCACTCTTACTGAAGAGTAAGACGAGGCCCACCCCTTACAGAACGTTCCTGATACTGTGAATGATCTAATCTTCTAACTTGGGGGAAATCTCTTTAAGCGGTCTGTGCCTTGTTATTCAGACACATACACAACTGTCCCTTAATTAACATCAGTCTGTAAGACTCCCACTTCTGTATACACCAGGCTTTCTTCAAACCTCACTGATGCAACCTGGATACTGTTCTTGCACATCAGGTAGTGTCAGAACATGCTGAACTGCAAGTTAAACAACCAGTCTTGATGGAAGGGAGGCAGTGTTTTCCCAGTGGGCGGGAAGAGTCCAGCTCGGAGGGAAGCCACACGAGACGGCCGGGACCCCTCCAAATTTCTCAGGGTGCAGTCAGGACACAGCAGCCCAGGGAGGGTGCTTCCATTGACACGCAGACATTCCCCGCCTAGGCCGGCTGCTGATCATAGCCCGTGTCCTCCATTTTCCGGGCCCGGAAGGCAGCGGTTGTGTAGTCGTGTCCCGAAGCTTCTACACAGACCTACGTACTCTGCGGGGCTCGGGTGCAGGATGAGGTCTTACAGAACAGCACCACGGAGCTGTAGGACTGCATGAGAATACCATCCTAAGCCAGAACTTCTGAAATGAGGATTCATTCTCTGCTTGGTCTAAGTTTACTATCTATTTCTCCTTGCATGCTGGATCCAGCAAGTAAACTAAGAGGCTGAGCTGAGTTTCCTTGTTAAAATTGACAGCTTTTAATGGTGTGCTTTAATCCCAAGTGCTCACCACTCAGAAAATAAAAGAACAGTTAGAATAGAACGATTTCCTAATTACACGTTTATATATGTATGTCAGGATAAACTCATGTGAAAAGCAGGCAAATAAATATTTAAGGTCACAGATTCTTTTAAATGTAAGAAGCCCAAACAACCACTTTTCAGAAAATTTTCATCTTAGTTGGTCCTACTTGGACAAAAGTGATTAAGGTAGAGCTGTAGTGGGGCCTGGCTGGCTCAGTCAGCAGAGCCTGCGACTTCTGATCTCAAGGTCCTGAGATCTTAAATTACTTCAATGATTACGTAAATAAACAAAACTTTTTAAAAAGTAGTGCTGTGACTTGAGATTTCTAGGAAAGAGCATTACTGCTGGATAAGCAAAGCAAGGTACAAGTAGCACCAAATTTAAATAAAACGCCTACATTCCCTGTGTTAACAGGCCGTTACAGACTTTCAGTCCTAAATACCCTGCAGTCTTACTCAGCAAGAGCCGGGCAGGAAGCTTCGAGGACTGCCCACGTGGACGGCTCGCTAACCCTCGCAGCGCCTGCGCTCTAACACTGACACGAGCGGCCTGTCTCACTAAGTCTACATCCTTGTGACTTAGGAAGAGCGTTAACTGAGATCTGCCCTCAACTCAGCTCAAGGGTGAGACAAGTCCCACACTGAGAAATGGGGGTGAACCTGGGGAGGAAAGAGAAGTAACGTCGTATGGCAGACATTTAACCTGGGTCCTATCTTAGTCTGGTCCTGGAAACCTTTCTTAAAAGTTCCTGATTTGCACATTCGTGACCAAAAGTGAACATATTCATATTCAGTGTTATGTATGTAAAAATGCTTACTATCACCCTAATCGGATCTACTTGCAAAATAACAACTAGAAAACCTCAAAATGACAGAACGTAGAGCTAGAAGCAAGGACAAAAGTGACCCCAGCAGCCGTGAGAAGATTACGACAGCTACTGCTTCCCACTAACCTCTGAGAAGTCTTCTTTCCTGAGCAAGAAAATGTTTAGAGGAAATGGTTACTCTTTAAAATTTGTTTCTGATTTAGATTTACATAATGAAAATGTCCCTTCTGTCAAAGAAGGCTTTGGGTGCAGATATAAAAATTAGCTAATTATCGTGAAACTTTACTTCCTCAAAAATCAAGATTTCTCAAAGCCAACTGATTCCAGACTCTATCCTAAGCTTCTTACATGAAAACAAAAAGTCAAATAACTTTAATTACCTTCTTTATTAGAGTGACCATCAGGTAAGGACAGGCTAACAGAACATAAAACAACCCACACAATTCTAACACATACACATAAATAGACACACAAACTCGAAGAAAACGAAGAATAAATCTCTCTTTTCTTGATCAACCTTTTTGACTGGTATCCACACTTTTTCTCGGAACTAGAGCACCTCTATCAACCTCTTTAATTTATATTTAATCCTTCCGAAGACACAACATGTAAGACACTCTGGAAACTGCAACATCAATTGTTCCGCTTTGAGTACATAGGCATAAAACTATTCATCTGGCTTTATTATTTTTTAAGCCCTCAAAACCCTGGTAAAATGAGGGGACTGCACTGAATGGCCTGCACAGGCTCATGTCCTCATGAGGCTGTCACTGGGCCCTGCAGCAAATCTCCAGGAAGGACGGACGGACACACACACACACACACACACACACACACACACACATACACGGGCTTCCTACTGCAAACAGCCTCCAAAACACGAGTCTCTGGAATATTCATGGAGAAAGAAAGACCTTTTTAAACTTTAATCGGGGACTTAGACTCTAATTGACAACATCCTGGAAACCACTTGGAATTACAAGTGCACTTGGGTGTGGACTTCTGGCGGAAGGAAGTGGGCTGGAGGAGAGCAGTGCCCCACCCCTGCCCCACCCCCATAGCGCCCCTGCCCCACACTACGGCCAGGTACCCCCCCAACCCAACGCAGGCAGCACCCCACCACCTCTGCGCCCCCAACCAGCTCCACTCCTGCGAAGGCAGGAAACAGGTCAAGCTGGAACAAAAGGGGCTGGCTGAGCCCTGCCTAAATCCCGGACACCAAGGATCATGAAGAATATACAATGACTGTTGCCTGAAGCCACTGAGTTTTAAGGTACTTTGCTATAAAGTGGGTCTGGGGAACAATCTGAGAATCCGCAGTCCTGACAAGCTCCCAAGTGACACCAAGTTGCTGGTCTGCAGACCGTGCATTGCAAGGACTTGAGGTCAAACCTAACTCAGTGCTAGAGGTGGACAGGGAAGGCGGCTCTCAGATCAAGAGGAGAATCACCTGGGACCTAAGTCCCCTTGGGCGGAGGAAGGGGGATCACAGGACGGGGCAGAGGCCATAGACGCCGATGAGCTCTTTCCCCCAAGACAGACTTGATTTGGGGGAGAGCATGCCTGGAGCACTGGTCCCAGAGGCCAGCGCCCAGGCATCGCCAGTAACAATCACTGGGCTGTAGAGAAAGGAAAGGAATCTGGAGGGTGTCCGAGGCAGGACGATCCTCAGACACTGATTCAACAATTTGAGGCCAGAAGAAAGCGGGAGGGCACAGTTAAGACCTTCTGCCCAGAAGACCTGCTCACTCCAGCACACAGGGTGGGACCTCCCTGTGGACCCACGGGGAGGGAGGTCACCCTGCTTCCCATCCAGCGGCACCCAGTAGAGTGTTGGGCACACATGCAGGCTGCTGTTCCCACACAGCACAGAACCTTCCCAGAAATTCCCAGGACTCTTACTGCTGCCACAAGAGAGGAAACACCATTGTCTTACAGAACACTGAAGATCTGTCGTCTGGAATTTGAGAACCACTAGCATGAAGCTGTGTTTCTGAACAATCTATAAACAGTGGCTGAATCGGTATGAATGAGCACTGCTACTGACTGGATCATGGTCCTGAAACGGCTTTCTCCAGGACCAGAAACCAGGGCTCCCTGGACGAGTGTCGGGTCCCAGGTCTGGGGCTGGTAACATGCGGCTTCCGGCAGCCTGTCCTGGCAGACAGGCAGGCAACAGCCAAACACTCCTGGGTCACATCAAAGGGATGTGGGTGCCGACCAGATGAGGATTCCCTGGCCACAGGCAGGACGATTATCACTGAGCTTCAAAAAGGGTCAGAACTGCAGTCCACTGGACCCTTCACATGTGATTCAACCCATGAGTTCACAATGATATGAAAGAAATAAATGCTAATGGGCCCTTTTCAAAGGATGGTAGGGGGACGACGCGCTGTCCTGACATCTGATAAAGGCACAGAAACAAGTGTTCACCCCACTGGAGCTGGACTACACCGCTGGGTGCTGAGGCACCACCTCCTAGGATTATTCCACATAACACGTGGAACGAAATGATGGAGTTGGAGCGACACCCCACATCGCCGTCAGGTTGATGGAGGTGGGCAGTGAGCTGCAGGGACCGCAGCTGGCGTCCCAAACAGAGGACAGCCAGAGGCGCCGTCTGATCCAAGACAGCCCTCAACAGTGACGGTCTCCCTGAAGGCCGGGACCTTCACGTCACCATGTGCGGTCCAGCGGCTCTGTGTGCCATGACGCACCTGACCTGCCACCTTACGGGGTGTCACGGAGCTAATGATGTTTTACACATTTTTCTTAGTTGTCTTAACAGAATTAAAGTAATAATACCACTTATACTGTGAAGTAAACGAGAGGCTGGCACCCTTGCCCTCCCACAGGCTTGTCCCCGAGGGTCACTGCACGCCTCAGAAGCCGCCCTTCTGCGCCACGCTGCCTCCCCTGGCAGCCACTAACCCCGCCGCAGGGGAAACGGCAGTTAGGGTGGCATTCCTCCAGTATTTGTCATTCCTGAAACAAAAACGTCTGTGCGCTGCAATAGATCAGACAAAAATAGAGCCGAGGTTGAAAGTGTGGTCAGGTGCTAGGCCCACAGAGGGTGTGAGGCAGGGGGTGAGGAGGTGAACTCATCTACTGTGTCACAGAGAGAGCAAAATCCAAGGGCTGATGTCATCAAGACGGCACCACAAACAAGGCAAGACGATGCTCTGATCCACCACCCGTTACAGTGACCTTTACCAAAGTCAGACCATGTCCCACCTAAGGTGACACTCAAGCCTTAGAGTCTGGTGGGCCTGACCACCAGGTCCCACATCTCCAGGGCACACCATGGCAGCCTCCTGAGAGCAAGAGAGCTTTTCCTGTCCACACCCAGGAGCCACTGATGGGGCACGTCACTTGACATATGGCACCAACCAGATGAAGCAATCCTACGTGAGGAATCACCATGATTTTGGTCAACATTTGGTACTTTTAAAAAAATGAGGTGAAGGGGGGCACCTGAGTGGCTCAGTCAGTTAAGCGTCTGACTCTTGACTTCAGCTCAGGTTATATATGATCTCACGGTTCATGAGATCGAGCCCTATGTTGGGCACTGAGCTGACAGTGTGGACCCTGCTTGGGATTCTGTCTCTCTCTGCCCCTCCCCTGCTCATGCTTGCTCTATCAAAATAAATAAACATAAAAATAAATAAATAAAACTGACACTGTAGTTCAGAAATCTGAAAATAAATAAAAAATAAAAAATGAGGGGCACCTGGTGGCTCAGTCGGTTCAGCATCCAACTTCGGCTCAGGTCATGATCTCACAGTTAGTGAGTTTGAGCCCTGCATTGGGCTCTGTGCTGACAGCTCAGAGCCTGTAGCCTGCTTCCGATTCTGTGTCTCCCTCTCTCTCTGCCCCAACCCCACTTGCGCTCTCTCTCTCTCTCTCTCTCTCTCAAAAATGAATAAACATTTAAAAAATTTTTTTTAATTAAAAAAAACGAGGTGAAAGCATTTGTGCAAAAACAGAACTGAATATTTTAGGAGTTTGCAAATTGTGATAGATTTTGCTCACACAGCAAAATCTTGTTCATACAGTATGAAACAAGAATATTGAGACTGAACGACACAAACTTCACGATGTGGGTCCACTGGGGAGCTCCTGGGCCCAGGGCCCATGTGAAGGTGGGTCCCAAGTGTCCTGAGAGCATGCAGGTCACAGAACAGGGCAGGGCAGAGGCAAGCATGGCAACCAGGAGGGGACAGTGGAGCCAAGACGGACTTGATCCTTCGAGGCTTGTCCGACCTTCACCACTCGGGTCCCTGGGAGTGATCTCCACCCATGTCAGGCAGCCCGCCAGGATGTGTGAATGCAGGGCACAGGAGAGGAGGGGCCCTAAACCTGCCATCGTGGCCTGTCCGCACACCTCTGACATGCACTCCATCCCTCAGCCTGTTTCCCTGTTTACAAAACGTGGGCAAGACTACGCGTGGGCAGATGAAAGCACCTGTCTGCCACACGACAGGTGCTTAATAAACGCTAGTTTCCACCTTTTTTTCTGGTCATGAGATAAAACATAAGAGCAGCTGCCTATGGCAGAAGCCACACTGGGTGAGGAGGCCGGGCTTGCCCCTAGATGTCTGGATAGGGGGCAATGGGGGAGCAGGGGGAGGCACTGGCGTGTCCATGACCAGCTGTCCCAGCACCGCACTCTACCCCTCACCGGTCAGCAATGCTGTAAGCACTCTGATTTTCCCAGGAACAAAACACCACGAGCGCAGCTCTCCACTCTGCACCAACATGACCAGAATCACCCTAAATTCTAATGCAGCCGGGGTCCCACTGCCAGTATCTCAATCTCACCTCCTGGCACCCCTGTGGGGACACCCGGGAAGCTTGTCTCCAGGAGAGGCAGCACCCGGCCGGCAATCACAGCCTGATGTGCTCAAAATGCCCCCAACGCCCAGGGAGGTTCAGGCGGTAGTGGAGGCCACCCGGCTCCTCCTTCCCTCAGTTGGTTGACCAAGCACGGGCTGGTCCCTTCAAGGGGGTGAGGACAGACACAACCCAGCAGGCCTGGCGTCCACTCGCTCTTCCACTGCCCACGCTCCACTGTCCCTAACCAGCTCCTGCTTAGGCGGCAGGATCCCTCACCAATGGCAGGCCATCTTTCTTCCCACGGCCCCGGCTCTCCGACGCACGACAAGGTGGGGACCGCGCAAAGCCTCCACTGCCAGAGGTGGCTCGCTGCTGCCCCTTTACCCAACGGCAGGCCTGTCTGCTCACCCATTTCCTGGAACAGGAGAAAATACATCCTTAATTTTCCTGGCGGCTCTCCCACTGCCACCTTCCCAAAGTTTTGGCAGAACTGTTCAAGTGAGCTCCTGAACGGGGCTCACACGGAGGCCCTTTCTCAGCTCCCAGGGTGGCAGGAGCATGATCCTCGAGGTGGCACACAGGGTGAGAAAGCCGTTCACAAGGCCAACTAGCCTGGAGACAGAGGGAATCTGATGAGAGACTCATCACAGTGCAAGGTACCAAGAGTAAAAGTGAACAACCACAGCACTGGAGAAAAACAAGTAAAAAGAAGAAAACCATCTCTGCCATGGGAACAAGCATAGTGCTTATGAAAGATGGCCCCCACCCCCTGCTCTGAGATAGGAGGGCCCAGTCCCTGACACCCCCCCCATGGGAGAACCCAGCCCCTGTAACCCCCTCCCATGGGAGGGGCCCAGCCCCCACACCCCCTCTGCTCTGGGACTGGAGGGCCCAGCCCCTGCACCCCCCATGGGAGAGCCCAGCCCCTGCAACCCCCTCTTCCAGGACAGAAAGGCCCAGCCCCCGTACCTCCCCTATGGGAGAGCCCAGTCCCTGCACCTCCCCTCCATGGGAGAGCCCAGCCCCCGCACCCCCCCCTCCTCTGGGACAGGAGGGACCAGCCCCAGACACCCTCCATGGTAGAGCCCAGCCCCCACACACCCCCCATGGGAAGGCCCATCCCCTGACACCCCCTATGGGAGAGCCCGGTCCCTGCACCTCCCCCCACCATGGGAGAGCCCAGCCCCTGCACCCTCCCCTCCTCTGGGACAGGAGGGCCCAGCCCCTGACACCCCCTATGGGAGAGCCCAGTCCCTGCACCTCTCCCCACCATGGGAGAGACCAGCCCCCACACACCCCTCTTCTGGGTCAGGAGGGCCCAGCCCCCACCCGCCCCCACCCCCACCCCCTGCCATGGGAGAGCCCAGCCCCTGAACCATCCCACCCGCGATGGGAGAGTCCAGCGCCTCAATCTGCGCCTGCATTTGACCTGCCAACAGGAGTAAGAGACAGAGGGGAGAAGAATGTTCACTGCTCACACACCTACAGACATGCACAGGTGAAATCAGGCCCCGAAATCAATTGTTTGCAGTGGATTTTTCTATCTGTGGATTTTCAAGCCCGTTTTGGTTTCCTTCCTAAAACTGGTTATTTTATAATATTGCTTTTTATGTGTAGGAACTCTTCTTCGAAACATATTCTTGTTTAATCCCTAAAGACCATGTCAGTCCCCCTCTAAACTTGTAAAACATTTTACTGAACTAAACGTGTCTGTTACATTAAGCAAATAAATTATATAGCATTTAGGGGGAAAAAGAAATGAAAATAAGCAGAATAAAACCCTCAGAGAAACCAAACTCACACTAAAAAGTTAAGAATTTTCCAAACAAATTTATATTATAGCAAAACTACATAACTCTGAAATAAACACTAAGATGTAACCCAAGGCATGTCAGAATTGTTTTCAAGTAAGGTAACTTTAAATCTCCAGACCAGGACAGGATTAATGTCCCCTGGCCGGTCCCCACAATACCATCTGCTGGACCACACACCTGGCTGATACAAACATTCTGACTGTCGGTATCAATTGCTGACTTCTCTAACCCATTAGTCAACTGTTATTAGTATGACAGAATGTGGAGCATTTGCAAGTTACTTTACATTTTGGAGTTTAAATATTTAAGGCCGGAAGTGGCGACTGACTAGGGGCTGAGCGCAAGTGCAGGTGGTAACAGGTGGCCCGCGTGGCCGTGGCACGCCCAGTGGTCAGAAGGCACCAAGGCAGGAACAGGGACCCTGTCGCAGCAGGACTGTCACCTGGCAGGTCCTGCCCACTTTTAGTCTCATGAAGATGTGGCTTCTTACGAATCTGGATTTTATACTCACCTAAACCCTTCTGCCCAGGGTTCTTAGCAAAGGTGAAGGTAAACTGATAAAAATCCTTAAACTTCGCCGTGTCCTTCAGTTCCTGCTCCAGCCTCGGCAGAAGGGCCCTCAGCTTCTCTGTGCTGTCACACCTGCCGAGAGACAGTGCTGTTGTGGCGGGACAAGCGCCTGCCCAGTCTGGCTGCTCCCTGTGGCCTGCGGGCCCCCTTCTCTAGCTAAAAGGATTCCGGTGCTCCAGAACGGATGGTGGTGGTGGCCGCACAGTGCCGTGAAGACGCTAAAACCAGACTTGTGGACTTTGAGTGGGCGAATTCTAGCCCTGGGGTCGCCTCCTTATGGCCAGGCTCGTCCACATAGGACAAAACACAACTCCACTGCTCGAGAGTCGGGCTTTCCGGGCGCGGGGTGGGGATGGGGAGGAAGGGGCAAGTGGGTGAAGGGATGGCACACACTTACTGTGATGAGCACGGAGGAACGCACAGAACTGCTAAGTCTGTGCACTTAGCATAGCGCTACTGCTGTGCACCTGACACTAGCATAGCGCTACATTAATTACGCTGGAATTTAAAATATACATTTGCTGAAAATGAATTAAAACATTGATCTTCCTCCAAAAAGTCAACATCCTTTAAGAATATTAAAAAGCCTTAAAAGCAGAAGTCTAGAAGAGCAAAACATAAAATTTGTCTTTTTTGACAACCCAGCAAGAAGATCGTAACAGCCCTTGCTTCACCAATGCCGCAGCAGAGCCCTAGGGCTTGGGAGCGAGCAGGGGAAGCCCTGCCTCAGTGGCCACCTGCGCGGTGACACAGAGGTGAGGCGTACAGCTCCAGGGACCCACACCAAGGCTGGCGTGCTCCCCACCTCAGGCCTCTTCTCTATGGGGCCACTCCGTGCCCTCCTGTGTGCCTGCATCACTCCAAGCAAGCACTCCCTGATGGTCAGTTGCCCCATTTTTGAACTTTGTAAATGGGAGCACATGTCTGGCTTTTGTGTCTGGCTTTCTGTGTTGACGCTGTGTCTGCAGGTTCACTTGTGCTGGCGTGTAGCTCACATTGAGTCATTTTCATTACCATGTAGCATTCCACTGTATTCATACTTTATGATTTATATGTTCTGCCAATGAGAAATCCTCTGGCTATCTCTAGTTTTCTGGTAACAAAGGTTGTTAAGAACATTTCTATACATGTATCCAGGCACACAAGTAAATGTGTTAGGTTAGGCACAAGACCAAGTGGGCCAGCTGGGTCACCGAATCTCAAGTGTTGTGATATCAAACTGTTTCCTAAAGAGACTGCCCCATGTCAACCCCCTGCCAGCAGTATACGAGAGTTCCTGTTCCTCCCGTTTTCAGTGATACACACAACTGTGTCTTATTTTAGCCATTCCACAGATTAAGTTCATCGTAATTTAACCTGTACTTCCTCAGTGAACAACACTGCACACCTTGTATTTTGACTGGCTATTTGGAGATGCTCTTTTGTGAAGTGCCAGTTCAAGTCTCCTGCCCGTTTTCAATTAGGTATCTTTTTCTTATTGTTTTGCAGGCTTTCTTTATATATGAACGACATAAGCTTTGGTCAGCTAAGCAGTCTACCCCAAGGTGGACTGCATTTTCCCTTCTTGATGATCGGAATTCTTATTTTTAGTATAATACACTGCCAGTCTTCTTCACGGTGTTTTTTACAAAATTTTTTAAATGTTTATTTTTGAGAGACAGAGAGAGCATGTGAGTGGGGGAGGAGAGAGAGAGAGAGAGAGAGAGAGAGCGCACAAGCAGGGGAGGGGCAAAGAGAGAGAGGGAGACACAGAATCTGAAGCAGGCTCCAGGCTCCAAGCTGTCAGCACAGAGCCCAATGCAGGGCTCGAACTCAGGAACCATGAGATCATGACCTAAGCCAAAGTCAGAGGCCTAACTGACTGAGTCACCCAGGTGCCACAGGTTTGTGGTTGTTTTTTTTTTTTTTTAATGTGTTCAAACTTCCCCCACTGCATGGTCATAAAGATATTCTCCTACATGATTTTTCTAGAGGCTTCTGGCTTTTGCCTTTAGCCTTTCACACTGACATCTATGATCCACTTGGAACTGATTTTTTATGTACGTTGTGAGGTAAGGATCAAGGTAAGTTCTTCTCCATGTGCCAATTCTCCCAGAACCATTTACTGAAAAGATGTCCTTTCTTCACGTCTCTGAAGGCTGCCTTTGCCATAAATCAAATGTACCTTAACACATGGGTTTCTTGGCTCCCATTCTGTTCCACTGGTCTACTGATCTCAGTAGTAGTGCCAAGTAGTCTTAATTACTGTAGCTTGAAAAGTCCTAATTATCTGAGAGAACAGATCTTCCCCCTTTTGTTTTTTAAGAACTTTTGGCTGTTCTTGACTGTGCATTTTCATATAAATTTTAAATCTATTTGTCAAACTACACATATATAAAAACTACTACTTACTGTGGTTTTGATTGAGATCACATTAAATACGTAAATTTAGGGACAAAATACTGACTGTTCCAACCTATAATGAGGTTTATGTCTCTACTCAGGCTTCTTGCCTCTTCTTAAGTTATTTTCTCTGTGGAGGTAGCACACATCTTTAATTAGATTTATCCTAGGTGTTTTTCATTACTGATACTATTGAAAATGACATATATTTTAAAAATTCACTTTGTTTTGTTGAATTGTTGCATTCAGTATTCTAAAATAAGATTGATTTTTGTTTGTTGATCTTGGGTCCTACAGTCTGGCTAAACTCACTTATTGACTCTAATATTTCACCTGTGGATCAGACTAGCTACCACCACCTGTTCAATGCTTAATAAAAGTAGGCATTCATGTTCCAGTTAAGTATAAGATTTCCTCTAGGATTTGGCAGAACGGGGGTGGAGGGGTCAGATTAAGTACTGTCCCTTCTATTCTTGGTTTGCTGTAAGTTCTTTTTCAAAACATTATGAACAGAATTGAATTTTTTTTAACGTTTACTTTTGAGAGAGAGAGAGACACAGACAGAATCTGAAGCAGGTTCCAGGCTCTGAGCTGTCAGCACAGAGCCCTATGTGGGGCTTGAACTCATGAATTGTGAGATCATGACCTGAGCTGAAGTTGGATGCTTAACTAACTGAGCCTCCCAAGCCACCCAGAATTGATTTTTTTTTTTTAAATGCTTATTTACTTACTTTGAGAGAGAGTGTGAGCCAGAGAGAGAGCACAAGCAGGGCAGAGTGAGAGGGAGACAGAGAATCCCAGGCAGGCTCCACACTATCAGCACAGAGTCTGACACAGGGGTCGAACTCACAAACTGTGAGATTGGGACCTGAGCCTAAATCAAGAGTCGGACACTTAACCAACTGAGCCACCCAGGCGCCCCGGAATGAAATTGAATTTTATCAAACCCATTCTTTAAAATTATTTTTTAAAATGCTTATTCATTTATTTTGAAAGAAAGTGCATGCACAAGCTGGAAAGGGGCAGAGAGGGAGAGGGAATCCCAAGCAGGTTCCATGCTCAGTGTGGAGCCTGACGTGGGGCTCAATCTCCCAACTGTGAGATCATTACCTGGGCTGAAATCAAGAGTTGGACATTTAACAGACTGAGCCACATAGGTGCCCCTTATCAAAGTTATTTTATGCACTGAGATAATCCCCCCTTTTCTGTTGTTGTGATAAATTACATTGGCTTTGTAATGTTAAACAAATCTCACAATCCCAGACTATAACAAACTTTGTCATGATAAATAATCCTGGTTTTTTGGTTGATTTGTTTTGGGGGCTGGATTTAGTTTGCTAATAATTTGTCTAAGATTTTTGCGTGTTATGCATCTTTTGATTCCTATGACTGAGAGTGGACAATAATCTTTCATTCTCAAAATATCCTTTTGTGCTTGCTTCGGCAGCACTAAAATATCCTTTGCTATCCAGGTTGTGCTGGCCTCAAAACAAATTGGAAAGAGTTTCTTCCTGTACAATTCTCTAAAGAGGCTGTGTAGAGTTGGCACTGTTCTCTTTATTAAATGTTTTGTAAGATGTGCGCCAATCGAGGCCAAGAGTTTTTTCTCTTTGAGAAGATTTAAAATTATGAGTTCTCATTCTTTAAAAGAGTTATGGAACTATTTATATGTCCATTTCAGTAAGTCACATTTTTAAGAGAATTTTTCTTTGGCATCCAGGTTTTCACGATTACTAGCAGAGAGTTGTTCATAATACACTCTTCACCTTTAACATCTGTAGGGTCTATAGTGATGTCTCTCTTTTCATGCCATATTGTTTATTTGTTCCTCACTACTTTTATAAGTCTTTTCAAACAGCAAGCTTCTGGCTTGATTCTTTCTATTGACAACTTCTTTTCTATTTCCTGAAATCACTGCCTGTTTAAAAAAGTAATTCCTTCTCTCTACATTCTTTGAGTTTAGTTTCCTGCTTTTCCTGCTTTTTGAGATAGATACTTTGCTTACTCATTTTTAACTCTTCTTTCCAAAATATGCACTTAAGAAGCTGAATCCTGCAAGTTTTCATAAGTAGTGTTTTCATCATTCAAAATACTTTCTAATTTCCATGGTAACTTCTTTCTAATCCAAAAGCTATATCCACATGTATTTCAACTGACTGAGTTATCCTTTTGTTATATTTCTACCTTAATTGTGTTATGGCCTAAAAATACACTCTATCACTTCAATCCTTTGAAATCTGTTGCAACTTCTTTTATGCCTCAGTTTGTGGTCAACACTTACAAATGGTCTACTTGTCTTCTAAAAAGAGTACATATTCTTCAACATCAAAGGGTATAATCAGGTCACTTGTTGTGTTGCCCAAATGTCCTATTTCCTTACTGATTTTTCATCTGCTCTTTACATCTGGTAAGATGTGTGTGAGAATTCCCCATTGTGATTGTAGATTGATAGATTTCTCTTTTTAGTGTTTATTTTTGCTTTAAATAATCTATTGCTTTCCATGTGAAATAAACCCTTCCTCATTATGAAATGTCCTTCATTATCTCTAGAATTATTCTTTGCCTTAAAGCTTATTTTAACATTAACATACCCACACCAACTTGTTTTGGTTAATGTTTGCAAATTACATCAACCTTCACCCCTCAAATTGTTCTGTGCCCTTATGTTTTAACCATACCTATTGTAAACAGTGTACACAGTGGTTGAATTGATGTTCTACAACCCACCCAATACTTAGTTCACTTACACTAAATTAATTATGGAAATGCCGACACATTTTGCTTTCAATCCTCCATTTTATCACGTGCTCGCTATTTGTCCTACATTAAGTAATTTTCCTTGTGTTCTTTTTTCCCCACATTCTTTTGGATTGAATTTATTACTTTCTTCTTGCTCCATTATTTAGGAATCACACATAAGTCACGTCCTCTACCATTTTTATCACGACTGTAACATACACAAAGAAAGCAAATATTTCTCCCACTGTTTTGTCTTTTTAACACTATCTTTCATTAAGCAGAACTCTTACCTGTGATGAAGTCCAATTTATCAGTTTTTTTGCTTTGATGGCTAGTGCTTTTCACATCTTCTCTAAGATAATGTCCCTTAATCTGGGTCTTAACAAAGAGCTTCTCCCGTGATTTGTCTAGAATTCACAATTCTAAGTTTCCTGCATGGGCATGTAAGCCCCCGTCCACCTCAAGACACGGCCTGTGGCCTGATGAGGGCCCCAGGGAGACGTGGTCTCAGGCTGACCTGGCTATTTCAGCATCAGTCATGGAACACTCTTCTTTCCCTGCTGATGTAATAAAAATTGACCAACAATCTTGAGGCAGATGAAAAATAAGAAGACTTCACTAGTTCCTTTCAAGACTTACCTAATGCCACAATAATGAACACTATGTGCTTCAAGGTTAATAAGGATAAACAGACCCACAAAATATGACAGCGAGTCCAGAAATAGATCCACAGTATGGCCAATTTCTTGTTTTGACAAAGATGTCAAGGGATTTCATGACATTCACAAAGCTCATTTACCAAGCCTCCAGCCCCCAATGAAAGTCTGTAGGGTTAACAGCTAGAGGCCAAGTGTTCCAGCCACCGGGAGAGTTAATAGCCAGGAAAAAGTGTGAAAAACAGTAATAGAGCGGATCAAAAACCCAAACCCAAAGTGCTTTTTAAAGCTTAGTGCTGCTCAGACTACAATAGCCTTTTACATCCCTAAAAGCACTGAGGTTATCTCTGCAGTACAGGTGGCTGTCACATCACTAATACTTCCATCTCGTAGACAGCATTTGAATGCTTACTGAGTACTTTCCCTTGTAACCACTCTGTGAGATGTGATGAGTGGCGCCATCGGCCAGCACTGACTTATAACCTCAAGTCACCTGTATCCACTGCATAAGGAGGCATGAACTCATCTAACACTTTGGGAAGATTCACACTCAAAATCTTTAAAATAGGTTCTTTAAGATATAGCACGTATTAGGATAACAAACAGGAATTTTAAAAGTTCATCTAACACATTTCTAGATAATGCCTAAGAAATGCTAGCAAGTGTTTCTGTAAGAAGCACTTATTTCCAAAGTATCCTATTTGGAGGAGGTTTTAGCAGATGGATGAGTGTAGTACAGCGGCAAGAGAATGCTTCTTTAGTGTGGCTTTTCCATTTTCTTGAGTGCACAGAACATGGAGTGATATGCTGTCACAACCACTGTCCCAGTGATGTCTTCTGCTGGCTTTTACACAACCGCCAGCAATAGGGTAAGTCCTGTAGAGTTTATCATCGAAACAGACCAGGCCGATAAATGTAACAGATTCATCAGCTTAGTGGAAAACACAAATGTTCCATTTTCCCTGGGGCCCCGGGGTTAGCTGTAAGTATTCACCTTATGAACAAATGCTCTATTTTTCCCCAGGGATGTGGGAAATATGCACCTTCTGAACATATTCACCTTGGGCTGTCAAGCTCCTTCAGCAACTAAAAATAAGCCAGCTTAAGTTGTCAACACTACAATGTCACAGTATCAGCAAGTCAAGCGAGTTAGCCTTCATACCAACCCATGAAATAGCTCAATAAGCCTAATGATTAAAAGATATTTATGTTATGTGCTTTCATTTAATTGTCTGACTTATCTGATAAGTGAGAACCATCTTAAGTTATTAATGAAGCCTTTATCCTAACCCTGGAGGTAAAACAGAGAAGTGTTATAAGCAAAAAACAAAATAATAATTTATTGATATTTACTATAGAAACACAATAAATTATACAATTAGTATACAATATTACGAAATAAATTCAATGGCTGAAAACAAACAAATAAAAACACCCTGATAGTTACTGTCAATTCAAAACTGGTAGAATAAAAATTAAAAAGAAAAAAGTAAGTTACAAAAGGGATTAATCTGAACAAAAATATTAAATGAAACTTTATTTGAATTTAAAGGAAACTAAAAGCTTAATAGAGTACAGGTACAAGAAATGTGTAAGATACAGACAGAACGTAAATGAATTTGAAACTAATATTTACAAGGTGTTGAAAAATAACTAATGTTGAAGGCAGCTTCCTTTTTGCAAAAATTTAAACTGAGACCAACTTACTTACCCGAGCTCTGTCATGCCATCTACAAATTCCTTTTTGGTAAATTCACATTGCGTCGCTGCCCTGAATTTCCACGCAATGACCAAAACGCTGACGCTGGCAGGATCCAGGCTTAAGTCATCACAAAACTGTTGAATTCCGTCAATTCCAATTTTATTTTCATCTTGTGGGTCTACAGTTAAAATCAAGAGAGAGAGAGAGAAGTTATGCTATTTTGAAAAATAACAAAAATGGGTGGTAAGCATCATAGCTCTATGAGATGGCTCTACCAAGCATGTTTCAAATACATCAATCAATAGACCACAATTTTCTACTGTATACGAAATAGCAACAAATGGTAATTTATCCAGAAAAAAAAAATCCCTATTTAAAAAATCTAGGTACTGGAGTTTAGGAGAAGAAAAAAAAGACCATTGCAACCTCTTTGAGAAGATGTCATCGTTAAGAAAAAATTTAATTTCCATAAAGAAAATAAAAACTCAAAGTTTACACAATTCTAGTTTGCCCAAAGACAAACTGCTACACAGAAATACTGCACTGTGGGTCGCCTGGCTGGCTGGCTCAGTAGGGGGAAGCATGTGACTCTCTGATCTCAGGGTCGTGAGTTTCACCCCCATGTTGGGTATGGAGATTACTTAAAAAAAAAAAATCTTGGGGCTCCTGGATGGCTCAGTTGGTTGAGAGTCTGACTTCGGCTTGGGTCATGATCTCATGGTTTGTGAGTTCTGGCCCCGCACCCATTGGGCTCGCTGCTGTCAGCACAGAGCCTGCTTCAGATCCTCTCTCCCTCTCCCACTCTCTCTCTGTGACCCTTCCCCGCTCTCTCTCCCAAAAATAAATAAACATTAAAAATAGATAAATATTCTTTACTTAAAAAAAATACTGCATTGACAAAGTGTTTACAATATTATGAGTTTTGGGGGAGCCTGGGTGGCTCAGTCAGTTGAGTATCTGACTCTTGATTTCAGTTCAGGTCATGGTCCTGTGGTAGGGTCCCCTCCCTAAGAAATGTGGTGAGAAAAAAGCCCTCAAGATAAGGGAAGGCAACTTGCCCATGTGCATACGTGACATCCCTAACGACCCTGTAACATGAGAGCACCCAATCAGACTGTATGTCTATACGTTACCCGTATTTGGGAGACAAGGAAGTAGAAAATGCATAAAAGGCTACATGGGTACAAGCCCAACTGAGTGGTCCCGGCAGGAATAAAGTTGCTTCCTGGAAAGAAAAGCCTTGGTGTCATGACTCTGCGAGACCCCTGCTACAATCCCAGGGTCATGGGATTGAGCCTCACATCTGGCTCTGCACTGAGCATGGGGCCTGCTTAAGATTCTCTCTCTCTTCCCCTGTCCCTCTCCCCTGTTCGTGCTCTCTCTCTAAAAAAATTTTTTTTTTAAATATTACATATTTTTATCTCAATCCTGCCAAAGCAATAGAAAAACTCATGTTTTTTTTAAGGTGATTTTGTTTGCTATAATTTTAATGCTACTATACAGTATTTAGTTTTCAAAATCGTTTAGTTCATGCATCCACATTTAACAGCTTAGAAATTCAGGCTTCCCTCTGTCCCTATTTCTGGTTTAGAAATGAAATTAAGGAACTTAGCATTTCTTCATCAGGAAATCTAATAAAATCTACTAGAAAAATCTCAGTAAGACCTCACCAAACCAGGTCTAGTAATTTCCAACAAAGTTCGTGTATACTAAGATGCCATCACAACGTGTGTATTAATTCTGTTGGTTTAGGAGGCACAACTAGAAAATTTGTAGCCTCTTTGCTCCAGTGAAGATTAAGCGTGATAAAATTCTTCCATGACACAAAATCCAACTTTGGTCACTTCAGTACTATATACTATATTTTCATAGACATCTTGTTATTGAAACGAAATGAAAATTTAAAAAAAGAAAACAAGTACATAAAATAAAACGAATGCCGTAATCAACAAGCGGAGGCCCAGGCTTCCTCCCGGGCCTGCTCTCCCATATTAATGAGGGAGCAGCTGTCCCGAGGGCTCCTGGTTCTCACCCCCCTCCTGTCAACGCTCCCAGTGCTATACAGATGCCCAGGGTGAGAGCACAGTGGGCCTGCACTGCCCTCACCTACAGGAACACTGACTATTTTAAAGTCACTCTGCAAGGACTCACTCATATGGATACATTAGTCCTAACAAGGTTGTGTCTGTCAGGGCCTTGGAACAGCACGTCTCTGCAGAGCCCACAGGGATCCCACAACGTGTCTACTTGAAAGGCCCAGAACTGCACGAGTAAAGGACATGAGGGTTAGGTCTCCACTACAGAACGACCCTCACAGGGAGGAGCTCTCTCACAGGTGGCTGGACATGTCTGAACACCTCCAGCCACCTGCACGGTGTGTGACCTCCGAGACAGGCCCCATGACAACCTCAGCCAGAGTAACTTGGAGCGCATTACAGCTTATTCAAAATGATGACTTTTCACTTTCAAAACCACTGTTTGTTTTCCAAATACAAACCTGGTTTTTCTACTACAAAGTATGTTTTTGTGCCATGATTAAAAAAAAATGCAGTTTTAAATCTGTTTTCAGATCTAAATAGATTAAAATACACATACAGTATTTTCAAAAGTGAAACATGAAAATAATACGTCAACAAGAATTTAAAGCCAAGCGAGTTATTCTGTTTAGGTTAGTGCTTTGTCTATTTTTTTTTTTTTTTTTAGGTTTTGGAAATACAAGATTAGCCTTAGAAACTGTTAGAAAGGAAAAGTAAGTCAACTCTTGACTAGTGGCTGCCTCTGTGATGACAGCACAGACCTGACACCCGATATGAAATCTGAAAGGCTGCTGAAATCTGAGCCGTCTGGATGTGTACAGACCTGTCACCAGACTTGGGCAGCGTGACCGAATCCGCACAGGGAGAGTGCCGCTCTAAGCGCTGGTGTTCCTAACAAACCACCATCCCCAACCTGTAACACAAAAGTCTCTTCGCCAGGAGCGGCCCCTGAAGCCGCCCCAACGGCCAGGTGGCTCCGGGGCCACCGCACAGCCACACTGTGCGAGCACAAGAGGACGTGTACCCACAGATCCGACTTTCTTCTAGGAGCTGGTCCTGTTCTTCAACAGCCCTCTCGCCACCAGGGTGCCAGCTTACCCAGCAGCGCTGGGGGGAAACCGGGGTCACAGCCCGGCCCGCCACCCCCCACCCCGGCCCGGGTCGGCTACCGGGTGAGGTTCCCCGGAAGCGCAGGGGCCTCTGCGGCTCAGCATCAGCAGCTCAGGAGGTAGAAGGGTCCCGGGCGCCCCAGAGACAGAGGCAGGCTGCCCGCGGCCGCTCTTACCTCTATGCTTGTCGCTCTTACCTCTGTACCTGTCGTACAGCTGCTCCAGCTTCCTCCTGTCCACTGTGCTTCTCATGGGGCCCGCGGCAGGAGCGACGGCGCGCGGGGAGTCGGCGTGGTCACCTCTGGCGTCTACCTGGCCTGTGCTCCGCAGCACATGGCACCACTCCGGCCAGCCTGACAAAATGCCACAGGCTCAGGACCTTGTCCCTCGGAGACGGCTTACGTGTACGCTCTGGGACGTGAGAGCACGAGGAAGGCCAGGCAGCTGGGACGCGGCTCCGCTTCAGTTTCCCACCGCCACTGCCGGTATTTGCAACGGACCTCGTGCTTCCTCGCTGGCTCCCCTTCTTCGCGGGGCCCCGGGCCACAGCATCACATGGCTCCGTAGTCAGGAAGACCGCCCTGTCCTCTGAAAACCGGGATGACGGCATCTATCTGGTGATAAACATGCCAACGACTGTGAGAATCAAGCTTTTACACAAAATACGCTGTAATCTCTAACCACTTCAATTTGCATAAAACCCTTTATTCCCTGTCTCCCCCCCCCACCCCCGCCCTAGTCTCAGGAAAATCCCTCTTTTACACACTGTAGCTCTCTGATGCAGTGAGGCTGGGTGTCTGACCCCAGGCATGACCACATCACCACGGCCTGTGGCGGGGGAGGGGGGGTCCTCTTTAGCCCCAGTTAAGTTCAGGATCTAATGAGGGCTGTACAGTTTGGAAACATCATTTAGATTTTTCCCAGTTTAAAATCAGCAGAGTCATACTGATGAAAACATATACAGGTAACTAAGAATAGTGTTAAGCATAACTTACTAAAGTTCCAAAAGCAGCCACAAAAAGCTGGTTATGACTAAATGAATCACAAACAGATCTGTGTACCTGAGCCAGAAATTAAAAATGGGAACACAGGGCAGAGGCTGGGGCAGGCAGAAAATAGCAAACCAGCCAGTAACCACGCTATATATAGTATGTAAGGAAACAAAATAGCATTCTAGCGCTTCCAGGCAGGGGTCGGCTAAATTTCTACTTATCTAAGGTAAGGTAACCTGATGAAGAGGGCACCAGAAATGAAAGTGAATCACCACCTTCAGTGAATCACCACTTTCTGTAAATCAACACAGACTCTACAATCTACTAGATGCTAATGCTTTACACAAATGCTTTACAAAATAACAGAAGGGGAAGTTTCACGTAAAAGGAGGGATTCTTGATCTTGTGCTAAAAAGGATGAGACAGTTTATAAAAACACACAGAATAAGTTCTACCTTCCGGAAACCTGCAGTGGAATACAACATGGAGCCAGGGAAACTGAGGAGGAAAAAAGGAGAGTCAGGGACAAGATTCAGACATGCGCACCAGACACAAGAGCTGGAAGCGGACTGAAATTCGGCTCAGCCTCCCGGCTGCCAAACCACAAAAGAAAACAGGATTAGTTAGGAAATCTGTTTTCGTAAGATTTAAAAACCTACCAGTGGCCCAGCAGTGGCCTGGCTCCTCCTGGCACGGAACCGCGAAAGAGCAGCCTCTGTGCGGCTCACAAAAGGGTAACTGCAGCATGAGTCCCAGACTGACTCCTCCCCCCAACGCCAAGGGTAAACAGCACAGTGACCAGAGCTGCTTAGCTTCCTCCGGGCTCCCTCACAGCGTGCTGAAGCCAAAACAGCAGAGTGCAGTTCAGCAGAATGACGGATCAAACACACGGCTCTCCAGGTACAGTCTGGGCACCCCAGGCTCCCGAGACTGCACAAGGGTTCCACCAAGGACAAAACTATCTTCGCAACAACCCCAAGTCATTATCTGCTTCTCTCACTGGGGTGAAGCAGAGGCCACATGACTTGCTGATGTGGGGTTCAAACTCATGAACCATCATGACCTGAGCCAAAGTCGGACGCTCAACCGACTGAACCACCCAGGCGCCCCAATTTTTTAAAGCGCATAGGGGACTAGAACTAATTAAGTCTGAGAACTGCTGATCTAGTGTAACATGGGGCACGGGCCTTTTGGCTACTTAGAACAATGACTGTTGATGATTTGGGGTCTTGGGTCCCTTCTGGAATCTGGTGAAAATCACAGATCGTCTCTCCAGTAAAGCATGTGGTTTTGCATAAAATTTTGGGGTTTTCACACATCATTGGAGCCCATTAGTTCCTCAGAGGGTAAGGGAAGGTGAAACTCAGGGTACAAGGCCCAGGGAGCTACATCAGGGGTCACTGGTCTCTGTTGCAGCTACTCCGCTCTACAGTGTGGATGATGGACATGCTCTGCACCAATAAAACTTTACTGACACACAGGCAATGTGCCTGTGGGCTGTGGCTTCCAGTCCCAATCTAGACTCTAGGGGAATATACAGAATGTATACCCTGTATGCTATTTCCTGAAATTGAGCCACTTAAAAAACTAGACAAAGAGCCTGGGGTTATATCTTCTGGTTAAGATAAAATTTAGCTAAATTAGGGCAGCCCCCATATGCTTTGACAGTGAGCTGACAAAAGGTAAAATATCTTTTTTGAAGGTGATGGGCTCCCCAGGGGAGGGTGGACAAAGCCAAGGGCTCCCTCAGAAACTAAACTGGAGACAGATGTCTGTCCCCCACCTGGCGCATTACTAGAAATGCTCGTGACATCTGTATCATGTAAATTGCCACCAGTGCAACATTTTAAAATTCTGTCATGGTTGTAAAATAAAATAAAATAACATACAACGAACTCTGACCATGCTACGACAGGGATGAACCTCGGAAACATCACACCAAGTAAAATAAGTCAGACATGAAAAGCCACATGTTGTATGTTGTGTGATTTCACTTATATGAAATATCCAGATGGGCAAATCCATAGAAAGCAGACAGGTGGTTCCCAGGGACTGGGGTGAGTGGAGACTGACTATTCAATGGCACAGGGTTTTCTTTGAGGGTGATGATGTGTTTTGGAATTAGATGCAGGTAGAGACAGCACAACACTGATTCTACTCAATGCCACTGAACTGTACATTTGAAAATAGCTAATCTTATGTGGATTTTACTTCAAAACAAAATTTGAACATAGTACTCTTAGAACCTCCAAGACTATTCAACACAGTAACGTACTGTAAGGTAATTGAATTAGTTAACTAGCATTATATGTTGACAGATCCGTGCCAAGTAAATGTTGTCAGACGTCTGGAAGATGTGCTGTCTGATCTTGAGGTATTTTGATAATCACATCTTAAAGCTTCTCCTAACATGTGACAAAAGAGTTATATCAACAGTGTAAAGGAAAATACTCTCTGAAAACTCTAGAAAAAGAGGTACAGGAGTATATGGACCCAAGCCAGGCAAAGTGACTTGAATTGTTCCTATGTCAGTTACCAAACGGGGAGACCAGCAGATAGAGAAACAAACAGATCCCTCCTCAATCTACTCCAGGTGCCTTAAAGGTCAGATCCCACAACGCTGAGTCTCAGAGTGGTACTAAGGTGTTTTTTTTTTTTTTAATGTTAATTTATTATTGAGAAACAGAGAGCATGAGCATGGGAAGGAGAGACAGAGAGAGAGGGAGACACAGAATCTGAAGCAGGCTCCAGGTTCCGAGATATCAGCACAGAGCCTGACATGGGGTTCGAACTCACGAACCACAAGATCATGACCTGAGCCGAAGTCAGACGCTCAACCAACTGAGCCACCCAGGCGCTCCATAGCGTGTTGGTTTTGAATGAGCAACAGCAGCCTCAGGTCTAAGCTTAACCCCTAAGTCTGTGGCCGGAAGAAACGGAAGAGGACTGTCAGCAAATATGCAACAATTTGATGTGACCCCTTACACGTTTCTCCATAAAAGAATGGTGATTAAAACAATAATCAGTAAGTATAAAAACTATGCATGCTTCATGTCCAAAAAGAATGAAGAGACTTAAGTTGGAATCTGTAGAAAAAGGAATAAAGCTTTCTAGAAAAAAAAATCCTCATAAACTGAAAAATTACAGGGGAAAGAAGCAAACTCTGGATCCATTAAAACAGACTAAATCCATGTAAAATTAATAAAGGCCTATAAATTGGCAGGGCCTGTCCTTCACGCTCTGGTGGCCCTCATTGAGGCTTTACTACAGCAAAGAAATTAAATTAAGTGTGTGTGGTGGGGGGGAGGTGTAAGTTCAATTGTCATACTTTGTTAAAATACACAAACTTCTTTTTTTAAGTTTATTTATTTTGAGAGAGTGCACACATGTGTGCAAGTGTGGGAGGGGCAAAGAGAGGGCGAGACAGAATCCCAAGTAGGCTCTGCGCTGTCTGTGCAGAGCCCAACGTGGGGCTCGAACTCATGAACCATGAGATCATGACCTGAGCTGAGATCAAGAGTCAGATGCTTAACCGATTGAGCCCCCAGGTGCCCCAAAACACACAAAATTCTTGAAATCAAAGTATGGACAATCCAGTAGAAAATCAAATAAAGTCTCTAAACTACAGATAAAGTCTAAAACATTTTAACTGTGACCTTGAAAAAAAATCACTTACATAATTTGGGCACCAAGACTGCCCATATACAAAAGGAAAAAAAGTTCTTGCAATGCCTTCGGTAGAGACTTAACACGACAGAATCCTCAAGGCCAAATTCCAAGGGGCGGTCAGCACAACCACATGGGTCAAATACATAAACTTGCTCCAGTTTTCCGCTTTGGTATCCAGCAGGCCGGGGGTGAGGTTAAAATCCACTCTCGGACCTCCCCCCTGTGCACTAACCACGAGGTCCTCTTCCGCTGGTTAAGCACTGAGCCCTTCCCCTTCCCTCCCCTCCTGTGGTGGGTGCATCCTGCCTGGGCAGCACGCTGAGCCACCGGGGTCATCCAGAAACTTCCGGCCGCACTGCCCACTGAGCTCCCTCTTGGTTTCTGAGCCAACTCTCTCAGTCTTCTTGTCTCTCTGGGCAGCCCTTCTCGGTCTCCGTCTTTGCTTTTACCCCCCGAGTTCTGCCCTCAAGCCTCTGCTCTTTGCCCTACACACTCCTCCCAAACCATCTCTCTCCTGTTGGAAACCTGCTCACCAGCCTCCCACTACCATGAGGACAAAAGCGAGCATGTTCTTCCTGAGCCCCAGAAGACCCTGCACAACCTGACTCCAGTTCCCTCAGCAGCCTCCCACAGGCCACGTTCCCCTGACTCTGCACTTTCCGTAGGCAGCCGCATCTGCCAATTCTGGGGACTTATCACCGAGCTTGTTCCTGCTGCCCAGGGGACCGCAGCTGTCTGGCTGCCCTCCCCACCTCACTCGGTCTGGAGAATTCAGCCCACACAGCATCAGTTCCCGTTACTGTGGCTTTGCCATCACTGCCCCAGTATCCGGCGCCACTCACCCACCCCATACGTTCCCAGAACCTGTGCCTCTCCCCAGCCCTTATCCCAACTGTAGTAAAACGGTCGTGCTTGTCTCACTGCTAGGACATCGGCTCCAAACCCACACGTGTCTGCTCACCATCAACCCCCAGCACCGTGTACACTACCTTCCTTGCACAGAGAAACCTCTGAATTTATTGAATAAACGATGAAACCCACCGGCTACCATGGTTTCCACTACATTTCAAAACAGGCGTGTGCTTCCCGAAGCCCCTCTTCTGAGCTGCGGATCCGTATGTCCGACCAGCCAGGAGATTCCTCTCTCCTCTCATCCCTACTGCGTTGTTTTCCCACGTGAACCTGCTCTTCCTTCTACAGTTCCTAATTTGGTCAATGATATCACCACCTGCTCAGGTACCCGAGCCGCGTCTGAATAGTTCAGTGAAGGTCCTCCCTCTGCCTCCTCTCATCCTTCTCATTCCGACAGAAAATCTTTGATGCAAGTCTTCACCTCTTCCCACCTAGATTATTACAACAGCTTCCTAATTGGTCTCCCCTGCAGCCCTGACCGCTCTGATCCAAATCCTCCTCTCCTCTTGACAAAACACAAATGTGGTCACATCACACACACCTCGCCTTCTCAAAAACTTTTTATGGCTCCCATCAGCTCCTGGATAAACCATACAGTCCCCAGCACGGAATACAAGGCTGCTTGTGCAGTGTTCCCTTCCTTGACTCTCAATTCCACCTGCTAGCCACAACGGATTCGTGCTCATGCTCAAAAGCGCTACCTTCCCCGCTTCATCGACAAGTTGCTAGTTTGCCCAAAACGTTCTTCGCTCCTCGTTCACCGGCTGCTCGCGTTTCCGCAGAGGCACGGTTCACTCCGCTGTTCGCTCGGTGCCTCCATTTCGTCAGACACCCGTCAGGTTCCCACCTGCGTGCCTCCCTGCAGGGCCCCCAGGGCCGGAGGCCCGGCGGAGACCCCGCCGCCCCCGTGACCTTTGCGCCCAGCGCCCCCCTACCCCCGCCTCCCAGCGCTCCCCGGCCCCCAGGTACGCAGAAGGGACTCGGCGGCAGGCGACACCGCAGGCCACCTACCATTCTCCCCGGCGCTCCCCAGCTTCTCGCCGGCTCCGGTCGTCTGCGCAGGGGCCCCGGCTCGGCCGCGCTGTCCTCGTCCTCGGCGTTCGCTCCCGGGACACCTGCCGGGGAAGGGGCGCAGGGGCACAGAGGCAGGTCCCGCCAGGGGAACTCCATCACCCGGCGTGCACAGGGCCACCCAGAGGCCCACGACACCCCTCAGGCCCCGCCCCTCTCCAGCGTGCACTGCGTCGCCCGGGGGCCCATGGGACCCCACCTCCCTCTCTCCCTCCTCACTGCTGCGTGCACAGCGCCGCCCAGCGACAATGTGACTCGCGGGCATCGCTCCCGCCTCCGACCCGGCACTGCGCTGCCCGGGGTCCGACGGCACCCAGGCCGGCCCCGTCCTACAAATCCTGACGCGCACTGCGCCGCCAGGGGGCCGACGGGACCGGGGTCTGCCCCGTCCTACAAATCCCGATGCGCACTGCGCCACCGGGGGCCGACGGGACCTAGGCTCCGCCCCTTTCAGGGGGACGCGTTTCGGTGTGGGCAGCGTCCGCCGCGGCGGCCCTCCTGAGAGGGCGACGGACAGCCAAGACCCTCCCCGCGCCCGACCGCGTCCTCGTCCTCGTCCCCTCCCGGTCCCCGCCCTGGGGGTGGGCCTGCCGCCTGGAGAGGGATGCGGGTAAGGTGCGTCCCCGTCCGCTCCTTGGCTCGCAGCGCCGGAGAACCAGACGCACCGCTGTCGGGCCTCGTCCAGGTGAGCGCTGCTCGAGGTTCGGGCGAAAGGCGCCGGGCCTCGAGGCTCCCTCCGGGGGGGGTCTCCCCTTCCGGGGGTCCCCTTTCCTGGTCTCCTCCTCGGTCTCTGTCCCCGGTGTCTTCCTCCCCGGATCTCGCACCCGGGGTACCCACCCGCCCCCGGCCTCCCCTTCCCGGGTCTCCCTCCTCGGTCTCCGTCGCCGGGGTCTCCCACCCGGGTGCTCCCTCCCCGGTCCTTTTCTCCTCCCTTCCCGAGGGTATCCCCTCTCCCGGACTTCCTCACCAGTTTCTCCTCTCTCGTGTCGGGGGCTGCCCTCGGGGTCTCCCTTCGTTCCCTTCCGAGGCCTCACGCAGATTCGAGTCCCGCTCTCCATTTCTACTCCTGCGTGGAGCGTGGAGGAAGACTGCTTCTAAAGACGGGTTCTGGCAGTGGTTCTGGAGGGCTGTGAGCGGGACAGTGGTGGGGTGTCCCGCCTCTTGCACCGCCACGACTTAAAGTTTATGGGTAAAACTGGGGAAGCTGCCAAAGTAAACGGTTGGCATGTCGGTTCATAGGTTCCCCAAGCAGAGGCTCTACAGTTCTCACCGGTGTAGTGGCTACTCTAGTTAACGGGAGGCACACGGAAGATCCAACGCGGCCTGCCACCGCTGTGCCTCCCCGCCAGGCCTCCACCTCCTGGCAGAGGGAGGGGAGACCCGCTGAGGGCTGGATTTCAGAGGCCAGCTCACCTTCCCAGCAGCATAAGCTGGGAGGTGCCATCCCCAGTGGTGTGAGGGTGCCAGCCAGTGGTCTCCTTCACTGGTCCCCTTTTAGCCTGGGCCTGCCTTCGTGGTTCCAGAGAAAGAGCGAGCGCAGGTAGCTGATCTCTGACCTTCTTTTCAGGCTCTGCCTCTGGGTCCTTTTTGGATCTTGCTTGGTAGCACCTGAGTAAACATAAGTAATGGTTGAACACTTTTTGGGAACGCGGTTAGGCTTTGATCACATTTGTTAGTTTACATAATTACCTAGGTATAAGGTAGTTCTGCTTTTTCCTGTTTAAACGTTTTTCTGATCATTCTTTGGATCAGAGTGTCTTACTGGTTCGTTTTTTTCTTTTAATACCAACTTTTTAAAACTTAGTACATCAGTGGTTGGATTACTTAATGGAATAATGGTTTTGTAGTTCAGTTAACATCAAGTACTTTAAAGCTTCTTAATATCTGTAAAAATTTTTCTTTCTCTTTCCTTCCTCTCTCCCTTTTGTAACTTATTCTCTAATTCTTTTTCTAATTAGATATGAATCTGGAAGTTGTATTTATAAGATTATAAGTATTTTATCTTTTAAGAATTATGCTTTTATCATTCAATTTGTTCACATTTAAAATATGGTTTTTGTGGTCCCTGTCAAAATAACTCCAGCATTCTTCACAGAGCTAAAACAAACAATCTTAAAATTTGTATGGAACCAGAAAAGACCCCGAAGGGCCAAAGCAATCTTGAAAAAGAAAACCAAAGCAGGAGGCATCACAATCCCAGACTTCAAGCTACACTACAAAGCTCTAATCATCAAGACAGTATGGTACTGGCACAAGAACAGACACTCAGATCAATGGAACAGAATAGAGAACCCAGAAATGGACCCACAAACAATGGCCAACTAATCTTTGACAAAGCAGGAAAGAATATCCAATAGATTAAAGACAGTCTCTTCACCACGTGGTGCTGGGAAAAGTGGACAGCGACATGCAGAAGAATGAACCTGGACCACTTTCTTACACCAGACACAAAAATAAACTCAAAATGGATGAAAGACCTCAATGTAAGACAGGAAGCCATCAAAATCCTCGAGGAGAAAGCAGGCAAAAACCTCTTTAATCTTGGCTGCAGCAACTTCTTATTCAACACATCTCTCTACAAGCAAGAGAAACAGAAGCAAAAACGAACTATTGAGACCTCATCAAAATAAAAAGCTTCTGCACAGTGAAGGAAACAATCAGCAAAACTAAAAGGCAACCGACAGAATGGGAGAAGATATTTGCAAATGAAAAAGCAGATAAAGGGTTGGTTCCAAAATTTATAAAGAACTTACCAAGCTCAACACCCCCCCTGAAAAATATAAATAATCCAGTGAAGAAATGGGCAAAAGACATGAATAAACACTTTTCCAAAGAAGACATCCTGATGGCCAACTGACACATGAAAAGATGCTCAACATCACTCATCATCAGGGAAATACAAATCAAAACCACCATGAGATACCACCTCACACCTGTCAGAATGGCTAACAGTAACAACTCAGGCAACAACAGATGTTGGCAAGAATGTGGAGAAAGAGGATCTCTTTTGCATTGTTGGTGGCAATGCAAGCTGGTGCAGGCACTCTGGAAAACAGTATGGAGGTTCCTCAAAAAAATAAAAATGGAACTACCCTATGACCCAGCAATTGCACTACTAGGAATTTACCCAGGGGATACAGGAGTGCTGTTTCGAAGGGGCATATGCACTCCAATGTCTATAGCAGCGCTATTAACAATAGAGTATGGAAAGAGCCCAAATGTCCATCGATGGATGAATGGATATAGGAGATGTGGTATCCATATACAATGGAGTATTACTCGGCAATCAAAAAGAATGAAATCTTGCCACTTGCAAGGATGTGGATAGAACTAGAGAGTATTATGTTAAGCGAAATGAGTCAGAGAAAGACAAATATTATATGACTTCACTCATACGAGGGCCTTAAGATACAAAAAAGATGAAGGGGCTCCTGGGTGGCTCAGTTGGTCGGGCGTCCGACTTCGGCTCAGGTCACGATCTCACTATTCGTGGGTTCGAGCCCCGCGTCGTGCTCTGTGCTGACAATGTGGAGCCTGCTTGGGATTCTCTGTCCCTCCATATCTCTGCCCTTCCCTCTCTCTCTGTCTCTCTCTTTCTCAGCAATAAACCTTAAAAATATTTTTAAATAGGGGCGCCTGGGTGGCGCAGTCGGTTAAGCGTCCGACTTCAGCCAGGTCACGATCTCGTGGTCCGTGAGTTCGAGCCCCACGTCGGGCTCTGGGCTGATGGCTCAGAGCCTGGAGCCTGTTTCCGATTCTGTGTCTCCCTCTCTCTCTGCCCCTCCCCTGTTCATGCTCTGTCTCTCTCTGTCCCAAAAATAAATAAACGTTGAAAAAAAAAAATTTAAAAAAAAATTATTTTTAAATAAAAAAGTAAATGGGGCACCTGGGTGGCTCACTAGGTTAAGCATCCAACTTCAGCTCAGGTCATGATCTCACGGTTCATGAGTTCGAGCCCCACTTCAGGCTCTGTGCTGTCAGTTCAGAGCCTGGAGCCTGCTTCAGATTCTGTGTCTCCCTCTTTCTCTGCCCCTCCCCCACTCACGCTCTGTCTCTATCAAAAAATGAATAAACATTAAAAAAATTTTTTTTAAAAGATACAAAAAAGATGAACATAAGGGAAGGGAACGAAAAATAATATGAAAACGGGGACAAAACATAAGAGACTCTTAAATATAGAGAACAAACAGAGGGTTGCTGGAGGGATTGTGGGAGGGGGTATGAGCTAAATGGGTAAGGGGCATTAAGGAATCTACTCCTGAAATCATTATTGCACTGTATGCTAACAACTTGGATGTAAATTAAAAAATTAAGACGTTATTTAAAAAATATGAGTTTTAAGTTAAATTCTTCACAAATTAGATTGAAGTAGGTTATTTCCATTGGGGAGTTTGCTTCCTAAGACCTTTCCACGAGCACCTCTTTTGTTTCCTGTTCATTTCCTGTGTTGTACTGAATCTGGAAGTGTTGCTGGTATCACAAAGAAATTCTAACTTGATGCCATTTCCTACAACTCACCCTTATATTTTTCTTTTTCAGAACAAGGTAAATAACCAGTTTGGGCTGGTTAATGTTGCTCCTGCCACACCCCTGCTGCTTGCTCGGAATCTTCCACACACAGCACCAGGCACTGCATTGGGTACCAGGTCAGTACTGCATATGGAGTGGCCCCGGTTCACTGAGTGCATGGGGGCGGGGGTCCTTCCAAAGAGCTGGGTTGGAGCCTGGCTGGGCTGGCCTCTGCCCCACAGACAGTGGCTGCTGTCCTGGTGGGTTGAATAAACTTGATTCTTTCTCAGCAGTTTGATTGAGAAAATTGGAGACACTGGGTCTGGAAGGTCCAGAGGAAGAGAGGGCATGGGGGACCCCGTGGCTGCATGTGAGGAGAAGGCTGGGAGGCAGAGCCAGGAGATTTTCAAATTGTGGCCATTGTAGAAAATTGGGCAAAGTAGAGGCGTCGCCCCTCCCTCTGCTTTTCCTCCTCTCCGCTGAGCTCCCTGCAGGGACTTCAGCGACCCCAGTGCTCTAGGGTTCTGTGGGTCCTGATAGCAGATGTCTAAGGAGACAGTCCCTTTGCATACCCTGTGGTGCTCATAGCACTCAGAGATAGAGGCCTGTGGGAGAGAGCTTTACTTGGGTGCCTTAGCTCTGAGAAAGGCCAGTCTTAGACTGTGTTATTGTGCTTTGCTCGTGAGTTTTTATCCACTAAATGACATGTGACACTTATGAATTACTAAGCACTTTTAATAGAGTAAAAGTATGTGATTTCTATATAATATGACGAGTTAAAAGCATTGGAAATTTTTTGGGGCGCCTGGGTGGCTCAGTTGATTAAGCTTCCGACTCTTGATTTTGGCTCAGTTTGTGAATTGAGCCCTTGTGTTGGGCACTGGGCATGAAACCTGCTTAAGATTCTCTCTCCCTCTGCAGTCCCTGTTCACGTTCTCTCTAAAAAAAAAAAAAGAAAGAAAGAAAAAGAAAAAAATTGGGCAAAGCTGTGGAGATATATTTTATTTTTTTGTGTAAGTGTTCATTGTTGCAGGGGCAGAGGGGCAGAGAGAGAAGGAGACAGAGGACCTGAAGTGGGCTCTGGGCTGTCAGCACAGAGCCTGATATGGGGCTCACACTCACGAACCCGGGGATCATGGCCTGAGCCAAAGTCGGACATTCGACCGACTGAGCCACCCAGGTGCCCCATGACATATTTTAAGTAATGTTGAAATATGTGTAAGTAGAAACTTTGGGGACTAGTTGTATTCCAAGTACTGATTTTGTCATTGCTCTAAATGAAAAGTGACATTGGGTTTTCATGTAGCAGAGACATCTTGAAGACCTTCGGCTCTGGTTGAGGGCATTTCCTAGTTTAAATAGAAGAAGTGTCAGGTTAGTGGAAAACAGTAAGCATTTGTGTTGAATTTTTAAAACTGTATTTTGAGATGCTTATAGATTCATATACCGTTATAAGAAATAATACAGAGAAATCCTATAGATCCTTCACCCAGATTTCCCCAGTGGTAGCTCCTGATTAAAAATAGAGTCTAAGCAGAAGATTGCATCTATTTGACCCACTCACCTTACTCACATGGCATGTTTTACAATCTGCCATTTCTGTCACGTGTTGATTCCTGTGGCCGCCAGCGCCATCAAGACACAGACCATTTCTATCCCACGGGGTCCCTCCTCCCTCTTCCCTGACAGCTACTCCATCTCTACAGTTAGTCCCTGAACAGTGCTGTACGTGGAATTGTAGGGTGTGTGGGATCAGCCCTCCTTGCAGCCTTGAGGTCCACCCAGGTTGTATCAGTGACTCAAGGTATAGAAATTCTAGAATTTGTTGTAAAAATATAATAAATCAAAAGTGTCATTTTTGTAATTAAAAACAATAATAACAAAATAGCACTAGAGCTAAAAAAGTTTATTATTTACTCAAGAAAAAGCATGCTATAATTTAGTAGTTTACAGGATTTGGTAGCCAAGTTTAAAGGTAAGATGAAATGAATTTATGAAAAAGTGATTGATGTTTTCAGAGTCTGTAAATAATTTCAGTGTCATGTCCACATGTCCATGACTTGAGCTTATTTGAGTGGAAATATTAGTATGACCACAATTAAAGTTCTCAATAATTTCTCGTAAAAATTAATAGTCCTTTATGTGTCATAGGGTAGAGTTATAACTATTTAATTTCAAGAATTTGTTTAAGGAAGGAACCAGAAATGAATGAAGGGGTGTTTGTTGTTCACACACAGACTGTGTGGCAGGTTATTTGTCTGAAGTTTGAAATCCATAAAAGAATCATTTTTTGAGATCTTTTAGGGAAAATGGGAAACATTAGCAAAGCATCAGAAATGTCTGTCTTGGTTCTGAAAATACTAGAAAAGTATGTATTTATCAACATTGAATTCTTTCTCTCCCCTGGAACAATAGAAGTTCAGCAGTGAAATGAGTTATTAAGATAACAGATTAACTATCTTGCTAGGCACTACTGAGATTGGGTAATCATTTATTTATTTTTAAGGTGGTAACGCTTACTTAAGTTGTATTAAAGCTGTAACAAAGGGGCACTTGGGCGGAGCATCCATCAGACTCTTGATTTCGACTCAGGTCATGACCTTGAGATTTGTGGTATCAAGTCCCCGCCTCTGCACTGGCCTCTGCACTGACCTGGAGTACCCTGCTTGGGATTGTCTCCCTCCCTCTCTCTCTGCCCCTCCCCACCTCATGCACATGCGCGGGTGCACTCTCACGCTCTAAATAAACATTTTAAAAAATTGTAATATAAAGTTGGGTAATTTAGACAGCACATTGTCACTTATCCTAACAAGTTAGGGGAAAAAGTGAAACATTGTAGGTAAATAAATTCTCTGTGACATTACAAACTGATGTATCAAAAAATGTATTGAAATTGAACAGTTTCCTGACTTTATAACCAGAATATTGAGGTAGAATGTAGTTTTTTCTTGGTGACTTTTGATGGGTAGGTTTCCCTGCTGTCCTCCAATAGTGGTATTTTTGGTGTCTACGGAAAGGTGTAGTTCAGTCCTCACCAGACTCCCTGGGCTGCTAGTCTTTGCCAGGTTCTTGTGCTGGTTTTTCAGAAGCTCTGTTTTATCTCCACTTTCTATTGGCTGTCATTTTTGTTTTGGAATTTTCTGCCTAGATAAGCCACACTCTCATTTTTTCTGCATCTGATCTGCTTTGCCTGGGAAACCAGAATAAACTTGTTAGAATTGGGATTACTAGTAAAACTGAGGTATAGATACTTGTTTTAGTAAACACTTTAATGATTAGTTTATATTAATATTTTGTTTTCTTTAATTTTTTTAATGTTTATGTCTGAGAGAAAGAGAGAGAGCACAAGCAGGGAAGGGGCAGAAGGAGAGGGAGACACAGAATCCGAAGCAGGCCCCAGGCTCTGAGCTGTCAGCAAAGAGCCCGACACGGGACTTGAACCCACAAACTGAGATCGTGACCTGAGCCCAAGTTGTACGCTCAACTGACTGAGCCACCCAGGCACCCCTGATATTTTGTTTTCTTTAAACTGTAGGTCTTGTGTAAATGGTAGGTTTGGGTTTTTTCTTAAATGTTTATTTTGGAGAAAGAGAGCACACAGGAGAGCATGTGGGGGAGGGGTGGAGAGAATCCCAAGCAGGCTCAGCACTGTCAGCGCAGAGCCCAGCTCAGGGGCTCAAACCCATGGACCGTGAGATAATGGCCTGAGCTGAAATCAAGTGTCAGATGCTTAACTGACTGAGCCACCCCGTGTTTTTTCTTTTTTGACGTAACTACTGGTGCCCAGAGATCTAGTTGCCAGGTTCAGTGGTGTTTTTAGGGTGTGTCTCTCTTGCCTGTCTTGTGTTTTATTACCTCTTCCTTCTTTGCTCTGTATTTCCTACCTTTGGAGTCATTGCTTCGTTGTGACCTTGCTAACACCTGCAGCAGCTTGTACCTGCTCCTTGATGACTCTGTCCACTGGAAGATGCAGTCCTGTTCTTCGAGTGTGATCTGGGCACCGCAGCCGCAGCACCCCCTGCTGCCTGCACCAAAGCCTTCACCTCATCACAGCCAGGGTCCTGTGTGTGCTTCACTTGCTGGGGTAGTCATACAGGTGCTTGGGCTCTTCCTGAAGAGAGGAAGAGAAGGAGGCTGAATTTGGGAGATAGAAAGTGCTTGAACATTTAGTAAAACCCTAGTGATCCAGCCATGATTGTGTTTTGTGATTTTCTTTTTCTGTGTTTGACATCTTGTTAGCATTAAACTGTGACTTTGGAAATTTGGCAGAATTCCAAATGATTTTGGAAAGAAAACAGTACAGTAAGCTAGTAGCAGCTCAGACAGTTTTATTTCAGAAACGACGTGGAGCGTGTTTCCTCCAGGCAGTTCACTGATCTGTGATAGGGGAGTTGATGGTGTTTTCTGGCCTTAAATACTTGGATCCTCTTTTTTTTTTTTTTTTTTTTTTGTTAAGAGAGAGAGCATGAGCAGGGGAGAGGAGCAGAGAGAGAGAGTCTTAAGCAGGCTCCACACTCAGCATGGAGTCCATTGCAGGGCTCGATCTCTTGACTCTGGGATCATGACCTGAGCCAAATTCAAGAGTTGGTTGCTTAACCGACTAGCCACCCAGGTGCCCCAATACATGGATCTCCTTAAGTAGAATTGGTTTTTGTCTTTGGCACATGGTAGATTTAATAAATAAACGAAGCTGATTTTTCTTTAAAAAAATTGCCTTTAATTTCAATGTAACCTTTAGTCTCAAGTCTTTACCAGGGCTTATACTTTAACATTTAGTATTCGATTTTAATCCAGGTGTGATGAATAGTTCAGGTATTAATATTTATCTAGGAAAAATAACATCTACAAAAAAGTGATAGTTTTTTGGATGTAATTATTTAATACTTTAACTCTGATCTCAATAGTAACGAATCATTGTTCAACTATATGTAGCAATAAATCTCTTTTTCAGCTGAAGATGTGTGTCTAAAATGCAAGCTCAGCTGAGCAGGAACCTTAGGACGGCCTTGCCCTGCCCTCTAAAACTGGATCATGAAGGTGCTGGGAAGAAATTACTTCTGGGTGTTGCTTCCACTGCTTCGCTTGATGGCAGATGCTGCGGAACATGAAGAGGTGGCAAAACATGCCATCAAATTGCACCGAGGGAAAGGGGCGGCCATCACTCAGAGGAAGCAGTGGGTCCTCGATGGTTGCAGGAAGCTCTCCGGGCTTCTTCGCCAAAAGACTGTGGTTCTTAACAAACTGAAAAGTGCAATCAGAGCCGTAGAAAAAGACGTTAGCCTGTCAGATGAAGAGAAGCTGTTTCAGGTGCATACGTTTGAAATTTTCCAAAAAGAGCTGAATGAAAGTGAAAATTCAGTGTTCCAGGCCATCTATGGACTGCAGAGAGCCCTGCAAGGAGATTACAGAGATGTTGTGAACATGAAGGAGAGCAGCAGGCAGCGCCTGGAGGCACTGAGAGAGGCTGCGATTAAGGTCAGTCCTGTCCCACCCTGAGCCAAGGAGCAGGTCAAGTAGAGGTCAAGGGAGAAGGCAGCTGGTGCTGATGCTTCAGCAGGTGTAGTCTGGCAGGGGCATCCATTCTCAGCAGTGCACACGTGGATTTCCCCTCCTTGTGCACCGTATCTTAGCACAGTTGCATTTCACCACTTCTGGGAGTGCCAATGCTTTTCTGTGTTGAGATCACAAGGTAATTATACTAGTTACTCAAGTTATCCCAATAAGCTGATGTATATGAAGTATGTGGTAAATATACTTGTAACTGCAGTCAACATTTTGAGTTTCTGACAAGAATGCCTTTTGGTGTGAAGGTTGGCTGTCTTTAATGCCCATCTACTGAAAACAAAAATACTAAAATTAGTTTTAATATATACTTTTGAAATAAGGATCGTGATGAAATACACTTTTAAAATGAGATAAAACTATTACTATACCAGATGTGATATTATTTATATATATTTTTTTTAATGTTTATTTTTAGAGACAGAGACAGAACACAAGCAGGGGAGGGCAGAGAGAGAAGGAGACAGAATCTGAAGCAGGCTCCAGGCTCCGAGCTGTCAGCACAGAGCCTGACACGGGGCTCTAACTCATGAACCATGAGATCAGGACCTGAGCCAAAGTCGGATGCTTAACCGACTGAGCCACCCAGGCGTCCCTAAACTCCTTTGTTTTAAAGAATAGTGGTATTGATTTGAGGTAGTTTTACGATAAAATAGAGAACTAACATGCATTGAGTGATGTTGATCCAAATATGTATGCTTTCTACATGCAGTTTTTGCCTCACATCTCAGGCTAGGTTCTGGAGGTCACAGCTACGAGAGAGGGGTTGGGTGGTGTTGCCTAGAGAGAGGTCTGTCAAACAGTTACACTTCTCCTTGGGACTGTCTTGCTGCTTCTCTGTTCTAGCTATGCCCCACCCCTTTAAAGTATGAACATATACTTTAATAGTAAGGATGTTGATTTGATTGATAGCTTGAGTTTAAATATGATGGCATAAAACGCAGTGGTATTATTGACACCATCCATCAGTTTTCCAAGTAATGCTGTCAGATTCTTCTGGAACAGTTTTTCCTCTGTAACTTGGAATTTGTGTGTATCCTACTTAGAAATGTTTAGCTCAAGAATCAAGTATCACAGGTGTTTTTAGAGTACAGCTGGACCTCCATACACAGTAGGCATGATGTCTGGAATAAAATCTGTTCAGTGAGGATTGTGTATGAATAGTTGACCTTCAGAATTTATCAACAGTAGTAGATTACGTTTGATGACGCGTGCGTACAAATAGGCTTCCCTAAGCATTTTGCTAAGCTCCATCATGTTTGGGTGATACAGGACACCTGACCTTCTCTCCTTGACTGGAGCTAGCATTACACGTTTATAAATGTATTTGACAGCAAGAGCATGTTGGCTTGCATGGTCCAGCCAGGCCAGGCACCTGAATGAAGTCCTGGTGTGGCCTATTTCTTAATAAACCCCACACTTCATTTCTCACCAATAAACAGGAAGAGACAGAATATGTGGAACTTCTGGCAGCAGAAAAACACCAAGTTGAAGCCCTCAAAAATATGCAACATCAAAACAAAAGTTTATCCATGCTTGATGAAATTCTTGAAGATGTGAGAAAGGCAGCCGATCGCCTAGAGGAAGAGATGGAAGAACATGCTTTTGATGACAATAAATCAGTAAGTAGCATTCCAGAACAATCTCCTCTTTGCTCGGGCTGCTTGCCGAGAGAAAGTATGGTGGAATTTATCGGCTGTTTTCCGTGTGGACTGACGATGGAGATAAAACCAAACACTTTCGTATCCCAGAGAACGATTTGGTTCGGTTACACAGAAGTACACTATACACCTGTCGTTTTGCCTTATGTTTTTGTCAGTGCCCCCCAGGGGCTCATGTCTGTGCCCCGCTTCCGTGTTCAGGTGGATTGAGACTCTGGGCTCCAGAAAGCGTGCCCTGGGATAGTCAGGTGTCGGTGCTGTTCTGCCCGGGGGGAGCCATATGCTCCTGAGATGAATCGTGTCTGAGGCAGGCATTCGGACTCCCCACTTGCTGTGACGTGTTTAGATTCTCTGGGAAGGACGAGATGAGTGCCGAAAACGGACTGTGAGTCCTGAGGACTCAGAAAAGGATGCGGCAATTAGAGCAAAGGCGAGTGCAGTTCGGGGTGGATGAGCACTGAGCGAGGCTGTCCTGAGCGTGTCCGTGGTGCCAGGGGAGGACACGGGGCTGTCTTTTGAAGGTGGTGCTTTTTCTTCACTGCTTACCGAGTGCTCGTGCGTCAGGGCGTCAGGCTGTCGCCGCCGCAGCTTTTCCAGTGCAGCTCCCCCGCTGTTGGCTCAGGATCCCCGCGGGTCCCACGGGCGAGGGCTTGGCCCAGCACTGCACCCTCTGCTCCAGGCACTGATAATGGGCTCTGGGTTTTCACCTCGGAGGGTCCCACGACCCCTCCTCAGGCTCTCAGAACCCAGGAAGACCATCTGTTTGCCAGGTTACCAGGTCGCTGCAAAGGGTGCAGTCAGAAACAGCCGGGTAGAAGAGGTGAAAGCATGTGCGCAGGGCACTGCGTCCTGTCCGGGCCCGCTGCCCTCCTGGCGGGGCGCGTCCGTGTGTTGGGCACCCGGAAGCTCCCCGAACCCCGTGCTCCAAGCGTGTCCCGGAGCTGCCTTGTGCAGGCTCGCGATTAGCTTCACCTCCGGCCCCTCCCTGCCCCGAGGTCACGTGGCTGCTGTTCCTGGTGACCAGCCTCATCCTGCAGTCATCTAGTGGCTTTCTGAACGTCACCTTGCTGGCACAAACTCAGGAGAGGCCGCAAAGGGCTTGTCGGGTGTACCCGTTGTTCCTTATGCTTGGGGAGGCCACGCTGGTTGTGGGGCTGCGGGCCAGGAAGGGGGGTGAAGACCAAACGTATGTTTCTTGTTACAGATCGTACCCTAAATCATTAAAGTGGGTGTCTGGACGTAATAGAAATCCTAAACGCCTTCATTCTCAGTTGGCCCTTGTAACTGAAGCAGCTTTCCTGACTTGTGCTAATGAACATCTGTGGACCTTTCGTCATACCTGACAGAGTGCTAGAAATACTTCTATCGCTCTTCTGTACAGAATTTACGCTCTAAAAATTGAACTTGAAAACATTTCATGGGTTTAATTACATGATGTTGGTTATTTTTACAGGTGAAAGGGGTCAATTTTGAGGCAGTTCTCAGAGTGGAGGAAGAAGACGCCAATTCCAAACAAAACCTCACAAAGCGGGAAGCGGAGGATGATTTGGGTCTTAGCATGCTGATCGACTCCCAGAACAACCGCTATATCTTGACCAAGCCCAGAGACGCGACAATTCCACGTGCAGATCGCCACTTCCTAAAGGTAGTCTGTCTGCTTGCTCCCCTCTTGAAGTCCCCTCTCCCACCTTCCCACTTCCAGGTACTAATGTAAAGTAAGCTTTATTTTCTGAGCCTCATATTAGGATGCATGACCTTCCTCCTAACAGAGAGATTCTACTAGAATTTCCTATATTTTCCATGACTTGAAACACTTTCTCTTAATTTTTAATTTTTTCCGAACAGAACGAGGCATTTTAATACTTAGAATGAAAATTAACGTTGCTTTTGAGAATTTGGAAGCCTTTTTGAAGTCAGGAGTCCCTACAGTGGGCTCAAACTTTGTCACTAACACGGAACATCTGATGAGGTGGAGAAGCTTTGGCTAAGGTATCATCTGTGTAGACACGGGTACGGGATGAGATCCGGCTCCTCCAGAGGTGACTGACATTCCAGACCGAGTTAGCCACGCATCTGCTCCCTCTGAGGCAGCAAGTCTAATAAGAGGATGTGGAGTTATGTAAAGATTCGCAATCGACTGTGTTCTGGTTGGAGATCACTGTTTGGGTTTGGACCAGAGTGGGTAGCAGCTGTAGGAGTGGCCAGTGTGGCCTGCTCAGAAGGCTAGTGGGGTCTGGACACCCTGTCGGGGCTCCAGCAGCATTCCCGAAGCCACAGCTTGTGCTGGTCTTAAAGAGGGGGGCAGCGCAGGCCGAGAGGAAGGATGCTCCCAGTGGCTGATTACTGTACCAATAAACTCAAAGCAGGAAGATCAGCCCAGGGATAGCCTTCCTTTTTTACCACCAAAGTGGAAACTGGGAGGGGCCTAGTCTGCAGAACGTCTGCTTTCTCCAGTAATCAACCCTTTTCTTGCCAACTGTTACCTTAAATTTTTGTGTTTATTTCTGGTTTATTCTCCATTAGGACATTGTTACCATAGGAATGCTGTCTTTACCTTGTGGCTGGCTGTGCACGATGATAGGGTTGCCCACAATGTTTGGTTATATTGTTTGTGGCGTACTTCTGGGGCCTTCAGGACTGAACAGTATTAAGGTAAGAGCAACTGTTTTAGTATCTGTTTAACAAAATACTAAAGAAATGCTCATGAAGACCTAAAAGTTTTGAACTTGAATTAATAAAGATAGCATTTCCTTATAAACCATATTAAAGAAGATGCTCTTTAGAGTTTCATAAGAAATTCCTAAATCATAAGAAAGTAATTTTGTTAGTGAATGGATGACTTAACTAGAGAAGAAATCCCGTTTATGTCTTTATTTTTTTAATTAAAAAAAAGTTTTTTAAATGTTTATTTTTTTGAGAGAGACAGAGAGCATGAGCAGGGGAGGGGCAGAGAGAGAGGGAGACACAGAATCTGAAGCAGGCTCCAGGCTCCGAGCTGTCAGCACAGATCCTGACACGGGGATTAAACTTGTGAACTGTGAGATCATGACCTGAGGGGAAGCTGGCCACTTAACCGACTGAGCCACCCAGGGTGCGACAACCCCCTACTCTGTTCATGTCTTTAAACTGTTAGTTTTAAAAATTCTGTTTCCAGTAATAATGATGGATTGTGTTATTCAGACACTGAAAGCAACAAAAAATGCTGGGTTAAATGTATAATTTAAAATTTTTTAAAACATTGCAAAGCTAGTAAAGTAGTGGGGATTTTCAAGCCTAAATGTAGGATAATGTGAAAACCCCAGGACGTAGTGAGTGCTGAGGCTGTTGGCTGAACAGAGTGAAGTGACTTTCATCCTATATCGATGGCACTTGTTGGCAGTGAGGAACAGTTCCAAAGCTTTTGTGGGCTCCAAGATGTGTCCTGTAAATACGCACAATTCAGACGAAATGAAGAGATTGGCAAGAATAGGTGATGTGTCATATATCCAACACAGAAGCAGTGGTGCAGGTACTGGGAAACACACACGGGAGTCCTGGCACTTCCTAGTTGGGTACGACAGGAGCAGACGGATGGGGGGAGGTGTGGGCATGTGCTTGCAGCCTCACCCTCCTGCTGACGGGCACACCTTGTACCGGGCAGGAAACATCATCATCTCTAACTGAACTCAACAACACGTTCAACTGGCAGGGGCTACCGGCTGAAAGCCCAGGACCTTAGTGAGCAGGTGACCGCTGACTGACATGGGGTGGGGGGTGCTCTTGTGGGCTGGGCTCAACCTGGTGGGGTGGTCTCTGGGAAACACTGTTTTAATTCAATTTTCTGAATTCGTAATCTCCATACAGTTGAGAACAAAATGGTGTAAGTACAAAAAATTTTAAGTTGTAGGTGGAGAATCTCTGTCTTGTCCTGTCCCATCCCTCCCTTTCCAGAGTATTTATGAACAATAGTAAATACAAACGTATTTTCCTTTTTTCTTCAGAGCAAAGGTTGCTTATAAGCCAAGAATTCAGGCTGAATAATAATAGAGGCTGAGTAAGGTAATAAATACAACTGGAGGCTACCAATATTATAGTTCCTAACAAATTTGCTGTATCTTGGTAAATAACATAATTACAGTAAACCAGGATGAAGACCCAAGAGCATATTAGCCAAAACGGGAGATGGTTAATGGAGGAAGTGTGGCTGTACCAAAATATTTACCTTTTCCTAGTAGGAAGTTAATAGGCTTCTGTGTTACGTTGAGAAGTGCAGATTTAGGTATGTGACTTTCAAGTCATGAGTTTCAGCCTCATTTTAAAAAGGGAAGAAAAATAAAAGCAGTGAGGAAGTATAAAAACCAGGAGACGAAGGAGTAAGAGAAATCTTCTGTTACCACAATGAATATAAGTGGAATAAACTTGCCTGTGGAAAGATACAGGTTTGCAGATGATGTTAGGAAAAAGATGTACAGTAAGCAAAGTTCAAAGAGAACAGAATGAGTAAGTGAGGAGGCAGATGCCAGCAAATGGAGGGCAGGGCCTGTCCTCTCGGTGGCTGACAGGGTGCGTGTGCGTCCCTGCACAGCAGCTTGGTGCCTGGACATGTGGAGATCTGCTTGCTCTCTTCTTTCAGACGCTGAGTTCGTGGCTCAGTGGAAACCATGAGTGTAGATGATCTAGGGAGTACCAAATATAACCGTGTAAACAGCATTCTCTGCCATAACATAAAAGCATAAAAACAAACAGCAGATAAAGGACCAGAACCAACACAGCGCACAAGAACGCTGTATACCAGAACCTGTGGGATGTGGCCAATTCGGTTCTCAGGAAAGAAGTTTGTACCCATAGTCATGCACAGGCCCGTGCTGGCAGGCCAAAGGAAAGTGGGGCATCTTGATTAAAATGTCCAGCTCAGGTTCAGTGCCTCCCCATCCTCCAGAGAAAGTGAAGGAAGGAGGTAATGAAGAGCTCAGCCTGGAAACAGGTGAATTCGTGAGCTAGTTCTCAGAAAAAGAGATAAAAACAGTCCTTCAGCTAATCAAGAAAAAGGAAAAAAAAAACGTATAATCAGGAAGTTCAAGCTATGTCAGGGATAGAGGACATTCAGAGAACTAGTTTTAAAAAAAATACTGTGTTTTTTTTTTGTTTTTTTTTTTTTTTTAGGATAGTTCCACAGAGTATGTTAGTACAAGATTGTTCCTTGAAGTATGCTTCATTTGTTAGATACATTAAATTGTGTGGTTTTAAAATTTTGTTCCCAGTCTGTTGTGCAGGTGGAGACCTTAGGAGAGGTTGGCGTGTTCTTTACTCTGTTTCTTGTTGGCCTAGAGTTCTCTCCAGAAAGGCTGAGAAAGGTAAGGGCCTCACCAAGCTGTGTTATCGCCCCCAATTTAAACATCATGTGGTTTTAATTTATTTATTTTGTGTTTGTTCATGATTGGACTATCAAGTTAAGTATTTTAGAACAGAATATTCTTTTTATTTTTGGAATATAAATTCTAAAAGATAAAAAATACTAGAAAATGCAAATTCAATAAATGAGTAAAATTAGCTTTCATGTAGCTAATTCCAGAAAAGGTCTGAGAAATGATATGTTTGAAATTTAACATGTGGGGGTCCCTCCAAAAAGGTCCAAAACCGTTAGAGGCTGAACTATCTCAGGGATTGAATGTTTGTGTAAAATGAAAATATGTAAAAGACTTGTAGCAGTTAGGACCACGTGTATGAAGAAGTGTGAAACTAAGGGAAGCAACAGTTGCCTTCTAAATTTGTTTGCTTCTAGAACTATTACTTGGAATACTGGAGTATTGCAGAAATGAAAATAGCTGGAGTAAGTTGGAAGTGAGTTAATTAAAAGCTGTGTTTTTGGACGGACACCTCACAAAAGAGGATAGTTGATCACAAAGCCGATGGGAGGGCGGGGACAGAAGGGCAGGGAGGGTGACAGCAGTGCTGGTGGACCCCAGGCCACGCCGGCAGGTGGCTCTGGAGTCAGTGTGGGGGCTGGTCGGACAGCAGAGCGGCCTCGCACGACAACTGATGACCCTTCCCTTGGTGGAGCTGCCCTGGGTCTCCATCCCTAGGAAAGAATGAAGTACAAGGTTTTTCGTTAACCCTCGAATAGTCTTCAGCTTCTCGTTGTAGCATTTTTATGAAAGCGGAGGGGCAGCCTGGGTGTCTGACGGTTACACTGTCACAGCTCTTGAAAGGTATCATGCAGCCATAAAAGACGTGACAAGATCCGAGATAGTGAAGAGAAGTACATTGAGGCGCTGGCCTTAGTTCACCTTGTTACTCTTTGACCTCTCTTTTCTTGCTTCTCTTTTTTTCTGTTGGAAGCTCTGTTTGTCCACCTCCCGGTTACCATCACTTCCTTTAAACACTTCTCCAGATGCGCCTCCTCACGAAGCGTTCTGAGTCCCATTAGTGTTTTCTCAGGCACTTTTGTGTCTTTTTACGTGCTTCTGGCCTGACCTCCACGTGTTAAGTTCCAGACCCAGAGTTTAAAGGACCCTGCTCTCCTCCGCGAGCTGCGCTTGGGGCTGTGCCATGCCGGCAGCATGGCCAGGACCTGCAGCCGTGCGAGGAGCCGGGGACCTGTGGATGGGAAGGTCATCGTCTGCGGCCGTCCCCGCTCCTTGCTCCGCGCAGGCTCCTCTGGGCTTCCATGTGTGTTTAGTTGAGCGAGGCTGGCAGCCGATAGTGGCGGTTGCCTGTGGCTTGGGACAGAGAGGGGCAGAGTTCGGGTTCTGCACTGACCAGCCTTGTGGTCTCAGCAGAGTATCTCACGCCTTGGACGTTGGGGTCCTCGTCTACATGGCCGGGTTTGTTCTGGCCTAAACTGCTGTAATTTATATTTTTCACCACTCTAGCATTCACTGTTCAATGAGAACTTCATCCAGAGTCATGTGAACAGAGTTTTAACCTGTATGAAACTGCACGCTGTTGCTGGTGTGGTGCTGACTTGTAGGGCTTTGGGGTTTTATGCTGACGGGGGCTTACGTTTGTGCCTGGCGATGCAGCCTTAGGAGGGCTTGGCAAGGAGGGGGTGTGTGCATGTCAGGGAGAAAGTGTGCTGTGGTCTGAGAAGTGGAAGGAACCTTCCTGGGGACCCGGCACCTGTTTAGTGACTTTGGGGTGAGCTGGGGCCCCTCTGACATGAATCCCTCACTTGTCAGCTCCCTGTGACAGGCTTGCAGGAGGACGGCAGCCTCGCCCTTTTTAGGCCCCTGGGCTCAGACTGCAGATTTAACCATGCCTAATAAACTACGCTAGCAAGTGACAAATTTGTGTTTATCCAGCATAAATAGCGAGCAGGGTGTCAGAGCAGCCTGAAGTGACCGGTGCCATCGTGGACTTCCGTGTGCCCCTCATGACGGAAAGTCATTCACTGGGTTTTGAAATAATAATTGCTGGAAGGCCCTCTTGGATCCTCTGGGAAATCCCCAAAAGTCTGAGTGGAAACGGTTCAGAACACCAAGGTCTAGGAACTACTTAATTGTTGGCTCTGAGAACAGCCACAGTCATTTCTTCTGATGGCGCGTCCTGTTGGGTGTGTGCACCCCTGCCTCGCTGTGCTCTAGCTCCCCTTATGCTGCCGGCTCAGCTTTCATGTGCTAGCTCCCCGTTTCTGTCTCTCTGCCTGGGAGTTGTGTTTTCTCCTCTTTTTCTCCTTTTTTCTTTTTAACATTTGCTTTTTTGAGAGAGAGCTCGAGTGAGAGGGGGAGGGAAGGGAGAGAGAGAATCCTAAGCAGGCTCCACACTGTCAGCAGGGAGCCTAACTCGGGGCTCAATCCCGTGAACCATGAGCTGAGATCAAGAGTCAGAGAAACTCAACTGACTGAGCCACCCAGGCACCCCCTCTTCCCCTTTTCTCCTTATTTGTTCCCTCAGTAAACCCTTGCTCCAGACGCTGGTGGCTACTGACTATGAGGTGGTATACACAGCCCTGTGACCCTCCCTTGTGGGACTGCAGGTCTGGGATTTCAGAGGGATGTGTAGGGTTGTGGACAGAAGTCCTCGGACAAGAGCTGAGGAAAATGGAGTTCGGGAGGGGATGCAGCTGTGGTGCAGATGCGTGGGGACCAGGCTGCTGTGAATTCCGACACGGGGAGTTGCCTGGGACCTTGCTGAGCAGCAGGATCTGATATGTGTGGCTGGAGAGCCCGTGTTTCTGGGAGCCCCAGGTGGTCCAGATGCCCCATGCGGAGCAAAGATCTGTGGGCACTGCCCGCATTTCCCACCCTCGTTTGCTGCACACTGTGCTTCTTGGGCTAATAGATCCCAGCCCTCCTGACCGAGGTTTGGTAGCGACCTCAGAAATCTTTAGTCTGGCCTTTGAAAGTCTACAGATGTAGAAGGCAGAGTAGAGAGACGGTTACTTCCCCAAGGTGCTCAACCAATAATGGGGTCAGTCTCGAGCTCCGGGATCCCTTGTGGGCAGAAAAACCCCTAATGCTGCTTATAGGAGTGGCTACCCTAAAACCTGGGAACCTTAAAATTCAGCATGCTGGCCTCCCCAGGAGCTGTGCCTAGGTCTGCAGGTGCACCCTGGCCCTCCCGCTGCTCCTGGCTATGACACAGGAAGAGGGGGAGCCATTGGAAGGCCATTAAACCACAACAGCCATCGCCACTCCCAGGTGCCAGAAGCAGGGATCAGGGAATCTGAACCTTGGAGAAGCAGCCTTGGGGGCTAACCTCTCTCTGGAAGGCGAGCACAGAGCCCGGGTTGGCCAGAGACACGTGGCAGAGGACAGAGTGGCTCTGTGTGGCAGGCTGAGTCTTCAGTTCGTTTGCCTCGTCAGCATCCCACCATTTGACTCGGGACTTGGTGGTGTCGGGAGGATCTTGTAACTCATTCCTGAAGTTGGGAGCTTCTGTTATGGACAAGCAGGCTGGCAGCTGGTTATGGCTGTGGGCGGCCAGGGTGTGTGTGTGCCCATTTGGCCACAGTAGGAAGTCGGTGCCCAGCCTTAGGAACAGCCTCCCGGCTGCCCTGATTCCTGAAGACAGTGTTGTGATTTTGAAAGAGGTGTTCCTTTTTATCAGGAAGGAGAGCAGGGGAGGAAAAAGATCACATCCTTCAGAGCACCCGAAGACACAGATGAGGCTTGCCAGCCAGTGGGGCCCACAATGTTTGCCTCTGAGCTTCTGTGCCAAGCCCTGCACCCCTTGCCCCCCTCTGGGCCCCCTTGCGCTCTTGCCAGAGGGCCTGGCTGCGCAAGTTGGTTTTGTCCAAGAGGGTGTAAAGTGAGAAGAAAATGAGTAAGTGCTTTCCAGTAGGATAGGATGAGTTTCGGTTAATTTGTTTTGTCACTATGTACCATTCACATTTGTATAAGCGTCAGGTAGTTTTTAGTATCCCGTCTGTTCAACTCAGTTAAAAACCTTGGAGCGTTAAAATCAACCCTGATTTCTTCCACATTTTCCATTATGTCTAACCCAGCACTGAGAGCTCACTGAGGTGCCTCATCAATATTTGATTATTGAGCCGTGCTGCCTGGGTCTGTGTCCTGACACTGACTTCCATGTGACCGTGGACAAGTTAGTGGGCTTTGTGTTTTCATCTAGAAAAGGTAGAGGTCGTGCTGTCTACCTTTGCGATGTGTTCTGAGGATTAGATTATATGTGCACAGACATGTATTACACCGAGAGGCATGTGTGTTTAGTCCCAGTAACAATACTTAGCACTCAGTAAGCTGACGGAAGTGTTACTGTTTTTACTGTGTTCAGATTACAACTTGGGGTGTTGTGCTGATGTGTTTACTGCAGAGCTACTTCCTGAACAATTTAGGCCCGTGACCAGGCAGTATATGTGTATGCACTCTGCATGGAGCCGGTCAAGAGCTGACTGTCGTCACTAAAACCTGTGTAAACGAATGTGTTCTCTTCAAGGTCTGGAAGATAGCCTTACAAGGACCGTGTTACATGACACTATTAATGATCGCATTTGGCTTGTTATGGGGACACCTTTTACAGATCAGACCCACTCAGAGCGTCTTTATTTCTACGTGCCTGTCCTTATCAAGCACACCCTTAGTGTCCAGATTCCTTGTGGGCAGTGCCCGGGGTGAAAAAGAAGGTAGGTAATAACATGTTCTAAGTATGTGTTGAAGTATTAGGTATTCAACTGGCTTGAATTCACTCCAAAGGCCTCTTAGAAAAAGTTGCAACTCTCTCTCCCTCCCTGGGCTTTACTAACAGTCACGGGCCCTCGTGCTGTGTTCACTCAGGAACTGACACCCTCATCAGTTCAATTGTTCCACATTTCCACTCGATTAAGAAAACAGCTTTTACATGCTCATTAATTTAGGATAGTTGGAGGACCACATTTAAATAAAGAAGAAAATCCACGTTGGAAAGTGCGCTGTGGAATTGGTGGTTTAAGGGACGAACGCCGCACCGACCTGAAATCACCAGTTGTCCTCACGGGAGATGACATGGCGTGTGTTGCCTGCGGTGCCGCGAACGGGTGTGTGTTATGTGCAGCCTGAAGTAGAGTGACAGGTGCACTCTGTTCACTGCTTTAACTCTGGCTGTGGTTGGAAACTTACAGACTTTTGGTACCTTTTTTCTATAAACTACGTGATGGGTACTTTGGTGGTTGGGAGTATTTTCACCTCTTTGGGCCTAGTTTCATGTCTATACTGGCAACACCAGCCTCTGATTGTTACCGGACCTAGCGAAGCCAGCCTGGGTCAGCAGCTTAGGGACGAACGTCCTGGGCTGACTCACGCTGGCAGCTTCCAGCTTCGACAGTACTGCTGGTTTATATCCTGTGAACTTGTAGTGACTTTCACTGTCTTGCTCTTGTTTTGTGAAAGTCAGTAAAAAGTGGTGAAAATGTCGTAGCAGCTTCGTACTGGTATTTGCCCTGCACCAAACACACCACAATGAGAGAAAAATAGGAAAAAGGAAAGCAGAGTGGTGTGGCTGGCTTCTCTGATAAAGCTGACCTTGCTGTACTTGGGGCTGGTCCTGGGACTGCAGGCTCCTGGCATTGGTGGTGGCCACACGCAGCCCACCCACTGACTGACTGTGGGCCAATGGGCCACGGAAGCAGCCTCCTCGCTTGGAACTGTACTAACTAGTGGTCTCGTCTGTGGGGCCCAGTGTCCCTGTGGCCTGGTGCTTAGGACCACCCCTCACAAAGCCCTAGTGACAGAAGGAGGTGAAGCACCGGCAGTGGTGTAGGAGGATGAAGACAACTGCTTCTGTAAGGACCTGCACACTGGAGTCCAGCATGTGTGAGGAGTGAGGACGTCAGTGGCTGGGAGAGTTCTGTAACAACCCCAACTGTCAGGATGTGAATTCTCCTTGCTTATGGAAAAGTCTAATAACCACAGTGAAATAAGCATGCTTGAAGCACTCAACATAAGTGAAGAATTCATGCCTATTGGATTAGGCACAAGGATAGGACACAGTACACACAGAAAACATGGGAAAGAATGCCAAGAAACAAAGGAATAGTTAAGAGGCTCAGCATATATACAGCAGAAGTCCTGGAAGAATAGAGTGCAGAACATAGCTGCTGACTTTCAGACTTGGAGGAAAATGTGAGCCCTTAGCCTGAACGTTCCACCCCAAAACCGAGCAGGAAAAAGGACAAGAATAAATGTACCCTCGGCACATCCCGGTACAACAGCAGAGCTTCAGGGACGAAGGGGAAGGCTTGACAGCTGTCAGAGAACACAGGTGATCCGTACGCCTCCACCACACCGGGGGCAGACGGGGCCTGTGGAGCCGCGTCTCTGGCGTGCACGCCCAGCAGAGCTGCCAAGAGCAGGCACAGGTGAAGGCGTCGTCAGACACACGTAGGCTTGGCAGCGTGGCTGCCCGTCTGGAACACAGGAGGACCAAGCACCACAGGTTTAATTAACCTTGTACACAAAGTGCCTCATGTATCTTGTGCATGGACTGCTGGAAAAGGAGGGCTTTTTCCACTTTGTGGAGGCCAGGAGGTGCCAAGATGGTGGAGCAGCATGGAAGCTTTGTGCGTTTCTCATCCCTGAAGTGCAGCCAGAGCAACACCAGACCATCTTGCACGCCTAGAAAATCGATCTCAGGATTATCAATAATCGGCACAACTTGAACCACAGAACTTGTCAGGTATGTGGTTCAGAGAGGTGAACTAGGGGGAGGGGAGAAGCCGTTGGGGGGGTAGGAAGCTGTTTTTGCTTGTGGGGAGAGAACAGAGACAGCGGGCGTAGGTGGGAGAGAGTACAGGAAAAGCACTTTGTAGAAGGCCAGCTGAGAACTTGGGCCTAAGAAGGTAGGAGTGTCTACAGGGTTGCCGGTGGGGAGGCAATGCTCATGTTGAGACACTTGGGCTTTGTAGAAACTGATAATCACAGATGTGCTAAAGTGTGGCACCTGAAGGACCGTTAGAAAATGTACTTTGGGAGAAAAAGGCTTTGACTTATAACGGCCATGACAAATAATGTGGGAATAAATCTTTGAAGAGATGTGTGTGACCTTGGAGGACAGAAGTACAAAATGTTATCGAAGAGAGAGCCTGTGTTCATGATGAAGAGACTCAATACATAAAGATGTGGTTTCTCCTGAGTCTATAAAGTCCCAACTATCCCAGTAAAAAATCTGGCAGGGTTTTTCATGAAATTTGGCAAACTGCTCCTGAAGTTTATTTTAAGAACAAAGGCCAAGAATAGCTAGTGTCAGTTTGAAGTGAGGTGCTTCCACATCAGACGGCAGGCCCTGCGGTCCTGTCCCTGTGCTTGGGTGGTGCGGTGTGTCTGGGCCAGATGGGGCAGGAGACGATGGACAGGCGGACACGAGCAGGGCGCATGTGGCTGTGGGTGGGTGGGAGTTAGTCCTTGGAGTCCTCCCTTGAGCCGCACACAGAAACCAGCCCCACACAGATTGAACAGCTCAGTGTGTTGGGCAGAACTTCAGAGCCTGCTAGGGAGAAATATGGGTGACCTTAGGGCAGAGAGGATTTCTGGAAGCGAGATGCAGAATCCAAAGGAAAAGTGTTGATAAACCCGAACACGTGGAACTTTAACTTTTATTTAAAAGGTATCTTTTGAAGTTGCAAACTAGAAGACATGTGCTATGTATATAAAATGTGCAAGAAGTAGTACTTAGAATGCATCAAGAGTTTTAAGAAGAATCAAAACGGAAGGAAACCCCGCTTGGAAAATAGAACTTCTTCCCAATGGAGAACTTATGGAAGAGGAGGCGTGCACGCTACGTGAACATGGAGAAATGCCGGCCTCGCTAGCGAATCGGGACGTGCAGGTGCAGACCTGTCCTCCCATGAGCCAGCCAGGTGTCTCGCCGGACCTGCCCCATGTCGGCATGAGTGCAAGCGCTCACGGGTGTTCAGTGGGAGCGTGAGCTGGTTTGGTCACTTTGGGGAACAGTTCCACAAACAGAGATGTCCATTTCTAGAGACATGTCCTAGAAAACTTCAAATGTGAAAGAATACTCAAAATACTTATTTTTGATAGCAAAAAATTTTAAGTAATCTGAGCATTTAGTAATCCAACGAATAATTAAATTATGGTGTGTCCATATACTGGAATACTGCAGAGGTAAAAATGAATTAATCTTACACTATGGAGGGAGAAATAGAAGATACAGAGGACATCTGGTCCGATATAATTTACATAAACTTTGAAACTGTGCAAAGCTGCGTCCTCACAAACCTGCACACTGAGAGCATTTGGAAGTGCCTGAGGATGACACCCCTGCCCCTCTTCATATGTGGGTTTATTGTTGCCCCAGTTCTCCTTTTCTGTTCCTCAGGGTTCCGGCCAGTACATTGGATAGTGGGGCCCAGACCCACAAAGGGGTCAGTAAATAGCTCCAGCCTTCCATGGCCATGCTCAGAACCCATATAGCCATGAAGGGGACAGGCGGCTGGAGGTCACGGTAGCAACTTGATTATGATGAAAGATGACAATGGAAGATGTGGCTGTGGTGGCCTTCAGTACCTATCCTCCATGCAGCATGGACCCACAGAAGCCTCCTCTAGAAAACACAGGCCTGCAAGAGACTGCCATGCTGTGACCTCACCATCCCCTTGCCCAGGTGGAGACTCTCATCTGTAGAGTAGGGTGGGCAAGGTGGGGCACGGGGCCATGGCGGAGGCCATGAGTGGTGAGGGGGAGTCTCTCCTGGTGAGAACACAAGCAAGGGAAGGGGGTGTGTCCAGCAAATGTGCTAGAATGTTCATTATAGCATGCTTGTAGTAATGGAAAGATTAAAAACCTAAGTGCCTAACATCAGGGAATGGGTAAATTGCTGTATTCTACAGCAGTTTTAAAAAGAGATCTTTGTGCATCAACACAGATAATTTTCAGACATAATGGTAAGCAAAAACGAAAGCAAGTTGCAGAAATATGGATTAAGTTATAAAAAGTTTATAATTACAAAATAACAAACTCAGTGTTGTTCCCGGATACATAGCTGTTTTTTTGTTAAAAGTAGAAAACCACTCAAGAGAATAAAAAACATGGAACCTAAGGCAGTGATTGGGGGTGTGGCGGGGGGTCCAGCCGCAGGTGGCAGGCTCATGGTACCTGCATTGTCCAGTATCTTCCTTCCCAAAAATCTGAAGTCAGGGTCTCAAAGGTTTAAGATTTAGCAAAACACAATAGTGGGTATGTGGGTATTTGTTATATTTTTTATTTTCCATATGTTTAAGGTATTTAATAAAACAGATGGAAAACAAAAAATTTTAAATGCTTATAGTAGTGGTAAGCACAAAGATTAAACTTAGTGTAAAATGCAGATGAAAAATATTAAAAGTTCTATCTTTAATTTTTAACAGTTCAGTCTAATTCTTAAAATTTTTTAATGTTCATTTATTTTTGAGAGAGAGAGAGAAAGAGAGAGAGAGAGAGAGAGAACGAGTGGGGGAGGGGCAGAGAGAGAGGGAGAGAATCCCAAGCAGGCTCCCGGCTGTCAGCATAAAGCCTGACGTGGGGCTCGAACCCACGAGCCGTGAGGTCGTGACCTGAGCCACAGTCGGCTGCTTAACTGACTGAGCCACCCAGGCTCCCCAGGCAAAGTAATTCTTTCGCCTCTGTGTTCACTGTACTGTTTCCTTTTACATCAGTTGCTGTGGTTAGTCTTTCCCCTCCAGCCTCAGTGAGCTGCTGCTCTGCACTTGCTCCCTGAGTGCTCCCTGTGGACTGGGCCATGCTGGGGGCGCCCCCCTCTGTTCGTGCTGCCCCCCATCTGCTGGTAGATAGTTGATGCCCGCCCAGTTAAGACCGCTGTGATCTGGTGAAAGGCAAAGAGCAGGATTTTAAAAACATTTACAAAATGCTGGCAGTGTATCAGTAAATGCTTTTTTGAAAAAGTAAGGTGTGACTGGAATTAGCGTCTCCTCTAAGTCCGGAAGAGGCACCATCACGGGCACAGGGCTCAAGTGTGTTCACCTCGTGTGAGGACTTGGGGAGGAAGACCGCGGTGTGACTGCGAGCACAGGACCTGGCACGCTTCCTGGGACCGGGACAGGAGAATCACAGTCAGGAACCCATGGAGGGCTTTGTTGAAAATGATGGGTTTTTGAAGTGTCCCACTCACCCATTATTAGTGTGGGGAATTCTTCACTTTTAAATTGTAAAGCTTTAGCCGCAGCAACCTCATGGCGCTATCCACTTAGAATGTTTTAAAATTCTAAGCCAAAAACAAATAAATAAATCAAATTCTAAAGCCTGGATACTTTATTCACCAAAAATTTAACTTTGGTAAGTAAGACAAGCTTCCTAGAAGGAGTACCTAAACTTCTAACAATTGTGATTTTTGCTGGTGATGAAAGATTTTAATTTTATTTGATTAGCTTATTCTTTTTCTTTTCTGTAAGATTACTCTTATCAGATTAGCCTTTAAATATCTGTTACTGTCAGTTGCTTTTTTTTCTTTTTTAAGAAAACAAAAATAGCTTATTTTATGGGGGAACATGACAGTTACAAGTTTGGTCCAAAGCCAGAACTGTTGGTTGGAAATGGAGACACCGAACACCTGTGTGACGCGTGGAGTTCGGGAAAATGGTACCCATTTCCGGTTGCCTTTGTGGATGAGCCACATGGTCCCTTTGGGCAGCCCTGGCTACTGCCTTCTGTCCTGTCCACCTGATGAGCCTCTCTACATTTGTGTCAATGACAGACGCTCACTGTGGCCACGATGGTGGGCTGGAGGGAAGGCAACCTGTCAGCTGGGTCAGCCAGCAGGTGCGACCAGAAGGGGGGTAGGGTTAGGTCTCCTGAAGCGGTTAGGGGAGAGAGAAAGACTGGTGTGAAGGCTGTTTCCTGTATTCTGGGGACACACAGTGACATTGACCTGCTTATCCAGGCTCACCATACTCTTGTGCCCCGTGCTATCTTTCCACGATGGCGTTTTTTCTTTAAGTGTGTTAGTAACAAGTGCTGGAAATATCCTGGAAGTTTTCTTTACAAAAAGTTTTTCATGTTGAAGATGTTTCAGTGTTTGCCCTCAAAGAGATTCTAAAGTCTGTATTCTCTTTAAGTGGCAGAAGTTGAATTATATCGGAAATGTGCCTAATGACCGTATTTTGACGTGGGACACTTTAAGTTACTGTAAACGTGTGCCATTGACACATTCTTCCTCAAGCAGGTGACGTCGACTACAGCGCGGTGCTGCTTGGGATGCTCGTAGTGCAGGACGTGCAGCTGGGCCTGTTCATAGCCGGCCTGCCCACCCTCATCCAGGCCGGGACCGGCGCCTACTCCAGGTAACCACGCTGCTCCTTCCTCCCCGCCCGGTTTCCAGCTTCCCGCCGTCCGCTGACGAAAATGCGGTGTAATACCGTCTCCCGAAGAGATGCTTAGAGCTTGTCCGGCGCAGGCAGAGAGCGTGGTCTCTGGGGTCACGCCACCTGGGCTCAGGCTCCAGCTCTGTCAACCTTGGGCAAATTCCTTAACCTCACTCTGCCTCGGTGTTGTCATCTAGAAAGTGGGGATGGTGTTACTCCCTAACAGGTTAGTTAGGATTAAATGGGCTAAAATCTAAAAGTGCTCAGAATGGTGCCTGGAACATACTGTGTGTGAGTGTGTGTGAGGTCGTGTGAGATTGTCTGACCACGTGCGTGATTGTGCCCGTGCATGCCATCATCGTGGGGACCATTGTTGTGAGTGTCTCTGTTACCATTTCCTCTTTTCCTTATCTCAATGAAACAATCCCCCAAACCCGAACTGCACTTGCTACGTTCATGTGGAGGGAAGTCAAATTGAAAAGTGGAAGAATAAGTTCGCCCAGAAAGTCCTAGGTTATGCTGTACACACTGTTACCAGAACGCCAGCCCGAAAATAAATCCCTTGGAAAATGTAAGGAGCCCCATAAAATTTAAAGGTAAATTGCATGCGAGTTAGGACTGTAAGCTTGAGTTTATTTTAATAAGCAAATAGGCAATATGTTGTGCTTTAAGTATTTCCAGACGCTGCATTTACTTCACGTCTCACAGTGATGATGCTATAACTTACAAATTAGTAGACTTTTTTGAAATTTCTTTGGGAACCACTTTGAAATTCTGAGATCTGTCGCTTATTTCTTCTTTCTCTATATGCCTTTTATCTGTTCTTCTTGCCTTGTTGCGCTGGCTAGAATTTCCAGTACTTCAATGAGTGAGATTATGTGCGTAGATGTTCCTGCCTTCTTCCTCATCTGAAACAGAAAGCATCCATTCTTTCACCATCAAATGCAGTGTTAACTGTTGGGTTTTTATTACTTTTAGGAAGTTACCTTCTAATCTCAGTTTGCTAAGAGTTTTTATTGTGAGTACACATTGGGTTTTGTCAACTGCTTTTTCTGCATCTCTTGGTATGATTGTGTGGTTTTTCTTCTTTAGCTGTTTGACGTGGTAGATTACGTTGATTGATTTTTGGAAGTCAAGCCAGCCTTACATAGGTAGAATGAATCCTACTTGGTTGCGGTATATAATTCTTTTTATACATTGTTGCCTCCAATTAGCTAATGTTTTGTTGAGGAGTTTTGGGTCTGAGTTCATGAGAGAGAATGGTGTGTAGCTTTCTTTTATGGTATTCTCAATTTCTGGTTTTGGTGTTAGGGTAATACTAGGTTCATAACATGATTTGGGAAGTGTTTCTCCTTTTTCTTTTTCTGGAAAACATTGCATCAAACTGCCGTTAATTCTTCCTTAAATATTTGGTAGAATTCTCCAGTGAAACTATATGGGCCTTGAGATTTCTTTGGGGGGATTTTTGCTAAGTTACAAATTCAGTTTGCTTAATGGTTATGAGGCTATTCAAATTATCTACAAATTATCTGCATATTGTTGAGTTGTGGTAGCTTGGTTTTTCAAAGAATGGGTCCATCCCATTTCACATGTGGAGGTTACATGTGCAGACTTGGTTATAGTAGATCCCATCATCTTTTGATGTCTGTAGGGTCTGCAGTAATGTTTCCTGTGTTGCTCCTGATGTTGGTAACTTGTGCTTTCTCTCTCTGTCAATCTTTCTAGAGGGTTGGCAGTTATTTTAATTTCTTCAAAGACCAGCTTTTGTTTCATTGGCTTTTTTCTTTTTTTATATATGTATAACAAATTTAATGTTTGTTTATATTTGAGAGAGAGAGAGAACAAGCAGGGCAGGGGCAGGGAGAGAGAAACACAGAATCTGAAACAGGCTCCAGGCTCTGAGCTGTCAGCACAGAGCCCGATGCAGGGCTCCAACTCGCAGACTGCGAGATCATGACCCAAGTTGAAGTCGGACGCTCAACCGATTGAGCCGCCCAGACGCCCTGTCTTTGTTTTTCTGTTTTTAATTTCTTTGGTTTCTATCCTTCTGGCTTTTTCTCCTGTTTGTTTTGGCTGTTATTTTTCTAGGTTCTTGTGCTGTGAATGTAGCTTATTGACTTGAAACCTTTCTTCTTTTCTAGTGTGTTTAGTGCCACACGTTTCCCTTGCAGCACTGTCTTCGCTGCATCTTGTTTCTTTTGGTATGTTGTATTTTTATTTTCATTTAGTTCAGTTAATTTAAAACATTTCCTTTGAAGCTTCCTCTTTGATCTATGGATCGTTTAGAAGTCTGTTGCTCAGTTTCCAAGTGTTTGTGGAGATTTACCTGTTGTCTTTCTGTCATTGGTTTCTGGTTTGATTCCACTCTGGTCACAGAACAAGCACACTTTGTTTTTGTCTTTTGTTTTTAATTTTTATTTATTTTTGGGAGAGAGAGAGATCGGGAGGGGCAGAGAGAGAGAATCTCAAACAGGCTCCACACTGTCAGCGCAGAGCCTGATGTGGGGCTCAAATTCACGAACCGTGAGATCATGACCTGAGCTGAAGATGTTTAACTGACTGAGCCACCCAGAACAAACATATTTTGTATGATTTTAGTTTTATTAAGTTTGTTGAGGTTTGTCTTGTGGCCTCAGGTACGGTCTGTGTAAGTGCTCCAAAGGCCCTTATTCTGATGTCGAGTGGAGTGTTTTATGTCAGACCCTGTTTGTTCATGGCATTGTTCAGTTTTCCTGTGTTCTTGCTGGAGAAGGTGGTTATTGACGTCCCTAATTATAATTGCTAATTTGCCGATTTCTCCTTCTAGCTCTGTCAGCTCTTGATTTATATATTTTGGTGCTCTCTTATGTGGTGCATACACATTTAGGAACATTTTGTTTTCCTGGTGGATTGACCTGGTTATCATTACGTAATAGCTCTTTTGTTTCTAGTAATTTTCCTTATTCTGGAATTTACTTTATCTGCTGTTAATGTAGTCTTTCCTACTTGTTTTTTTTTTCAATATATGAAATTTATTGTCAAATTGGTTCCCATGAACACCCAGTGCTCATCCCAAAAGGTGCCCTCCTCAATACCCATCACCCACCCTCCCCTCCCTCCCACCCCCCCTCCCTCCCACCCCCCATCAACCCTCAGTTTGTTCTCAGTTTTTAAGAGTCTCTTATGCTTTGACTCTCTCCCACTCTAACCTCTTTTTTTTTTCCTTCCCCTCCCCCATGGTCTTCTGTTAAGTTTCTCAGGATCCACATAAGAGTGAAAACATATGGTATCTGTCTTTCTCTGTATGGCTTATTTCACTTAGCATCACACTCTCCAGTTCCATCCACGTTGCTACAAAGAGCCATATTTCATTCTTTCTCATTGCCACGTAGTACTCCATTGTGTATATAAACCACAATTTCTTTATCCATTCATCAGTTGATGGACATTTAGGCTCTTTCCATAATTTGGCTATTGTTGAGAGTGCTGCTATAAACATTGGGGTACAAGTGCCCCTATGCATCAGTACTCCTGTATCCCTTGGGTAAATTCCTAGTAGTGCTATTGCTGGGTCATAGGGTAGGTCTATTTTTAATTTTCTGAGGAACCTCCACACTGTTTTCCAGAGTGGCTGCACCAGTTTGCATTCCCACCAACAGTGCAAGAGGGTTCCCGTTTCTCCACATCCTCTCCAGCATCTGTAGTCTCCTGATTGGTTCATTTTGGCCACTCTGACTGGAGTGAGGTGATATCTGAGTGTGGTTTTGATTTGTATTTCCCTGATAAGGAGCGACGTTGAGCATCTTTTCATGTGCCTGTTGGCCATCCGGATGTCTTCTTTAGAGAAGTGTCTATTCATGTTTTCTGCCCATTTCTTCACTGGGTTATTTGTTTTTCGGGTGTGGAGTTTGGTGAGCTCTTTATAGATTTTGGATACTAGCCCTTTGTCCGACCTACTTGTTTTTTATTAATGTCTAAAATGGTCTGTCTTTTCCATATTTTAAAACTTTCAGTCTGTTTATTCCATTGTATTTGAATGAGTTTCTCAATAGATAAGGTATTGTTGGATTGTTGGATGATTTTTTTAATGTTTATTTTGAGAGTGCGTGCACATGAGTGTGGGATGGGGGGGGGGGGTGGCAGAGAGTGAGAGACAGAGAATCCCAAACAGGCTCCATGGGGTCAGCATAGAGCCCGATGTGGGGCTCGATCCCACAAACTAGGAGATCATGACTTGAGCCGAAATCAAGAGTCAGACACTCAACTGACTGAGCCACCCAGGCACCCTGGATGCTGTTTTTTTAATCCATTCAGTCAATATATCTTAATTAGCGTTGAGACCATTTACATTTATGGTAAATGTTGATATGTCAGGACCTAAGTCTCTCATTTTGTTATTTTCTCTGTTTCTTGTTTCTCTATTACATTTTTCTTACCCCCTGATGGGTCACTTGCATAATTTTGAGGACCCGGTGTAGTTATCTCAGCAGCTACTCCAGGCTCTGCAGTGCATGTGGTGCTGAAGTTAGCTCCTGGCTGTCAGTGCTTGACTGCTTGTGACACGTAGGAGCCTTACTTCCCTTTAGTTCCCTTGCCTCTCCCTTCTTTTTAAGTATAATTGTTGTATGTTCTCTATTTATCTGAGCACCAGATTAGTGTGTTTATTAGCTTTGCTTCTGATCACATAGAATTTTTTTAATTCATCAGGGTTACCTATTTTATTTTTATCCATTCCGTTGTTCTTACTTGCTTTCTCAAGATTTCTTCTCTTATAATTTCCTTTCTGCAGGGGGCTTTCTTTGCTCATTCTTCCTTTTTTAATTTTTTTTTTAATGTTTATTTATTTTTGAGAGAGACAGAGACAGAGTGTGAGCAGGGCAGGGGCAGAGAGAAAGGGAGGCAGAATCCGGAGCAGGCTCTAGGCTCTGAGCTGTCAGCACAGAGCCCGACGCGGGGCTTGAACCCACAAACCGCGAGATCACGCCCTGAGCCAAAGTTGGACGCTTAATCGGCTGAGCCACCCAGGTGCCCCTAGTCATTCTTGCATAGTTAGTCTGCTGCTGGTGACAAATTCTCATCATTTTTCTTCCTCCAAGAAAACGTTATCTTCCCTCCTTCCTGGAGGATATTCTCCAGGATATGGATTGTACGGGTGACAGTCCTTCTCTTCCAGCACTTGAAGGATGCACTGCTTCTCTCTGGCCTCTCACGGCTTCAATGAGAAATTGGCTGCCATTTCTCTAAACACAAGTTACGGATAATTACTTATATGAGTGGTTTCTCTTTGTCTGCTCTTAAGATTCGTTCTTTGTTTCTGGTTTTCAGAAACTGAGCTCCGGTGTGTCTTGGTGTCTTCATCGGTTCAGGCTGCTGTAACAACATCACAGACCAGGGCTTAAGCAACAGACTTTTATCTCTCGGTCTGAGATCAGGTGGTGGCAGGTTCGGTTCTTGACGAAAGGTCACTTTCAGACAGCCGTCTTCTTGCCATGTCCTCACGTGGCAGGGGGAGCACAGCACAGAGGGTCTCTGGTCTTTTCTGACGATGAGGGCACTGACCCCACCACAGGGCCCCACCTTGGTGACCTCCTGGAGGCCCCTCCTCCTAACACCATCATGTTGGGGCTTCATATAGGGATTTGGGGGACACAAACGTTCAGTCCATGACAGTCTTTGGGCATATCCTGTTGGGAGTTGGCTCGACTTCTTGGGTCTGTAGGTTTATGTCTTCTGCCTACTTTAGGATTTTCAGCCATTGTTTCCTCAAATAGTGTTTCAGTCCCACGTGCTCCCTCCTGCTTGGACTCAAGGGATACAAACATTTGTTCTTTTGTTATTATCCCACGGGCCTCTGAGACTCCTTCTTCCTCTTCTTCTTCCTCTCCTTTTTTTTTTTTTTCTATTTTCTGTTTGTCAGACCAGGTAAATTGTGTTCATCCGTCCTCAAGTTCATGGATTCTCTCCTCTGTCTTTACTTTATTTAGCCCATCCAGCAAGATTTTTATTTTTGTTATTACAGTTGACCCTTGAACAATGCTGCTCTGAACTATGTGGGTCCACGGATATGTGGAGTTTTTTCAGGACAGTGCTGTAAATGTGTAAGAATACAGTATATAATTTATGTAACCTACACAGCATGTACTAATCGACTGTTTATGTCATCAATCAGTCTTCTTGGGAAATCGAAAGTCGTATGCAGATCTTTACTGTGCAGGCAGCTGGTGCCCCAGACCCTGTGTTGTTCAAAGGTCAACTGTACATCGTTGTAGAATTTCCATTTGGTATGCCTTTTTATGACTTCTATTTCTTTGCTGAAATTTCTGTTTTTTCATTTCTTTAAAAAGAGTTTTTAATTGCTGTTGAATCACGTTTTTGATAGCGGCTTAAAATCTTTGTCAGATAATTCTAATAATGATTCACCTTGACGTTGGAGTCTGTTGGTTTTGTATTTTTTAATATTTACCTTTTGCCAGAAGTTATATTAAGTTTCAGTAATCCGAAAATGATTAAGATGTCTTCTCTTCTGTCCGATAGCTCAGCCTGTTGGAAAATAGAGACAGCTTTTTAACTGGGATGCCCAGAGGGTTAGGCCCCGGAGCTCCCTCCAGCTCTGCCGCTTCCTGGTCTCATGGTCTCTGGGCTTCAGTTTTCTCCCTGATGGTGGGGGCGGCGCGGGGGTGCCTGGCTGGCTCAGTTGGCAGAGCGTGCGGCTCTTCATCTGAGGTTGTGGATTCGAACCCCACGTTAGCTGTAGGGATTACTTAAAAATGAAATCTTTAAAAAAAAAAAAAAACGGGAATGGTATGGAAATAGTACCTGCTCGTGGACTGTGTGAGGGTTGCAGGAGAGAACCGTATGGAGTGCCTGCTTAGGCTGCTACCTGGCGGGTGTGACTGTTAAGGTCAGTTTGTTGACAGGGTCCTCTTGTCCTTTTCCTCTGATTCAGGGTTTTTTAACTATCAGAAAAGTAACACGTCTAGTCACAGCCTATAAATAAGAGCCAGTTCCTAGTCCTTCTGGCTACAGATTTGCAAGATAAGTAACTGAACAAAATTTGTATAGCTGAAAGGAAGATTTACAACTTTAGCTGAAATCTTTTTTTTTTTTTTAATGTTTATTTATTTTTGACATCAAGAGCACCATTGGGGGAGGGGCAGAGAGGGAGACCAAGGATCCACATCACAGGCTCTGTGCCGACAGCAGGGAGCCTGACGCGGGGTTCCAAGTCACAAACCATGAGGTCATGATGTGAGCCAAATTCAGACACTAACCGACTGAGCCACCCAGGCGCCCCAGCTGAAAATCATGTGCTTTCTATTTAAGAAGCATCCAATAAATTAGGACCTGTAGAGGTCACAATCTCCTTACCAAACAGGAAGCGGAACCACCACAAAGAGTGCAGGTGCTCAGAAAGGACAAATGGGACCCCTCATCGCATGAAACTTCCCTGCTGCTTACAAGTAAAATGGTCACCATAGGGCGTTGTCTCCTCAGAAAGCTTTAGGAACTTTTCTTCAGTGTTTTTCCCAATGAAAGTCCAGTACACACATGGGTCCCCTTGACATTGTTCAAACTTAGTTGTGAAACATCATGTTCACCAAGAGTTTGACGGTGTGGAAAAGATGTTCTATGTTGTGTTAAGCTGTAAAACAGAGAGTCAGGTCATAGGACAGTGTTTCCTCAAAAGGGTTAAACAGAGTTGCTGTAAGACTCAGCTGTTCCCCTCCAGGGCATTGACCCAAGAGACATGAAGATGTCTGTCCACACAAAACCTGTGTCGGAGGTGATGAGAGCACACAGTGTTCATGTCCTTAGTGCCACAGATTATACACTTGAAAGTGGTTAAAGTGGTAATTTTATGAATAATTTACCACAGTGAAAAAAAAAAACTTGCACATGAATGTTCATAGCGGCATTATTCGTAATCGCTAAAAAGTGGAAACAACTCAAATGTCCATTAGCTAATGAATGGATATAGTGTACTGTGACCACACAGCGGAATGTTGTATGGAGCCCTGACACAGGCCATGACAGGGTCAACCTTGAGGACATCACACTCGTGGAGGAAGCCGGACACACAGGCTCATGTTATGTGATTCCATTTATGTGAAATGTCCAGAATAGACAAATCCATAGACAGGAAGTCGGTCAGGGGCTGGTGGGGGAGCAGAAATAAGCACTGATGGGTGTACATCTGCTCTAAAATGGGTGGCGTTGGGTGCACCTCTGCAAGTGTACTCAGAACCACTGAGCTGTGTGCTTTAGAGGGGTGGATTGTATGGATGAGAATCCTGTTTCAGTAAAGCTGTTAGAAGCTATATACAGTATCACTTCAACTAAAGAAGAAAACGACTAGAAATATGTCTATTCATGTATATAATGTACATATATATATGTGTATATATGTGTATATATATATATATACACACAGACACGTGTGAATAAGGGGTTAATAATGATTTTTCTCCTAGTAGAGTGATAGATTAGGATAATTTTATTGTCTACTATTGTATACTTTTCTCTATAATTTGGGAAAACCCCTTCTAATTTTGATTACCGGGAAAAATTTACAGTAAACAAACTAAAGAAATAAAATCTGGGATGATGTTAATACCAACGTTGGCTTTTTATTAAACTCGGTCAGAATCTATCTTTTCTAAAAGAAAGAATTAACTTATTCCTCTTGCCCCGACAAGTATTTCACAGTTAAGTAACAGAACACAGAGGCTATGATAATACTTTTTAAAAATAGTGATTTGAATTATTAACATCTTGCCAAGATCATGAAAATTCTAGAAGGTAGTATGGATGGATTTGTTTATAATATTGAAGACAGGGGCCCTCAGCTCTAAGCAGAGCAGAAATTCCAGAAGCCATAAAAGATAGGAGAAGTGATCAGTGTTACTGCATGGAAGTTTTGTACCGTGAGTGTGTAAATATGCCTGCGCACATGCACACTTCCCTGTGCTTGTAAACACACGTACGTGCACACCTATGCGTGCATGTGCTCTGGAACTTGTACCTGTGCACATGGTAAGCAGGCCAAAGACAAATGGGAAAAATATTTGTAAACACGTTAAAGCCAGTCAAGTTACTTATTTCCTAAAGATCTGCAAGTGAAAGTTGGAGGAACCCAGCTGTGTGAGCAGCTGGTGCAGAGATGAGGAAGTGCTCGCCCCGGCCTGGAGGAAAGGCAGAAGGCACCTGTACCTGTCACACCGCAGACCTGTAGGAGCAGGGTCCCCTCTGGGGGAGCAGCGTCTGCCTCAGCTGGGCCGCCACACACACATGTTCTTGGAGCGGCCCGTCCAGCACGTCAGAGCCTGTGGCAGCGGAGTGTCTGCCTGAGGAAGGGGTGGCGATGCCTGCTTCACAGGGTGAGGCTGGCATTTGCGTAAGAACTTTGCCCAAACCTGGTGGATGGAGAGATTGAGATGCAGAGCGGTGTCGTCTTCACCGTGGGCATGAATAGGAAGTGTGTGCGGGTGCACAGATGTCCCTGGGGCCAGGTTGTCTTCACAGAGATCTGGGCTGTCCATGGCTTCCACTTTTCACGTGGACCTTTGTCAGCTGTCTGCACCTTCCCTTCCTTATGGCGTATTTGGTTTGCGGGGGGGGGGGGGGGGGGGCGTGACGCCCTGGGCAGGGGGTGGCAGGGGGTCTGTGTGGTGGCTGGGAGCGCGGGCCCCAGAGCCAGGTGCCAGCACGTGGCCTGGAGCCACAGCTTCACCTCTGCTCCACGTTCTCATCTGCGGATGGGATGCTTCCCGCACTTGTCAGGAGAAATGCACCGAGACTGGAAGTCGTGTGTGCAGCCAAGTGCGGCCCAGTGCTCTGGGCATGGAGGAGAGCAGGGTGTTTGGGGAGGACAGTGCTGAATACATGAGTGGTCACCCAGAAGGTGTCTAATCAGATAAATGCACGCACAGGGTGGGAGTGGGGTGAGGAGCAGCGAGCAGCAGGTGGCCACGCCAGGTTGGCAGGGCCTCTGGGTCGCAGACCTTGAGGCCCAAACGTGAAGGACGCCATGAGGGACGTGGAAACGTGCCTTCAGGGAGCAGAGGCTGGTAGAGGTGGCTCTGTGGGTGAGGGACGGGGGAGGCTGCGGCCGGGCGGAGGAACCTGGACTCATTGTCGTTCTGGCTTCTGTGGTGCATTAGAGACCAGTTAGGAGGCCGGTGGAGCCATGCGGGGAGGCGGTGGCACCCAGGAAAGGGGTGACAGGCACAGGCCAGGCTCCGGATGACTGCGCTAATGTGTGAGCGAGCTGTTAGTTCCCTGGGGTGGGAAGACTGGGCGGGAACTGAGGTACACCCAGCCTGCTTTGTTCAGCGCCCCGGGCACGTGCCTGTCCCTTCCTGGTGACCCCGCGTGGAGCCCTCTACCACAACTGCCCTTCGAGCCCAGCTTGTTCTGAAGCCCCCATGGAACCACTCGTGTGACTTGACATCCATGTCCACTGTTGCCTGACTGCGGTGATGAGTCCTCTGCCAGTAATCAGATCTGTATTCTCCCATCGAGAACTTTTAAGCCAGAATTTTGGACTAAATTGTTTCCTTAATGTGATGGAGAACTAAGTTTCTAAAGACTAAACTGAAATAAGTAAAAAGTACATACAAACAGTGCCTTTCTTCTGAAAGTCTTCTGGCTGGGATCTTAAGAATACGTTCTGAGATGTAAACAGTGTATTCTAAAAAGAGTTTAGCACAGAATCCTGTTCTCCATTAGACATGAAATGTGGTCACGTCCGATAGACATGAAATGCGGAGTTCTGGCTTGGGTGACAGACTGTTTTGCCGCAGGTCACTGGAGTTCTGTGGCCATTGCTGAGCTGCGGGGTGATGATTGCCTCATGAATTTTAAGGGGGTCAGCTTAGATCCTGGCGAGGAATGTTATTATCAGCCACTGAGTGAGATGTATAAGCTACAGTCGTTATAACCTATGTGTAAGGTGTATTGCTTTAAAGTATCCATTGCAGAACAACAGTTTCCATATTTGATTCAAATAACTTAATTTGAACCAAGTTATTTAGAACTAATGTGATTTTTAGGTTTTATTTTAGTATCTGTAAAAATGTATGTGATTTGGGAAACTTATTTTGTAACATGTCAAAGATCAAGTTGAAAGCCCATTTTGTTGGGTTTCAGGGAAATGTGGAGGTGAAATAATGTCCCTTTTTTCTTTCCTTCTCTCCTAGCATTGTCATGGAGACTCTGCGGATACTGGCTTTGGTGGGTCAGATTCTTTTCTCGCTGGCCGCGGCTTTTCTCCTGTGTCTCGTTATAAAGACTTACCTCATTGGACCGTATTATCGAAAACTGCATATGGAGAGCAAAGGGAACAAAGAAATCCTTATCGTAGGAATCTCTGCTTTCATCTTTTTAATGTTAACGGTAATCCTCAAAATGCCTGTTATTTACATAGTCTGACCTGTAATCTGTTCACTGAGAGCTTATGATCCGTCAGTTCTTTATCTTGTCACTTCAGTGGTAGTTAAAATAATTCGAAACGCATGGCATTTTTATTTTATGCACGGTTACTACACTGCCCATGAATTCATACCCAGTAGACTAAACCCGTTCACTCTCAGCCTCTTGAGCCCTTTGCTGAAACAGTACCTCAAGCGTCGCACACAGGCAAGTCTGGGTGGCCTTGAAAACCACGTAGTCTCCAGCGTCACCAATGTTACGTGGTCTTAAACTTAAAAACAGCTTTGTACCTGAAACCATAATAACAGTTTAAGACAATTTTTACTTCTATTTGGTGACAACAAAGCCGGTCAGCAGTATAACTTCTTTCGCCACAATGTGAGAAGTTGAAGATGAAAATCAAAGGTTCGTTTTGGAAGCAGCCTTCTCCTTTAAAGGATGTGCTTCTGAGGGATGGGGGGGGGTATGCTGTTAGACCCCCACAGACAGCTGTGCTGCTCACCACGTGCCCCTGAGGAGGGAAGGCGGGTTCACACAGAAGCTCCCACGTGAGTGTTCCTAGCAGCCAAACGCCACCCAGATGTAATTCAGCAGGTGCCTCCTTCTGCCGGCCTCGGTCCGTCCACACCAGGGAAGGCCACCCAGGTTGGAAACGATTGTACGTGAGTCTCCAGAGAGTTCTGCTCTGCTGAGCAAGAAAAGCCAGTTCCAGAGGTTGCATACTGTGTATTTCCATTTGTGTGACATTTACGATGAAAAATTTCAGAAATGGAGGGAAGGTTGCCAGATGCCAGGTGTTAAGGGGTGGGGGTGGGGGGAGGGTCCTTGTGACAGAAGGTTGTGTGTGTCTTCACTGTGTTGTGTCTGTATACTGGCTGTGATCTCGTGCTCTGATGTAGCAAGATGCTGCCACTGGGGGAGCTGAGCAAGGGTACGTGAGGTCTCTGTGGTTCTTAGAACTGCAAGGGGTCAGCTCTTACCTCAAAACCGGAAAGGCACAGAAGCTACTTCTTGTGTAGGATTTAACTACTGACTAGTGTTTTGTAATCTTGGGAGACTAGGATTTGCTTCTGCTCAACGCTGCCCATGTGTGTGACTTATTTAATTTTTTTACATCGCTTTCTCCATTCTGGACTATTTTTCTCTTTAAAAATGACATCCAGCAAAATTCTTCTCTGGATGACTTCCATGTTGTCTTCCCAGTGGCTACACAAGTTAAAATAGTTCTCTATTTGTTCTGTTTTCTTTCTTTGACACTGTTTCCTGAGCAGCAGCAGCTGGGACCACCCGGCATGCTAGGTGCTGGCATCCTGCACGACAGAGAGTCTGACAGCTCAGGCTCCGCTGTTGCAGTGCGTTACCCCCCCCCCCCCCCACCGGGTGAGCTCTGTTGTAGGCGTGCACTAGCCTCCGGGTGAGCTCTGTTTTTAACATAGGTTTGTTTGTTTGTTTATTTAAAATGTTTTTATTTATTTTTGAGAGAGAGAGAGGGAGACACAGAATCCAAAGCGGGCTCTGGGCTCTGAGCTGTCAGCACAGAGCCCAACGTGGGGCTCGGACCGACAAATGGTGAGATCATGACCTGAGCCAATGTCAGATGCTTAACTGACTGAGCTGCCCAGGCGCCCCAGCCATTCTAACCCTTTTGAAGTGTACAATTCTGTGGTTTTCAGCATATTCACAGCACTATGCAACCATCACCACTGTCCAATTCCAGAACATTTCTGCCCCCCCCCCCCCAAATCCACATCTCCGAATCTTGCCTGCCCTCCCCCATCCCATAGTAACCACTAACCTGCTTCCTGTTCCCATGGATCTGCCAGGGTGCCGGCCCCTCTGATGTGGCATGACCTAAAGGGTTTGTCTGTGCTGGGGTGCGTTTCAGGATTTTGCTCCTCTCCTGGCTGAAATCCCATGTCACAGAGATCTCAGTAATATCTGCCAGCCTGTAACTTGCCCTTTGATTATCTCAGTGGCATTTTTTGATGAATGGAAGTTCTTCCTTTTAATGTACTTGCTAGTTTCAAATTTTGTGCAGATAGCACTTTTTATATCCTGTGTAGATCTTTGCCTCCCCCGGTCCAGAGGCGCCCGTGTTGCTCTCCACTTCCTACTCTGCTCTTCTCACCAGATCTGTGTCCATCTGGAGGCATGTGGACAAGGGTCCGTGTTGCCATTACGTGTTTCCACATCACATGGCGGTACAGGGTCACCTCGTCAGAAGCCACAAGCGTGAGCATGTGTGTATGTGTGTTTGTGTGAGTGTGCATGCATGGGTGTATGAGCACAAGTGAGTGCATGAATGTGAGCATGTGTACCCGAGTGTGTGCGTGGGCGTGTGCACTAGTTTGCATATGAGTGCACGAATGTGAGCTTGTGCACGTGAGTGGGCAAGTGTTAGTACAAGTGTGCATGTGAGTGCATGGGCACGAGTGTGAGTGCATGTCTGCATGCTTGAGTGTGGTGCGAGTGTACATGTGGGTGCATGAGCATGAGTGTGCATGTGTGTGCATGTTAGCATGCATGTGTGCATGTGCAAAAGTGTGTGTGGATGTTAGCACAAATGTGAGTGTAAGCAAAAGCACATGAATGTGTGTGTGAGTGCATGAGTGTGCCTGTGAGTGTCTGAGTCCCCACTCTCACCTTTGCTGCCCGCCTGCTCTTACCGATAGTGCTGTCCCTGGCAGCCTTCTCCAGATTGTCCGGCTGCGTTCGTGTGTCCAGCACCCATACGAGTTTTTGGATCGGGCTTGTCAGTTTGCACCCGCGGCTGCAGGGACTCTGGGCCCTTCGAGGGAGAGCTCGCGCGTTGGCGGCTGCGAGCCGCTGGCCTGTGGGCATGTGCTGTGCACGTCTCAGCCCTCGTGCGTGCTTCACAGCAGAGCTTTGTGGTGTGACAGTCGTGTGTTCTCCTGGGGGACTTGTCCCCATTGCTGGGTGTGGTTGGTGCTATTGTGAACCATGTTTCTTTGACGGTTCTTTCTGTTGGCTGCTCTCTTCTGTGTGTGGTTTTACTTTCTCAGAGTGAAAAACGTCTACCTCTTTCCGGTTGTTTTGTGTCACTAACACCTGAAGCTTTGCGTTTAACAGAACTGTCATTAGAAGCCTGAGTGCTAGCTCGGACCGCGTCCGGCTGGCACGGATGCGCTGGCACTTCCCTCTGGGGCCCTGTGTTCTCAGGGCCTCCCTCCCTCACTGGAGTGTCCTTCTCTAAGTGCTTTCAGTTGGAGACGGGAAGAGTTTTTACATTAACACATGACTTACTGCCATAGTTGGGCTGTTCACTGAGTCCAGGTAAAGAAAATCTATCACAAATATTTAAAATAAATTTTAAAAACTATTGTTGTTCAAAAATTTGAATGATTGTTTCAAATATTTAAATTTTTTTCTCCCTGAATGGTGGGTTCAACTAATGTTAGCTTCCTTGTGTGCATCTCGGCTCATCCCCACAGAGGCCCTTCTGGAGACGTGGAGATGGGCCTTCACTGTGATAGTACAGCTGCCTTTGGGCATGAACCTGCCCTGAGCGGAGCTGTCGCTGGCACGCTGGAGAGTGATGTGCGGCCCTTCCCTTCCGCCTAGGTCACAGAGCTGTTGGATGTGTCCATGGAGCTGGGCTGCTTCCTGGCCGGAGCGCTTATCTCTTCCCAGGGCCACATGGTCACCGAGGAGATCGTGTCTTACATCGAGCCCATCCGTGACTTCCTGGTTATCATTTTCTTCGCCTCCATAGGTAACCTTCCTTGTTTACGTCAGGATGTTTGCAGGGTGTTAGACACCCGCATGGGACTTCTGCAACCTGTTTATGTACATATTTCTATTTATGCAGCAAGAAGTTGCCATAAAAATTGGGGTCTGCGGAGAAATCTTATTAAAAAGAGAGAAAGTTTGCACTTGGGGACATTGATTTGTTGACTGGCCGCCATGGTCTGGGGGCGCTCAAATGCCCTCGGGGGAGGGTGAACCCCACTTTGACTCCACGGGAAAGGCACAGGTGCCCAGCAGGTTAGCGAACTTAAAGGCAACACCCAAATGAGACATTTGGGAAGAAAGGTTACTGTTGATACCAAAACCTCGAACTGCCGTGTCGCAGTGTGCTGCTCTGGAAATGCCCCTTGGTCGAGGAGTGTCTCTATCGGGCACGTCCAGCACAGCACTGCCTTCTGCCCAGAAAGCTCTAGCACCGCATCTATACCCGCCACCGGCTCTGTGCGACCCCAGCAAGGTTGAGCGCGTCAAGAAGCACATCACAAAGTCTGCAGGGAACCTGAGAGTGGAGCACAGAGAGCGGGGGCCGCACGTCACTGCATAGCTGTTTTAGTGACAGTGCCCTCGCTGTTCCGAGAGAGGGCCCACTCGGCCTCCTTTCCCGTCGACCCCCCCCCCCCCCCCGGCCATCTGTCCTGTGTCTGGTCTGTCTGTCCCTGTCCCTGTTTCTCTGTGTTTCTGTCCCTCTTGCCCACCCCCTTCACCGCAGCCCCTTCTAGTGCCAGGCGGGCTCCGCTGTGCTGAGTGCTGAGTGATTACCTCCACCCATCGTTCTCCCAGAGGAGTGCTCGTGAGGTCGACAGGCACGAGCTCCCCTGATCAAGTTCCAGGCCACATTGTCCCGGGAGGACCCATCTCGCTGACACGCGAGTCACTTGTGTCCTGCCTGCAGGGCTCCGTGCAGTGTGTCCTGGCTAGAAATGAAAATCCCGCAGGCGTGTTATCTAATAGACAAGCTTGCTCTACCCTTCCTCAGGTTAGGGCTCTTGACCTGCTGAGGACTGAGCTATCGAACCAGGCGACAGCCGCACGTGTTTTGCCTTGGTTCTTCACACCCAGTGTTGTCAAGGGGGTTCAGGCGACTGTCCTGCCCCCGAGAGGCCTGTGCACACGCAGGACCTTGCTTTTCCACTGCTCAGGACTGTCTGTCTGTCTCGGGCTCTAAGCAACACAGAAGTGGACCGTTTGAGACTATGTCTTTCCTTTTCTGCATTTTTGTACCTCAGTGATGTTCACGTGGACTAGGTCCCTGACCCCCTGCCCTATGGCAGGCCCTGCGGAGTCATAAGACCCCGTGGAGGGCCTGCCGGCTGCAGTCAGTCCCGGGCAGGGGGAGCGACCCTGGGATCCCAGCAGCACCAGCAGGAGCGCCGAGAGCCCCGGCCCAGCTCTGAGAAGAGGCCGTGTGTGAGCAGCGTGAGCAGAGAGGGGCGGCTTGGGTCCCAGCGTGAAGGAGGGCCCCCCGGCCTGGGTGCAGAGGTGGCATCCAGCACGGGCGCCCTGGAGGGGCAAGACCTCCGGCCGGAGACCCCAGGGGCGGAGACCGGCCTCTTCTCAGCAGTGTGGGTGCCCACCCTCGCAGGACAGGAAGGCCCTAGGCCCACGCACGGCCGGCAGGTGGGCAGGCTGTTAGCCTCTGTGTCCTCCTATGGAGCCTGCTCCTCACCCCCATCCGTCAGGCACCCAAATCACGCGTCCCTGAAATACTGCTGCACCCATTCCTTTGTATTAACGAGGCATTGGAGCCGTGACTCAGGCTGCCAAAATGGATGCCAGTGTCTGTGCGGCCTGAGGGAGCCTCTTTATGGCCTGCAGACAGTTGCCTGCTTGCTGGGTCCCCATGTGGCCTTCCCTGGTGCGCAGTGTGCTTGGGGACAGAGACAGAAGCGGAGACCAAGATGGAAAGACAGAGGAATGGAGGCCGGCGGGGACTCCCGTGTCCTCCTCTTCTTCCCGGCACAGTCCTGCTGGGTCAGGCGTCCACCCTGTGACCTCACGTCATCCCCTGCACCCCCTGGATGCCGTCTCTGGGCACGCTCATGTGAGGTTATAGCCTCAGCATGTGAATTGGGGGTGGCTCGGCTGTTCAAGCTCCAGAGGCAGAGTCAAGTAGGGCCGGTGAGCCTGCGTGGCCACCATGCCGTCCTGCACGACCACCTCAACGGCTAATTCCCGGGCCCGTCTCGCTTTACAAACGAAGCCAGTGACCTGAGTTTTCTTGTTACACACTTTTCAGCAAGGATTTCATTCTCTCCTTGGGTCCCCCTCCCTGGGACGCAGAGAGGAATTCAGAAGTGGGTACTGCCTGTTCCTCATTCTTGGAGGTGCCCTGGAGGCCATGGGCACATGTGGGGTGTGATGGCTCACGTGCGAGTTGACCACGTGCCACGTTCTCATTCATCCCCCAAATGCACATCTGCAGATAGAGGCCAGGAGGCGTGTGATGGGTGTGCAGAGCCTGTCCCGCTGTGCCATCCCAGGGACACCCTCAGCACTTGGTGGAAACGCAAATGATGAGTGGCCGTAAGCAGAAAAGCTACAGGACGACTGGTGTGCCCTCTTGTCACCAGTGCACACGGCAGTTGTGCCAACGTGGATTGGGTCTCTGTCCCTGAGCATCGTGTGGTCCTGTGATGATCCGTGTCTCCACCCTCAGAGTAGAACACCTCTGCTGTCTGGTTTGTGTGCCTGGGCTGGGTGCTCCTGGTGCAGCCAGGGCCCGCAGGGTCTGCGGCACTGCACCATGTGCCTGGCATGGGACCCCACTTATCCTCAGGAGAGGGGAGGCCCCTGAGCTTTGAGGCAGGGCAGGGACACAACCACGTCCTGGGGGCGGGGGATGCAGGTGAGCAGGGATCACCACTCCCTGGTCACATCCATGTGACGGGCTTGGTCAGGCGTGTCCCTCCGCGTTGTGGGCTTGTTTCCATCGGGGGTGTGTGGGTGGCAGCGTGGCGAGTATGAGGAACACAGGTACAGCCAGAGGTGGTCTTGGACTCACGGCATAGGAGGGCTGGGGGTCGAGGACTCGGGAGACAGCTCGGTAGGAGAGAGGCCAGGTGTCCCCTAGGCAGTCGTCGGGGCTCGGGGAACACTGTGGGTCTGGGAGGTGGAGGCTGGGCAGAGCCAGGAAGTGGGGGAGGAGGCTGGGGCTCCAGGCAGGTGCTCGACAGCAGTCCCCAGCACTGTGCTAAGGGCGGCCTGGGCGGGTGCTGCTGAATTTGGAGAAAGAGGAAACCGTTCTCGGAGCAAATGGGTCCTTACTTATATCTGTATCTCTGAGTAAAACAAGTAGACACATGAAGGGGCCACATGTGTCATGACATGGGGTCCATGCGCTCGTGAGAAGGCCCAGTCAGCCCTGAGTTCCTCAGGGATGGGGGGCCGGGTACACACTGGTCCTGCCCGGCCGCTGAGTAAAGAAGGGCCCACCAGCACCCGTCCCTCGTCTCGGTACTGCAGGCACTGACGGCAGCAGGAGGAACATGTACGGCAGGGCAGCCGGTGGCCATGTGGCCAGGATTCCTCTCCTGTGGCTTCCCCCCCACCACCCCCAGTTTCTAGGCCCCGGGGGTGTCTGCATCTTGGACAGAACGTTTTCACAGAGGAAAGCAGACTTCGCGGCTGCTTGCTGTCACTTTTTGCCGAGTCCTGGGAGAGAAGTCTGGTAGAGGGAGGCACTGGCGCCCGGGCCGCTTTCCTCACGGTGAACGCTGGCATAAGCCATAAACACAGGGCGCCGCAGGGTCGCGCTCACAGGTGCCCTCGTCCGTGGAGAGGACATGAGGAAGCCTGAGGGTCGTGGGCTCCGCTGAGGACGGGCCGTGTAGTCCTCTGAGAATGACCGTGTCCCTCCTTCCCTGCACAGGCCTCCACGTGTTCCCCACTTTTGTGGCGTACGAGCTCACTGTCCTGATGGTCCTCACGCTGTCGGTGGTGATCATGAAGGTACTGATTCTTCTTTGCGGTAAAATTTCTGTCATGTTGGTTGTATGTGACCCTGAGTCTGCAAAGCGCATCATGGCCACTTACCCGGAGCCCCTCCCCTCGCCCAGCAGTCTGTGGACTGGGTGAGTTAGGACCAGGCCGTCGGGTTTGTTTTCCTACACCTGTCTCAGAACTGGGCATATTGGGAATTGGGAGTCACAAAAGCTGGACCAGGAGAAGGCACTCTGGGCGGCCCGTCTCCACAGGACCCTTGCTCCTGGCCTTTTCTCCTGCATGAGTCCAAAGACCCACAGGCCAGTGAGTAGCACGTACACATGTACGTCTTGTCGTTCGTGTGTTTGGAAAGTATCGTTGTGTTTGTACTCACTGAGTGGGCTATCAGGAGAAGACAGGACTCAGGAACACCAGGTGGGAGAGACAGACAGGGCAGGGAGTGCGGGACGGGGCTCAGAGCCCCCCGCCTGTGCCAGCCCCTTGCAGACCACAGTTCCCTCACAACCACAGATGATTGAGTTGTGTTAGCATTTATTTCAGGGTCCGATTACCTGTTCAGTAGCTGCCTGGCTCTGTGGATGATAAAAGTTGATTTCACATATTTCTACTGGAAGGAGTCAGAATCCCTGCTGGGCCTCCAGCCCCAGCTGCTCCCCCCTAGCTTTGCTTACAAGAGAGAGACCATGCTCTCATTGGAAAGTAAAATTCTTTCTTGAATGCTGCTGACTGGTGTGGGGGGAAAGCCTAGTTAGCTGCCCGTGAACCCCTACCCTTGATTGCGCATTTTTCAGCCTGGTCTCATTTCAGACACTCTGTGTTCATTGGGTGCCTCTGCACATGTCCCCTCGGTGTCAGGAGGGCCCCCCTCTGTTTTCTGCGTGGCAGTCAGTAATGCGGATGCTCTTGCAGTTTGCCCTGGCCGCCCTGGTCTTGTCTGTCCTCCTGCCGAAGAGCAGCCAGTACATCAAGTGGATTGTGGCTGCGGGGCTGGCACAGGTCAGCGAGTTCTCTTTTGTCCTGGGGAGCAGAGCACGCAGAGCTGGGATCATTTCTCGGGAGGTGAGTCCGCACACACCCTCTGTGCGTGTTTAGGGTGCCCTGTCCTTCACACCCCCCACGCTGGCATTTGAGCACCTTCCCTGCAGCTGCCTGCAGCTGGCATGAGTCTGGGGGGTCTGCCTCTGGGCGGCTGCGGAGGTGGGGTCCTGCTGCCTCTCACACAGGTGTGCAGGTTTGGGGTCAAAGTCTCCAGAACTGTCAGCATGCCCTCTGCAGCAGAGACTGTGAAGTCTCTGTCATATCTCTGGCAAAAAGAAGAAAACTAAATCTTAAAGCGCCATCGCCAGTTTGCGTATTAGTAATGGCCTTGGTGCACGGCTATCAGCCAGGCTGACAGCCGTATCCTTCCTGATGCACGCGTGAGGGGTGTCACCGCATCTTGGGTTTCACTCAGAAACCATGTAAAAGGCACAACTGGAACGTTGTTTTGTGAAGGTACCCTGTTGGTTTAGGGGTTTTTCTTGCAAAGTACATGGCAGCATTTGCCCACTTGTAAAAGGGAGTGAGAGTCGCTGTCAGAAGTGCTTCTGATGAGGTCCCTCCTCCCCCTACCACAGTTTTAAGTGCATGCAGCCCTGGGCCTTCTGCGCAGCTCCTGAAGGTGAGCCCCCCACTTCCCATTGGCCTTCTTCGCCTCTGTCTCTGGTCCGTTCATCCTGGGCCTGGCTCTCTTGTGTGCCCTGTGCTGGCTGTGCACATGCCTGTGTGCGTGAGTTCCTGTGCACACCCACCTGATCCTGTGCGCTTTCCTTGCTTTCTGTCCAGTTTTGTCATGTGCTCTTTTCAAACTGGCCGTGAATTAGAACTTGAGGAGTATCATCTGATGACCCGTGCTTGTCACTTTAAATTTGGCAAGCAGGACGTTTGTGTTTGGCTGTGGTCTGTGGGTGGTGGCCCCCCACCCCAGGGGTAAATAGGCCACGGTCTGTTGTCTGCCACGGCAGGAGTTAGTGTCCTTCAGGACAGGGCCAGGTGACCAATTCAGTGTTAGCCCCAAGTGGTCTGAGGACAGGTGACGTGCTAACTAGGAACGTTTCACAACTAAAGTAGAGAGTCGCTGTTTGAGTAAAAGCTGGGTGGATGTTACAGGAACTTTGTTGTTGATGCAGGGATAAATGTCGGGTGACAGCGTAGAGGGAGCCTGGACCCCCTGCTCTGAACAGGTGGCTCTCTGAGAGATAGCCTGTGTGCTGTGGCCGGAAGACCACACACCTTTCACACACTCGCAGCCATGGGGACCAGCTCACATCTGTAGTTCTCAGCTTAGAAACACTGTGGTTTGTACACATACAAGTTCATGAATGGTAGTTCCTACTTAAACTTGATTTGACCCTTTACCCTTCTGCATCCGTTTTCATTTTGCCCTTTCTGATGCCTGTGCGAGCACGTGTGAACGTGTGGGTCTGTCCTTGAAGCCAGGACAGGAGTCTGCCTCCTGCCCTCAGTCTGCTGCCCCCTTAACAGCGAGCACCCCTCCCTGGGGAATCCTGTTGCCAGTAAGGCTCGCCTCACCACGTGACGCCCCAGTATTCGCTTCTGCACACCTGCTCCCTAAATTGGGCCGAATGAATGTGGAAGTTCCTCTTAGTACCTGTGACCTGCTAGTAAACTCTCAGGATTAAAGTTGTCTCCTTGTGTCTGTGAGTGTGAGGAAGACAGGATGAGTCTAGATACTGACACTGCTGTGGAAGAATGAACTCTGCACAGGCTCTGTCCGAGACCTGTCCTGAGGCTGCGTGCTCCCCGTGAGAGCCTCCAGGGGGTCAGCCCGAGGGTGACCCAGTGTGCACCATGATGCATCATCTCAGGGCACCTCACATCCAAATCTACCTATGCCTGTGGCCATACAGGGTGTGCAGGTGCACCTTGGTCCTGAGTGTGACCACGCCAGCCTTACCTGTTGCAAATGTACTTCCTAGTCTTGAGTGTGACAGTCTTACTTGTTGCAGGTGTACCTCCTAATCCTGAGTGTGACCACCCTCAGTCTTTTACTGGCCCCAGTTCTGTGGAAAGCCGCAATCACAAGGTGCGTGCCTCGGCCAGAGAGACGGTCAAGTCTTTGAGGCACCAAGAGGGTACACAGCTTCAGGAGCTGACCCCCGTGTGGAACCGGACACTTGGGACACGTCCAGGACCGCACGTCCCTGTGAGCCCCTTGCCCCGGGGACAGAGCGCTCCATTGGAGGGGGCTTCCTGTCTGCCCAGTGTGACAACTATTACTGCTATGGTTTCGAGACTTCCAGACTAATTTGTTACATTCAGTTGATCATGCACAGTATATAATACACGCTGCACCTTATGGATCACCTTGACTCTTCTGCCTGGATGTGCCTTTTTTCCTGAAGTTAATGTTAACTTTCTATTGTCAATTCATCAGTTCATGATTTTTTGGTAAAAAAAAAAATCAGAAGGGTTTTTATTTATTTAGCTTTTGTGTCATAATCTGTTGGTCATTATTCATGATTAAACATTTCTGTGATGTGCAATTTTAATTCTAGCAGTGAGTTTGGAAAGTAAGTTTAATCCTTACTGCTTGTGTTTTCTAAAATGACAAATACCTTCTAAATGTCTATTTGTTTTTACTACAATAATTTTAAATAAAACACTCATGTCATTTTTTAAATTAGGTATATCATTCTTTTAAAATAATTGTTTTGAAAAAAATATTTGTTTTGAATCACAAGAATATGCATGCTTTAATAAAGATTATTTATGATCAGAGTAATTAATTGAAATTTATTGGAATTTTTTTAGATTTCTGTGTTAGATTAATCTTTGCCAATTCTTAAAAATTTGGATGATTTGTATTTTGCCACATTATTCTCTAAGAGACCAAATTAATACAGTGCTATTTGCAAAACCTAAGTTGTACCTTTGAATTTTAAAGGGTGTTTGGTGATTGTATGCCCCGTTTCAGCAAACCCATGGCTGAAGACCTGATTCTTACAGATCTCCCTGAGGGGAGCTCAGAGTGGAGTGTTCCTAGAACTGTTGGCTTTAAGAGCCTCACAATTCGACCAAAACCCTTGGAGTACAGGGACAGACCCCTTAGGTACAATTCTGTGTCACAGTACGATTATGGAGTGCGGTGACATAAATTCAAACACTTGAAGGTGAAGTGAAGTGTATCTAGTCGGAAGTGAGTCAGTGGAGAAATGATGTAAACATCTGCCTTGAAAACAGCATCGGTTTTATTTATTTCTGTGTTGTAGTAGGTGAGTGCCACTCCCTGCGGACCACTGGTGTGGACACGGCACAGCAGGCTCATCTGACGGTCTGTGAGGCTTTATCTCACCTGTCCGCGTGCCTCTGGCCCAGCAATCTGGAATCCACCAAGGGCCGGTCTCTGGGGTGCGTTTTATTCCATTTGATATCTCCAGCACCCAAGAGCAGAGCCAGGAGCTCACCACATCTTGTTGACAGTTTGGCCCCAGAACGTGGCATGTGGCGCTAATGTCACAGCATGAGAATGGCTCATAAAGATGCCAAGAGGACATGCCTCCTGAAGACCTCTGCCTGCAGGACACTCTCCTTGGAGGGTCCCAGAGCCCCTCCCTCCCCCCACCGGATTGGGTCCCATGCTCACTCTCCCTTCCTCATCCGGACTTGCAGGGCACGGAGCTGTTGGTCTTCACACGCACCCCTTGGCCTTCACACGCACCCCTGCAGACCGCCTGTGTGCGTGGGCGTGGCTAGAAAGTGTGGGGCAAGTCCTGCCGTAGAGCTCTGTAGAGCCACAAAGAACGAAAGCCACCAGCTGAAAGCAAGTGCCTCATTGGGTCCCCCGCATGCTCACCTGGGTGGTCAGCGGGCACACCCTGAGCTGTAGCCCGACACTGCTGACCCCTGTGTTCCAACCTGCTGGCACCCAGAGGCCTTCCTCCCCGTGGGCCTGAGCGCCGCCCCCTAAACCTCCGTGACAGGGCGAGGTAGACCCCTCCCTCGATCCGCAGGGCCTAGAGCCCCACACGAAGAATTCCTCTCAGCCTGAAGGAACCCACGGGATGGCGTGCAGCACCGGCACCGGCACCGTGTCCCCTCGCGGAGGAAGGTGAAGACAGCGCACCTCTCTTGGGAGGTCAGTGGGGAGAGGAGCTTGCATTGATTTGCTCACACGACAGACACAGGCGAGCCTTCATGAAGCACGGCCCACGCACATGGCAGGCAGGGAGGTCACAGGTGGAGGCAGAGCCTGGCCCGTGCAGGAGACACGCCAAGGAATGGCCAACGACACCCAGGAAGCGGGCAGGTCGGAGCGCCTGGGGGAGGCACGGGGGCGCAGGGCTAGCAGGTGCTCAGTGGACAGAGGTCAGCCTGCGGGGCGCCTCCCCCACAGCCCCTGGCCACAGGCCCTGGACATGGTGCAGCAGAGTGCCCCTGGCGTCGCCCTCGGAGCATGAATCCGTGGTTGGAGTGGCCGAGCGCCAGACGCCAGGCAGTGAGGCAGCGAGGCTTCGCGGCTTCACGTCCTGTGGGAGGGCATAGAGGTGACCGGCATCTGCTAAGGACACAATGTCTCCTGGGCCCCAAATGGTCCTGATGTGCCGGAGCCGAGGATGGGGAAGGCGAGGCAGGCTCCGGAGCAGCTGCAGGGCACGTATGGCAGCGCTGGTGCCGGGAACCCGCGGGGCACAGGCACGGTAGAGCTGTGGCCTGGGGTGAGGCCAGGGCCCCCCATCGGGCATGTGCAGGTGGTGGTTCCTCCGGGAGACCGGCAGGGACAGGCATTCGAGGACACTCATGTGACGGTGAAGAAGGAGAGGCCAGGGCAAGCGGGCTCTGTGGGGTGGGCGACTGCTCTGGTGTCCGACTCTGGAGCTCTTGCTGGCTCCCCGGCACCCCTGGGGCATTGCTGCTGCCCGGCCTTGGCCTGAGGCCTGAATGTCGGGAGGCCCTTCCACTCCGTCCAGTCCAGATCCCGTACCTCTGTCAGCCGAGACCCCAGAGCCCCGTGCTCCTCCTCTGTGATCGCAGCCCCGGCCCCGCCATACGTCCTCCGCCATCTGGGAAATTGCCAGCACCCCGCCCACCCGGGGCCGCGGCTTCAGGACGCCTTGTGCCAACACTTGGCTCCAAGACTGGTGGTGGAAAGTCCATGCCCCTGTGCTCACAAGATGGATGGAGAAATCAGCTGGGCCCGTTTCCATCATCTCATCCAGGAAGAGCGAGTCCTGCCTTTCCCTGAGAGCAAGCAGGGCCTGGTGTCCTCACTGCTGTCCCACTGGTGTCCTTGCTGACGTCCCTCGCCTGGTGAGAGGAGCCCTTTGCTTTGCTGGGTTTAGGGATGGATGGTGCACATGAGGGATGTGCTGAAGGGTCGAGCGGCTGTCGGCCAATGGCAGGGCCCTGGCCCCACCACCCCAGGGGCTCATGAGGGCTCCAACTGAACCCTGACCCTGACCCTGCTGCCTGCAGAGCCTGCCCACACCTGCCTTTGCAGCATGAAGAATCAAGAAACACTGCATGTTGTTTAGGAATTTGGGGGAAACACGCCTGGGGAAGGCTGGTGGCAGGCCCTTCTAGAGGAACCAGCTTCACCCACATCCTCTGTGCTTGCAGTGAGGACACTTGCTGCCTTTACAACCTCCCGTTAGGGCCACTGGGCGGCTCAGGTCACAATCTCAAGGTTCATGGGCTCAAGTCCTGCCTTGGGCTCTGTGCTGACAGCGCGGAGTTGGGATTCTCTCTCTTTCCCTCTCTCTCAGCCCCTCCCCTGCTGGCTCGCTCTCGAAATACGAAAATAAACATTAAAAGTAATAAAAAATATATAAACCTCCTGTCAGAAGCTGTTTCTCACATTCAGGCCATGTCCGTGTCGTGTCTGCGTAGGCGTGGTCGCCACAGGAAACCATGCGGCTGCCGAGGCGCCCCTGCCTCCCGGGCCCTGCAGAGTTCACCACGTGCTCGCTTCCTTCCCTGAGGCACGGATGCTCTCGCAGAATCGCTACTTGCTGTGGTCTTTTTCTCAACCACGTTTCTGACTCATCCTGATGCGGAGTTTGATGCAGACATTCTCACTGCCCTGACTGTCCCTGCCGAGAAGACACTGCCAGTGTCACCTCCAGTTTCCCAACATTGTCCTGTGGAATAGTTTGGGAAACGCTTAGCCAGGGAGGAGGCAGGGGTTCCTCATGCAAGGTGTCAGGGATCCTTGACTTTCGCAAGCAGACACGGAATTGCAGCTGTGCGTGCAAGTGCGTGCCCAGGTGTGTGCACAGGTGTACATGCAGGTGTGCGCCCAGGTGTGTGCATGCAGGTGTGTGCCCAGGTGTGGGCTCAGGTGTGCATGCAGGTGCTTCTCAAGCAGCCATGTCAGTGTTTACCTGGAGGCGGTCAGTCTTCATGAGTCACCTCCTCCACAGGAAGCCCCCAAACCACAGAAGATTCTCTGACAGCTTATCTGAGATACTAGTTCCGAGGCAGGGGTAAAGTGGCCTAAGGAGCGACCTGAAAGCACGTGACCTCGGAAGGGGGTCCTTGAGCCAAATCTGCGGTGTGTGTGGCTACAGTGCAAACCCGTCAAGACATTACGCAGGGGCCTGTGTTGCCCAGTGGCTTCCGCAAGTTTAGGAGAACTGAGGACCGTGCAGCGTGGCCCTGTCCAGACCGAGTCCAGACCCAGTCCAGATCGATTGGGGATGGGGCCCAACGGCTAGTGTCTCTAACAAGCTGTCAGGTCATGTAGCAGCTGCTGCTGGTCCGGGAGCATGTGTGAGAGACAGCAGTCCAGCCCACAGTGCCCTCGCTGGGCCTTCGCTCACTGCATGTGTAACCCCAGATGGCGAAGATAGAAGTCTCTGAGCCAGGAACAGAGTTGGGAACAGCTATTGCTGCTGTACTGGGCTCCAAGGACCACTGGACAGCGTCTCCAAAAGAGACCTCTGGTGGAGAAGGCAGCCCCCAGGGCAGATTGCAGCCACGGGGGTGTGCACACCCAGCCAAGAAGGTGCTGTCGTGGGACCTTTGGTTCCATTTTATACATGCGTGTCATGCGTGTGTTGGCCAGAGAGTTTGAAGCTACTGGTGTAAGGAAGAGGGTTCAGGAGGGCAGAAAGTGGGTGCTTCCTGGGGCAGGGGGTGGCCATGGGGCCCCGGGAGCAGCTGGGGGAGCTCAGGAGACCCTGGCTTCCAGCACCTTCTGCCCCGACTGGACACCAGGTGGTCACCATGGTGACTGTCCAGAGCAGAGAGGGAGGCTGGGTGCTTTTCAGGGAGTGCCCACATGTCCCGTCTGGACTAGGGTGCCAGGGCGCAATCTGCACACTGGGGGAAACACCAGGTGCCGATGCGAAGCCATGGAACTGGAGTCTGTTTTGAGTACCCGGGTTACTTCATGATTTATGAATAAAATAAAGTGAGATCTGGAGAAGTAACCCAAGAACTTAGCGTCCTACACTGGGGAGGTGCGGTGGGCATGGGGAGAGAAGAGAGCGTTTACGAACAAAGGGCTGCCTTACTTGAAAATGAGAAGTGTTTGAAAGGGGGGCGGTCACTTCAAGCGATGCGCAGAGATCTGGCGTGCCCGTGGGAGTGTCCCGTGGGAGGCGCTTCTACGGCCGTGCGCTGCTAGCCCAAACCCGCTTTCAGGGTGCCAGAGTTGCCTCAGCACGTCTCCCTCACATGGGGAGCTGGACAGTGTTTTGAGATGTGTTTCCTCACCTAGATTCCTTTCCTTCCCTCGAAATGGACTCCAGCGTCTCAGGATGGATCACAGTGGCCCGGAGGACAGAATCGGCCTGCGCGTCTTTCTGACGTTGTACAAAAGCCAGGGCCCTTATGAGAATTCTTTTTGCCAAGAAGGGAAAAGGAAGGCAAATTTGCAAAATGAGGCAGAAGCGAGAGAGCAGGTGAGAAGGAGGCAGCTGGTGGGCCGGGGGACAGTGCGCGGCACCCTCACAAAGGACCCCACGTCCCCGTGGAGTAATGACTCGGGACACTGGCCGTGACCTGCACACCGGGCGGAGAGGAGAAAACCCCAGGAACAAGAACACTCCCAGGAGTCTGGTGGATGGAAACGGCCTGAAGATAGGCCCGCTGCAGGCAATGGACTCCCGGTCTCAGCCCCCAGCCCGTGGGCCAGGGATCCTGCCATTCTCAGGGACCGCAGGGTGCTGCCTGGAGAGCAGGGCGGCACGGGCACTCCCTTCCCGGGGCCAGGCTCGCCTCCGAGTTCTTTTGGTAATTGCCGTTTTCCCGCCAAACCTTTACCTGAAATGTGAAAACTAGACATGCGTCGTAGAGAAAGGAATACGCGACGTCAACGGACAAAGATAGACACAACCTGGTAGGATCAGAGTGGGGCGCAATCAGAAATGACAGTTGAGTGACAGTTGGCAAGATGTCGGGCCTCACTCATGGTTTGAGGTGGTGAAGCCTGAGCCGGCCAGCTCCTACGTTGCTCTAACGTTGCTGTGCCTTCAGAGAGGCCACGCGCCCTCCATCAGCAAAGCTGGGACCCTGTCAGCCTTGGCACCAGCACTGGGAGCCAGAGCGAGGCCGCGGGGGGAGCGGGCCGGGCACGCTCCGCTGGGGTCATCACCTCCATCTGTGCCGCAGACTTAGTCCTGACCGCGCTCTGCATTGCCAGCCGACCCCACAGACCTCCAGAAGTTTCCTGCCGCAGCACCACAAGAGCGAAATTTCATGGCTGCACGAAGGAGAGTGGACGACGCCCTTTTTCAGATTTCCAAGTCCATGCCTCTTCCACAGTCTTTTCCAGAATCTGAAGAAATGAGAGGGCCATCCGTGCGAGCTGACATTCTCCCTCCTCTCACAAAAGGAAAGCAGCAGGTGTGTGGAACATGAGTGTCTCTTCGGGTTTTGATCTCACACGCTCCCATGACGTTTTGTGGGACCACAAACAACTCCGTGGCACTGCCATGAGTCTTGAGTGGCAGGCACCGAAAACCCACAGCTCCACTTCTTCTCCCAGGTATCTTTGACCCACTTAGCAATTCCAAACTACCTGCATTTGCCATTTATGGCAGAGTCTAATTGCACATCGCTTAATGCTGGTGGTTTTTGATTGTCTTCTGTACATATTCTGGTCCGGCCCCCACAGCTGGACCAAATCCCCAAGAATTGAAACCCCCAGAGGGGGAGACAAGGCTGAGGGTGCCACTCTTTGCCAGGCCACTGAGGTGACCGAGTATGCCTGTCCCTGTCCTAGGTTGAGGAATAGCATGGCAACTTCATTAGGCCCGGACCCTCGCTTCTCCCATCTGGTCGGCTCCGGCCTCGGCGCACTGCCCGGTGAACCTGCTGGGCTCGGCCCACATCAGCTCGGCTCACGCCCAGAGGCTACGTGCTGTGTCCGTTCCTGCCCCTGTCCTGCCACACCCTCCCATTGCAACAGGGGTTTTAAAAAATATAAGCCAGGGGCGCCTGGGTGGCTCAGTCGGTTGGGCGTCCGACTTCGGCTCAGGTCATGATCTCACGGTTTGTGAGTTCGAGCCCCGCGTCAGGCTCTGTGCTGACAGCTCAGAGCCTGGAGCCTGTTTCGGATTCTGTCTCCCCCTCTCTGTGCCCCTCCCCTGCTCCTGCTGTGTCTCTGTCTCTCTCAAAAAATAAATAAACATTAAAAAAATTAAAATATATATATATATAAGCCATTTAACCTAGAGGCACTGCCGGTGGCCACAGAAGGCACCCTGGCAGCAGCCACAGGCGTGGTGACACAGGAGAGAACACTTGTGCCCACACTCGTGCCAAGGAATAAATACGTGAGCACCTCCTCTTCCAGGAGGACCTCCACCAGCAGGTAGTGGGGGCGGGAAAGAGAAAGCCGCCACTGTTGGACACTAAACCAGAGGGGATAGTGTGAGCATATGGCAGCATAGCCAACCCTGAGTCGTCTGGCCAGACAGACTCCCATTTCTCCCGGGAGAAATGTTTTCACCTTGCTGAGGGAGCCCACGCAGCAAGTGTCCTGCGCGGTCTGGCACCAACCATACTCGGGAGGCTGGTGGGCATTCCAGCTCCTGGGTACCGGCTGGCTTGCAGCCCTAATGTCGCCTCCTCCGTGCTGCTCATCCACATCTTCCGATTTACTTAAAGTCAGCAAACTCTTTCTCTTGCATGGGACAGTCTGTGTGGACGTGCAGACCAACCGCCAGGGCACAGCCTGAGAACGGCCCTCTGTAGAGAAGTGTGCACGCCAGAGAGCATTGGGCTGTTCCCAGAGACATGCAACAGAACCCGTGGAGGGAACAGAGGAGCAGAAGCAGCTGGCTGGAGACCCAGATAGTGCCCTGTGTGACGGGGAACCCAGAGGTGTCTGCACTGGAACATCAGAGCGGAGGCTGCCTGCTGGAGGGCAGGATGATGCCCCAAAGGTTTTGTGGGAAGGACTGTGTCCCCAGCTGGTCTAATCCAGTGACTGGTGTCCTATAAGAAGAGGGACATTTGAACAGAGGCAGCGGGACCTACAAAGGGAGGAAGGCAAGTAGCAGAGAGGGGGTGATGGGACACCACGGCCCACCGTCAGCCCGGGGGAGGCTGGAAGAGGCAGGAAGAACTCTCCCCTAGAGCTTGCAGAGGGATAGCTGGCCAGGGACGCCTCCATCTGGCACCCTGGCTGGCCTCTAGCCCTGGGAGGAACTAGATTTCTGTTGTTCTACGCCGCCTGGTTTGTGGTGCCTTGCTTCCGTGGTCCGGGGACACTGACACAGGTTTCTTGTGCCGGCTCAGGAATGAGGACTCGCTCTGGTGTGGCTGCAGGGCTTCGTGAGACACTGTGTAGCACGACCAGGGACAGCCCTTGGGCCGGTCACCTGCAGGCCCAGCTGGAGAAGCCCCGCCCACCCCATGTGGGTCTGAGGCTGTGGGACCTGGCACCTGTGCTGCCCTGGGTGGGGCGGGGCTTCGGGCGGGGCGGGCCTTCCCGGTGAGGAAAGGGCCTCGGCCGGGGCGGGGCTTGGGAAGGGGGTGGGGCTTGGCCTGGAGTGGGCGGGGCTTCGCGGGGCGGAGCGAGGCCCCAGTAGGGGCCGGGCTTAGGGCTGAGCGGGACCTGGGATGGGGGAGGGACAGTGGCGGGGCCTCTAGAGGCGCGGGGCTTGGGACGGGGCTTCGGGTGAACGTGGCAGGGCTCGGATGGGGTCTGGGCCTCGAGCAGAGGCGGGGCCAGGGTGGGGTGGGGCGGGGCCGGATCCCGGCTGGGGGCGGGGCCGGGGTCAGGAGACCGGGGGACCCCAGGTCCCGGGGCCGGTGGGCCGGGCCTCCTTGGGGCCGCTCCGCGCGCCAGCCCCCCCAGACCAGAGCCCGCGGCAGCCGACCCGCAGGTGAGCGCAGGCGGGCGGACGGTGAGCGTGGTCGGCGCGGTGGTTGACCGGGTCCCCCCAGCTTGGCCAGGACGCCCCTATGCTTCTGCCGCCTTCCCCCCCCGCCCCACCACCCCAGGCAGGCGGTTTAGGAAAAGTTAGACCCAGTGACAGAGCCCAAAGTTGTGCGTTTCTGCGGGTCGAAGTGTGTGCGCGGGGAGGTAGGTACATGGGCGGTGGCGGACAGATGAGCAGGGAGACGATGAACGTGAGTAGAAGGTCAGAGGTGGACAGAGGACGGTGCGCGCCCGCGGATGGACAGGGATGGGTGACAGGTGGACGGCAGACGGCGGCCTGCGTACGTACGCCCAGCCGCTGACCTCTGGGCCCCTGCGCACCACTCACCGCGCGCACAGCACGCTCGCGGCTGACCCGGGGCTGGCTTGGGCTGGGACAGCCAGCACTGTGCCCAGGAACTCGCATTAGAGATTCTCACGTTCCTCGTTTTAGAGTGGGCCGTGTTGCGGCTGGTGGTCAGCGTCAGAGCCGGGGTGGGAGGGGGGGCGGGGAGGGCGGGGCGTCTGGGAGGCCGGGTCCTGGACTGTAGTGGGGTATAGCTGGGTCTCCGTCCATCCGCTTGGAGGCCTGAGGCCGCAGGGGTGGGGCGGGCAGGTGGGCGGGGCCGCAGGAGCAGAAGGCCGGCTTGCGCCTCCGGTGCAAAGTTGTGATTCCTGCTGTGTATAGACTGTCCCTTGCGGCGTGAATTAAACCTCTTGGAATTAAAAATGAAAATCATTAAACACTGGTTAGAAGCGAACGCGGCATGTGGCTTCACCAGAGTGGGTGTGGGAGGCAGGAAACAAGCCCAGCGCTCGCTCAGCGCAGGCGGAGACTCCCACGGTTCTCTTCTAGTGAGAACACATGACTAATAGCATCTTACTTTATTATTGTATTTGTGGATTTAAAAAGGCACCTCTATTTCCCTCAATGGCTTAATGCTCAGAGCACTTTTGGAAATCCCTGGGAGTTCTCTAAATGAACTTCAGTGATCTCTGCTCTAGGTCCATGCCAGGCAAGGAATTTTCATTTTGTTCCACAAGGTTTGTGATAAAATGTGAGAGTTAAAAAGAAGAGGGAGGAGGAGCAAGGGGAGAGAGAAAAGCTATTACGAAATAGCAACACTCTGGGCCATCACGTTTCCACCTCAGTTTCAGTGATGTTGGACATTTGCTCCTCCTTTAGCCAATGTGCTAGTGTAGGCTGCTGTGCAGGGTTCAGATACCTGCTGCTCGAATTCTGGTCCCTGGTCAGGGTTCAGGTTGGTCTAGAATTGAGGTCAGGGCTCTCGGCCCTCTCCAACACACGTCACGATCTCTTACCTGCCACAGGAACAGCCACCATCAGTCACGTGTGGGAGGGTGGAAACACCAGTTGGGTCTGGGTCTGTAGCCAGGTCTGAAGGGACAGTTGCTGACGAGGGAGAGGGGCCTCCTGCTCACAGCCTGGGGCTCCAAGACCATTGTCAGCAGGCCTGGTTGGGGGGGGCATCCCCACTCACCAGCCCTGCTGGGTCCAGGGACTCTAGTGGCATAATCTACCAGATGCGATGTGGACAGAGTGACACAGGGCAGATGAGTTAGAGAAACCGTTTTGCATCCTTACTGTCCTGCTGGGGGTTAGGTGGGTTAGCATTCACGTTGTTGTTGCCGCCTGGACCATTGCAGATCGGAGAAAGGGAGAGAACACTGGGCTCTGCTTGGTTATGGGAGGTACCACCCCTCCCCCCAGCCCCACCTGACCTTGACCTGGTGCCCCAGCTCCACTCCCCAGCACAGCATCTCTCAGCACCAGCAGGAGTGGCCCCCGAAACGGGTCTGCTCTCCACTGGTTTCCAGTTTGGCTCCATTGTGGCCTTCTTTTCCTGCGTCCCCATCAGGACAGGTCTCAGCTCTTTGAGCCAACAGCCCCGGTGACACCCACACAGGCCCCCAGGTTCTGGGCTGCTCCATGGCGCAGCCCGGGGCTGGCCTGCTGAGGGCATTTCCTTTCTCCACTGCAGATTCCTCATCAGCCAAAGGAGCTCGTTAGAGGGGACAGTTCGCCGCCGCTGTGGGGAGTCTTCTCTCCTGTAAGGACACCAAAGAGGAACGGAGCACACGCTGGAGGCAGGCAGTGTCGGCAGAGAGGAGTCTCACACCCACGCGGGGCAGCAGCGGCCGGGCAGCAGGTGGGCCTGGGGGCTGCTACCCCTCTGAGGCCAGAGCCTCGGGTTCCTGCAAGCAAGCTCTGGATGCAGGCCTGTGGGTTTTGAACGTTGGCAACGTTCTTTGCTTTTTGTTTTGTTTTTCCTTCTTAATCTTGGATAGGGCCAACCATCAGTTTCCAGCCTTCATACTAGGAGACGTTTTCTGGATTTTTAAAACTAAGATTTTGTTTTATATGTTTATATGGAAATACAGAAAATACCAAAAAAGGGAGACAGTTATTAAGGGAGTCACTGCTTAATAAAACCATATAAAGTAAGAAGGGAAACAGTCCCAAGGTCTCCTTCGAGTCTCTGGTCTGACGGAAGGATGGGGACTGAGGGAGAGAGCAGGGCCAACTTAGGCTGAAATGGTCCCAGAGGCCAGAGCGTGCAGGGCCGAGCGGGCGGAGGTCGGGTTAAAGTAGCAGAGATCTCTTGGGCGTTGGCCCTCAGGTGAGAGCCCAGGTTAGTCACGACCTTTGTCTCTGCAACAGCCGCGCTGAGCTCTGCTTGACTCGTTCCATTTGTCCACGGAACATAATTACTAGTGTGACCTCACCCCGTCGAGGACAGACATCTCCCCAAGTAGCTGCTCCCCCATGGTTGGTGCTTACCGCCCTCTTTACCCTTTCCCTTTTGTTTCCTCCCATACATCCTATGTACACGTGTGCTTTTAGTCTTTTCTTGTTCTAAACTGTGTGAGCAGCATACGGTGTCATGTGTGTGCCTGAGGGACGCTCGACTTCACTCATTTTCACAGGTGTTTCTTACTCTGTTGTGGGGTACGCCTCACTGTTTATTGGGACTCCTGACGCTGGACATTTGAACCGTGTTTGGCTGTCAGTGTAAACACTGGTGCTGAGCATGCCCCCCAGGACACACTGGGAAGTGGCATGGCTGGGCAGTAGCGTGTGGAGACGCTTCACCTAAGAAAATAATGCCAAATTATCCTCAAAAGTGATGGCATCAATTTTACACCCTACTTGCTGGTCCACAGACTTTCCAATACTTGCTCTCGTCAGACTTCATAAGATTTGCACATCAAGTGAGAATACACTGATTTCTGTCTGTGGCTGGCCTTCATTGGCGTTTCCCTGACAGTTAACGAGACTGAGAATCAAATCCCATGTGCACGTACTGGCAAACCTATGATACTGTCTCTGCCAAACCGTGAGCAGAGCAGACCCTTCCCTTTACTTAATTCTTCTTTACTTTTTGTCGACTCGTGTGAAGAAGTCTTATGTATTTTTTTCGTTAGATTTATTCCTAGGTAGTTCACATTTTTTGATCTCTTGCTAAATGGCATTTTGAAAACCTTTTTATTGTAGTATCACATACGTACATAAAGGGTGAAAAGACCAGGAGTTCACAGCTTAATGAATTTTCACTGAACCTACACCCAGATCAGGAAGCACAACCTTATCAGCACCCAGAGCCCCCCTCCTGTCCCCCCACCCCCCGTGTCCTCTTGCCCACAAGTAACCACAGGCGAACTGGGTTCATTTGCTCGCTTGGTACTTTATAATAATGGACTCATACAAGATGCAGTCATTTGTGTCAGCTGACTTTTGATCAAAGCAGCGTGAAGGATTGGACCCAACTCTCGCCTGTGGCCACAGACCTGCCTGCCAAGTGTGACTCCATCACAGCTTTCCTTTCCTTTCTACTGCAGGGGCACCCAGCAGGTGCCACCGGGGCCATCACCCACACTGCTCCTGTGAGCGTCGCATAAGATGCCTCCTGATGGACATGCACCCTCACCTTTCTCGGGTACAGTCTGGGACTGCAGTTGCCGGATCACAGCACTTGCACGCTTGACTTCATTAGAAAATGCCGATCAGTTTTCCAAAGAGAGTTTAACATTTCCTGCAGCAGGTATGACAGTTCCAGCTGGACCACATTTTGGCCAACAGTTCTTATTATCAATCCCTTGGTTTTGGATGTGAAATGGTACCCTACTGTGGTTTAATTTGCATTTTCCTCATTGCTAGAGAAGTTGTGAACATTTCACATGCTTCTGAGCTGTTTGGATTTCTTCTTTAACACAGTTAAACATCGTTCAAGTCTTTTGACAATTTTAACAGAGTTCTTTTTGTTTTACCTATTGATTTGGCATTGTTCTTTGTATATTCTGGATACGAGTTTTTTATCAGATCTACTGTTGGGGTGTCTGGGTGGCCTCGGTCGTTTAAGTGGCCAACTCTTAATTTCAGCTCAGGTCATGATCCCACGGTTCATGGTGTTGAGCCCTGTGTCGGGCTCTGCACTGGCAGCTGGCAGCGCAGAACCTGCTTAGGATTCTCTCTCTTTCTCTCTCTGCCCCTACCCCCGTCAGAATAAATAAATAAACTTAAAAAGAAAGATATATCTACTGTGAATATTTTCCCCAGTCTATAGATGTCTTTTAAACTTGCTTTTGATGAGTGAGAGTTTTAAATTTTGATAAAGAAAGAAAGAAAACAAAACAAGAAAGAAAGAAAGAAAGAAAGAAAGAAAGAAAGAAAGAAATGAAGGAAGGAAGGTATAAAGATTGGTAAGAAAGAAATGAAGCTTTCTTTGTTTGCAGATTACATGATTGCCTATGTAGCAAATCTGAAATAGTTGCCAAAAAATTCTGGATTTAATAAGCAATTATAACAAGATTACAGGATACAAGGTCAGTATACAAAAGTCAATCACTTACCTCTATACCAGCAATGAACAAGTGGAGTTTGAAATAAAAAAACATAATATCAGTTACATTAGAACCCCAAAATGAAATACTTAGGTATACACTTAACAAAGTTCATGTGTAAGATCTGCATGAGAAAAACTATAAAACTCTGATGAAAGGTAATCAAAGACCTAAATAAATGGGGAGATAGTCCATGTTGATGAAACGGAATTCACAACGTCAGCATGTCGGTTTTCCCCAGCTGTCTCTATAGATTGAATGCAATCCCGATCAAAGTTCCAGCAAGTTTTTGTGCAGATATTGGCAAGCTGATTCTAACATTTATATGTACAGGCAAAAGACCCCATAGCCAATACACTATTAAGGGAGAAGAACAAAGTTTGAGGACTGGCAGTGTCCAACGTCAAGACCTACTGTAAAGCTACAGTAATCAAGACTGTGTGGTATTAGCAGAAGAATGGACAAATAGATCAATGGGACAGAATACAGAGCCCAGAAATAGACCCCATAAATATGTGCAGCAGATTAGCATAATGAAAAGATGCTCCACATCACATGTCATTAGGGAATTATAAATTAAAACAAAGAAAAACAACAGTGAGATTCCAGGGCACACCTGTTGGAACAGCCAGAGCCTGATGCTGACAACGGCCGTGCTGATGAGGACACAGGACTGTCATTCACTGCTGGCGGGAAAGGTGCAGCTGCTTTGGAGGACAGTTTGGCAGTCACAACACTAAACATACTCTCACCATACGCCCCAGCAACCATGCTCCTTGATATCGACCCAAATGGGCTGAAAACATGTCCACACAATAATCTGCATGCGCATGTTTATAGCAGCTTTATTCATAATTGCAAAACCCCGGAAACAACTAAGACATCCTTCAGTAGATGAATGGATAAACAGATTGTGGTACACTGGAGGAAACTTACTTATTGCTAAGTGAAAGAAACCAGTCTGAAAGGCTACGTAGTATATAATTTCAAGTATGTGACATTCTAGAAAAGGCAAAACTGTAGACAATAAAAAGGCCGATGGTTGCTGAGAGTTAGTGGGCAGGAAAGACAGAAGCTGTTTAGGGCAGTATCAGTATGATTCTATAATGGTGGACACATGCCATACATTTGCCAAAACCATAGAATGTCCAACACCAAGAGTGAACCCCAACATAAACCATGGACGTTGGGCGATCATGCTGTCAATGTAGGTTCACTCACTGATTATAGCAAAGGTACCACTCTGGTGCAGAATTTGGATAGTGGGAGGCTGCGTGCAGGTGCAGGGCAGAGGGTATCTGACAACTTTCTGTACTTTGTGCTCAGTTTTGCTATGAACCTAAAACTGCTCTGAAAGTGAAATCTCCCCCCATCAAGTTTTTAATTTCTTCCAAAATAATGCTGAAATTTTGACTGAGATGACATTGAATCCATAGATTAGTTTGGAGAACACGGACAGCTTAACAATATTGAGTCGCCCAATCCCAGAATATAATGTATACCCAAAGTGTTGGGTCTACTTTATTTATTTTGTAATTTTTTTAATGTTTACTTATTTTTGACAGAGCATGCCTGTGGGGGGAGGGGCAGAGAGAGAGGGAGACACAATATCAGAAGCAGGCTCCAGGCTCTGAGTGGTCAGCACAGAGCCCAATGCGGGGCTCAAACTCACAGACTGTGAGATCATGACCTGAGCCGAAGTCAGTCACTCAACCGACTGAGCCACCCAGGCGCCCCCTGTTGGGTCTACTTTAGATTTTTTAAAGCAGTGTTTTATATATTTTTTTCCTATAGGACTTTGCACATCTAAATTAACTCCCAATAAATTGATATTTTTCATGCTATTTTAAACAATATTAAAAAAATTTTTCCAATAGTTTGTTATATAGAAACATTGATTTTATTGCATAGAGAGAATTGATTTTATTGCATATAGAGAGAATCTGCCACACTTACTAGTTAGTTCTAGTAGATTCCTGTGATGTTCCACATATGCAATCACATCTAAGAATAAAGACAGCTTAAGTTCTTCCTATTCAATATTTATGCCTCGTAATTTCTTTTTCTTGCCTTATTGCATTGGTTAGAACCTTCTGATTAATGTTGAATAGAATGGGATTTTCTCCCAACTATTTTGAAAGTTTCAAAATACAGTGAGGCTGTAAAATATACACCCATATCTAAACAGTGTTTACCATTTTGCCATATTTATCCCCCCTCCTTTATCTCTCTCCTGCTCCTGCCCCTCCTCTGCCATCTGAAAGACACACGCACATTTTTTTCCTGAACCATTCAAAAGGAAAGTACTGGCATGATCATGCTTAGTAACTCAGTTTACCACCATGCCTCTCCTAAGAAAAAAGATAATCCCCTCCACTATCACAATACCATTGTCACACCTAGCAAAATAACAATGTCTTCTCTAATCTAATATTTGGAACATATATAATCTTCCCCAATTGTGCCCCAAATTGTCTTCATAGCTTTTTCAAAGAAAATAGTTTTATTGAGATTATAATTCATGTGCCATCAATTCATCCATTGAAAATGTACAAGTCAATGGCTTTTGGTATATTATTAATTTCTAAAGTTGTGGTAAAATATACATCATAAAATTTGCCATTTTACCTTTTTTAAGTGTACAATTCAATGGTGTTAATTAAACTCATATGTTGTGCATCAGTCACCACTACCTATCTCTAAACTTTTGCATCACCCAAAACAGAAACTCTGTAACTATTAAACAGTTAACTCCCCATTCTCTCCTACCTTCAGACACTGGTAATCACTAATCTACCTTATGTCTTCATTAGTTTGCCCATTCTACACGTTTCATGTAAGGAGAATCATATACTATTTGTCTTGTTGTGTCTTATTTCATTTACCATAATATTTTCAAGGTTCATCGGTATAGTAGCATGTGTCAGAATTTAATTCCTTTATATGGCTGAATAATATTCCATTTCGTATATATATACACCACATTTTATTTATGCATTCAGATGGACACCTAGGTTGTTTCCACCTTTTGACTATTGTGAATAATACTGCAATGAACACTGACATCTAACAGATATCCGTGTGTGTGTGTGTGTGTGTGTGTGTGTGTGTGTGTGTGTTGTTCTATTAATGTGATGTGTTACATTGATTCTCTTATGTTGAAAATTTTTTTGCATCCCTGGAATAAATCCCACTTGGTCATGGTGTATAATTTGATTAAAGATATGAGTATAAATCCAAGAAGCTTAATTAACTCAAAGCAGGATAAGCTCAAAGAGACCCACACTGAAACACATTACAATCAAATTCAAAGACAAAGACAGAGAATCTCAAAGCTATGAGATGTGACTCATCACTTACAAGGGATTCTTAGTGAAACTAAGAGCCAATTTGCCATCAGAAGTCATGGAGGCCAGAAGGCAGTCGGGGACATACTTGAAGTGCTGAGAGAAACAACAACAACAAACAACCTGCCAATCAAGAATTCTGTATCCAGGGGCGCCTGGGTGGCTCAGTCGGTTGAGCGTCCGACTTCAGCTCAGGTCATGGTCTCGCAGTTCATGAGTTCAAGCCCCGCGTCAGGCTCTGTGCTAACAAACAGCTCAGAGCTTGGAGCTTGCTTCAGATCTGTATCTCTCTCTCTCTCTCTCTCTCTCTCCCCCTCCCCTGCTCATGCTCTGTCTCTCTCTGTCTCTCAAAAATAAATAAAATGTTAAAAACAATTAAAAAAAAAAAGAATTCTGTATCCAGAAAAACTGTGCTTAAAATATAAGGGAGAAAGTGACATATTTCCAGAGAGACAAAGCAGAAAGTTTATTTGCACTAGAGCTGTCCTCCAAGAGATGCTTTAGAGAGCCCCTGAGGTGGGATAGAAAGAGCCTAGACACAGCCGGAGGCCCCAAAGACCCAGGGTGAGGGGGAACACACGGGCGAATTATTGTGTTTCTTGGTTTGTAACTTCACCTGTTATTTCCTACCTGATTTAAAAGACAAATGCACAAAAATAATTATAAACCTACCTATTGAGCAAATCATGTATTCTCATATAATGGATTAAACTCGCCCATCAAAAGACACAGATTGGCAGAGTGGACCACAAGCAGGGTCCAACTACATACTGTCTCAATCTCAGGACACACACATGTTGGAAGTGAAAGAATACAAAAGGGTCTTACTTGTAATTAGTAACCAAAAGAGAAGGGGGTCACTACACTAATTTCAGACAAGACAGATTTTAAGTAAAAGTTGTTACAAGAGACAAAGCACATTATATAATGATGATAGTAATAATATGCTGCCCTTGTCTCCTGTAACAGTGATAAAAGGGTGAGTTCACAAGAGGACATAACAATTATAAGCACATAGATATACACACTAGGGGACCTGGCTCAGTCAGAAGAGCGTTCAACTCTGGATCTTGGGGTCTGTAGTTGGAGCCCCACGTGGGTATAGAGATTCCTTAAATAAATAAAACTTTAAAAATACATATACTGTATATGCACACTAAACATTTGTGCTTCTAAATAAACAAAGCAAGCATTGACAGACTTGAAGGGAGAGATAGGCAGTTCTACAATAACATAGGGGCATCCATACCCTGCCTCCAAAAATGGGCAGAACCAACAAGAACACAGAGGTCCTGCACCAGCCTATAGACCAACTGGACCTAGCTGACATGCAGAAAACTCAACCCCAAAACAGCAGAGCACACATTGGTCTCAGGTGCATCTGGATCCCTCTCTGGGGTGAGTTCCCTGTAGACTGTCTACACCACGGGGGACAGCAGTGCCCGGAGAGTGTCAGGTGCACCTGGGTCCCTCTCCAGGGTGAGGTCCCCGCAGACTGTCTACACCACAGGGGACAGCAGTGCACTGAGAGTGTCAGGTGAGCCTGGGTCCCTCTCCAGGGTGAGGTCCCCGCAGACTGTCTACATCAGGGGTGGGGGTGGGGACAGCAGGGCCCCAGGCTCACGTAAGACTCTTCACTCCACTGCTGTCCCACACTCTAGTTCTTGGACAGATGGGAGATTTGAGTGGGACGAGACTGGAGGAAGGAAAAAGAGGTGAGTTACTTTCCAGCCGTCAGGGAAGAGGATGGTAGGGTGGCAGCGGGGTGGCAGAGGAGACGGAAAAAAGTGGAAGAAGTCAAGATATTTTGAATTGGTGACCTGTTTTAGTTACTGAGGGCAAGTGAGGTATTTGACTTCTACCTAGGTTTCGAGTGCGTACGAGCGGGTGGACATCGTCCATTTCCTGCACTGGCGGATGCTCAGCGGAAGAACGGTTTGCTGAAGTCAGGAGTTGGTGATCGTTTGTCTCAAATGACATTTGCCTCACCGCGAAGCTGTGTGCCTCCGGCCTCCTCTTGGTGGCCCACCAGGGTGTCCACGAAGCCAAGGCTTTAAATGGCTTTCCCCAAGGGAAGCTGTGTTGTAGAGGGCAGCCATCCTAGTTGGAGGAAGTTCAGGTGTGAGCTGTGCCAGACCCTTGCAGGAGTTAGGGAGGAGAGAAAGCACTCTCAAGGGCCTAGTGATGTCCCGCTTTCTGCTGCCTGACCTGGAGGGCTCTTGGGGGACCAAAACTGCCCTGTGTGGCCCTCCTGCCCCAGCTGCCCACACCCCCTCGTCCCGGCCCAGCGCTCTGCATTTGGGCTCTTGGGTCACACTTTGCTCCTCCGTATCCCTAAGGACCCTCAGCATCCCCTGGAAAGCTCTGTGCAGCACACACTTGCACTCTGGAAACTGGTATCTGAACGCCTTACATCTAGGAAATATGGCCTCAATATCGGCAGGAGACAGGTGCTACCCTCCTCCACCCCCAGGGAAGCCTGAGAGTCACCGCCGCTGGGAAGAAGCTGAGAATTGGAGGAAGCCCTCCCGTTCTGAGGCCCCTACACACGACTTTGGCTCCAGAACAGCAATTCCACGCGGGCCTGGTTTCGAGTGCTCTGGTCTCCGAAGCACAGTCTGCACGTCGGTGCTGTGGTCCCAGCAATTCCACGCGGGCCTGGTTTCAAGCGCTCTGGTCTCCGAGGCATCGTCTGCACGTTGGTGCTGTGGCCCCAGCCAGGCCGAGGGGGGCAGCCCCGCTTCCTTGGCCCCTGCGTGGTGCTTCTGAGCCCAGACTGTGTGAATCTGCCTCTCATTTAGCAATCTTCTATCTTGTTCGTCTGTACAATATCGGCACTCAGAGTGTGGGGAGTGAGCAATGCAGGAAAGAAAACTTTTGAAACTGTGGTCTGTCTTCTTACCGAAGACGTATATTTCTATCTACTTATTTCTCAGCTAGAGGCATCTGAGCATCAGAGGGGCTGAAGATTATCCGAGGCTGTCTGACTCTTCCTGTCAGCTTCGTTGTGGCAGGTGGGCTGGGGGCCCCTCTCTGACCTGGGAGGTAAGCGGATAGGTAGCAGGGAAGTGCCTGGAGGCACTCAGTGGTACATAAGGTCAAGTTTCCCCAAACCGCCATATTCTCTGGTGCTTTCATGCCCCGTGACAGTAGCTGGATTCTATGGAGGAAGGAAATGACATAGGGGGAACATGGGTATTTCCACCTCACATTGTAGGAGTCCATAGAAAAGAATCTTGTTGACATCTTTTTTTTTTAAGTGTTTAAAATTTATTTTGAGAGAGAGAGAGCGCGCGCGCAAGTGGGGGAGGGGCAGAGAGAGAGGGAGAGAGGGAATCCCAAGCAGCCTCTATGCTATCAGTGCAGAGATCTGCACAAACCGTGAGATCCTGACCTGAGCCAAAATCAAGAGTCGGACGCTTAACCGACTGGGCCCCCCAGGCACCCCGAATCTTGTTGACTTCTGAGCCAGGGTAGTGTGAAGTCTCACAGAACTCTAGGACTGTGTAGTTAAAAGGCGAAGATGGATGGGGATTTCTCTCGCCGCAGAAGCCAGAGAACATTGCAGGAGAGGAGTAAAGGACATGTGTCCAAGCAGTAAACAGGCTGGGGAGATAATCGGAGTGAGTTAGATGCCTTGGTCTAGAATCTGTCAGATCTGAGGACTTCTTGCCAAAGGGCTGGGGCTTCAGCCTGCAAACGAGCGTGCAAGTCTTTTAAGATGTGAGTAAGTGCTGGGAGCATCGTACCCAAGAGGGTCCAGGACTGGCCCTCCTCCCAAGAGGGGGACTTTGAATTTGACCAGACATTTTCAAAATGAATCATGACATAGGACGAGTCGGGTGCCTCTATGTGTGGGGGTGGAGGGGTGGCGGCTACAGAATCTGTCAGTGGGGCTTGGAAGCAGTGACCTCTCTGGAGAGGGCCAGGGATGTCCCTCCAGGTGAAGTAGGCACACTGATTTACTTCTATTTTATGAAACACACAATGAGCAAAGTTTTCTAAAGATGTCCGTGTGTTTTACCAAAGAATGAGAAAATGTCACCTGTCCATATTGGGAACATTCTCCTACATACCTCCCATAAGCCTCTGTCTTCCCACCTCTTGATGTCACCATGGCCACAGTGACCCAAGAAGGTGGAAAACAGGAAACTGCTGAAGACAGGACCAGTGTCATCAAGGAGGGAACCAAAGGCAAATCAGGTATTTAACAAACACTTAGCATTACAATTTTCCAGGGATTAGAAACTGTTCTGTCCGTAAAGGGCAGTTTAATGGGGGTAGGGGTGCAGGGGTAAGGGTTTGTACCATGCCCTGAGACTCAACAGGGCAGGTACACAAAGAAAAAGGGAGCTTCTGGGAGAGGAGGACTTCTGGGAAGGATCTAATCATTTTGTTCTCATGAACACGGAACAGAACCACTTTCACGCGGTAGCCTGCATGACAATCACGGCTGAATGCCAGCTACTGAGGTGTGGGTAAGTCAACACCCGAATGAAAGCATCACTAAAAGTCATGCTTCCCGAACAACCCCCGCCCCAGATAGAGAGTGGACACTGGGGGGTCAGGTGGACGCAGGCAGTCACAGGCTCACTGCTCATCAGGAAGGAGGCATTTCTGCAATCTAGTCTAGAGACTTCAAGGCAGGGCATTGGCCACAAACATTTGGATCTTCAACCAAAAATTTTAGGAATTATGCTACCTTGGAACACAGAAATAGGTGTTCAGCGAGAGGCAAAAAACAACTCCAATTTTTTGCTCTTTCCCCGAGGAAACCAGGGCCTCTCGAGCTGTCTCACTGCCATGGTAGCTCTTGCGAGTTCAGCATTGTCTCACTCACTACCGTGATTTCTCTACAGACATCACTTAGAGTACTGGGGGTGGCTGTCTTGTGTGAATATTGTGGAATGACCAGAATCTTGAATTCGTGGGGGGATTAAGATTCTGATCCTCTCTCTTTCTGAGCCCCCAGCTCTCACCGAGAGGCTTGATGCCCCATGTACAGGGTCCAAGGGCTGAAGTGGGGCCTCTAGCCTGTGGGCAAATACTCAAATACAGCAAAAAATAAAGACATACTGTGCAAGGAGAATGGAGCTAGGACATGTGACCACTGGAGGGACAACACGGAGGTTGCGGGTTCGGATACCCCAGGGACCTGCTAAGGGGCCAAGAACTGTATAAGCTGCACCAGCAGAGAAGTACGACGTCCTCCAGGCAGGAACTTACTGGACTGCCTCTCCCCATCACCTCCACCATCCACGTTTCTTTGGTGCCCATTGTGTGCTAATCAGCACAAAGAAGGTGCAGCATTCTGCTGTCTTCCAGAAGAAACCAATGCTGAGTGTGGTGTTAACAGGTGAGGTGGCTGGTTAGGCAGCAGGCAGGGAAGCAGCACTAGACGTGAAACGGAACCACGGCTGCCCCCACAGGGCAGAGAGGCCTTTGCGCTGTGCTCCTCACTGCACACTATGCTGCAGCCCTGAACTTTGGACTCCAGCCGGCCCTCTGCTGGGTCTCTAGCCCCTGGGGGCCCTGGCCCTGCCGGTGGTGGGCTCCAGGGAGAAGTCTCCAGAGGCTGGGGTGCACCAGGCCCACCCAGCGATGAGGAGAAAACTGGCTGCCTGATTTTCCTCCTGAGCACCCCACCGGGATGTGGGGACTCGGGCTCAGGCTGGGTGTGGGCATGATCGCTGGCCCCGCAGGGACAGGTGGACACCAGGTGGGCAGGGCCCTCTGCACTGTGGGGAGCACCCCCAATCTTCTCAGTGCACCTACACGTGCACATGCGCAAATACAGTCACGGCACAAACCCCGCTGGCCTTTCTCTTCCACAAGCACGCGTGCACACGTGTACACATACACTGCCCACCTCTTCTCCACGTGAGCACACACCCGGCCTTTCTTCCTCTGTGTGCAATCACACATGCACACAGCTGGCCTCTATCAAAACGTCCACACACTTCCGCCTCTCTCCTCCAAGGGCATGCACGCCTGCACGTGCACACTCCAACCCCCCTCTCCACATAAACGCCTGTGCGCACAAAATCTACCCTCCTTCCGCCTGCATGAACACACACCCACAAATACACTCATGTGCACGTGCACACACCTGGCCTCCTCTCTCCCTGGCGTATGCCCGTGGACCGTCTCTCTCCTCCACCCGTGCACACACTTGGCGCCTCTCCAAGTCTGTGCGCACACTGGCATGTGCACACTCCCGGCCCTTCCCTAGGTGTGCGCCCACCTCCGACCCCTCTCTGAGCGTGCACGCACACCGGCACGTACACCGGCACGTACACTCCGCCGACTCTTCTCCCAGTGTGCGCGCACACCGGCACGTGCACACCTCCGGCTCCGATCCAGGTGTGCGCACATCTCCATCCCCTCTCCAAGAGCGCGCGCACCGCGGCGTCTCCGCGCCAGGCTCTGCGTCTCGGTCCCCGCCCGGCGCGCACGCGCACACTCACCCGCACCCGCCCGCGCTGAGCCCATCCCCCTCGGAGCGCGCGCGGGCCGCACCGGCGGGAGGAGGAGGAGGAGGAGGGCGGCGAAGGCGCGAAAAGGCGCGCAGGCGCGCTGCGGGAGCCGGCCCGCCGCCCACGTCACGTCGCCGCGCCGCGCACGTCACGCCGCCCGACGCCCGCTCGCAGGGTGAGCCCCGCGCGCCGGCGCCTCGCAGGGCAGGGACCCCGGGGCCGAGCGCGCCGCCGGGACCCCGCCCGTGCCCGCGCGCCGGAGCGAGCCAGGTGCGGCGGGCCGGGGTCCCGCGGGGGGCGCAGGCGCGCGGGGCGCCCGCCCCGGTCCTGCCGCCGTCCCGCCGCGTGTGCGCGCCGGCTCCGCGGCTCCCGCGCCTTGGGCCCCGGGCGCCCCGCTCCCGCGCCGCCGTCGGGGACTCCGGGGTGGCCCGGCGGGGTCGCGGTCGGGTCGGGGGTCGGGGTCCCGGGCGGGGCCTGCGGGCGGGCGTCCCGCGGAGCAGCGGCGCGAGCGCCCGGCGGGGTCGGGGGCCGGGGCCGGGGTCGGCCGGAGCGCGGGGTCGGGGCCCCCGCGGGCGCGGCGCGGGGTGGGGGCGGCGCTGACCCGACTGCCGGTTCCGGCGCGGGAGGCGCGCGCGCGCGCGGCGGCGGCGGCGGCTGCGGCGGCGGCCGGGTGACAGGCCCGCTGGGCCGGAAGACCACCTGTCACGGTGGCGGGGGGTGCGGGGGGGACCGGGGGTGGCAGGGTCTTTGTGTGGGCCGGGCGGGGTGTGGGGGGGGGGGGCTGTATTTGCTCTCGGGCGGCGCCGGCGGGCAGCTGCCCCCAGGGTGGGCTGGGGGTCTGGAAAGCAGGGCTCCTGCCACCCGGAGGGTCCCTTGGGGGTGGCGGTTCCGGGGGGCCAGGCGTGGATGGTTTATTCACTTGGTTTTCGGTTCTTAGTCATTTCTTGGTTTTCGTTCTTTCTTACCAGGAAAATTAGTCTTCTCTGGAGGGTGAACGTTTATAGCATCGACTTCACGGATCTGGTAACATGGCAAAAGATGTAAGTATATCTGCTTCGTGCTACACACACGTTTCCCTGGCACCACGTCCTTCGTACTTTCCCCACCTGGTTCGGCGCCATGACGCACAAGCTGCGGTGCAGTTTCTGTTCAGACCTTGGAGCAGGTGAAACGGGTTCAAGGTGGAAGGATGTACGGAACCCGGTGGGCTCTGTGGACGTGCGTGTCTCGCTTCTGCGGCGCCTGAGTGACACCACGGACTTTCTTAGTCTTTGCAGGCCGCGTGAATTCTAGTTCCATTGCTATGGAGAATGACACCCTTAGTTAGGTGAGGTCAGGTGCCCAGACTGGGGCTGGCCATGTGTGCAGTGACCCCGAGCACCTGTTCTGTGTGGGGTGTAGGCAGTTAATTCACCTTTCATCCGTAAAGCGGTAAGCATTTGCTTTGGCCCCCCCGCCTTTTTTTTTCCTCAGAAAAATGAAATTTGGTGACTCATGAATTGTGAAAAATTCTACTTTAGCTTTTTCTGGATTTGTCACAAAACTGTAGAATACACTGAATAATTTTTTGAAACTTTTTCCAAGAAACTGGCTTTTAGGTTCAAAAATAGTGTGTTTTATTGATCCCGTAGTTCTTTGCTGTGCTTTCTCCCGCCCAGGCCTACCTTCCGTGCCTCTGGGGATGTGCTGTCTTGTCAGCATCAGGGGAAGGGGGCTGCGTGTCTCTTACCTGTTGCACAGGTTGCAGGTACGGTCCAGATGAGCTGCGTCTGCCCGGAACATGAGATGTAGAGAAAACGTGTCTCACGTCTGTGGAACCAAATCATAGGTGTAAGCCTTACCTTTGGTTCAGAGGTTTTAACGTTCTCCAGAAAGCCTAAGTGAACATGTGGCTCGCTCTCAGTGACGGTTGGGCACGCACTCATGTAGGCTCCCACTCTCCAGCACTGGGGTTAGTCCGGCAGAGAGTGTGTGAATACATACTGCATCCTGCGCGCTGTGGCTGAGGTTCAAGTCATGATCTGTACGCGACTCAAGGCTGAGGTTATCGCCTCTGGTTACATTTGTTGGTGGCCATGCCCTTTTCTCTGGGAATTATCCCCCAAAGATGCCTGGCAGTGGTATGTGCTCAGGGGCAGGTGATGTCGGTGTGTCGGAGGGAGCCTGTGCCAGAGCGCAGATTGTGCGTTCTGGGAACCACGTTTCTTTATTAACTGAGTGACTCTTTGGAGTTCGTGGTGGCCTCTGGGGATGCAAAGACAGTCAAGGCCACTGCCATCTCCTCTGACGGTCACAGAAGCAGCCTCTGCACCGTCCTTTGTTTAAGCATGAGGGGTGGTGCGGTGGAGGCTTGGGCGCCATGAGCATAGTGGAGCCGTTTGGGCTGACAGGTGGTGTGAGGAGAAGCAGAAATGAAGTGCTTTCCCAGTCCCGACAGCTGGGGACGTCAGGTGTGGCTGGAACCAGGTCTCAGCAGGGCTGGTGGACTGGACTGGAATGGGGTCGTGGTCCAGGGAAAGGCATTTAGCCTTTTCTCAACTGCCTTACGTGGGGTGTGACGTCTAAGTTTGGGCAGGTGACTCTGGCAGCCAGTGGTGGGGAGTAGTGGGCAGTGTCAGCGGTTGGAGCTCAATATAGGGTCAAAGCCTAAGCACAGGCGGGAGCCCAGCCCCTCGGGTTGGAGAGCGTGGGCTGGGACCCCGGCTTTACAGAGTTCTGGGGTCTCTGGAAGGCTGGAGGGGGCTGGAGTTAGGTCCTAGGGGTCACCGTGAAGGAGGACAAGTTTAGGAGACAGGCGAGGGCTCAGCCAAGCAGACTTGGTGCGGAGGATGAGGGAAGGTGGCACGGCAGCTTCCTCCCTCCAGTGGAGGCCCAGGAGCCCCTGCAGGTTTTGGGGGTGCTGCCCAGGAAATAGGCGGACGGCTTGAGCCTGTTGACTTGGGGTGGTGGGCGTGGGGCCGGCGACAGTGATGGCTGTCCTGACAGTGAGCCGTGGGCCACGCTGTGGCCTGGGTGGGCATCTAGGCACGCAGACTACTGTTGCAGGCTAACCCTGCAACCTGCGTCTCTGGTGGAGGGGCTTGATGCTGGAAAGACTTGTATCTTTTCACTCGTATAGTAGGTGTGTCTCAATTCGGAGTTGACCGGAGCCAGGCCCCCTGGTTTCTGTGTGCTATGTGCCTGCCTCAGTTCTTGGCCTGTGGGCACAAGGTGGAAATGCCTGATTCGAGGGTGGCCTGCTGGTTTTGTTCACGTGTCCATCCTGTCCGTCCTTTGCTATTTGTGGAGTGCCTGTGCCCAGCGGGGAGCACGGTGTGCTGTTCTGCTCTCCTGAAGCTCCTGGTGGTGGGAGATGGCAGACGAGTTGGGGTGCTTGGGGCATGGGTGAAGGGCTGAGTTGGGGGCATGGGGAGGCCTGGGGGCAAGGGGTCCGGAGGGGGACTAAGGACATGGAGGGGACCCAGGGGGATTATGCGGGGGCCCTGGGGACAGGAGGTCTAGAGGCAGGGGTATAGGGGCAGTGGGGAGGCATGGGAGGCTGGGGCACGGAGGGGCCAGGAGTAGGGCATGGGGGGGGCGCTCTGGGACAGGAGGGCATGGGGGGGACCTGGGGGCGGGTCACTGGGCTGGGGCATGGGAAGGCAGGGCAGGGGTGACTGGGGGCCGGGGCCCATGAGGAAACAGTGCTGTTTCATGGAGATGGGAGGTCAGGAAGAGCTTGGAGGTGGGTGTGTGGGGCTCCAAGAGCCTGGACCTGGAGCCTAGGTGCTCTGGCACCGACCGACTGCACTTTGTGTCTTCTGTCTCTAGAACAAATAAAGATTTGCATGTGTTTAAAAAGGAAATCAAGACACAACACTGTAATTCCTCTGCTTAAAAAAGCCTTGCGTTTTCTAGCAACATGTGAAAAGCAGCCTGATTCCCTGGTAATTAGTAGCTGGCCTTTTATCTTGCAAGCGTGTCTCTTCACCTGGAAGGGTGCATGGCTGCAGTGAGTGGGCTGCAGTTGGGTGTCCTTGTGGCAAGGCCCCTTCTGCCCTCCCGCGTCCCCAGCTTTACTCTGGCCGGGGCAGCGTGTGAGGGTGGAGACCTGCCGCCTGTCTCCAAGGAGCCAGCTGGGAAGCAACGACCAAGTGGGCCCGAGGTCTTTGACGTTCATTTATTCCGATTATGTCGGTATGTGCTGGCGATGAAGAATTCAGATAGTAAAAATCCAAAGTCAGTATTTGTACCTGGTGCGGAGGTGAGAAAACTCATCTGGTGCAGAAGCATGTGGTGAGCTGGGGTCTGGTCACTCCCAGAAGTGGTCACAAGCAATGGTTTTGGGGGCTGCTTCCAGAATTTCGTAGAGTACTGGCCGGTCCTGGGATCTGGGGCGGGAGCTCCCTGGCCGTAGAGGCTGGCTGCACAGTGACGGCAGTTCCTCCTGTGGTCCCGACAGCCTTCAAGGCTGACACCTGCCTGTCAGTGCCGACAGAGACCGGCCTCGGGGCCTCCTACCAGCGTTCACGCAAGACCCCCTCACCGCACGCAGGCTGCCTCCTGCTGTCAGCCCTGAAGCTTTGGGACCCTCCTTAGATGTGCATCACGGGCGATGTTTCTGCTCAGAGTCCCAGCTGGGCAGGGTCCACAGTGGCTTGCATTTCAGTTACCACCCTGGGACCGTGTGGGTCTCTGCTCACAGCCGTGGGCCTGTCCCTCTATCATAGGGTCTCCTCATTCGGGGAGGAGGGAAATGTAATTGCTGTACTCATTTATGAAACTAGCTATCTGAATTCAATTTTGTGCCAGCCACAGCTCCCGTGAACACAGGTCACGGCTGGAGAGGTTGGCCAGGCTGAGAAGACAGTCATTTTCAGCACCAAGAAAGCCTCCTGAAGGAAATGGCAACTTCAGAGAAGATCCAGAAACTGTAATTGTTTAATACATGCTCATTGTAGGAGAAACTGCCATTGTGTGAAGTCAGGGGAGGACCTCTGCCATGAACACATGCCCGTGTGCGAGCTGCGTGTGCGCAGCATGGCCCCGTGGGTGTTTCACAGGCAGAGCATGAGCTCCCCGTGGGCCCCAGACCCTGCAGGTCCGTGAGGAACGGGGAGCCAGCTGGCCGGTCTGTAAGGTTACGGAGGCGCTTTGCGGGCCACTGTTAGGAGGTGGCTGCAGGTGTGGGAGCAGTGGGGGGCCAGTCCTGGGCTGGGGTGGTGCATTGCCAGCTCCTGGCGGGGGAGCTGGTTCTCCTGTGTGCAAGCTGGTGTGAGTCCGCTTTGTGTTCTGTGATGGAAGATTCTCTACAGGTGTTCTGGAGAGCCGCAGAAGGCGTCCCTTGTAGGCTTTGGGGGGATGATACTGAGGCCTGGTTCAATACCGCTAGGAGACCAAGAGCTTATCTACAAATACATGTACTGGGTATGGTTTTCAGCCCCAGACCTCGAGGGTGAAATGAGGGCTGGAGACATAAATGTGGTGACGCAGCACCGAGCCGTCTCCCTCGGTGTTGGTTGGAGTGCATTGTGGGACCAGGCGCTAACTCCCAGAGCGCCAGCCTGTCCTATCCTGACAGTGACTCCCCGGTGGGCATGGGGAGGGGGGTGTAGCCCACACGGGTCCCTGTGGTGGTGTGCTCACTCTTACACGGGCTCTGAGTGGGCCAGAGTGGGGTGGGGAGCAGAAAGCTGCAGCTTGATGAGGAGACGCCCTGGGTGTGTTGCTGTGGAACAGGTGTACAAGTGAAGGCGTGCTGTCAAATTCACAAGGGACACGGAAGGGACATCCTTCTCCTAGAGGCAGTTCTGTGCCTTGGGCTTGTCACGAAGCCGCTAGGAAACGGCCCTGGCTTGTAGTGTGGCTTGTGGGTGATGCTTCCCTCACAGAGCTGCCTTTCTGGAAAGCTGTGCTCTTGAGAACGTTCTCGTGTGGAGTCCGTGCCAGCTTCCTGTGTGTTGGGCTTTGCAGGGTCTGTTAGGAGGGACAGGGCTTGGGTCAGCCAGGGAGGTGCTTGGTGAGGGCACACAAGTGGAGTGTGGCCGCATCAGGGGTGATGCCCCCTCAGGCACCCACCGGTGGCCCCCAACCACCCCCTAGTACCCCCAGGCGTCCCCCCCAGTGCCCCCAGGCCACCCCGCAGACCCCCTTAGGAGCCCCCAGCCACCTCCAGGCCCCACCCAGCCACCCCCCAGGTGCCCTGTGCCTCAGTGTCCTGTGACCTGGTGTCATGCCCCAGGCAGGTCTTGCCGGGACACCGTGCTCCTTGGGGCCATGCCTGGAGTAGCAGCTGTGCATGTATGCAGCATGTTGGGCTGTGGTAGGTGGTCAGCTATTGAAACAGGTGAATTGGGAGATGAAAACGGCTACAGACCTAAACATGTCATTGTAAATTCAAACGAACATTTACTCCCCAATCCTTTGCTGTAGGTGCGAGCCTTTCCTCCCTGAATGGCCCGCTTGCTTGAGTCGCTTGTCCATGATGCCATTTCCGGGGAGGGGACAAAGGACACAAAGACATCAAGAGATACTGAGTGTGGCCTTTCAGAGAGTTTGCAGGTTTTCCAGGGTTTTAATGATGCATGGCACGGCATAAATGGTGCTTAGGGACCACACAGCAGAGTCCTACTGCACTCTGCCCAGATTTCTGGAGCGTGGAGAGCCCATCCCACTGCGTGGACGCACCCTAGGTCTCCGTCCTCCAGCGCCAGGGCTTTCGGGGCTTTCTGGCCACATCTCCACATTGTGTGGATCCATCATAATGTCCAGGGAGGAGTTCTTGGACGTGCAACTGCGCGGGCACACGCATGAGTGTGTGCAGGCGAGTGTGTGCATGGGTGTGGGCGGGCACGGGCATGTGTGGGCATGGGCGAGCGTGTGTGGACACAGGCGGGTGGGCATAGGCGGGCATGAATGGACGCGGGCGGGCAGATACATGTGCTGTGTCTTTGAGATGTCAGGTAACTTGTCAGAATGATTGTGCCAGTTTATACTTTTATTGCATTGTGGGGGGAACTCATTGTAATGACCCCTTTTTGAAATTCAGTTGGATCACAATTTAAAAGCCCACAAAACTTGGTCCATTTGCAGGTAAAATTTTAAATTGTGTTTTTAGCTTGCATTTCTGGATATAGAAGTTGAATCTTTTCCTTTTAGAACATGTTACTTTGTGAGTTGAAAAGCATCTCCTGTGTTCACTTTCTGTCCTGGTGTTTATTTCCTGTTGACTTGTATCCGCGCTGTATAAATTAACGATGTTCAGCTTTCGTTGGTGATTTCATGGCAGAGTGTTAACATTAGGTGTGCTTTTGTCGTTTTAGTAAGGGTTGTGAATATAAAACGATTTCGACATAAACGTACAGGAAATACACCTTGAATTTGCAGTTTGAATTTTAATGTTAGGTACAGACAGTTCTTAGGTAGTTTAAGCGAGTTTCCTGCATTTGATTGGTGAGTGTGTATATGTTCATCCTCATTCAGTGAGATCACCAGGACTCTCTGAGGCCCAAGTTGAGGTTAGTGGTCAGTACTCTTGTAACTTCCTGGGCACATGACTGTGCAGCGTAAGTATAGCCCACTAGATCTTTTCAGCCTTACACAATGTCTTCCTTCCTCTGCTGGGAAGTGTTAATAACTGGGATTACCTTGAAGGGGTCTTATGTTTCTCTTGTTTTACTTGCTTTCAGAAAAGTGAGGATTTGAGTGAAAAATATCTTATTCTACCTGTATTGACAGGACCTCAATCCTGGTCTGCAAATTTGCCCCAAGGCTGAGTGTGGGCGTCAGTCATGAAGTCATACACGGCCATGGCTTTGATCTGGTGCACTTCGAAATTAAGCCAGCTCGTCTAGAAGGTGTTTATTGTTCCTTCATCAGTATCAGTTCTGAAACATGTTCTTTTTTTAAAATTCAGGTGCCGTGTTAGGAATGATGTGCAGCTTATAAAAGACAGATATTTGCCTTAATGTCATCTGAGAAAGTAGTCCATGAGTTAGGATAGCTATGGGTTATGAGGTGTCTCATCCTTATTTCAGGGTGCCCTTGGTGTGCCCTCCCCCAGCACAAGCACAGCTCCAGCAGAAGGGAAGTCACAAAATTAAACAATGTCATGGGGTTTTGCAACCGCAGAGAGCTTTGAAAGCCTGGCCTGTAGACCTAGGTGCCAGCAGAGCACCTCCCAGCCGGAAGTGGAGGCTCCTGGGGGTGCCTCCCTCCTGTGGATGTGCCCCCTCTTCCCTTGACACATTGGACAGGGGCCCTCATGGAGCTGCATGACCACGTCTCACTCTGGGGGCAGGAGGGCTGAGCATTTGGTGAGTGTGCAGGTCAGTTTCTTGGATCCTGGACACTCTGACCTCTCGTGCATCCTGGGTCACTGTGTATGGCTCGCGTGTGGACGGTGGTCCGAGAAATGGTGCTCACTCTGTTTTTGAGCTCTCCTTCCCCTGGGAAGGAAAAGGCTGGTGGTAGGGGATGGGGCTGTCCTGTCTGTCCATCCCTGCGGCTGCAGCCCACCTGGGCCCTTGGAGGTTGTGAAGGACAGTGGTACTTGTTCGAGCTCCTGGCCTCTGTGACTTGGTTTTTGTTAAAAGGAAAGTTGGGTTTTTTCTGAAAGGGAGAAAGTAATAATTTTTCCAGAAGAGAAGTCAGATCGGTGTGTTGTTAATTTTTAAATTAGCCAATAAAATAAGGCTACTCTATGAACAGAAAACGTCTCCACCTCTGGCTGTGTTAGTCCTCTGCTTTCCATGGGATGGCGGGTGTGTCCGAGTGCACGTGGAGCCACGGGACCATGGGTATTTCCTCGAACCGGTTTCCGTGTCGGGACAGACACAGCGATTCCGAGTGGATCCGTGCTGTGTGCTCTGAGCCCAGCTCTCCCTCGTGCTTGTGGGGCAGCCTCAGGCAGAGTCTTCTCTGGGGGTTGGGGACTCATCTGCGGAACGAAGGTGACAAGCATACCTTCCTCTCAGGGCAGTGAAGGTGGAAGTGCCAGCCACATCGTACGTGTGGTCCAGCCTGGCAGCACCGGGTGGGTCCTGAGAACAGGCCAGTGGCTCTGAAGGACTTGGGAGCTCACCGCGGGCCTGGGTCTCTCCTCCATTCGCACACACACTTCTAACCAGAGCTCTGGGGAGAACCCCACTCCTAGTGTGGCTGAGGGGACCGGCTCCTCCTTAGGGCCTGAGCTTGGGAATGAGTCGGGGTGCAGGAGGTCGGCAGGCTCCCAGAGACGGGGTGTCTGGGGGTGCTCCTTTACCGTTGAGCGCCCAGGGTCCCTTGGTGTGTTTTAGCTCCTGACCTTGGTCCCCGTCTCTCTGCTGACGGCTCCCTGCCTCCTCCAGCTTGCCCCGACCATGGTTTGGACAAGTGGAGTGGGAGGTGGGCAGCAGGAATTGGTCCTGGGTGGATGAGTCCCCGACTCTGGGGGCTCCCCCTTCACGGGGCTGAGGCTGGGACACGGCCGTCCAGAGGGTGGGTGTGGGGGAGTTAAATAGCAGGGACTTTGGTTAAGGAGAAAAGCTCTTGGTGTGGCCATCTGGTTGGGTCAGACTTTGCTATTATACAGAAGGCAGAATCCTGTTCTTCTGGGCAATAACTTCACATCCCAGCCTGCTGTTAGTGTCCCCGTCAGGCCCAGAACGGTCTCCCACCACCACTCAGCAGGTATGAAAATGCAGTACGCACCACCCAGAACTACCTCAGTGTAGACCTGCTGTAGAAACACCAGAAAGCAGGTGGAGGCAAATATTTAAAAATTGTGTTGGAGTCACGTTACATTGTCTTCCAGGCAATCTCGCATTTGTTTGTGTGTGCCCAAGAATAAATTTGACGTTGCTCTGGCAAAAAGGCAGAGGGTGAAGTGTAGAGTGCAGATACGGAAGAAAGCCGATGTTGTGGTTCCCGCTGCGTCTGTCTAGGAAGGGCTGTGACTGCGGGGAGCGAGGGAGATGATTCAGGGAGAAACCCAGCAGTGGGCTGGGTGGTAGTGCCATGATTCTGCACTCAGTTGACATTCCGGTTTGGAGCGGTGGTGGGGTCAGGCAGAGGTGGACGGGACGCTGATTTCTGCCAGCATCTCTGGTGGCGCTCACGGGAGCCAGAGAGTGCGGGCATTTCTGTACTGGGAGAGACATCCTGGAGTGCAGGTAACGAGAGCGCGGGAGAGGCCCACCAGGGAGGGGGTGGGGCAGCAAGGACAGCTGTAACTTGTGTGTCACTTGCGGGGTCGTGGCCCCTGACAGAGAAAGCCAAGTTGTCACTTAAATTTCAGATCCTGGTGGCAGTACTGCTCCATCTGCCATACCCACTCACCCCCCTCCCCCCTACCTGTTGGAAGTTGCAAATTTGACTCCTGCCTCCTGCCTCCTGCCTCCTGCATCACCCCTCACTGGTGGACTCTCTCCTGAGGATGTGCATCTCCCGTGGCTGCTCCCTGGAGTGTGCACTCTTGGTGTGAGTGTGCGTTTCCTCCGCAGATGTGCTCTCTGCTCTCCAGCTGCCACTGCCCTGCCTGTGGCTCAGGGCCAGCGCTCTGTGACCTTGTGTCCTGTTCTGTCCAGTCTGTGGATGTGGACCTCTTCTCCATTCGCTCCTGCTGCCGTCTTGGTTTCTTTTCTGTGGTTGCCCCTCGGGGTCCTGACCTCAGACGTGTGGCCTAGCCTGTGTCCTTACCTATCCCTTGTCATGTCTAGATCTCATTGTCCTGCGGTTCTGTGTCCTTTGTTTAGAAAATGACAGCAGCCTTATGCATATCCACTTACAGAACACAGTCTTTCATTAAGAATTCAAATGTCAGGGGTGTGTGGCTGGCTCAGTCACTTGATTGTCTGACTCCTGATTTTGGCTCAGGTCACGATCTCACAGATCATGAGTTTGAGCCTCACATCGGGCTCTGCACTGACAGTGTGGAGCCTGCTTGGGATTCTGTCTGTCTGTCTCTCTCTCTGCTCTTCCCTTGCTCTCTCTCAAAAAATAAATTAAAAAAAAAATTCAAATGTTAGAAAGCTGACAGTTGTTGAAAATCATAGTCCAGGTGATTCTACTACGAATCTGCTGGTGATTTTGGAGTTGACTCTCTAGGTACCTGTGTTTGAACGTGCACATCTATCACACAGCTTTATGTAAAGGGACTCCCACACTGTTCTCCGCTCTTTTACTCCACAACTTGGCCCTAAACACACTGGTAACTGTAAACATACATCATTACAAAGACACTTTTTTTTTTGAGAGAGGAAGGAGGGAGAGGGAGGATGCACTTCCCGCACGAGTTGGGGAGGAGCAGAGGGGAGAGAGAATCTTAAGCAGACTCCACGCTCGGTGTGGAGGCCCAATCCCACGACCCTGGGATCACGACCTGAGTCGAAATCAAGAGTTGGATGCTTAATGGACTGAGTGCCCAGGTGTCCCTTTGAAGACACTTTGGTGGGACATTTGAGACGAATGCAAGTGCAGGCAGAGAGGATGTGGTGGTGACGCCTTGCACCCTGTCGCTGTCCTGAGTGACGGCTGGCTGGCTGGCTGTGCACACTTGTCCGCCCGCTGGGTGGTTGTGAAGCTGGTTACAAACATGTTGTCCTGTCATTCACTATTCTAGTGTTATCTCTGAAAGATGAGAACTCTCTAAAATGCCCCAAATAGCGAATAATCGTTTGTTAGTATCGTCAGAGAGCTAGCAGCTGGAATTCGGAAGGTTTGTGTCAGTGTAGAGCTGGTGGGTTGGATGTGCCCTTGTTTATGTAGGCCTGCTGATGGGCTTTTAGGTTGTTTCCGGAACCTGCCTTCACAGCAGAACTGCGACCACTATGCTGGCTGGTGGGCCCTCACAGCGGTGCCACGGTGTGGGTGATGTTGTGGCTTGGCAGCACCCTCCCTGCTGGGAGCGCTGGTGCCCTGGTGTCGGCCCGTGGGTCAGGTGGAGGCAGAGGCGCCATCCGAAGCCCTGTTCTTCCACTGCCGGACCCAGTGCTCCTTCTTAGATCGTTTCTACCTGGTTCTCTTGTCCGCATGGCTACTTGGAACTGGTTTTTATGTGACGAACCGTAGCTCTACCTGAGACATGTTTGTGTAACATGCCACCTCCGATGGCTTTGTGGTGTCACCATGGTGCCCTCTCTGTGGCTGGTGGGTAAGGCGGGAAAGTGCCCCACTCAGTGTCGTCACGGGCTGCCCAGAACAGTGGCCTGGGACCGTGGTTTTGTTACCCACGGCTTCCGTGGCTTGCGAGTTTGACTGCAGCTGTGCTGGCTCGCAGCCCAGGACCTGAGAGTGTCACACACCAACACGTACCCCCAGGTCCCTGTGGCAGGACCATGTCCACTCACTCACCTGGTCCTTGGTGGGCTTTGTTCACTTCTGGGCTGTTGGCCGGAGATTGCCCCCAGCTCTGGCCTCGTGGGCCCTCTGCCAGGTAGCTTCCATTGCCAGAGCGCGGGAGGGAGGGGCTGGAGCGAGGTCCATGCACACACAGGGAGAGAGACGAGCCAGCCAGACCCCAGCCTCCGGCTCCTGAGACCAGACGTGGCCCTGCAGATCCGGTCACCAGGGCAGGCCATGCTCAGGGGGAGGGGATTGGGTGGGGCCGTGAAGTGCCCCCTCACCTACCATGCTGGGCGTGCCCACAGGCTGTGTCCTTGTGGCGGTGCTTGGGGCCCCGGGGCCTGGCGTCCGTTTGCTCTGGAGTCGAGGGAGGGTCTCTGCAGGAGCCACAGGGTGGGGTGAGGGGCCAGGCCTTCAAAGTATGTCTGGACTCCGCTCCTACCTTAGATCACCCTTGCAGCTCACGGTATTGATGAGCGCTCTGTTACACGGTATGCTTGCAGCGCTGATGTCTTCTGGTGGGTGCCGGTGCACTGTGCCCTCGGCGAGGCCCTGTGTGCTTCCGTGGTGGGTGGTCGGGGTTGCCTCCCAGGTAGGTTGCTGTTTGTATGGCTGCTGTGCAAGGGCTCCGCCTCGAGTGGTTATACCGGGTCCCTGCGGTCACGGAAGAGCTGGGCCTCACCGTTCTTCCCATCCCTTTGTCTCGCCTGCTCGAGGCAGGTGCCAGCCAGCAGCCACGATGCACTTGGTGCCCCTGCAGGCCCAGATGTGCTGCTGCGGTCAGGACGCCGGCTCCCGGTGCGTGTGGGGACTCAGAAGGGGCCGCTGTGATGGGAAAGGTCAGGAGGGTTGCCGAGGCGCGAACAAAGGTTCCTTTGGACTCCCCCCAGGTGCCTGGCTGATCACACATGCTGCTGTTTTGTGTAACTGTCGTTAGGGAGCCGGGCCTGTGGTTGCTTTCCTGGGTCTCCGGGTCCTTCCTCTGCTGCCTGAGGCCCCTGCCCTTTGCCCCTTCCTGGCCTTGTCTTGCTGATTTTTGTGTCTGTCTGAATCGGTGGAATTGCTGGCCCACTGCCTCTCCGTGTAGGTACAGTTTCATTGGAGCACAGGCTTGCCCTTTGTTTGGTATTGACTGTGGCTGCTTTGGTGCCACTGGGCACTCTTCAGCTGTCCCCGGGCCGGGAGCTGCTTCGGTCTGGACGTGGCTCTGGTTTTCTTTCCAGGCACGTGTCCTGCCCTCACTGGCGTTTCTGTTCTAGTGGGCCCATGGGGGCGGCAAGGTAGGACTTGCATAGAAAGTAGGCAGCCACCAGAGTGGTGGTGGTCTCCCGGCGGCTGGCCCACCCTCCCCCCTGCCCTGAGTGGCCAGGGCAGTGCCTCTGATGGGCCCCTCAAAGGTTGTGGGCGGGCCCTCGGCCCTGGGTGTCTGTCCTGCCAAGGGGTCCGCACTGTATCCTGCGGTGACCAGAGGGGTCTTGGGGAGGGTGTTCTAGAGAGAGAAGGAGGGGGATCAGGGTGTCAGGGTGTGCAGCAGGAGTGGGGGGGTCCCGGCCACGCCCTCCGCGGCTTGTGAGGGATGCAGGGCAGAGATGGGTGGCATGTGTGAAGCTGGAATATGGTCATTACTATGGTTTGGTAAGTAAAGAACCTAGTTGGTGTTTCAGCGTCCACGTCTAATTGGCTCAGCTTCCTGTGTAGCAGCTGAGTTTTACTGCTTTGAGTGGATCATTGTATCCAACGTTGGAAAATACACAGTAACTGGGTTTACTTACCTTAAGTACAAACCCAAAAAGCTGAGTGAGTAACGAGTGTTGTAAGAAAAACTCAGGTTAGTTGTGACAAATGAGTGCCTTCGCTGTTGGTTTACGTGTTCATTCGTTCAGCGTCTTGGTGTTTCTTTCTGGAGGGAGGTTTGCATCTTAAGTATAAAGAGCGTGCAAGGGAAGGAGTTCTGTGCACTTAAAACTACGTGCAGTACAGGAATACTGTTTACAGCATCCCAGCAGCCTGGTTCCGGTGCTGGTCCCGGCGTCCCTGCGGGCTTCGCCCCAGGCACAAGAGGGAAGGGGCGTGGGTGGTGTGGTAATGTTTTCCTGGGTCCCAGTTTGTGGTTGTAAACTAAGGTCCTGTGGTGTTGACTGTGAAGCCCCTGAGGACGGGATGGTGTTAGAAAATCGCAAGGAGGCTGTAACGAACACGTTAGTGTTTCCCTGTGCTCCCGGCGGTTCTGTGCTGTGTGGCCTTGGACTGTCTCCCTAAAGAACTGCAGGAGCCAGGAGCAGGGCGGCCCGGGGGTCCCTGGGCTCCAAGGGAAGGAGGTGAGCACCTCGGCGTGGTCCATGTGTTCAGGCCTGCTGCGTGTGCCCAGCCTCGGGGCCTGTCCCTCTTCACAGGGCCACAGGCTCTTGGGGCCACGGGCTCTTGAGCCCACGCAGACAAGAAGCAAGTGTAAGATTACAAAGTGGGAAAGAGCAAACTCCATCACAGGGGACCATTTCCAGGGTCCACTGCAAATTTAACACAAATGTCAGTGTTGACGGACTCCGTCCCGTGTGATCTGAGCTCGCTTTAAGCTCGTACTCAGACGGGGGTCTCACTTCATGCACAGAGTGGACCGTGTGCCTGGTCTGCACCTGTCAGGCTCATACACCAGCACCGGTGGGCGGCTCCGTGGAGGTGTTGCTGAGTCACGAGGGCCACCTTGCAGCTGGCCTAGGGTTTCCTGCCTTGAGCCCTGGCAGTCCTGTGCCCCAGGGGCTTCCCGAACCCCGTGGTCCCAGGCAGATGGAGATGATGGGTCACCGGCTGCAGTTGTTTAAAGGTTTGCCCGTTGTGAGGCTGCGAGTGAGGTGGGCTGGCACTCCTCTCCTCCTGCGGGTTGTGGGGACTTGCCTGGGGTCCCACAAGGGCCTAGGGCTGGCATCTGGGAGGGGAGGGAGCAGAGCTTCGAGTGGGCATGGCCGCGGGTGGATGCTGGTGGGCCAGGTGTTGTAGCGCTGGCCACAAGGCAGGGCAGCACCTGGGGCAGTAATCCCCTGCTGTGCTGCTTGTCACTGTCATCCAGAGACGTCTCCTTAGGGTGTTCAGTGTCTTTTGGGGTTCACACCCACGAAGGGTGGTGTTGTAGAAAAGCTCCATTGTGGGAGGGCTGAGGCTGGGACCCCGGGGGTGGATGGGGTTATGGGTGACAGCGCCAGTGACCTTCCTATACGCCCCTGAATAAGTTTGTGTGGTTCAGACAGACCTGCTTCTCTCCTGAATTCCATGCTGTCCACGTGCTTCTGCCCAGTGCCGCCCAGTGCCATGCTGGCCCCTGCGCCTCAGACGAGGTGGACACACACAGCTGGACCAGACAAGTGTGTCTCTCTGAGTTGGTCATCAGGTTCTGAAACGAGTTCTGTCACGTTTACAGAGAGCACGGTTGGGGGGACGAGCTGGGTGTGGCCTGGACTCAGGCTTGATTTGGGGGCTGTGTCGTGCACTGTGTCTGCACAGTAGGGCAGGATAAACCAGCTCTGGAACCGGTTTAGGTCAGTTGTATGTGGACGCTGGTTGACTTCGAGAGTCTGTCCTGCTCTGGTATCGCTGGCTGCCAGGCCTCTGCTGGCCGGCTGGCCACTTTTCCGCAGCTGCCTTGCCTGCGTGCCCCCAGAGCTCTAGCTCCTTCCAGGCGGACTTATGGAGCGCTGCTGTCGGCCTTCGAGGTCAGGAACCCTAGATGCGTCATTTTGGTCCTGACCGATTGTCTTTGGTCATTGGCAGTCAGTCATGTGGCTCCAGGAAATTTGGGCCAAATCTGCATGCAGCTGTTAAAGTATGCTTCAAAAATACATTCAGTGGCTTCCCAGATGAAAAGAAGGACTTTTTATGTTCTAGAGAAAAACCGGTCACCACTCTCTCACTGCAGAACAATGACCTCAGAGTTCAGGGGTTAAAGCGACAGTAACCCTTTATCCTCCCGAATGGTTTCCGTGTTTTGGAATTTGGGCGTGGCCGGGTGGCAGTGTGTCCGGCAGCCCCTGAGGAGGAGAGGATGGCAGGAAGGCAGGCCCCCACTCTCTCCAAAGCCTGACTTCCCAGCCCCAGCTTTCTAATTTCCTTTGTGAAAACCGAGCTTGCGCCACCTGTGATTCCGACACACGTTGTATTGCGAGATAGAATTCCTGTGCCCGTGAGACTTGCTGTGGGGTACCTAGTCACGGTCCCGCATACCCCGCATACGGACAGTGGGCGTCAACGAGCTGTCAGCCGCCAGCTGGCTTCTTCCTATGTCACAGTTACTGCCCTCAGGTTTACGCTCCGAACTGGAAACCAGGCTTGGGAACAGGGTGGGTATGGGAAGATGGTCCTGTCAGAGGTGGTGCCCTCAGGCTCCCAGGTGGTGTCATGGGGAGGGGGGTGGCAAGCACTGCCGGGCAGCCTGCTCCGGACGTTGCAGCCCCTCGGTGCTGGGCCGCCACGCATTGTGGGACTCCCACGGGGCTAGACTGGGGCTGCATGGGTGGTGGGTGGGAGGAGCCTGTTGAAGACTCCAGCCCCCTTTCTACATGAGGTTCTTTTGAGCGACAGAAACGAGGCCTTACAGAGCACGAGTATGCGGAACTTCCATCAGCGTCCTCCCCGTGGCTGGGAGGGTGTCCGGGAGCAGATGTGATGCCACTGGGTGCACCTGTGGCTCGCTCCAGCCTCTCCTCCGTGTCAGCCGGCTGTCTGCCTCTGTCTTCTGCTCTCTGTTCTCCAGTGACTCCCCAGCTTTGGATTGTGACCCTGAGACCGGCAAGAAGGGACTGGCCTCTTTGTCTGTTTCCAGACTTACCCGGAAAGGGCTGGGCTGACCTGCTCGCCGCCCAGGCCACTCATCCGGTGGCCATGGTGGGTTGCATGTGGCCAGGGAGGACGAAGCCCTTTGGCTCTGGAGAGGATGGGCTAGTCTGATCACTTGAGTTGGACTAGACCTCCTCCAGAGTGACTGGGGGCTTCCTGGCCTGGTTCCCTTCCTTCCACATTGTGAGGGGTTGCTGGGGCTGTGCCGCTGATGTGTGGACTATGAGTGCTCCCTCTGCGGGAGGGGGTTTCCCATGAGTGGCCCGTGACCGCCGAGCTGGAGCAGCATGGGCAGTGGCCCCAGGTTGGGCAACGCTGGGTCCCACCCAGGCAGACCCATGAGGGCAGTGACAGGCCCTGTGTGATCTTGGGGCTCCATGGCTGCCAGCTCAGGCGTCCAGCCACCCGTCCACTCTGGTACAGGACAGTGGACATGGAGCCCAGGGCCGCTGTCTGCGGGATCAAGGAGCCGGCAGCACCAATGATGTGCTGGGAGCCTGGGGCCATCTGACAGGTGTATGGGGGCCCTGAGGCGCTCTCCTGCTATGGCTGTGTCCTCAATTCTGTGGCAGCTGGTGTCCCGTGTCTCTGGGGCACCCTGAGCCTGTTTGCTGGGACCAGCCTGGTGCAGGCTTCCTGGCCCAGAGAGAGTCGTGCTGTTGAGTCTGGCGGCTCCTGGCCAGCAGTCCTCTAGCCCAGCCCGGCCTCAGTCTGCTGCCATCCTTGTGGGCATGTGCTTGGCTCCCTCCGCTTCTGTGGGAAGGTGGAGTTTTGGAGAGTCCAGGAAACGTGGCCCATGTTGTGTTGGCACGGGCCTGACTTCGTCTCGGGTTCCGTGTGTGGATTTGTGCATTTTGGGTGCGTTTGGTGTGTTCTCTGTGCACCACGTGGAGAGAGGGAACCCATCCCGGCAACACCGCAGGGCCTGACATGCGGCTTCTCCCGTGCCAGGCTCAGGCGAGCCTTGCCTGTCTGCAGTCCAGCTTGTTGCTGCCCGTACGTGCTGCCAACCTGAGGCTCCTCCTGGGGTGGGAAGGGGCCGCAGGTGCTCTGGGTTCCTGGACAGACAGGACGATGCTGGAAAGTGCACTTGTATCCCTTCACGGGCGGCCTGGCCTGCACTTAACACACCTGTGAGGAAAGTCCAGGCACACTGCACAGACATGTGAGCGTCTGTGAGTGCGTGGCTCGTGTGGATGTGTGTGAGATTGCTGTGTACACATAGGCGTGAGTCCCTGAACACCGGGGCGTCCTCAGCCGGTGCTCCCGCTGGGCCAGGAATCCCACTGCCCGGGTCGCTGGTGGTCAGAGGCCTGGGCAGGAGGCAGAGGAGGCTTGTCTGCCGGGATTGGTTGACCTGCGATGTGGCTTGTGTACACGTGTGTGTGTGTGTTTATGCACATGTGTGCACACGTATGGGTGTAGGACGTGTGTGCATGCATGTGTATGTGTGAATGACCACGTGCGGATGGTGTGCACTGGTGTGAGTGTGCGTGTGTCAGGGCTGGTGTCTGGTGAGGCTCAGTGTATCAAGACCGTCTGCCCTGGTTTGGTGTGCAGCAGGCACATCTTCGATGTTTGGTGAGGACAGACTCGGGTGCGGGCGTCCATATGCCGATGGTGTGCGGTGCCCGTGACGAGCTCATGCGAGCCCTGATTCTTCCCATGAAAACCCAGGGAAAGCGGACGCAGGACGCATGTCAGGGGTCAGTCCCAGACATGGCTCCCTGTAGCGGCTCAGGTGCGTTTGCACACCTTGGGGAGTGATGTCACTTGCCTGGTTCCCCAGTGAGCTGTGTGGTCAGTGGGCCCTGCGCGTGGTCACCCTGCTCAGGACATGGGGGTGCCGGGTGGACCTCGTATGCTGCCTGGCCCCGGCCCACACTCCTGTACACAGAGGTGCATCCCCCGATTTCCGGCAGAGCTGCCGCGTCCGGGGCTCTGAGAAAGCCCTGTTCTCAGGTTGGATCGCCTGTCTGCTCTCACGACAGGTGGTCAGATGAATTTTACGCTCACCCGAGGTGCGCCTCCACTAGCCGCAGGCACTGCCCCTTAAATGCGTGTGTTGACTTAATGCACAAAAGCTGTATCTCATTAACGTCACAAGGGTTAAGCTTCGAAGTTCCCTGCATGGGCTCCTGACCATTCTGTCTCTTTCATGCCGTATTTTACACCTCCCTCACACAGCCCGGCTTGTTACGAACTGTAGATTTGTCGCTCTTAGACCCCCTATTTACTGTCCTTGTTGCTCTCTGCAGGCCGGTCTAATTGAAGCCAACGGGGAACTCAAGGTCTTCATAGACCAGAACCTTAGTCCTGGAAAAGGTAAGGCGCCTCTTTTCCAAATACAATTCTGTGGATGAGAGTGTTAGGGTTGGTGTACTCGTGAATTTCTGTGGGACAAAAGCCCCTGTCAAGTGTGGGGCCCCTGCTTTGGGAGGGCTCCTGCCTGGGGCCGCCGACAGCCTGCAGGCACCTGTCAGTGGTGGGCTCACACTGTTTGCAGAAATTCGGGGACGTGGAGAACGCAGGTCATGTGCTTTCCTCTGCCTCACGGGTGCCATGAACCTCCAGGTGTCTGCTCTGGACCCGGGCGGCAGCCCAAGGCTGGTGGTGCCTCCCTCATGTGCGTCCGGGTTCGTGTCTTCCCCATCAGGAAGCCACATGTGTATGTTCGGTGGCTCGTTGGGATTCAGGGCCGGACATGGAGGTGGACAGGTCCAGGCCACTGCCCCCTGCTCTGAGGTCCCACGGTCTCCCTCCTGGTGTTACCGTGATGAACATCTGCCCACGTGTATGAGCGCGCTGGCTATTTCCCGGGATAGACTAGGTGTGGAAGTGCTGGACCAGAGGGCATGTACCTTCCAAGTTGATGCGTGACACCCGGCCACCTGTGGCGTCCTGAGCTCAGAGTGGCTGGATTACCGCTGCCACCTCCACTCAGCCTCCGCCAGGCTGAGGCCCTGACCGGTGACCTCTTAGCTCCTGCTGTAGCTTTGGGGGAATGTCCCAGCCCCTTCCCATCCATCTGTTGCTGGCGAGCGGGAAAGGAGTCCAGCTGTGTCCTTCCCCGTGGGGCCCAGTGGGCCCGGCCCATGTGGTTAGGGTGGTGGGCTCAGGCCCTGCTCCCTCTTTTGCATCAGGATGGCCCCTTCTGATGCTCATGGAGGCTCTCCTCTCCTGGCTCAGTGGGTCTCCCTCGTCACGCTGGCCACTGTCCCCTGGATGGGCTGTGGACCCATGTGTGCTCTCCGGGTTTCTGTGTTTGGAAGGTCGTAGGCAGTGTCCTGCTTTTCTGTAGATCCCATCCTCTTTCCCTTCCTGTCCAAGGACAGGGCCCCGCTGAGGGACTCAGTGTTTGCAGATGGTTTTAGTTCAATAGCTTTTACCGTTCACAGGTTGCTTGAGTGAGGTGCTTCAGTCTAACTAATTGGACACTTAGAATTTTAGGATTTACAGGCGTGACATCTTTAGTAAAAGTGACTAAGCAGAAATAGTAGTGAAAACACTGTGATCTCTGCTCCCCTGAAAACAGTGGAAGCCTTTCGTTCTGGTGTTTGTTTTGAGTCCCTTTATTGTTTGGACGGTCCCACAGGCCCTTCCCGTGATCAGGGGCTGCCTGATCTGTGCTTGAGCCCTTATGGGGGTTGCATTGGAGAGATGAGAAGACAACAGCTTCTTGAGTCTCTAGAATATCCTGGTGCCAGTTCCCTGCACTGTTCAAGGATTTTGCATGTTCTTGGGTGTGGTCTGGCCCGCCGTGTCCCTGGCTCCGCTCACAGCTAGGACTGCTGTAGTTCGAGGCTCCTGGCTCCTGCCTCTGCTCCCGCCTCTGCTGGGACCAGCACAGCCTCCCAGGCACTCAGGCTCCTGCCCCTGCGCCTCTGGCATGTTCTGGGTATGAGGAGGCCCACGGCCACATTTCTGCAATGTGCTCCCTGCTCTGACCCTATGAATGCAGGCTGAGCGCTGCCAGGCTCCTGCTCCTTCCAGAGAAGTGCTTTTTCGTAAACGGAGCCATTTGTCTGTTGGACAGGCAGTCCGGTGCTGTTTCGGCCACAAAGGGAGTAGGACCAGGCTGCCCAACTGCTGTGCTCACCCGTGGGGACTGTTCCACGCACGGCCACCTTTGCTTCTGGCTCAGGACCTCCGATGCTAATTTTGGGTGGTGTGGTACTGACTGGACCTGCGCACTCTGGGTTATTCAGTGGTGTTCGTGAAGTTGGGGAGCCCATGGGTGTCAGACTGTGTTGTCTGACCCCTCTTTCATTGTGGGCGCTTCCCAAGGAGCGCTTGGCAGAGACTCAGCCAGGGTTATGCTGAGTGAGGCCCAGACCCTTGGCACAGGCTTGTCCAAGAGTCTGGGAATGTGGCCTCAGTGTGTTCCCAAGAGCCTGTCTCTCTGGAGGGACCGTGAAGGGCAGGAGTTGGCTCTCGCTGGGGGTAGGGGTGGGGAGTCAAAAGGAGGGCCATGGCCAGACCTGGTGGAGGCTGGGCCATGAGGGGGCAGGGGGCAGGGGCCCGTCCTGCTTCCTGTCCGCATGGGCCACGCCTACAGGGCTGCCTCCCAGCTGCTCCTAGCTCCACCTGCTGAGAGTTTGGGAGCCCCAGTGACCCTGCTGCCCTCGGCTGGGGCCAGTGAACCCTTCCTGAGGTGAGGCTCCCCGTGCCTGTTTCTGCCTAAGCTCTGGCTGTGATGCCTCCTCACACTGGGGTCTTGCGCACTCCCGTTCCCTGGGTCCTGGCCTTGACTCTGCTCCTGTCTCAGCCTCCAGAGCTGCCCGTGCTTCTTCACCTGCCTCTTCTGCTCCTCTGGCTGCTGCCTGTGGCCCATTTCCAGGTGCCAGTGTCTGCAGACTTCTCCAGAGGCAGAGCCTACGGGAGACGTGTGGTGAGTGGGAGGGAGGTTCGTTGTTGTGGGATCGGTCCCTGTGACAAGGGGGCCGGCAGGCCGGACACAGGCAAGAAGTGGGGTTGGAGGCGGCCACTCCTTCCTTGTGGAGGAGACCTGAGGATTTGCTCTGAAAGTCTTTGCCTGGTTAGGGGGCTCTGGAGGGTGGTCTCCCCTACCTAATGGCGGCTTGCGGCTGGTCTGTGATCGGATAGCTGGGGACAAGCGCCTTGGTGCTCACATCAAGTCGGTCGTCACGCCTGCAAGATTCAAAGAGCTGTTTTCCCCAGAAGGTGTGCTGAAGTCACAGCCTCCTGTGCTCACGGGCCCTGAAGGCCAGAGGCCCCAATTCGGTCCAAGACAACAAAGGCTACGTTGTTTGCTGTGACAGCCGTTGGGTCACTCCCAGGGCTTCGCCGACGGCTTTGATGCTGTGTGAGCCTTCGCGTGCACATTTGTTCCTGTGTTTGGGGCAGGCGCTCTGGAGTGGGAGCCAGGGCATGAGGTGTGTGTGTGTGGCCGCACCAAACACGTGGGCGCCTGGCGCCGCATAGCTGCAGTGGCGCCTCCTTTGCCAGCATTTCAGGTTCTGGTGGCCCGGTGGGTGTGGGCCCCCTTGCTCCTGGGCCTGCCCTGCTGGTAGGGGTCTGGCCAGGTGCTTTGCTGGCAACATTTTGTTGCCACTGTTCCTGCTGGAGCCTCCTCTTCCAGCCGTGCGGCTGCTGCCCCAGGGTTCAGGCCGTGGGCCCCGGCACGTATGTGCCCACGCCCTCCCGATGTGCCCGCTGCTTGCCCGCCCTCCACACAGAACCAGTCCAGAGCCACAGCCTGTGTGCGGCCTCTTCCTCTCCTCCGGCCTCTGTGTACATGTCGTGCACGCTCGCTGCAGAAACGGCTCATGATGTAAACGTGTGCTTAAGCGTGTGTCCTGACACGTCGTGTGCGTGTGTGTGTGGTATCTGCACGCACTGATCCTCCCTGTGGCTGTGTGACTTTGCTCATCTGCAGCTGGGCCATTTCTGGTAGTTTCCGGTGCTGCCTTTTGTCGCCTGGCACCTTGATGGAGTGCTCTGATGCCTGCTGACTGTTTTCCCTGAAGGGCTGTGCACCCCAAGCGCCTGGTGCAGGAGGTGGCTCCCGCAGAAGGTCGCGGGATGTGGCTGGGTCTGACTGGTGACAGGACGTGTCCTGTGACGTCTGCCATTTTCCTTCTGCTTCAGAGTTGCCCTTCCCCTGAGGACGGGCTCCCAGGCAGGAGAGATGAACACCAGTGACAGGTGGCCGACAGCCTGGCGTTGTGGGATCATCCCAGAGACGCGGGAACGGCACCCTCGCAGATGTGCGTGCACCTGCACACACGGCTGTTGCGGGGGAAGCGGCCTGGCCCCTCTCGGGGGAGCGCAGAGCAGAGGCACCATCGTTTGAACCCAGACGACATCTGGAGCACAAAGTGATAACATGTTTCACACGCCAAACCCTGCTGCTGGGCTGGCCAGGAAGACCGGTCTGCAGAGGAGATGCGCTCGCAGAAGAGCGGTCTGGGTGTGGTCGAGGCCCTGAGATGCTGGGCACCTCGGCTCCCACCCACCAGGAGGTGCCCCTGCGGAGCCTGCCTCCTTCCTTGGGCCGCAGGGCCATTCTGGCGCCTGCTGTGCAGGGGCAGGGCCGTGCGGGGGCCACCGTCTTAGCGCTTGGGGTATTTCTAGCGTGGCAGGCAAGAGAGCAACTCTTAAAATACTAGGTTCTTAGAACTTAGAAATGGTTGAAATTATTTTCAAGAAGACATTAAACCTTATGATTTCATAATCTGTCTTAAAGCCCATAGGTATTAATGAATTGTGATTGCCAATTGTAAGAATATGCTTATGGAATACTTCTAGAATCCTTTTCCTGTTCAGGGTTATAATAGCTCAGACCACATATGTTCTAACTCCTTTTCTCGCCAAGAGAGGAATTCTCTGTTTCGTGATGTTATAGTTGAAAATATTTCAGGGGCGCCGGGGGAGGGGCTCAGTGGGTAAAGCGTCCGACTTTGGCTCAGGTCACGATCTCGCAGTTGATGGGTTCAGGCCCCACGTTGGGCTCTCTGCTGACAGCTCAGAGCCTGGAGCCTGTTCGGATTCTGTGTCTCCCTCTCTCTCTGCCCCTCCCCTGCTCACGCTCTGTCTCTGTCTCTCAAAAATAAACGTTAAAAAAAAAATAAAATATTTTGTCACCTAGTTCCTTTAACAAAAGGCACTAAAGAGAGCATACAGCTAAAGTAGTTGTGCTTCTAGTGAGTAAACTCTAGGCTGTGTTACAGGTTAGCCTGTCTTGTAAACGGGAGTGTAAGTAGGTCGAAGTGTGGTGGTCTTTGTCAGCAAAGTGTGTTAAGCATTCTGATGTCTTTGGTCAGATTAAACTAAAAATGAATCACATCCTTGAGATTGTTAAAAAGTGACATGTCTTCCCTGAGTCAGCAGTTGGTAGGAACCCTGGAGAGGGGGACACAGGCTGCCTGGGTGCACACGTGTGTGGTGCATGGTGTGTGATGTGCACATGTGGTGTGTGCGCGTGGCGTGCATGTGTGTGGTGTGCGTACGTGCGTGTGCCTTGCACACATGTGTGATGTGCACACGTGTGTCATGCATGTGTGGTATGCGTGTGCTGTGCGTATGTGTGGTGTGTACATGTGTGCTCACACGTGTCGTGCATGTGGTGAACATGTACGGTGTGTGCATGCATGTGTGGTGCACATGTGTGGTGTGCGCACACGTGTGTCGTGCATGCGTGTGGTGCACTGTGGTTTGTGTGCACATGTGTGTCATGCATGTGTGTGTGCTGTGCACAAGTGTGTGTGCATGCATGTGCATACACGTGTGTGCAGTGCGTGTGTGGTGCATGTGTGTGGTGTGTGTGCACGTGTGTGTCGTGCATGTGTGTGCAGGGCACGTGTGTGGTGTGTGCAGAACGGCCCTGTGGAGGTGCCATGTGGAAGCCCATAGCACAGATGGTCCTCTTGGCGCACCTGCGTGAGGGCACGCCAGCGGCAGGAGGAGGCCAGACGGCCCGATGTTACCTGCGGTGTTTCGGTAGGAACATTTGTGTATTTGTATAATCAACGTACTGTAACGGAACGGCACAGATTCAAGGAATCAACTAGACCTTTCTGTGGACAAGTCTCAGCGACAGTGTGAGCAAAGTTATGTGAGATGTAGATAATTTTCTGGGTTTCAAAGGCCCACATGAGCAATACTCCTGCTTTCTTGGATTTATGGATGTGCATGGAAAAGTACGAAAAATGGACAGAGCACACTCATTAAGCCCTGATGTTTGCAGGCGGGGCCAGGTGGGGGCGCAGCTGGGGCGGGTCTCTGGACCGGACGGTGAGCTTTGCTGTTACAGCCTCTTGAGCAAATAGGATAAAAGGAAAGTAGTTAATTCTAGGTCATACTGGAGAAAGATTGTGTGGTAGTTCTTAGTGCTGAAGAGTGTCTCAGAGAACAGGGAGACCCTGGTGAGAACCAGAGGGGGCCTGGCCCCGATCCACTCTGCCTCTCAGCTCTGCCGTTGCCCTGGCGGGTGAGCACGTGGTTTTGTAGGTGGACGTTCCTGTGGTTCTGAGCGCTCAGTGTTGTCCTCTGTGGCCGCACCCGCGGCTCTGGCCCAGATGTGGCCGTGTTCTGACCTCGTTTATTTTACTTTATTTTAATATCTTAACAGCTGCTGGGGCTGCTGATGTTGACGGGATCATTTGTAAAATAAAGGAAAAAAAACCCAAGTTTATCGTTTTATGAATCAATTCAGTATTTCTAAAAACCTATTAATAACCTGATAATAATCTCATGTATGACTTTGAAATGACTAACACGTTTGTGTTTTAAATCTCTCTGTGCAAAACAGAATAACTTTATTTTTGTCTTTTAAACCGTCTTTTGTATATCTAAAACAATCATTAAAAATTTGCTTTTGGGGGTGCCTGGGTGGTTCATTCGGTTGAGCATCTGACTTCGGCTCAGTTCATGATCTCACGGCTTGTGAATTCGAGCCCCGTGTTGGGCTCTGTGCTAACAGTTCAGAGCCTGCTTTGGATCCTCTGTCCCCCCTACCTCTCTCTCTGCTCCTTCGCTGCTCATGCTCTGTCTCTCAAAAATAAACACTTAAAATAATGTTTGCTTTTGTTAAGATACAGGTCTCTGTGTTTAGAGAAAAATAAAACTTGAAGCAAACAAACATTTACAGAAAACAAATATCTGCTGGTGTCGGTGAAAACGCTAACATTCAGTCAGTTGGTTTGATGGACGAATGTCTTGATGACTTAGGTTATCAAGAGAAATTATTCAGTGTTTGTATGTGGCAGTAAGATTCATTGTGTATTGAAATCTGAAGTCTGTTCTTTTTTTTTTAATGTTTATTTTTGAGAGCGAGCAAGTGAGCAAGCATGAGCTGGGTAGGGGCAGAGAGAGAGGGAGACAAAATCCAAAGCAGCTCCAGGCTCCGAGCTGTCAGCACAAAGCCCGACACGGGGCTCGAACCCACGGGCCGTGAGGTTATCACCTGGGCTAAGGTCAGACGCTGAACCGACTGAGCCCCCCGGGCGCCCCTGGAGTCTATTCTTTAAAGCGTGTGAACTGTAAAAGGTTCAAAAATGAAACTTAGACCAGGCTGGATTGAAGACTGTGTCTTACTGTTATTTGGAGGCTGTCATGAGGCAGAGCCTGTGAAATGAAGAAACGCCATCTGAGTCTGCCTTGTGTGAGACCTGCCCTCGGTGGCCACAGGAGGCAGTTCTGCTTCAGGGGCCAGGGGTGCAGGGCATGACCAGCGCAGAGCTCTCCTCTCCCCGTGTGGCAGGGACTGAGGTCCGGGCGGCTCTTCCCCGGCACGCTCAGGCCCTTGTCTGTAAGGACCATGCTTACCCTGCTCTCAACCCCCCCCCCCCCCCCCCGGCCCCGGGGCTCCTTTAGGGCCACTGCTTCCTGTTCATGTTCTCTCTGCCTTCGATGCCAGCACCACAGGGCTTTATTTTTTACATTTTGAGTTTTTATATTTCTGCTTTATTTGATTTTCTTATTTAATATGTAAAATGAAATGTTTTACCATTTTTATTCTCTGTTGTGTCTTCAGCACTGAGGACAGAGCAGGCACAAAGAACTCTTTGCAAACACCTGTTGAAGGAGGGGATTTGTCTCCTCATGTACCCTCCCCCTCCTTTGTGAGGAGACTGACTGTGTCTTCAGAGAGGCAGCAGCATCCTCATGGGGCATTTTTCTTCCTAGAAACAGACACTTGACTCTACTGCTCCAGGAAAAAGAATGTTAGATTTCTAAACTAGTTTTGCAAACATATAGTGAAATGCTGGAATATAGTGGCTTCTAATTTGAAGACTATAATTGTCGCAGAATTGTAGGCTTTCAGAGCTGCTCTCCCAGGCTCTCTAGTCCCCCTGGAACATTCTGTAGGTGAGCAGGCAGCCCCCTAGGGCTCAGGGCAGGTTGGTGATGTGCCTGGGGCTGAGCCCCATCCCAGGGACATGAGAGCACCCAGGAGGGCCTGGTGGTCACGTCCACACGGACAAGGGTTCAACTTAGTAGCGGGATCTGCAATTGGCCCACAGATGGGAGATGATAAAAGTAGGGAAGGTAAGAATCTGATTGGAAGCATCATCATCCTGAAGCTGTCCCCTGCAGCCTTAATCCAGAAGGGCCCTCACCTGTTACCTCCTTGTGTTGTAGGCGTGGTGTCCTTGGTCGCCGTCCACCCCTCCACGGTGAGCACGCTGGGGAAGCAGCTCCTGCCAAAAACGTTCGGACAGTCCAATGTCAACATTGCACAGCAAGTGGTAAGGGGCCCTGGGCTGGCGGGCTGGCGGGTTCTGGACGGAGATGCGCTCCCTCTCGAGTGCCCACAGCGCTGGGATGGCCACCTGCCTCACGCTTCAGGAGCATGTACCTGCGGAGTGTGTTGCTTTCCTGGCTCGGGCCCTGCGTCTGCCCTAGAAGCTCAGAGGGTACATCACTCCCTTGCTTGGGAAATGAGGGTGGTGTCCTTGTGGAGCCCGCAGTGGTTTCAGGGCTCTGTGGGCCGTCAGGTGCCAGGACAGGTGTGTCCCTGCTCTGGGGACCATGCTGGGTGCCTCCCACGGATTGATCCCCTATGGGACTCGGCCCTTGCTCACGGGGCTCTGGTCACACTGAAGCAGCCCCAACCCTGGGTGTGAGCAGCATGGAGAGCAGGATGTTCGCTGCCCTCCTGAGTGCCCACTTCTGGGTGAGCGTCCCCTGCAGCTGAGGACGTGCCCTGTCACTTACCCTGTCAGTGAAGCGTGACTGCTTTTCTAGCAGAGTTGCTGTGGGTTTTTCAAAGCAATAGTATGTCGAAGTCCTAGACCATTTTTGGCTCATCACACCCTTTTAATAAATGTCTTTCTGATATAAGTTAAATATTCTACTCTATGTTTTATTCTGTAACTCATTTTATTTTTAGGTGTTATGTATTCTAGCAGCTTCAGCTTGTGAAACCTTCTTAATGATAGGATCAGTTCTGCTTTCACGGCCAGGGTGCATAGTATGGAGGAGAGTTAACGAGGATTTTTCTAACGGTGCCTCACCCTTGGTCAGTCTGGGAGTTAAGTCCCAGTCTGGGTCAGGCTGTTTCCAGGTGGAGCTAATGATGGTAACTCCTCCTTGGCAGATCCAGCGCTCAGAGCTACAGCTCACACGCTGTAAGGCGTCCCTCAACCTTCATCTGCCAGCGGGTTGATGGTGAAAGTGTTGGCACATTGTGACCCGAGAGCCCAGGCTTTGTCTTCATGTGATGTGAATGTGCTCAGGCTCTCGAGGGGCTCTGCCCCGGCCCCGCCTGAGGCAGTGCCCATGGGCACGGCTTCCGGGAGAGTGGTTAAGACGAGCGGGGCAGAGCAAGGACAGTTTCCTTTTCCCCCAGTGAGGCCATGCTCACAGTGAGCAGCTCAGCGCGTCTGCTGTGTTCTCATTGTAGAATAGATGCACCGAGAGGTCCAGCTGAGGGAGGGGAAAGGGCGAGGGTGCCGGCTGCGGGGCCCAGGCCAGATGTCAGGAGCCCTCTTGTGACTCTCCTGCCTGTCTACGTGGGCGCTGGTGTCCTAAATCTGCTCTCCTGAGAGCGTAATGAACCAAGTCCTTGTAAAACGTGTCTAGTAATAGCCATGAGTGACAGGTGTCCGTGTTTCCCAAACTGTCAACCCTGAGCCATGGCTAAAGCACGTTCTCCACAGTGACCTAGGGCCCCGTGAACACACGCATTCATTTAACAGAAACAGAAGGTTCACAAGGCACATCTCCTGTCTGGGGATTTGTTCTGTCTTGTCCTCTTTTTTTCAGAAAGCTTGCTATTTGATTTCATGGCTTTTGAACAAGGGTGGTCCCCAGTTTGGAAAGCACTGTGATGAAACTTTGATTATTGGAAATGAGAATTAAAATAGAAGGAAATTGAGTTGAGCATTTTTCTTTCTACGGTTAATGAGTCTTTAGCTCTGACAGGAGACCTGTCCCATGGCCACAGCACATTCATCCCGCTAAGAAGGGGTGCAGGAAGCATCCCCCTGGCCTGAACGGTGGGCCTGGTGAGTCCCTAAGGCTGCACCTGCCCCCACAAAGGTCTGCCCTGGCACCTGGTGCCCCAGCACCTGGTGCCTGACCTTGACTCGTTCGACAGTGTCCTCGTGTCGCTGAGCTCTTGTCTGTGCAGAAACTGGGAGGTACTGTTCTGACCGTTCTTGGTGTGGGTGGAGTCTCGTACAAGATCCTGGAAAACAGACATATTTACTGGGCTCTATGCAGCAATGACTGTGTCCCCCATGTGAATATTTGCGTATTAATGGATGGGGCCAAATTCTAAGTCCTTGTCAAAGACAAACCAGGCTTCCCCTTCCTTTGGTGCGAAGATGGCGTGGGGCGCTCAGACTCAGCCGCCCTGCGTGCAGGGTGGGTCACACTTGCTCCCAGTGCTAATTGCCTCCCTCCTCCCTGCCCTGCACTATTTGGGGTGCCGGGGCCCCCACAAGCTGCCGCCGGGATGAGGCTCCCACACGTGGATGGGCTGGTGGGGCACTGCGAGCCCTGCCCTGTGACCCCTCTGTTCTGAGAGTTTTTCTGTTTGTGTTTTGGCCTGACTTCACGCCTGGAAGACAGAATTTCACCCTTGTCCATGTCATGAAAAGGACGGGGAAAGTAAACTAGGGCAAGCGGAATGGGGGGCGTTCCCTGAGGCTTGCGTGGCACGCCCCACTGTTAACCACGTCAACCACCATTAAGCACGGCCTCCTCGGGTGGGGCGTTTTCTGCTGCTCTTGTTGGACGGGGAGGATGCCTGAGGTGGCTGAGGGAAGCGACGGTTCAGAACCCAAGTGAGATAATGGCACCCGTGGCTACAGCATCAGCCGTTGGGTGTTGCTCACACACCGTGTTCTCCCCAATCTTCATGGCTCGAGAGACTCAGCAGTGGCTGGAGATGATGGGGAGTAAGAATGGTAGGGTCACGTGTGGGAGATTTCTGATTGTGCTCTGAATTGTCTCTTTTGACTGTAGGTAATTGGTACGCCTCAGAGACCTGCAGCGCCCAACACTATCGTGGTAGGAAGCCCACACACCCCTAACACTCACTTTGTCTCACAGAACCAGCCTTCAGACCCCTCACCTTGGTCTGCCGGGTGAGCACATTGCCTAGACTTGTACCCCCAGCTCTCTGGGCCACGTGGGCCGGCCGCCACAGCCAAAGTCAGGGCACGCTTTTCCTCAAAAAGGAGAAGTTTGGCTGCAGGGGAGCGCCCCCACGGTTCGGGGGGGCCACACTGTAAAGGGTGGGGAGTCGCCCCTGCCCCGCGGTTCGGGGGTCCACACTGTAAAGGGTGGGGAGTCACCCCTGCCCCCATGGTTCGGGGGTCCACACTATAAAGGGTGGGAGTTGCCCCTGTTCCATGGTTTGGGGGGGCCACACTGTAAAGGGTGGGGAGTCGCCCCTGCCCCCACGGTTCGGGGGTCCACACTGTAAAGAGTGGGGAGTCACCCCTGCCCCCATGGTTCGGGGGATGCTGCACTGTAAAGGGTGGGGAGCTCTTGGTGGAAGAAGAGGAGGAAGCTGGCTTCTCCACGCTGCAGTAACTTTGACGCTTTTTCCGCTGTCTGCACCGCAAAGTAGCATCTAGGGAGCACGGATCTCAAAGCAGCCTCACCCGCTGCAACGCTGTAACTCGGCTGTTCCACGGGTGACACCCCATTGGATGGTCCCACCACACTGTCACTTTGACCCTTTCCTCCAGTAAAGGCAGCCAGTGAGAAAACGATTGTACTCGAAGGTCAGCTCTGTGACTTTCCTTAAAAACAAAGACTTTTGGAATTATGTCTGTATTGGTCCTAAAGCAAAAACCATCATTCCCTGAATCATCCATTGAGAAACTCAGAGCCACCCTTTCCTTGCTGTGGTGACTTAAGTTGAGATGCTGGGTTCCCCCCAGTCTGAAGTGCCCTCCAGCCTTCAGTGTCGGTGGCTGAAAGCTCACATCCTCCCCCAGAATTCTTAAATTTGCAGTGAAACGCCCACCATCCCTGTGTCAGTTGATGTGCCCTTAAGCAGCGGTGTCAGTGCGTCTGTGCACATCCGGCGTCCCCCCCCCCGTCCCGGGGGCCGACGCATGTGTGAGGCCTGGCCCTTAGAGGAGGGAGCCTCGGCCCCATCACCATGCGCAGCAGTCTGCAGATGAGCCAGGTCCCTGGGTGTGTGCGTGGGGGCTCGGCCTCGCCCCGCTTGCCGGGCCTGTGGGTGAGCGCGTTGCTGCGACGCGGATGCTGAGGGTGCTGAGGGCGCTGCCATTCCTCTGTGTTTTGAAGGAAGCGGCACCGGAAAGGAGAGAAGAACGGGAAGGGCCTGCGACACTTCTCCATGAAAGTCTGTGAGAAGGTGCAGAGGAAGGGGACCACGTCCTACAACGAGGTGGCCGACGAGCTGGTTGCCGAGTTCAGTGCCGCCGACAACCACATCCTACCGAATGAATCTGTGAGTGTGTGCTGCGTGGCGGGGAGGCCTGGTGTCTCACGGCGCCCGCTGTGGTTTCTGAAGCAATTTGAGATACACAGACACACACACACACACACACACACACACGAGTCAGAGAACCACACTGAAGAGTGTTCCTGACCTACCTGGGGTGCGGGGCCCTCTCGCCCCAGATCCAGTCGTGCGCGGGCTCTGACTCTCCCTTCACATTACGTGGGGACGTGAGGAGTGAATGACTCACCACCGCTGGCGGGTTGCTGCGTACCATCTTGAGTGTGTCCGGGTCTGCTGTTGAGGTGTTTCCCTGGGAACTGTTCTGGATGGTCTGGAAAACTCCTGCTCTGCCCTCCCCAGGCTTATGACCAGAAGAACATAAGACGACGAGTCTATGACGCCTTAAATGTGCTGATGGCCATGAACATCATCTCTAAGGAGAAAAAGGAGATCAAATGGATTGGTCTGCCTACCAACTCGGCTCAGGAATGTCAGAATCTAGAGGTATGTGGCTGACACATTATTTTCCATGGTGCCATGTAGGTGTACCCCAGAGCAGCGCGTTTGGTGCAGATGTTTGTGTGGGTGCCCCGTGGGTGCCCGCTTGGGGTCTGGTGCTGTGGGTGCCCCGTGGGTGCCTGCTCGGGTTCTGGTGTTGTGGGTGCCCCGGGGGTGCCCGCTCGGGGTGTGGTGTTGTGTGTGCCTTGCCTGGACCAGGGGTCCGCCACTTCCTTGTGCCTCCCGCTTGCCCGCCAGATGTTGGTGTGTGACCCATCCAGCTCGTCTGTGCTCTGTGGGCCCCAGCCCAGTCGAGGGCGGTGCACCCAGCGGAGGTAAATTCTGAGTCCTGGCTTGTGGGATTTGAGTTTTATATCAACTGTGTCCAGAAAACGAGAGAAGACAGAGAAGGGTGTATTGTTCTGAGACTGAAGAAACGCCCCTGTGTCCCATCCCACGGGCCACGTCCCTTCTAGACTGTTTCCCCGCCAGGAGATCCCTGGCAGGCCTGTCCTGCGGGGACACTGTCAGATGCGTTGTGACGGTGTGGTCTTTGTCTTGAAGGTGGAGCGGCAGAGGAGGCTGGAAAGGATAAAGCAGAAGCAGTCTCAGCTTCAGGAGCTCATCCTGCAGGTAATGGCCCTGCTCGCAGCAAGCACCCCTACGCCCACATGGTTTCCTGGCCAGCTCACGCGCAGGACAGAGGGCGGGAGGGCGCGTTCACATGGCTCACCAGTGCTGTCCTGAGCGCTGTGTGTCATGCACCTCGCTTAACGGACTCTGTCACAGGTGCATGAATAGGAGACGTAGTGCAAGCAGGGTCATACTGCCCGCAGCCTCGGAGCGGGTCCTCAGTGGGTAAGAAGGGATCCCGTTCGTGAAATCTCTGCTTTGAGAGTTTGAATGGACCCACTGGGCTCCTGCACAGGCGTCGCGGACGTGAACTCTAGACGTGGGCCTTGTTCCCAGAGAGAGTGCGTGTGAGCAAACGTGTAGTGTGTGTGCTGGTTGTCACAGAGTCTAAGTGGCAGGAGGGATGCACTTTGGAGGGTAGCACGTGAGCCTTCCCTAGGACAGGTAGGAAGCACGTTCTAGGGTGTGATGGCGAGTGTGGGTCAGAGGTCAGCACCCGTGGTCGGTGGGTGGCACCGTCCCCTGCACCTGCAGAGATGTCCACGGGTAGGGCCCTTGTCCCTGTAAGGTCCTGGAGATGTCTGTCTGGGTTGGAAGGAGAAACAGAGCTTGCTGGAGGGGTGGCCAGTCCCTGGATTGAGGCTGTGGTGCTGGGGCCGTCTGGCTGGGCCCTGGGATCGGGGAGGAGTCCAGTGCAGGGAGGTCAGCTGCCACAGAAGTGCTGGGTGGTCAGGAAAGGGAAGATAACTTGGTGATTTATTGAGGTGCCCTGCACCCCAAGGGCAGTGAGACCACAGGCCCTGTGGTCAGGTTGGAGGGTGTGGGGGAGCCCTGGGACCCTGGGGGGACAAGTGTAGGGAGGTCTCAGGACAGACAGGCCCAGCAGCTGAGGTTGGGAGATCTCTGAACAGGGAAAAGTCCAGGAGGGGCCGGCAGGGAGGTTGGGATGCCTGCTGGCCCCGCACCTGCAGACCACGGCGGAGGCTGTATGTATTGTCCCGCTGGGCGGTCTGGGTGTGGGGGCACCCTACCTGAGCCTCGGTGTCTCCTTCGCCCCAGAGGAGGTCTCCTGTGGTGGGAATGCTTTGCTGGGCAGGAAGGTGGGAAAGCAGCACCCCCCGCCCTCATCCTTCTGCTCGGTGAGCACCGAGGCACCAGGCCAGCTGGGGAGGGAGGGGCGCTTTCTGCCACAGCAGCGGGAGGGTCATCCTGAAGGTGCTGTCATTTTGGGGCTGAGCACCTGTGCCCCCAGAGAGCCCTGCCCCGGCGGTGTGCTGGCGTTTGCTCCTCTGGGAGGTTCTGGATGTGTGGCTGCATGTCTGCCTTCTGGGGTGGGTGCATACAGGGACAGGCTGGTCCTGGGGATGTTTCTGTCTTAGAGGTGTGAGCGCCTGCATCCGTTCTCCTCGGGGTGTGTGCTTTTCTTCAGGGTGTGCTTTCTCTGCTGGGCCCTGATCCCCTCCCCGTTCCCCCCTCCCCGCCCACTGTCCTCTCTGACCTCTCAAGGGGCCGACCCCTGTTTCTGTGCTGTGCGGCCGGGGGTGGGGTCGTCGGGGACTCCTGTGGACAAGGCCTTAGATCGAGGCAGCTGGTGTGAGCGGCTGGCGGTGGCTCCTCTTTTGTAGCAAATTGCCTTCAAGAACCTGGTGCAGAGGAACCGCCAGGCAGAGCAGCAAGCCAGCCGGCCGCCCCCCCCAAACTCGGTCATCCACCTGCCTTTCATCATCGTCAACACCAGCAAGAAGACTGTCATCGACTGCAGCATTTCCAATGACAAGTAGGTAGTCCCCGGAGGGCCCCCCCACCCCCCCAGGTCCCAGCTGAGGCTCAGGTCGGAGTGGAGGATGCCACCCTCACAGTTAGGAAAGACGGAGTGCGTCTGCTTGCTCGTTTGTACAAGTACTAACTCTGATTAAGTACAGTCTTTTAGCATAATTAAGGTACAGACTCATTTCTCACATCCCTGGTTATAAACATTTGTCTTTTAAAAGGAAAACGGGCCCCTGGGGGGCTTAGTAGGGTGAGCGTCTGACTCTAGGTCTCGGCTCAGGTCATGATCTTGGGGTTCACGAGTTTGAGCCCCTGCATCAGGCTCTGCTGACAGCAGGGAGCCTGCTTGGAACTCTCTCTCCCTCTCTCTCTGCCCCTCCCCATTCACACTCCCTATCTCTCTCTCAAGATAAATGGATAAACATTTTAAAAATACATAAAAGGGAAACAGATAAAGTCTGAGGTGTTGTTACTAGCACACCTGTTTAAACATCCAGAGAGCACGTTCACTGTGGGGGGTGCTGCGGGCAGCGCAGAGTGGAGCCCGTGGGTTTGGCAGGACAGCAGATGAAAAGGGGCCCAAGTGAGGTTGGGGTGAGGGGCGTTCCCGCTGAGGGGACTGGAGCCACTCCTGCCCCTCCCTGTCTTGAAGATGGCAGGTGACTCCCTTTCTGGGGGTGACTGTCCCCAGGTTCGAGTACCTGTTCAACTTTGACAACACGTTTGAGATCCACGACGACGTTGAGGTGCTGAAGCGCATGGGAATGGCCTGCGGCCTGGAATCTGGCACCTGCTCTGCCCAGGACCTGAAGACAGCGAGGAGCCTGGTGCCCAAGGCACTGGAGCCCTATGTGACAGGTCAGTCACGTCCGCGAGCCACGGGGGCCCCACCCTAGCCCAGGATGTCTGGCGAGAGCAGGGACAGCCTGGGCGGGAGGGCTGGGGCTGTGGAGGTAGGGGGAGCGTGGCATGGGGAGGCCACAGCGGCGTGCTGTGGCTTTGCCGGTGTAGTTGACGCGATGAAGGTGCTAAGTGAGGGTTTCACCTTCTGTGTGCAAGTGGGGTGGGGCTGGAGGTCTCGCAGGCAGGACGGCCCCCCCGACCCCCAGAGGGCCGTCGGTGCCCCCTGCCAGGTGACCCAGCGTGGCCTCCTCCTGACTCAGGGGCGAGGAGCTGTGTGCCTGGTGAGCTGAGCCCTGGTCCTCCCACTGCCTTCCCTTCTGGGGACTTCTCTGCTGAGCACTAGGGCCGTGGCCACAGAGGGAAGGGGCTTTGTGGTGAAAGAGCTGTGGCGGGGGCTGTCCCCCAGAGGTGCTGGGCTGGATTGGACCGCTGGGCACCTGCCGCCCCCCAGGGCCCTGGACAAGTCCCTGGCACTGGCTACGCTCTGGCACACCCACTCAAGCCGGCAGTCACGGTTGGTCCCTCTTGGGGAGGAAGGTGCTCGGGGGACCGGCCATCCGGCCTGTGGCCGCCTGGTTGCAGCGCGAGCCTCCACCTGTGACCTTTGCTGCGTTTTCTTCTCTTCTCAGAGATGGCTCAGGGATCGATCGGAGGGGTGTTCGTCACATCGGTGTCCACCTCCAACGGCACGAGGCTTTCTGCCAGGTGACCGCGGCTCTGCCCGGGGCGGGACCCCACACGCAGGCCAGGCACAGCTCACAACACAACCCTGTTGTTGCCTCTTAACACACTTGGGGCCACAACGTGCACAGAATTTTGTTCCCTGCTGTCTTCAATTTGCCATTTACTGTAGTAGTTTTTGTGTGTCACTAAAGGTGCTTTATTATTTAAACCATTGGGTGTTAGTCTTTGGTCCAGCCGTCGCACGGAACAGAATTATGTTGTTCCTGGGTATTTATCTTAGGTTTTTAAAGATTAATATAATTTTTTCTCTAAGTATTGACAAAACAGGGTCTTATTAACTTTCACGGTATATTAGGTTACACATTACCCATACTACCTTCTGTCAGTCCTACGTAATGATAAATGTTAAATTTTTTTAAATATAAGGTAGACAAGCAGTCTGTAGGTTCAACCAAGTGGGATGGATCTGATCTGATAAAGGACAGTGTAGCTTTCTGTGGCCATCACGCAACTCCTGGGTTCTGTGGCACCTGCACTGAAGTCTTTGGTGGGGTGTCTGGCCCCGGTCAGGGTTAGGTGGAGGTCAGCTCCCTCCCTCTGCCTATGTGCATGTGCGTGTGTGCATGTGTGTGCGTGTGTGCAGTAGTCTGTGTGATGCTGATAACCAGTTATTGCAAGAGGCAGAATTTGGGTATTTTTTAGCTTTTCATGTTCGTGAAATTGTTTTTACTGATTAAAGTTTCAGAGACTCACATCAGCTTTTACATGAGGGAAGCAAAGCCATTACCATTTCAGAAGAAAAACCAACGTAAACACCAGCCTGACGTTTACAAAAGCGCAGTAATTTGCTGGGCAGTTGGGTGGTTCCCACTTAGAAAAGAGGCTGCAGTTTGAAGCAGCTTTAGGGCTAAATTTTTGGCCTTTTCTGATGTTTGCGAGGCTGGGTTTCCCAGTTGTGGGGTTCCTTTGTCAAAGAGCATAATGATGAATGGTCCTCATCGCACCGTGCGAACAAATCCTAACTAGCGAGGGACATGTGTGTTTGCGCGTTAGAGAAAAGCATCGCCGTGCCCCAGCTCTGGCCTGGGGCAGAGGTGGGGGCAGTGCCCTCAGGGCCCCGTCCATGCTGGCCCGCCAGAGCCGTCCACGCTGGCCCACCAGAGCCGCCCTCGGCAGTCGTTCCTTGTCTAAAACGCGTGTCCTGCACAGCTCTGCCCCCACGTCCTGTGCTCTCAAGGCAACTGCAGGCCTTCTAGGCTGGTGGCGGAGGGGTACCCGAGTCCCGCATGCTTGTGGGAGGTGACCGGCCAGAATCTGGGGGATCTCTGTGCAGCTCTGCGTTGCAGGCTGGAATCCCTTTAGTGTCTGATGTCTCTTAGGATACTTTTCTTGTTGCTAGACCCAAATACCAAGGAATCACAGTGACTTTTGACAACAAGTGTCTGAGCAGGTCACACGGGTGTGTGCACCTCTTAGTGGGTGTGGGCAGTCACCTTTCGGGGCCCCAGGACCGTGTCTGCTGCCTTGTGTCTGACCCACTCTGTGCCAGGGGCCGCCTGAACCCAGAGGTGTTTCCTCAGGACCCCAGTTTTTAAAATCTCTCTGTTCTAGGCCAGGGTCTTGCCTGAGGCACTGGTGCCATTTGGGGCTAGATGACTGTCCTGCATGCTGCCCGGTGCCTTGTTGATGTGTTTGGTGGCACCCTTGGGCCCAGGTGCCAATAGTCACCCCCCTCACACCCCATGTGACAGCCAGAGATGATTACGTGTCCCCTGCTGAGACTCTCAGGGCCCAGTGCCAACATAGATGGGTTCCAGACGCACGTCTGAGCAGCCCTGCTTCCCTCCAGCACCCAGCCCTGCGACTCCACCTCTCTGCGCCCCTGCTCCCTGCCCTGTCGACCCCACTGGCCTTCAGAAAGTGCCATTTCCTGAAATGGTAGAATGTGTGGGGTCCTGGGGGCTGTTCCTGGAAGTTCAGCTTGCAGAGTGTGTGAGACTCCTGTTACAGCTCTGCTCCCAGGGCTCCGCACGGTATAGGGCAGAGGGTGGTGGTGGTGGTGGTGGAGTGTGGGCCTGGGGTGTCCTTTACACACGCACGCACACACAAGTGCATGTATATACCATCGCAAGGCAGTACACATGCACGCATGCGACCACATGACTACACACGTGCATATACAACCACATATATGTATACACGTGCACACAACCACACGCATGCATGCACACACACATGTGCATATACAACCACGCACAACCACATACGTGCATAAATGTGCACACACAACTATGCACATGCATATACAACCACATACAGTCACACATGTGCATACATGTGCACACACATACATAGCCATGCACATAACACGTGCACACACAACTCGCTTGGCACCCCCATGCGCTGCCATCTGGAATGCCTTTGGAGGGCTCCATGTCCTTTTTGGGGCCCCTTTTTCCTCACCTGTTGTCCCCTTCCTCCTGGAGATCCAGGAGGTCACAAGTACAAGGCCTGGAAGAAGGACCTGTGGTTTCCAGTTTATGCCCGTCGGGGCTTGGTTTGTGATGTCATGACAGATATTGTGGCCCTGCCGGCGTTGCCTCGTGTGTGGTGATCTGTGTCTTGAGGAGGGGCTTGGGGTGAAGTGCCACCTCGGCAGGAGTGGACGTGGGGGCGCCCCACTCGGGCTGCGTGCTGCTGACCGCCTTGTCTCCTCGTTCCCGCAGCGACCTGACCAATGGTGCGGATGGCGTGCTGGCCACGAGCTCCAGCGGGTCCCAGTACAGCGGCTCCCGGGTGGAGACCCCCGTGTCGTACGTCGGGGAGGACGAGGAGGAGGACGACGACTTCAATGAGAATGAGGAGGAGGACTGACACCCGCGGCCGGCCCTCACAGTCCGCGTCGGGAGAGACTGCTTTTGGTGTGGGCTGGGTTCCTCCTTGGCCCCTCCCGAGGAGACGCCAGAGCGGGCGAGGGCTGCGTTCTGCGGGGGCTTGGGGCGCGCTGGGGCGCCGGCCATGACGCAGGGCCTCTCTCCGCTGTCCAGGATCTTGTTTGCGTTGTCTGTCTGTAGCTCAGAGTTCACTTTGCCCCTTGGTTCTTGCTGAGTGTGCCTCCTCCCACAGCCCGCCGGCAGCCGCGGACGGTGCCGGCCGAGCCCTGCTCTTCAGCCTTGGGCCACGAATTGTATTAGGACTTTATTTTCCCTTAAATTATATTGACTGTGTGACTCCATCAAGTTCGTTCATTTTTTTTTTCCTCTATGTTGCAGCAAATTGCGAAGTTCTTTATTTGTTTTTGTTTTGTTTGATAAAAGTTCACTGCTGTGCTGGTGCAGCTACGAAAACTGGAGGGCTTGGAGCGGCGTGCGGCTTGCGGTGAGGCCTGCCTGATTTCTCACAGGCAGCGTCTGCAGACTTTACTATATAGTTGTTTACACACCTACACGTCTGTCGTCTAAAGACGCAAACGGAAACAAACGTCGTATTTGTTTCGTGAGCATCTTCCTATAATCTACGATAAAGTTGACATTAAATATAGAGAATGTTCTAACAGTTTTTTAACTCAAAATTTGTCAATCATTTTTAATAGTTCTTTTTTTATAAAAAGAAACGGAATTTCAGGACAGGCAGTAGTCCCTTTTAAAATTTATTCACAAAGAACCATTAACCGCACAGTTGCTGTTAGCTGCCTGTTCTACAACAATAGTCTTTTTATTGAAACACAAATAAACTTTTCTGTAATATTTTATGGAATATAAAGAGACTTTAATTGTTTGACTTGTTTAACTCGGCACTGTTAGTTTTTATTAATAAAACGCGCATGGGCATTTTAAACCAGCTCCGTGTTCCTCTAATTCACGATTATTGTGCGGAAGCTGCAGCGTGTGTCTTCTCGCTGAGCGAGGACAGTCACCGGGCCGCGCACAGAGCACCCCTCACCCTCCTCCTGCGTCCTCAGAGCTGGGACAGGTTCTGGGCTGTTGAGTCTCAGAAAGAATAAGATCGTCAGAGAAGAAAGGACAGTTCACCATCTTAACTTGAACCAGCTGAGAAAACCCACCAGTGTTTTGAAGCCACAGGCCTTGCAAGGGAGTCCACAGTCCCGTGGGTGGATGTGGCCACCTGCCTGCTCTGGCCGGTCATGACTTCCCTCAACTGCCCTGAGGGCCAGGGGGCCACTGAGTTCTGGCGCCCTTTGCCTGCTGTGTGTGGGCGGGACCCCCGGACAACGTGTGGGGTGCTTGCATGGGAGTAAGACACCAGGTCGCATGCGATACTAGGGTGGGAGGCGGGATTCCTCTGGGACAGGGGGCTTGTTTGGCCACAATGCTCCAGGTTTTTCTAGAGCAGCTGGCAGAGGCGGAGGCGTGCCCCTTGGTGACCGCAGCGCCCTGACTCCCTCTGGGGTTTGCTCTGCCCCACCCGCCACCCGCTCACCACCCCTTCTTACCAGCCAGAGCTCTGGCTCCCCAGCGTAGTCTGATTTCCCTGACTTGGGATTGAAACTTTAAGAAGAGGGTTCTTAAAGAAAAAGTGACTTTTTTGTTATTTTTCCCTTTATCAGGAAAGACGTGACTGTTGTATGTAGAGCAAAGTGTGACTTTAATGTGCTTTATTTGTACAGGGTAGGAATTGTGTCTTTAAAAGCAAGCCTTCCGATCGTCCGTCCTCGTGAGGCGTGTTTCTTGCTGACGCGGGTCCCAGGAGATCGCAGAGGTCAGGGAAGCTGAGGCACAGTAAGGAGAGAGAAGTTCGCCTGGGGCGAGTATCTGGGTCTCATTAGTGGGTAACCACTGCCTCGGGGTCATCGTGTTGGCCCAGCGTTTTGATCCTCACTACGAATTCTGTGTCAAGGAGCAGAGAGGACTTAGCGAGAAGCCGTCAACTCCAGTGCTAAGTGCTTACAGGTCACGGCCTGCGGCTCTGGGCTGGCTTCCAGTGCTTGGCGGCCGGGCACCCTGCTCTCTACTGCTGGATTTTGAGCTTGAACTCCACCTTCCCCTCGTAGGGATCGTGGGGGTTGTCAAATGTTACATGATCGGCCAGGATCTTGCACACGATGAGGACCTCCGTGTTTCTGGGGACGTTGAGAAGTTTTACAGCAACCAGAGGGTTGCTGTAGTGGGGCTGGAACAATGTGGGAAGACGGGAGGAAGCGAGAGTTAGAAACTGTGGCAGACATCCGGGCGGGCTGCTTGGAGGCGGTGCCCGCCTGCCCTATCTGAGCATGGCTGCCCTCACGCTCTGCTGTGTGCCAGAACTCACAGGGACAGAGGGGTCTCTCTCCATGTAGGAACGAGGAGAGTCGGTCTGGGGGGTGAGACAGCACCAGTGACAAAGTTGGCCTCAAATTGTACTTGATGAAAATTAGTTTAAAAATAAAACAGGAAAAATTAAGAGACTTGGAGGAAGTGCTTCAAAATGGATATGTGATGTCCCAACAGGATTTGGGAAGTGCTCGGAAGGTAGAAGAATTAGGTTTGATATTTATGTTTTGTGTGAGAGCCTTGTGCTTTCCGGTAGTTACGGGTGGTGGGTTTGGGAAGTGCCCAGAGAGCTATGTGGTCAGGATGGGCTGAGGCAGCCTGGTTTGCAGTGCAGGTGAATGTTGATGGCTGTCCTCACGCTGAGCACGTTGCTAACTTTGAGACGGTTCTGCGGCTGGTGGCAGGCCTACCTGTGCTTTGCTCCCGTAGTAAGGGAAGTAGTGGAGGCTGAAGGTGCCGTTGGGTGGGAAGTACTCCACCTGCAGGGGCTGGGCATCCTTTTGCTGGTCCTGGGGACAGAGAGGCCACCACCTGGGTGAGGCAGGAGCTGGGTACATGTGCGTGCAGCTTGTGTGTGTCCTGCCTGGTTGTCTGTGTGTGTGTGCACGCTAACAGTTCATGTGCAGTTACCAGAGACCAGATCTGGTCTTTAGGATCAGTCCTGAGATCCCATTGGGCACATAACCTATTAGTTTGCCAAACTAAGGTCACTTTGGTGACCTATCAGAGTGAAGAATGTGCTGGTCTGTCCGTATACGGGAGTGAAAGCCGAGAGGCTGGGTGGGCCGGTTTTGCCAAAACTGGCCAAAAGTTTGCGTGACAGTCTGGGGTAAGCACTGCTTTCTCGTTTCTCGTCATTGTCAGAGTCTGCGAACTGCCTGGCGGGTGGCTGGATTTCGTCAGAACACAGATGGAGAACACTTTGGTGTCTGTTAAAGCTCAGGTTGGCCTACATGTGTGGTCGAGTGACTACAGGAGGGCCCAGAGCGAGCCAGGGACTCGCCCACAAGAGACAGGCCCTGGAGGTAGGCGCTGCCCTAAGGGAGCCTCCTGTCGCAGCCGCCAGGGAAACAAGCTTTAGAAAATAATGATGAACGGAAGCAGTCTGTTTTTTTGTGCTTGAAAACTGGTTTTGCATCGGGAGGCGGGGGGGGGGGGGGGGGGGGGGGCGGGGCTCAGCCAGTTAAGCGTCTGACTCTTGATTTTGGCTCAGGTCGTGGTCTCATAGTTTGTGACATGGAACACTGCTTCGGGCTCTGTGCTGACAGTGTGGAGCCTGCTTGGGATTCTCCCTCTCTCTCTGCCCCTCCCCTGTGTGCGTGCGCGTGCTCGCTCTCTCTCTCTCTCTCTCTCTCTCTCTCTCTCAAAATAGGTAAATGAAAAAATTTTTAAAAAGCTGGTTTTTAGAAAAACTGGACTGAATTCATGCCAACTCTTAGGAGCCCGAACACGTATGCTGTTAAACATCCATGGCTGTTGGTCACCTGGCATACGTGTAAGTAAATAAGAGAAAAAAACCGTAAAAAGGTACCTCGGTTTTTTCTAAACTGCCACCAAATACTTTGAAGCGTGTTAGTAACGTACTGTTCCAGACGCTTCTGGAAGCAGAACAGTAACAACGATACACTGTTTTTCTTACTCGGTTTTTGTGCCCTTAATGAAGCTGCTCTAAGTGATGGTTTGTGACGGTTGGTGCGACTGTGAATCCGGACGGTTGGGCTGGCGGCTGAGAGGAGCTTGGGGAGAAGTGGCTCCACCGCCACGGCCGCGCACTCACCAGGAAGGCGCAGTCCACCCTGGGCGCCGTGCTGTTGCTGGGGAGGAACTTGACGATCTGGAAGGGAAGGGCATCCTTGTAGCTCTCCTGCCGGCTGTGTGTGTGAAGGGCCTGTCCGGCCTGGGGCTCCGTTGTCACCGCCCGCAGAGCCACTCCCTGGTGCTCCGTGGGGCCCTGGAGCGGGCACGGCAGCTGCCCCCGCCGCCCGCAGCTCACCTGTGCTGCTCCCACGTCATGCTCTTTCAGCCTCCTGGGGTCTCGGCCTTCGGATGTACCTCCTTGTGCCTGGTGCCCAGGGCAGTACTGCCCTCCCTGCACGCCCTTCCCCTGCCAGGCGGTGACGAGACCCAGCAGGGACCCAGGAGCGTGTGCAGGGCACACACTCGTGGCCTCCCCGTCTCTCGGGAAGGGAGATAAATAGCACTCGGCAGGTGTGGGGAGTCCCCAGACCGCACCTGTCGCCCAGTATGGAGCAGACACCCCTGGCCCTTCTGCCGTCGTCAGCCTCTGGTGGGATGTTCCCGTCCCCTGCACCGAGGCTGCATGGGCTGTGCTCTCCTGCGGCTCTCACACTGGCCTGTCCAGCCTCCCTCATGCCTGCCAGAGGGTCCCTGGCCCATATTGAAAACCTCTGCTCTGGATTGTGTCCGGGTGCCCTCCCAGCACCTGTATGTGGCCCGGCTGCTGTCGAGCTGTTGTGCACACGAGCTGGACTCTGCTGCCCAGTGTCGAGGTACTGCTGCTGTGTGAGCTGTTTTCAGGTCGTATTGGGGGGGAAGCTCAGGGCAAGCTGAGCATAGGAACAGAGCGGGAGGGGGCAGCGGTGCGCGTCCCAGCCCCGCCACCGTGGACAGGGGCACGTGGGGCACGTGAGGGCCAGACCCCCGGCCTCCATGCCACGGCCGTCTCCACAGGGGCCCTCAGGACTCACCCTGTTCATTTTAATCACAAAGCACGGCCTTCCTTCTGCGAAGCCGAAGTTGGGGTCCACCAGCCCTGAGCAATTTTGCAGCATGTCTGCTGTGAACTTGCAGGAGAACTTGGTGTGGTTGGGGGCCATGAACTTTTCCTGGAAGAAGTACTCCTTAAAGGTGCAGTTGATGCTGTCCTGCTGGGACTCTGGCGAGTAGCCTGCGGGGACACGTGCACTGGGGCTGGCTGGAGGGGGGCATAGCCCAGGCCCCTCCACGAAATTGTCTTGGAAGCGGGAAAAGCAGAGGCTGGAAGCTTGTTAAACTTCACCTGCCAGGAAGGTGTGGAGGGTGTGCACGAGGTCCACCCAGGTCCTGTTGTCAGAAACATTGTAGGAAATGTCCAGGCCCTTGTCCCCGTAGACATCTGGCCTCAAGGTCACCCCTGGGAAGAGAGCAGGACGCGTGTGACTCAGTTCCCCCCAAGGTGTTGGTCACACCCAGCCACATGCTGCAGACTCCCACACACTGCTGTCTGGCCCAGTGGCCAAGCATGGGTTGCTGCGGTCCTCAGGGGCCCCCGTGCGAGGGGACAGTGTCTGCGTGTCCTCCACAACAGTGGCTCCACAGGGGCCCTGCCCGACTTGTCGGAACCACGCTAGGCGGAGTTGTATTTGAATACACATTTGAAAAATCTTCACTGGTTTTGATTAAAAGCAATTGACAACATGTTAATTGTACAAAAAGTCAGGATGCACACGTGTAGGGAGTGGCAGTGGTTGCCTGTGTGCTGGGCATCCTCACTTCTGTGAGCGTCAGACGCGCGACCCTGTGTGTGCCATAAATTGGATAAATGGGGTCCCACCACCCAGATTCTACTCTCCTCCTTCCGTGTCCCGATGCTGTTGTAAGTGTGTCGTCATCGAACTGTCCACAGATACCACGTGCTGTTTCCCTGTGTGAATGAAGCTGGCCCCTTTGACATGGGGACTTTTTTAGATACGTCAGCCGGTATTCTGTCCTTTCGTGGATGCTGTGGGCACAACGTCTGTGTGCAGATTCAGGTCAAACCCTGGCGAGGATCTGACCCAGGGGAGCATGGGCACACCGCACAGGGTCCTCTCTGCTGGCGCTCTCAGCCTGTTCGTGCGTGTCAGTGGTGGCTGCTCCCCCCCACCCCCCGGGCTCCGGGCGAAGCACGTGTGCCACGCATCACGCTCTGTTCTGCAGCCACCGTGAGCTTACCTGTTGCCTGGCTCTAAAAACAACGCCCAGTAGAGCACTGTGGTGTTGTGATGCTGGGTGAAGGGATTTCCCGAAGACCCCTGGGGTGGAGGGGCCTGCCTGGGGGAACACACGCCCCCTGGCTCTCACTGCTGGGTTTTCCTTTCCTCCCACAGGAAGCGGTGTGGCCGCTGGGCATTTCTCGGGCTATTGCTTCCGTGGGAAGTGTAGGGACGCCACCCACGAGTGGTGAGCGTCTCCATAGTTGTGCTGGAAAGTGCGTTTTCCTCCTTCACTTCTTCTTCCCCTCTCTCCCCCTGCCCTTTCTCGTTTGGTCTGTGCAGGCAGCTGGGCTAGGTCCAGAGGTGACTCCCGACACCGGGCTCGGCCTTCGTTCCAAGCGTCCTTCCCCACACGGGACGGCAGACCAGCTGCTCTTAGAGAACAGTGTGTTCTGAACCGAGCTCGTGTTTGTGGACGTGGTAACAGGAGAGGCCTCGGTGCAGACGTGCATCCAGTGCAAGACAAAAGCCCTTTCCTCCCACCAAGCCCTTTCCTCTGGCCCCAGCCTCCCTGCTCGGTGCCTTCTCCCAGACGGGCCCTGTGCACCTTTGTCGGCATCTAAAGTGAGCGATGTGAACATGGTCCCTGTAACAAATCTGTTTTAACAATTAAAATGACAGCCAAAGTCTGACCATAACCTGGATCCACTGTCCTCAAAAGAAGCTGAGGGGCTATCCATGCCTGGGGGGGCCCCTTTAGAGTCCTGGGGCCCTGGTGGGAGGGTGTCCCCCTTCTGAGCCCTGAGGCCCCAGCGGGGATGGGAGGGTGTCCCCCTCAGAGCCCTGGGCCCTGGCATGAGTGGCCCCTCCTGATTGCCTCTCTGGGCTTTGTTCCTGAGGGTCTGTGTTCTGAGCCCGGGGCTCCCGGACTGCATGTGGCCTGACGCACTGGGTCCTGGGGTCCGGGCATGAGCCCCCCTTACCTGGTGACTTTAGCTGGTCTTGGTAGTCAGGTGTGTACGGGTCGATTGTGCACATGAGTGTGTAAATGCACAGAGCAAAGATTGCGGTCATCACCACGTAGAAGGCCACGTAGTAGAGGCTGATCCATACTGCAGGGAGGGGGGTGTGCAGTGTAAAGCCACAGGTTTAACCACCTCAGTGCACAAGGCAGTGGTGTTCACAGTGCATTCACACACAGTGCTGTGCAACCATCACGTCTGTCAGGTTCTAGAACATTATCCTCACCCAAGAGGTGCTCCGTACCCCTTAACAGTCTTTAAAAATCATAACTTTGGGGCGCTTGGGTGGCTCAGTCAGTTAAGCATCTGGCTTAGTTTCATCTCAGGTCATGATCTCACGGTTCGTGGGTTCGAACTGTCCGTCAAGCTCTGTGCTGGCAGCTCAGAGCCCAGAGCCTGTTTGGATTCTGTGTCTCCCTCTTTCTGCCCCTCCCCACTTGTGCTATGTCTCACTCTCAGAATAAATAAATAAACATGAAAAAAAGTTTTTTTAAATAAAAAAATAAAAATCGTTAAGTTTTAGGAGCATAGCTTTAAAAATGCTGTTCTCAAGTCTGTGGCTGAACCTTTGCGGCCAGCTCTCAGATGATCCCACTTTGTCAGGGGGGCGTTGGAGCCAAAATGGGCCTTTGGGTTATCTGGTTGGAGACAGGCAGCCTCCTGGGTCCTGGGTGCCTGGGCGGCACAGTGTCCCCGTCACCGCGGGCACACCCCCCCACCCCACCATGTCCCCATCCCCGCGGGCACACCCCCCACCCCACCATGTCCCCGTCCCCGTGGGCACACACCCCACCCCACCATGTCCCCGTCCCCGTGGGCACACACCCCACCGCGACAGCGTCCGGCCCAGCATCTGCCCTGTGTCCGGGTTCCAGCAGTAGCGCTGAAACTCCTCCATCCGCTGGCTGCATGACTTCTTCTCCTGCAGCGCCGCCATCGCCCCTGCGGATCAGGGAGCTCCCCACACCTGGCCTGAGGAGAGAAAGGTGGCCTGTGGGTTTTATAGTCTCCTCCCCTGAAGGTCAAGTCTCGGGGGAAAGAACCAGGGCGTGATCACGCCTTGCTATCCAAACACAGTGGCTATCAGATGCCTCCTCACCCCGCCACCCCTCCTCTCCGGATGCCCTTGGCCGAGTCCTTGTCTGCTCTGGCCCCTGGCACCTTGTTGCAATGCAGATTCTGACCCAGCGGGGGCTCCTGGTGGACTGTGCCTGTGGCTTTAGGACCCCGGTGATGTCCGGGGCACGCGTGGGCTGACAGCACGTTGGAATTACCGGGCCGTAGATTCCTGCCGCCTGTCCCAGGGCCGAGTTTCTGAGTGAGCTGACCTGCCAAGGCGGCCTGACCGCCCAGAGGGCTGCAGGCCCCCTGAACACCCTGACGCAGGACCAGAGGCAGGAGACCTTGGCGGTTTATGTAGCTGGGGCCGTGACATCTGCTCACCGGGGTACCTACCGCTGCCATGAGACAAATGTACCACAGAAGACTTTTCACAAATATCCAAGTCAAAGCCTGATTAAAATAACAGGTATTGTACCCAAGGACCTAGGATTTCATTTGCTGTCCCCTCTAGGTTTTCCCTCTGAGGGGACATTTGTGGCCAAATTTGACCGTTTCATTTGGAAGAAGAATAATGAAAAGTGCTCTTTTCAGTTGTTCTGACTTATTTTAACATGATTTCGTTTGTTAGCAAAATGAGCCCCCAAAGATTCAGATGGAGTAGCACCATTTTAGCTTGGACTCATAATTTTTTCATGGACCAAATCTGTGTGTCTTTCGTATGCTGTTCTCATTCACAACTTGGGGATTTCAGGTCAGTAAGACACAGTGATGTTAGGTTGCTAATTGCCCATGGCCCATGGGCCTGGGACCCCAGCCGCCGGGGCCTGAAGACAGAGAAGCGACTGTCCCCACAGAATAAATGCCACCCTCACCTGGGAAGTATAGACATGTCCTTGAAATGAGCAAGAAGTGAATCCTTTCCAGAAGTCGTTGAAAGAAACCATCCACATTTAGTCTCTGGAGTCCCAGATGTGAGAAAGTGTGGGCTGAACTGCACACACATGATCACAGTGCCCTCCGGATGTGTGCCTGCAGGGAGGAGAGGCAGGGGAGGGAGGCTCCCACACAGCATGCTCTGAGAACATGCGACAGATGCCCCACAAAGAGCGGGCTCCAGACGATGTGGGGAGCCCAGACTTCTCCCCCACCTGGCAGAAAAGAGGTGGGGCCCACCCCCTTCTGCTGCTGGGGTGGAATAAAAAAAAAGCCAGCTAAAACTGAAGGATTAAATGATAGGAAAATGTCCAGGTTTCAACTGATAATCATGCATTTTAGTCAAGAACCAGGAAGATTTCAAAATGAATTAAAACAAGGCAATCAAAGGGTGCCAATATCAAAGTGATAAGGCTGTTGGAATCAGAGATTTTAAGGCAGTTGTGATAAAAATGCTTGAGGGAGCAATCATAAACCTGTGAAACAAAGAAAAAAATAGTCTCAACAAAAAAAGTTTAAGGAAAGAAACAGAAGATACAAAGAAGAACCAATGGAAATATAAAAAATACAATAATGAACATAAAAAGCTCAATGAATGGATTCAGCTGCATAAAGGAAGGGACAGAGGAAAGAAATCAGTGACATGGAAGAAAAAATAATAGAAATTACGTGATCTGAACAGTAGGAAAAAGATGTTCAGTGCCTCAGGGACCTGGGGACTAACGGAGATGTAACATCTGTGCCATCAGAGTTCTGGAAGGAGAGAAGAAAGAGGACAGGGCTGAAAACTCCCAAACACAGCAAAAGATATAAACCTGTGTGTTCACAAAGCCGAGTGAAATCCGAATAGGGTAACTCCCCAGATCCACAGTGCATCATGATTAAACTTCTGAAAATTGAAAACATACACACACAAAAATCAAGAAAGCAGCCAGAGAAAAAACATTTGAATTACAGAAGATTACTCTTCAGAAAGCAGAGTCAGAAGGAAGCTGCAAAATATATTTAGATGCTGAAAGAAGAGATCTGTTACCCAGATCCTGAACCCAGCACAAATAGCAGGGTAGAAGGGGCCCCAACATTCTCAAATGAAGGAAAAGGAAAGGAAGATAATTTGTCAGCAGCAGACTTATCCTAAAAGTATGGCTAAAGGAAGTTCTCGAAACAGAAAGACGGTGTTGAAAGAATATGGGAGCATTAGGAAGGATGAAATAACATGGTAAGTGAAACATGGGCAAATACTATAAGCTCTCCTTTTCTTCTTGAATTTCCTTTTCTCTTTTTCAATAATTTATTCATTTTGAGAGAGAGCATATGCATGCTTGAGTGGGAGAGGGGCAGAGAGAGAAGGAGAGAGAGAATCCCAAGCAAGCCCCGCACTGTCAGCACAGAACCCAAAGAGGGGCTTGAACTCACAAACCGTGAAATCATGACCTGAGCTAAAACCAAGTGTCAGATGCTTAACCATCTGAGCCCCTCTTCTTGAATTTTCTAAATTATGTTTGATGGTTGAAACAAAAACCATAACATTGCCTGATATTATTCTAAATGTATGTAGATGAAATAATTAAGGTAATTATAAACAGGAAAGGATAAAGAGATGTGATATTTCTGTACTTCACTTGAACTGCTAAAGTGACAGCAATAGAATGTGATAAATTATGTACATATGATACCAACAGCAACCAATAAAAATATGCATAAAGAGATACACGTAAAAATACTATAGATAAATCAAAATTGAATCCTAAAAATTTTTCAAAGTAACCCACAGGAAAAATGCCAGACCTCATCAACAATTACATTAAATGTAAATGCTATAAATACATCAGTCAAAAACAAAACAAAACAGAGACTGACAGAGTAGATTTAAAAACAGACCCAAATATAGGCTGTCTAGTAGAAGCTTATCTCAAATAGAATGATATAGGCAGGTTGAACACAAAAGGATGAAAAAAGATACATCATGCAAATAAATACTAATCAAATGAAGGTGTGGTTATATTAATATCATATAACTTCAGAGCAGAGAAAATTACAGGAGACATTACATAATGATAAAGGGTCAATCATCAAGAAGATATAGCAATCCTAAATGTGTATGCGCCAAATAAGAGAGATGCAAAATGTGCAAAGCAAACTAATAAAACTGGCTTCAACAGTTCTCTCTCGATAATTGATAGAATAGCTAAATAGAAAATCAGCACGGATATAGAAGAATTCAACAATATTGTCAATTAACAGGATGCCATTGACATTTGTAGACTAGCCCACCCAAGCACAACAGAATACACTTTCTTTTTAAGTGATCTTGGAACATATACCAGAATAGAGCATATCCTGAGCCATTAAACAAAGCTCCACAAAGTTAAGAGAATTGAAACCATGCAGTGTGTCCTCCAACCATGATACAATCAAACTAGAAACAAATAACACAAAGATAACAGGAGAATCCTCAAACATGTGAAAACTAAATCACATTTCAAAGAATTCCTAAGTCAAAAGGAAGTCTTGAGGGAAATTTAAAAAACGTAGGACTGATGAAGACAAAAATAGAACATCAAAATTCGTGGGATGCAGCTAATGCAGTGTTAAAAGGAGAATTTAGGGGCTCCTGGGTGTCTCAGTCGGTTAAGCATCTGACTCTTGCTTTCAGCTCAGGTCATGATCTCGTGGTTTCATGGGTTCGAGCACCATGTTGAGCTCCATGCTGACAGCACAGAGCCTTCTGGAGAGTCTCTTCCTTTCTCTCTGCCCCTCCCCCACTCAAGCTGTCTCTCTCTCTCTCTCTCAAAAATAAATAAATAAACTTAAAAAAAAGAATTTATAGTTCCAAATGCATGTATCAGAAAAGAGAGAGAATCTTAAATTAATAATCTCAGTTTCCACTTGGAAAATTTAGAAAAGGAGGCAGGCAAAGCAAGCAGAAGGAAGAAATAAAAGCTAAGATCAGAAATCAATGAAATTAAAAACAAAAGCAGAAGGGAAAATCAGTGAAAGAGCTGGTTCTTTGAAAAGTCAATAAAATTGACAAATCTATAGCAAGAGAATAGACATAAATAACCAAATTAAGGATAAAATGAGATATTACTACAGACCCTTCAGACATAAAGAGGAAATGCCACACACAACTTTATGCACGTAAACTCAACAACTTAGATGAAATTGGCCACTTCCTCAAAAAACACACCTTGTCCCATTTGAAATAGAGAATTTGAATCGCCCTATAACTATTAAGGAAACTGAATTTATAATGTAAGGTCTCCCAACAACAAAAAAACCCTTCAGGCCCTGATGGTTTCACTGGAGAATTCTACCAAACAGCTAATGAAGTAGCACAAATTGTGTACTGTATCATTTGGAAAATAGAAGGGGACTTCCCCACCTGATTTATGAGACCAGCATGCCCTTCACCAAAACCAAAGCCAGCGCAAGAAACAAAAACAACTACAGACCAAATCCCTCACAAATATAGACACAAAATTCCTTAACCAACTATTGACAAATTGAACCCAACAATGTATAAAAAGCATTAAACACCATGACCAAGGGGGATATATTCTAGAGATGCGGAGCTGGTTCGATATTAAAAAATCAATCAGTGTAAAACCCCACATTAACAAGCCAAAGAAGAAAAATCCTGTGATCATACCAGCTGATGCAGAAAAAACACTTGACAAAATTCAACATTCATTTATGATAAAAACTCTCAGCAGACTAGGAACAGACAGAAATTTCATTAAAAGCATTGACAGAATCTCTACAGCCAACATCCTCTCTAGTGGTGAAGGACTGGTGTCTACCCCAAGATCAATAATGAGGCATGGACTTCTGCGCTCATCTCTCTGTGTCAGCCTTGTGCTGGGCAGGCGTTCCAGCTAGTGGAATAAACAAGAAAAGAAAAGGCAACAGACTAGAAAGGAAGAAATGAAGGTCCTTATTTTCAGACAACAGGATTGTATGTGTAGAAAATTCCAAAGACTCTGCAAAAAATCTAGAGTACATGAGTTCAGCAAGGCAAAGTCTACGAGGTTAACGCCCCCCAATCAACTGTGTTTCATTTACTAGCAATGAGCACATGGGTCCCAAACGACACTATGATTGACATTTGCTCAAAACAAACAAGAATATTTAGGTGTTAATCCAATACAACACGTACAGAACTTGTGTGCTCAAATATTCACGATGGTGAGGGAAGACAGGTTACAGATTACATTCATAGGTTGGAAGATTCAGTGTAGTAAAGATGCCAGTTCTCCCCAGATTGACATGTAGGTTTAATTCCTATCAAGGTCCGAACTAGATTTTTTTGTGTAGATACAGAGAAGACTACTGTAAGACTTCTATAGAAAGGCAAAGGAAGTGGAATATTTTCTTCCATGTTTTGAATACTTAGTTTTAAAAATTGTTTTTTGAAAAATATTTTTGAAAAAGAATAAAGTCGAGGCTCCGTTTACTCAGTTCCAAGCCTGTCATCTGTTCTGTGTCTCACATACAGTGACGGAGAGGAGGGTGCCGGAGCAGAGCGGACCATGCTGACGTGCCCACTGCATCCCCGAGCAGCTTAGAAGAGGCGCACAGTCGCAGCCCCACCCCCAGGCCGCTGAAGCAGAGTCTGTTTTGGCAAGGTCTCCAGGAGATTGGTGTGCCTGGCATGATTGGGAAGTGTGGTAGGCAGTGCGACCCCTGTCCTTTGAACCCTGCCGGGTAGGCAGGGAGGGGTTAAAGGCAGGGGACTCTGCTCATACACAAGTCCTCACTTCTGCCTCCCCTGCCTTTCACCCACACCCCCTCTCCCAAACATCCTCTTCTCCCCGGAGGAACAGGGGGTGGGCTGGGCAACCTGGCCCCTGGGCTCAGGCATTCCTGTTTCTGCAACCCCTCACTTCCTCCCCTCTTTAAACTATAACCAACCCCAATTGGTTCCTTTTCTTCCCCACACGTTTACTGAGTACCTGTTGTGTACTGGATAGACAAGGCCATGCCTTTGCAAATCTCACACTTCTGTTGGGCCTGGCATCCCCAGATGTGCCCCAGGTGTCTCCTAGATGTCCCTGTGTCCCCCAGGTGTGTCCTCCAGTTGTGTCCCAGATGTCCCCCAGGTGTGTGCCCCAGGTGTGTCCCCTAGGTGTGTACCAGCTGTGTTCCCCAGGTGTGTCCTCCAGATGTGTGCCCCAGGTGTGCCGAGGTGTGTGGGACACCTCCAGGTGTGTACCAGATGTCCCCTAGATGCCCCCCAGTTGTCTCCCAGTTGTGTCTCCCAGGTGTGTCCCCTAGGTGTGTCCCACATGTCCCCCAGGTGTGTGCCCAGATGTGTGCCCCAAGTGTGTCCCAGGTGTGTCCTCAAGGTATGTCTCAGATGTCCCCCACGTATGTACCCCAGGGTCCCCTAGGTGTGTCCCCCAGGTGTGTGTCCCAGTGTGTGGGACACCTCCAGGTGTGTCCTGATGCCCCCCAGATGTGTCCCCCAGGTGTGTCCTCCAGGTGTGTTCCAGACGTCCCCTAGGTATGTGGCCCAGGTGTGTCCCCCCAGGTATGTCTCTAGGTGTGTCCCAGATGTCCCCCAGGCATGTGCCCCAGGATCCCCCAGGTGTGCTGCTGGCCTCTGCACCCCTCTCTCACTCCTGTTTCTGTGTGGGGCCTCAGCCCTGGGTGTAGCTGGGGTCTCCTGCTTCGGTCCTCGCCTCACCTGAAGCTTCTACAGGCATTCTGCTTTGCTGGCACAGCCCAGGAGAGGGGAGGGAGCAGATGTGGAGCTGATCCCTGGGCAGGTGCCGGGGTTACCTTAGGTCTCAGAGCTGGCAGGTGACCTGGGGGCAGGCTTCTGTCCGTGTCAGGCCCGGTCCCCACACAGCCACAGTTGCCCTGCCAGCGGGGAACCATGGACACCCCAGGAGGCTGTTCTCCTGTGAGCTCTCACTGCCTTTTCTGCGTGAATTTCTATGATCACCTGTTTTTCTTCCCACTTGCTTTTTTTTTTAAGACAAAAATGAAATATAGTGGGAAAACCACCAGCCATCTTTACTAAAGCAGGGTTTCTCCTGGGCCCCTCTGCCTTCTGTTTGGTCTCCTGTCGTCTAGAGAAAACAAACGTGTCCCCGCCTGCCTAGGCTGAGGGCAGCTTCAGCCAGACGCAACGGGGCCCGGGTTTGTCCTTTCTGTCGGGTCCTCAGGAGGAGGGAGCCCCGAGGACGGGCCGTCTAATCCGACTGGAAGCCGCTTAGGGGATTGTCTTTTTCTGGCACCTGCTCTGTGACCCCGGGCTGGGATTTGGCCAGAGCTGCGTCAGCTGGGTCCCCTGGGCTCCTGGCACGGCCTCCAGTCACCCTTGCACCTGCTGGGACGCCTGCCTTCTGGGGAGGGCAGGGGGCACGGACCCAGGGGGGCAGGTCAGGCCCCTCGTGCCCGACGCCGTGGGAGGCCAGCGCCAGGATGGATTTCGGGTCCCTGGAGACGGTGGTGGCCAACTCAGCCTTCATCGCTGCCCGGGGCAGCTTTGATGGGAGCAGCGGCCCATCCTCTCGGGACAGGAAGTACCTGGCCAAGCTGAAGCTGCCCCCGCTGTCCAAGTGCCAGGGCCTCCGGGAGAGCCTGGACCTGGCGTTCCTGAGTGTGTGCTCAGAGCAGCCCATCGGCAAGCGGCTGTTCCAGCAGTTCCTGGGGGCCGACCAGAGGCATGCGCCGGCTCTGGAGCTCTGGAAGGACATCGAGGACTACGACACCGCTGACGATGACCTCCGGCCACAGAAGGCTCGCGCCATCCTGGCTGCGTACCTGGACCCCCAGGCCGAGCTCTTCTGCAGCTTCCTGGACGAGGGGACCGTGGCGCAGGCCCGGGAGGGGCCCGTGGCGGGCGGGGACGGGCTCTTCCGGCCCCTGCTGCAGGAGACCCTGGTGTACCTGAGCCAGGCGCCCTTCCAGGAGTACCTGGACAGCCTGCACTTCCAGCGCTTCCTGCAGTGGAAGTGGCTGGAGGCCCAGCCCACCGGGGAGGACTGGTTTCTGGACTTCAGGGTCCTGGGGAAAGGCGGCTTCGGGGAGGTGTCTGCCTGCCAGATGAAGGCCACCGGCAAGTTGTATGCGTGTAAGAAGCTCAACAAAAAGAGACTCAAGAAAAGGAAGGGGTACCAGGTGGGCAGCCGGCCGCTCACATCGGGCAGGAGGGAGCGCCCCGAGACCCGCAGGGGGCCACCTGGGACCGCGTCCAGCCCCACATGGGACGCTGGGCCCTCCCTGTGGGCAGCCTTCTCGCCCCAAGCGGAGCACAGGCCCCCTCTGGCCCGGGCCTCGGCGTGGCCGCTCTGAGCCACCGGCCCCAGCTCTCTGCACACACACGCGAGTCGCCGTGGTCCCTCCTCAGAGGGGGGCTTTGTGTTGTTGGTGTGGACGGCACCGTGCATCCCGCTGGCCTTCTTGTTTTCACCAACACCGTGAAATATAGGAGCTGGTGTTGGAGGGAGGCTGTTGACCCATAATCTGGCTTTCTGGGGCTCTTCGGGCCCTGACTTGGGCCCTGACGGAGCACATGGGGGGTCCAGCCAGAGCTGGCAGTTACTAGAATGTTTTCCTGGCTCAGGTGAGCCAACGGTATGGCGGGTTGCCGCTTGGGGTCTGCTGTTCCCAGCTCGGGTCAGACTCCCTGTAGGGAGGACAGGGAAAGCTGAGCTCATCTCCTGTTGCGCTTGGTTCCCATCCTCTCCCGCTGCATAGAGCAGACACAGCTTTTTGGGGTAAACAGCAGCCACCAAGGGTGACTGCGTTTCTTGCCAGCGCTCCCCACTTGGGGCTGCGGGAGCAAGCAGGCGTGGTCTCACCCGACGGTGTCTTCTGTCCCAAGTTCAGGGTCCTCACTGAACTTAACACTTGGCAGGACAAACCCAGAACCTGTCCACGCAGCGTGGGTACAGAGGGGCCTCCTGAACCATCGAGGGCACCTCCTTGGAAAAGGAACTCTGCTTTCCTTGCCCAAATACAACTTTAAAAGACATTCTAAGTGCACATCGTGAGGTTTGAAAATGAAGATAGAAAATGAACAGACGAGGGTGGGTGCCCAGCCGTCTGCTGCCCCAGGGCCCAGCGAGGAGGGCAGGGTGGCAGGGGGCGAGCCGGTTGGACATAAGGAAGCACTGGAAGGAAAGCCTCGAACAGGCAGCCACAGACATGCGGGATCCTCACCTGGCGTTTTTAAGGCTGGCTGTCTGACTCCCGCCTCCTCCCGGAGGCTCCAGGAAGCCTGAGTCCTCTGGACTTTGTCTCTGGGGATGGGGCGAGTGAGACACGTGTGTAGGTTACTTGTGGTTGCTTTGTGTTGCAAGCTGCTTCAAATGCGTTTGTAACTCTTTCTGTTTTCTGGCTTGTGGGGCTTGGGCTTCTATGGTGACATCACATTCCCGCTTAAACCTGGGTACTTATTCGAGATCTTGTTTTTCAGGGTGCTATGGTAGAGAAGAAGATTCTAGCAAAGGTACACAGCAGGTTTATAGTCTCGCTGGCGTATGCATTTGAAACCAAAACCGACCTCTGTCTGGTGATAACTATCATGAACGGAGGCGACCTGAGGTAAGCAGGGGGCAGGCTTGGAGAAGGGGCCCTGGGGCCCTGGGGGCTGTCCCACCTGCACAGAATATGCTAACACCCGAGGAGAAGTCCTGCCCCCCATCAACATGCTCCTCTCTGGCCCCTGGTTGCCGACTCTCCAAGCGGTGAAACGCGGGGCTGTGGGGAGGTGGCCCACGGCTCTCTAGTTGCCGGTGGACGTGGGGTTTGTGTGGCGGCGGGCATGGGGCACAGGTGCCGTGGGTCAAGCACTCGTTGAGGGGACAGATGAACGGAAGGTGAGCGAGGGCCCTGCTCTTGGGGATGGCGGCAGAGACGGAAACACGACGTGGCCGACTTCAGGAGCTGTGGCTTTGCTCTCAGCGTGTCTGGTGCCTGGACTTGCCGAAGGCCTGACAGCTTGGCTCTGGGCTCCCGTGGGAAGTCAGACCACTGGCCCTCGGCAGGGAAAGACCCAGATGCAAGTCGGGCAACCTGCCCGCTCTTGCCTCAGCATGCTGGTCTGTAAAACGGGGATGAAGAATAACACTAGTGTTCTCAGGGCCTTGTGGGGAGTAAGTTAATACTGTTACACACCTGCGGGAGAGTCATGTGGCACACAAACAGGGCCATCGCTCTTGGTGTTGCCTGCAAGCCCTCTGCCCTCATTCTTCCTGCTGGATTCGTCAGGTGTTTGCCGGCCGCATTTCCCGGGTGCGGATTCTGAGCCTTGAGTAAGGAACCTGTGTGAGGCCACACGGAAGAGGAAGTACAGGCAACGTGACTGAAAGCGCAGAGAAGGTCATGACATTGTGCTGTACTGCACTCTACTGTATGACATTGCACTGTCCTAAGCTCGTTGCTCTACACGGGACTGGACTGGACTGGACACACCACACCATCCTCTACTACACCGTCCTACACCACATTACACCACGCTGTCCTGTGCTACACTATACTACGCTATGCTGTCCTATGCTATGCCGTAGTACCCCGCACCACACTATACTACTCTACGTTGTCCTGTGCTACACCCTACCACACTATGCCACACTCTACTACTCCACACGGTACTATACGATGCCATACTACCCTATGCTATACTATATTACAGCACACCGTCCTCTACTTTGCTGTGCTGCTCTACTATACTGTATTGCATCACACTACGCTGCTGTGTACCGCACTACACCGCACCGTGCCACACTATGTGCTATTGTACCACGCTACACCATACTACACTACAGCACACTACACCATACTACGACACTCTGCCGTACTAGACTGCGCTGCACTAGACTCCCATAACATACCACGCTACATGACACTGTACTGTGCCATACTAAACGACCCAACTCTACCCTGGACTAAACCACACTAGACCAGACTACACCATACTACACTGTCCCATACTGCACGGTAGTATGATACACGCCATACCATTCTATATGACACTGAACTACACTGCATGGTATTATACTGTGCTACGCTATACTCGACTATATTATACCACAGTATATTAGACCACAACCTGCTACATGATATGATACGTCTCACTGTACTATACTACACTATGCCCCACCATGCCATAATATGCCATACTACACCGCTCTATATTATACTATACTACATCGCACTACGCCATCCCGCACCGCACCATGCCACACTACACTATACTGCCATGTCATTCTCTGCCACACTACCGTATACCACACTGTGCCATAACATGCCACGCCATACTGTGCTACTCTGTATTACGCTATACTACACACAACACCTTCTACGCTACACTACACTACACCATACTACACCGTGCGGCTCTCTATGCCACTATACTACTCTATGCTACACCATACCGTACTCTACTGGGCCACACTATGCTACACTGTACTACGCTGCATATTCCACAGTACACGACCACATCATACTGTATTACACCACACCACACAATACCACACCACACCGCACCATCCTACATTATACTCCGTTACTCCGTTATGCTTGCTTAACTCTCCCACGCTACATCATGCTACACACGTCACGCTGTGCCACGCTACGTTATGCTACGTTATTCGATGCCGTGCTGTTCTGTACTATACTTCACTACACTACGTTATACTACTCTGTGCACTACACTATATTATGATACCAGTGCAATGTAAACGCCATTTAGTTTGTTGTCCTGGCTTTCTCATGGTCTGGCTCATGTGGGGTTTCCTCTCTTGTTTTCTGAGTCTGCCTCGCCCTGGTTGCTATCTGGTATAAATAGTTTGTTTCCTTTTATCGGTAGGTCGTCAGGTCTTGCTTCTGCGCAGGACGTGATATGGAAAGATGGGGAGGGGGGAGGCAGGAAGGAGACCGTCCCTCAGGCCTACCAGGAGTCTGTGTGCGTGGGCTTGGTGAGGTGGCTGCCACGCTTGCCGGGGCGCCATATTGAGTCCTCAGGCCGCTCACACAGGCTTCCTTCACCACCCTCTGCCCTTCCTCCCTTGGCTGGCACGGGTGAGATGGCTTTGGCGTCCATTTCCAGTTTTGCAGGCCAGTGTGGGGGAGGCAGGGACAGCCGTGCACTCTTCTGTCTGCCCTTCCCCATGGCGGTGGCACTGCAGGCTCTTAGGGCTGGTGCCGAGGCCCCACAATGACCACTTTGCCGACACAAAACAGGATTTTGAGGCTCTCACTGTTTTCTGAGATCTTACTTCCTATGGAAACTGGGGGCACGTTGTTGTGCCGGAGAAGCATGGGCATCTGCGTGGTCTGCCCCCAGATACCACATCTACAACGTGAACGAGGAGAGCCCTGGCTTCCAGGAGCCGCGTGCCGTGTTCTACATAGCCCAGATTGTCAGCGGCCTGGAGCACCTACATCAGAGGGGCATCGTCTACCGAGACCTCAAGCCTGAGAACGTACTTCTGGATGATGACGGTGAGGTGGCCTCCCTCCCCTCCCGCCCTCCCCCTTCCCAGTATCTCCCTCCTGACTTCCCCTCCAGACCCCCCCTCGCCAGACTCTCCTCTGTGGCCGGACAGGTCATTGGTAGGGAGATGGGCCGGTTTTGATGAGTGTTATAACTTTAAACGGCACCAAAGGCATCTTAAGTTTGTTGTTCATTTCACACATTTTGCACAATTGTCTCTAAAGTTTTTGATGGATTTAGTTGAAATTTGGTACATAATTAGGCACCAAGCATTACAGGGAGTTAACTCAGGAGTTAACTGTGGAACTCCTGGTGAAGGGTTAACATTTTGTTCCTGGTCTTAAATCCTTGGTCTGTCACTCGTTCTGCCTTTTATGGGATTGTCATCAGAAAGTGACATTGAGATCTAGGTTTCCTTCATGTCTCTTGTATACCCTCCCTTTGTGTCACCAAGTCATGCAAACGTGGACATTCTCAAAATGGGGTTTGGGTGGATTGTGCCCCCACTCACAGCCGCAGATCTGCTGGGGCCCCTGCAGTCTGGCCTCGGCGCCCTGGGGTGGGCCCGTGCTGCGAGTGTGTGCCTGTGGGCGCACGTGTGCCCTTGTGTGTGTGTGCACATGTGGGCAGAGGCTGCCCTTGGCTCCTGCAGGCTTGGGAACACCAGGCGCCTTTGTGTGGTCACACCAGCTGCGTGTGACCTCAGTCCATGTTTGCTTTCAGGTAATATCCGAATATCTGACCTTGGGCTGGCCGTGGAGCTGAAGGACGGACAGACCAAGACCAAGGGCTATGCAGGAACCCCAGGTTAGCACCTGAGGGCGAGGGTGGGGGCTGAGGCCCTAGGGGTTCGTGGGGGCCCCCATCTGTCATAGTGAATAGCAAAACCGCGGGGCCTGGCCAGCAGGCACGCCCGGCAGCTCGAGAGCTGCACCCACCGCAGGGATGACCCCTCCCGCCTGCTGGTCCGGACGTGTCACACCCTCTGAGATAGAAGCTTCTGCCTTCAGTGGCTTTCCGGACATCAGCGGAATGTGTTTGTCTGGAGGGGAGCCCGACCATGTTGGCTGGAGCCCTGAGGGTCTGCGCTCAGTGGATCACCGGCTGCACCCCCACCGAGGCGGGCAGCCTGGGAGAGCCCCGAGGGGTACCCAGCCCCCACCGCAGTGTGGCCAGGGCCTTCGCTGTCCAAGGGAGCCCTGGGTAGGGTGTGAGGCAGGCAGGGTGGCCTCAGGGGAGGGGGCTGCCCTCGTCCTGTGTGTGTGCGCGGCTGTGTATGTGCGCACGCACACGTTTGTCCGTGTTTGCTTGTGTATGAGTGTGTGTGCACTGTGTGCACGTGTGTATGTGTGTGCAGTGCACAACACGTTCTGCTGCTCCCCCACGTCCCCCAGGCCTGCAGAGAACCCAGGAGACCCTGGGAACAGGGGAACAGGGGCGGGGCGGGCATAGCACAGCTGCCCAAGCTGCAGGGGGAGCTCAGTGCCGGCAGGCCAGGGGCACCTGAGGGTCAGCCCCCTGCCCCACCCTGTCCTGGAAGGTCCAGGGACCCTCAGCAGATCCTGTCCTGGGTTGATCTGGCTTTGGGGAGGAGCTGCCACGGTGGGTCTGTCCTCACCTGTGGCTTTGTTTAGGGAAGGTCCTATCTTGAGTTTTCCAGGTCCTTGGCCAGAGTCTATGAAGTTCCAGCCCTGAGTGTGAGTGTGTGAGTGGAAACACCCCACATATTTTGGGGTGATTCAAAGCGTTAGGAGAAGGCTGTGGAGAATAAGGCACCGCAGGCTGGATTCCAAGTGGTCTGACTCCAGGCCCTGGTGGTATCCAGGCCCATGTGTGAGGGCCCCACCGACCAGCAGAGGGCCCCGCAGGCTTTCCTGTGGCCGCGGCCCTTCTCTGAGCAGAGGGTCTCGTCTTCTGTGCCTTTGGGGGTAGGGGCAGGGTGTGACCCACAAAGAGGCCCAGCAGAGGTTACCGTGGAGCTTGGGGTGACGCCTGCTGGGTCCTCCCCAGCAGCCACTCTGCACCCTGCCTGCTATGGCTGCAGTCAGCAGGCTGTGACCCCTGCGTGGAGGAGATGTGAGCGTGCCCTCCGACCCCATGGACGCGGGGCTGGGTCAACGCGGGGAAGAATTAGTAACTAGACAGTGGAGTGTTCACTCATTCATTCATTCATTTGCCCACTCACTCACTCATTCACTCACTCACTCACTCACCTGTGCATTCAGGTGACAAATGTTCACTCGTGCTTGCTCTTTCCCGGATGCCACGTAGGTCCTGGGGATACAAAACGATGTGTCACCCAGACCAAGTTGGGAAGCAGAGCAGAGGCACCACTGGGGTGTTTGCTCAGAAATTGATCCTCTCCCTGTGGCCTGGCTGGCCTTTCTCCTAGACCTTGTTTCAACCTAGAAGTTGTGGCCGGTGAAACACATCTTTCTTACAGCATTTGAGCAGTCTGGAGTCTTTTCAGTTCCTGAAAAGCAGGACCTACAAAGGGGTGAAGGGGTGTCAGGTCCCGGAGGGTCTGTGGGATTTGACTCCTGTAACCTGTCAGGAACAGGTGAATCTCTGGTCATATCAGCTTGGCCGCCTTGCTGAGCACACCACCTATTGGAACCTGGCCACGAACAGGGTATACTGAGGGCCTGGAGGGACAGGAAATCAACAGACACATTAGCTTTGCTTCCCTTGGAATGTCTGAAGCGGTCAGGAACAGAAGCCACCTGCACCTAGACCATAGCACCGACCCCTGGTCCCCGGGGAGTGGACCGTGGGTCCCAGAAACTGGCCTGTCCACCCTTCCCATGTGCTAGCTGGCTTCCGTACAGTGGCAGGTAGGGAGTGGAGGCCCAGAGCTTGCTTTCAGGGATGTGGACCTTCACACTGTGGAGCTCCCCCACGTGGCCCCAACTTCCCAAATGTGGCTGACCTGACATGGGAACAGGTGGGGCAGTGGTAGGCATCTGGATTTGGAACATCTGGGCCTCACTCTGTCCTTTTGTGCCCTTTTCCAGAATCAACGGGTAGTGCCTATCTCTGACCACACACACCCACCACTCCACAGGTCACACTTGTACCTGAGTGGCAAGCGAGGACTGTTACTGTCTGTGTGCTGTGGTCTCTGGGACCACCTCTCTGTCTGTCTGCTGTGGTCTCAGGGACCGCCTCTCTGTCTGCTGTGTTCAGGGACCATCACTCTGCTGTGGTCTCAGGGACCAATCACTCTGTCTGCTGTGGTTCTGAGGGACCATCACTCTGCTCATCTGCTGTGGTGTGCCACAGGGAAGATGGGGCCTCACAGCTCACGTGATGTGGACGGCAGTGGTTCTCAAGCAGGGGCAGTTCTGCCGGGAGGGGACACTTGGCAGTGTCCAGAGAGTTTGGGTTGTGACACCTGGGGGCTCTAACTACTTACTGGCCGTGGGCCGGGAGTGCTGTTGCACATGCAGCCCGGAAGGGAAGGTCTGCGTGTGAAGCCTGTGGTCGTGCACGTGGGACATTGGTTCCGTGCCCACTGGGGCCGGGTGAGTGATTGCCACCACGTGCTGAGTCTGAGTCTGCGCTGTTGCCCGGCAGGTTTCATGGCCCCTGAGCTCTTGCAGGGTGAGGAGTACGACTTTTCTGTGGATTACTTTGCCCTGGGGGTCACACTGTACGAGATGATCGCGGCCAGAGGACCCTTCCGTGCCCGCGGGGAGAAGGTAGGAGGTCACTCTGTCATCCTGTGATGGTCCACTCGTGGGGGGTCGTAGGAGCAGGTGTCCTGCAGCTGCCCCACGGTGACCCTGCTTGTGGCGGGGGGAGGTGCTGTTCAGATCCTGGGCACTAGGCTTCTCGTGGGCAGGGGAGGGGACGTGGTGGCCTCGTGTCATGGAGCTCCCCACACCGAGACGTGTCTCAGGACCAGCCGTGCCTGGGCCTCCCCAATCCCCCTCCCCACGAGCAGCACTCAGCCCACCTGGGGCCAAGCTGGTCTAAAAGGGATGGGGGTGCGGCCTCGTCCCTCCCTGCCTTCCACAGCAGACCAGCGAGCTCACTGTCGCCCCCTCCAGCACTGCAACCTTTCTGAATAGAGGGCAGTGGGCCTCGCGTCTCTGTGCCCTGCCCCTGGCCCCCCACGCTCTCTCCTGCACCATCTGCCCCAGAGTCTGCAGGGTGCTGTTACCCCAACCCACCCAAACCACAAACACAGGCTCACCTCAGTGACACCCGGGGTCTAGCTCAGACCACCATGACACAGCAGATGCCACAGTAAAGCAAGTCAAATGAACTTTCTGGTTTCCCAGTGTGTGTAAAGGTCACATGTCCACATGCTACAGGCTGCTGAGTGTTCAGTGGCTTTCCGTCCAAAACAGTCCACGTGCCTTAGTTAACAAATACTTACAGCTAACTGGGAGCTCAGCAGGTTGTGATCACTGATCACCATAGCAAATAAAACAATAATGAAAATGTTTGAAATACTGTGAGAATCACCAAAATGTCACAGAGATGTGTAGGAGCGAATGCTGTTGGGGAAGTGGTGCCAGCAAGTCTGCTGCCATTTGTAAACACTGCAGCGTCCCCCATAGATGGTATCTGGGGGCCTTGCCGCCTGCTCGAAACCCAGCCTCTTCTGGCGGGTGGGCCGCTGGGCATGCGGGGAGCCGGGGCTGAGGAGGCAGGGCGGGCAGGAGGCGTCTCCAGGGCCTGGTGGGAACAGCAGTATTTAGGCGGCCCCGTGCCTGCCTGGAGGTCACGCCCTTCACTTTCTTCTGCCGGGGTCCCGAATGTGTCCGTCCCCAGGTCACCCTGGTCCTGAGACACCCAGTCTTCCAGGAGCAGAGTCCTCGCACAGCTAACACAGCCGGCCGCTCTGTGGCTCTGCACGGCCGCCCTGATCGCTACTAACTCGTTTTCTCTCCTGACTTGCAACCACGCAGAAGAGCCAGTGCTGTGGGATCCGCACAAAGCGGGGGCCCCAGCACAGAGCTCTCACTGACCCCACGGCCCTGACCAGAGGCCCTGTTTTCCGTGTGTGCGAGCCTGACGAGTCAGGCACAGAGTGTGCGGTGGGCCCACGGTGGCCCACTGTGTGTCCCACGGCCCGTGGCCAGCTGGGCGTCAGACCTGCGATGGCAAATGAAGAGTAAGCCTGTGTCTGCACAGTGTTAGGAAGGCGGATCTAACACGTGGTGAGAGCACACGGCCAGCGTTTGCCGAGCTGGGAGGGGAAGACGGGCTGCAAAGGGCACAGGGCGCATCTGGGGTCATCGTAGGGCCCCCTGGTCACTGGGAATGGGGTCCTGTGGTGTGGAAACTATACTCCATAAAGCGGATTCAAACTCGCCCTCAGTTTCCACCCAGTCAGGAGGTCTCTGACAGCTCTGTCTGCAAAGTTGGCTCTTTCTCTTACCTTTCTCATTTTCACAGTGGGTAAGGAATGGTTATGTAGAGGCACTGCAGCATCAACCAGAGCGCCCCAACCTTGACCAACACCGTTGGGGGGCCCGGGGACCACACACGCAGGGTCAGCCATTACCTTGGGCTGATGTCTTCCTGGGCGGTGTGCTGGCCTGCATGGGCTCCGCGGGCCTGACGTGACGTGGCACATCCCCTGTGCAGGTAGAGAACAAGGAGCTCAGACAGAGGGTCCTCTCCGAGCCCGTCAAGTACTCGGACAAGTTCAGCCAGGCCAGCAAGGACTTCTGCGAGGCGCTGCTGGAGAAGGACCCTGAGAAGCGCCTGGGGTTCAGAGACGGGACCTGTGACGGGCTCCGCGCCAACCCCCTCTTTAAGGACATTAACTGGAGACAGCTGGAGGCCGGTACTGTCCTCTCACCTTTGGATCTGGGGGGCTGCAGGGGGCAGGTCCGGCGGGAGGTCCTTGCTTGCTCTGCCTGCCCTGTTGGCACCTCCTGAGCTCTGCGGTGATGCCAGCAGAGATGCCCCGTGGCCTCCTGTCCCCAACTAACCCACCGTCCCCACTTCTCTGTCCACACAGAGGTTTCTCGGGCTGGTGTTGGGTGGGATGCTTGGGGTGCTGCCCACCTTTGAACTGAAGATCCACACCTGTGCTTGTGGGTTTCCACACCCTGTACTTTCAAGGAGCCCCTGATCCAAGACAAGGCAGGATCCCTCAAGCCGTCGTCTTGGGAGAACCTCGTTCCTTCAGTCAGTCTGTGTTGTCAGGTGTCCCTTGTGGGACACACGTGTAGGTGAGCATGTGCAGACGCAGCCCCAGCCCCGAGCCTACGGTAGGGCGTGTGAGCTGCGACTCCCTACGGGAGCCCCAAGCGTCAGATGCCCAAAGGAGAGGAGTTGCTTTTGCAGGGAGGGGGCTCTGTGGCTGGATGGTGGTGCTGGTGTAGGGAAGATGGGAGCCAGGAGATCTGGGGCCTGGGGGGGGGTTGGTTCCGCAGGACATGCCACCGGTCTGGCAGGTGGCTCAGCCCGGGGCCCACACTGAAGGGAAGGGCAGGTGGTGCGGCCACGGGGGTCACGTGGCTAGTGTTGTATATTGGTGACTGAAGGACTTTGGCTCCCGAGCGGGCTGGGAGACAAGCCGGCTTTGGAAAGAAATTGAGATGCTCAGCCTGACTGTGCTGGGTTCAAGGTGTTGCACCTGCAGACAAGGAAGCCCCCTGGGAGGCAGGTGTGAGGACACAGACCAGAGCAGGCTGTTCCTTCGCCTGCCTGGATGCTAAGACCCTCATACCCGCCCAGCGTGCTGTGTGGCACCCGGACACCCGTCCTGAGCCTTCGGACACCCTGGAAGGGCAGCCCTGCTCGCTGAGCACACGGCAATTTCCTTCTATTTTCGGCATTTCCCATCCCTGTTTTCTGTCTCCTCACAGGGATGCTGACACCCCCCTTCGTCCCAGACTCCAGGACAGTCTATGCCAAGAACATCCAGGACGTGGGCGCCTTCTCCACGGTCAAGGGCGTGGCCTTCGACAAAGCCGATACCGAGTTCTTCCAGGAGTTCGCGACCGGCAACTGCCCCATTCCCTGGCAGGAGGAGATGATCGAGACGGGCGTGTTCGCGGAGCTGAACGTCTGGCGCTCTGACGGGCAGATGCCTGACGACATGAAGGGGGTCGCCGTGGAGGAGGCAGCCCCCACGTCCAAGTCCGGGATGTGTCTGGTTTCCTAGGTGTGCAGGGGCAAGAAGGCCTCTGTGAGCCACCAGAGAAAGGCAAGGAGTGGCCAGATGTCCCGGCCCAGCTCAGGAGCCCAGCCCGTAAATAGTCTGCTTCTTCTGCCCCATTTCACTCAGAGACACAACCGTGGTTCTCAGATGGCACGTCCCACTCGAGGGCTCTTGTGGACGTCCCCGCCGGCAACCGGGTCAGCCGTCCGGGCAAAGCATTGCTTGGCGTTTTGGTATATGTTTCCTGCACCTTAACTGCACCTTCCCAGGTGGGAGGCATTCTCCTTGTTGGCTCAGGAGTTGGCAGAGCATGGCCCGCAGGCTCACGGACACCAGTGGAGAGGCCTGGTGCCCCGCTTCATGCCCAGACTGTGCCCCCTGCCACCTGCCTGCTGCCAGGGCCTGAGATACCCACCACCTACATGTTACAGGACATGCTGACATCTGCCAGGCGCTGGGGGCGCAGTCTCCCAGGGCTTGCGTCACCCAGGCTGTGGCCCAGTGTCCCAGAGGAGGGAAGACGGGGGCTCTGGGGATGAAGGCGACGGCAGCAGCCTCCCCCTCAGCTTCTCTGTGTCCTGAGAACATCTCCAGCCGATGGCATCTGGGTGTGCCGTTCTCCGGCCCAAGCAACAGCTTACCACCGGACTCTGCCTCCTGGCAAAGCCCTTTCCCGAGCTCCCGTCCTGGGCAAGCTTGGGGCCGGCTGGTCTTGCAACATGGGGTTTTCTGGCTGATGGCTAGGGCCAGACCCTGTCGGAATCCCCAGAGGCAACAGCACTGGAGTTTTGGGGTCCTAACCCTTACGAGCACAAGTATGCCCTCCTTCTGGCCTGTGGCCCTGTGTTCACTGTGTCCGTGTTTCCAGCTTCACCTTTAACCCCAAGAATCCCCACGTGCGTCCTGCCTGGAAGAACACAGTCTTTGTAGTGGCCTCCAGATGACGTTCACTCCTGGGCTGGGATTTGGTGGCATTGGCCTTGGAACCCGAGACTGCCCAGGGGGCTTAGGTGGGGCCGAGCCCCTGGGGAGGAGCTGAGATTTAGGGCCTGAAGTTTCCAGAAGGGTCTACTTTTCCTTAGGAAATAACTTCTGAGTCCTTGCAACTCATACACTGTGTCACATGCTGGTCCATGCAGAGAGCCACATGACGTGGCTGTGAGATGCCAGATTGAGTGTGGGGGTCACGTGGGAAGACTCTCCCTGGGAGTGTCAGAAGACACCACAGCATTTACCTGTCAAGTGGGGCTGACGTTGGGTCCTGCCAGGGGCTGCAAAAGAGGGAGTCCTACCTAGTTTTAGCACATGTCCTGGGGTCACTGCTTCCTTTCCCAGCTACCTCATGAGAGTCCACCCTGAGTATTGGGGTGCCCCCACCCTCAGACTGTCAACACCAAGTGTTCAGGGGCCCCCTTGCCCTCAGACTGTCATCCCTGAGTGTTTGGGGAACCCCTGCCCTCGGGCTGTCATCCTCAAGTGTTTGGGGAACCCCCACCCTCAGACTCTCAACCCTGTGTTGGGACGCCCCCGCCCTTAGACTGTTAACACCGAGTGTTTGGGGCACCCCTGCCCTCGATCTGTCATCCTTGAGTGTTCAGGGAACCGCCACCCTCAGACTATCAACACCAAGTGTTTGGGGCACCCCCGCCCTCAGACTATCAACACCAAGTATTCAGGGGTGCCCCTGTCCTCAGACTGTCAACACTGAGTATTTGGGGCATCTCTGCCCTCAGACTATCATCCTCGAGTGTTTGGGGAACCCCCACCCTCAGGGGGTGCCCCCATCCTCAGACCGTCAATCCCAAGTATATTGGGGCATTCCTGCCCTCAGACTGTCATCCTTGTGTTCAAGTAACTCCCACCCTCAGACTGTCAACCCTGTGTTGGGGTGCTCCTACCCTCAGACTGTCAACACTGAGTGCTGGGGGGGTTGTTGCCTGCAGAAGTCCGTGTGCAGTCCTCTGCTCTCTGCCCTCAGGGGACCAGTGGGTCCTGCAGCCAACAGCTCTGGAGGGTTGCCACTCTGGCCTCCACGCCTGCCTGGCACAGGGCCGTGTCGTGTGTGGCCGTGCAGAGGCCAGCCAGGTGGTGGAGAAAATCCGGCCTGTGCTTCTGAGGACCATGTGACATGAAGCCTCTGCCTTTAAAGCACCCTTGGACCAGAAAGATCCTTCTCTCCTGGCTGTGCATGTGGCCCGCCAGAGGCAAAAACTGTTCTGGAAGGGCCTGAAGAGACGCCCAGCGCTTTCTGGTGTGTGACCTGGAGCATCTCTGCAGGCGCCCAGGACCAGGGACATGGGGCTGTCGGCGGGCAAATCACCCTCACCCAGTCTTGCTTTGTTTTCCAGAAAGGTGCACGTGGGCTAGGTAATGGCCATATGTGTCACTGCACTACCTTGTGGTGCAACAAGGACCTGTTTCTGGCTTTTATAAACCCATTTAATCTGTTCTAGGTTCTCATGGCCCTGAACAAAGAGTGATTCCAGCAGCTGTGTGGATGGAGGCCTGGCCTGAAGCCCCTTGGCATCTGCCAGGGGGGCCCATTTGCCTGCGTCTGATGGCCAGATGGTCAGATAAAACACAGGACATCGGATGCATTTGAATTTCAGATGAACAGCAAATACTGTTTTTAGTGCGTGTCCCAAATTATCCAGTTTGTGATCTGGCACCTGTTGCTGAAATGCTTCACGTGTAAGTAACTAATTCCTCTGAATCAGCAGGTCTGTCAGGCATAGTTGTGACTTCAGCGGTCTCTCCGTCATCGGAAGAGGTCTTTCCCAAGCCCATAAAACTCAAGCTGGCCTCAGTGCCCCTGCCCCCTGCCCCCCTACCTACAGGCGACCCTGCACACACTTGAACAGTGGTCTCAAGGCGCTAATTTAGGATGCCCAGTGCCTGTGGAAATTGCGACCTCCTGTGGGACATCCCTCCCCCAGCTCTCCTGGGGGTCCCGGCGGTGGCGGGTGGGGGAAGGGTCAGTGCCTGCCGGTGGTTTCTTCACAGTCTCGGGGGATCTCTGCTGTGGGTGGTCTTCCAGTCCCAGTCCCCCAACCTGGCACCCTCCCAGGGGGCTGGCTGTCCCCCACACGTGAGGCCCTCCCCCCAGCTCCAGCCTGGACCATGGGGCTGGCCCTGACACGGGTCTTGGGGGCCGTCAGGGATCTAGTTAGCCTGCAGGCTTGTCTCTGTCTTGGGGGCTGCCCACACTAGGCCGATGAGGTTCCCCTGCAGAGATGCCTTCATTGCCGCTCCTCTTGTCCCACACCATAGCTGCCAAGGGGTCTTCAGACACCGGCCTGGACCCCTGCCGCAGGGTGCCTGGCACTTGGGCATCTGTGACCCTGGCCACAGCCTGGTGAGACTCACTGTCATGGGGTGTGACATACATCGTGGTGAAGATGGCACCCACTGGGTTTTTCCCAAGGATGGAAGGAGGCCAGGCAGCAGAGGGGCCCTGGGGGTACTGGGATCAGAACGACTCAGCACGACTTTTTGTTTGTAAAAAAAAAATGCAGTTTCTATTCAAGCAGAAAAAGACAAAAAGGGAAAACATAATGGATTCTGGATTATAATATGAACGCTAGTTATGTTCTTTTTTTTCAAAATCACCTATACAGACACCTCTGCAAACACACATATACACGCACACATGCATGCACACCCACCTGTGCAGATACACATGTACACACATACACAAGCACATATCTATGCATACACACACATGTGCACATACATGCACACACAGCTGTGCAGATACATACATGCATACACACATGCATGCGCACACACATGCATATACACACCTGTGCAGATACACACGTACCCACAATATACACATGCACATACACAATTTACCTCCATTCTCACCTCTTTATGACTACCAGATTTAAAAATTGCTTGCAGGGCACCTGGGTGGCTCAGTGGGTTAAGCGTCCAACTTTGGCTCAGGTTCATGGGTTTCTCAAGGTTCATGGGTTTGAGCCCTGCGTCGGGCTCTGTGCTGACAGTATGCAGTCTGGAGCCTGCTTCCGATTCTGTGTCTCCCTCTCTCTCTCCTCTCCCGCTCTCGTTCTGTCTCTTTCTCTCAAAAATAAATAAACGTTAAAAAATATTTAAAAAATAAAAATTGCTTGCAGTGTCTCTACTTGTCAGACTGAGAATTCCTGAGCACATGGACACACACCCCTCCACCTGGTCCCCTACCATTGTGATAGTGTGGTTTTACTCTGCTACTCAGTAGTTAGTTTTTATAGGTCTGGTTCCCCTCTCTCCCAAACCTGCACCACACACTTGTCTGAGACACCGCTTAAGTGAGTGGCATTGTGGCTGCCTTGGACAGAGGCCCCCTGGGCAGGCCCTGGGATTTAATGAGGGGGACTAGATGCCGTGCGGGGCAGTACTGACGGACACGGTGGCTGACAGAGACCGGGGCAGGACGAGTTGCTGTGCATGGCGGGAAGTGCATGTACTGAGTATCATACCAGGTGCTGCAGAGAAGCACGGCACTCTTTTTCCTGTTTGTGCTCTGCTCTCCACGGGTGGCCTGCGTGTGGCCCCAGGGACAGACCTGTCCCATGCCCCTCTCGTGCCCCGCTGTGCCCACATCTGTGTCAGATGCTGGGAGATACCTGTCCCCCTGGGCTAGCAAACACTTCCTCCATGGCCTTGGATGACCTGGCAGTCGTTGTAAATTAGATTAAACCCTTTTCCTGCTCATCCTCTGTGCAGGGTCCTAGGAGCCCCTGGATGAACAGGGCTCAGGTTAGTAGGGAGGACACGGGGGCTGGCGGGGCTGTCTTATGGGCTCTTAGCAGTGGGTCTGGCTGGTGTTCATTCCTGTAGGTCCCCAAGGCAACAGGGACCTTGATGGCTCACTCGTTCTTCCCAACCCTGCACAGGGCAGTTCAGACTGGGACTGCGTGTCGCCCTGGGGGCCTGGGAGTGAAAGCCACCTTCCCAGTTCAGGAAGGCAGGAAGCCGACACGGGTTCCAGACGCGGTGTACTCCCGTCCTCCCCCCGCGCCACCTGTGAGGATGGCTGGAGCGCTTGCAGCACCCGGGACGCACCGAGGAAGACTGGGGTGGGGAGGGGGACGCAGCTGGCTGGCCCCGGACTGCGGGTGACCCAGGCCTGCGCTGGAGGGTGCCGCTGGCCGGCAAAGGGGAACGCGGCCCTGGGAGGAGGGCGCGAAGGAGCCAGCCCGGTGACGCATGGCCCGTCCCCAAGGGACGCCCACAGCCCGCGAAGCTGAGTGGGTCCTGACCGCCACCTGCCCTCGGCCGTGACCTGGCGCTGACTGTGGGCCTGAGCTTTCGCCCTCCGCCCCCGTGTATGAGCCCCTCCCCGTCCCCTCTCCTGATGAGGACAGAGGGAGGGGGGAGGGAACCCGAGGGAACCCGCCCCTCCCCCCCCAGCCGGCAGCACGCGGCTGGGACGCCATGGCCGCCGTGGCCGCCATACGTCAGGAGGAGTTACTTACGAAATGTGTGCGCAGATGCGGCGCGAATTCTCAGCGGAGGGCGGGGCGCGGGGCGCGGGGCGCGGGGCGAGGGCACTGAGCCAGCGGGGCGGGCAGGACATGCGGGGCGCGCCGCCTTGGTTGGCTCCTGGGAGAGCCCACGCGGGCCTGGGTGACGGCGGGACAGAGACGTGCTCGCAGGACAGCAGGGGCGCTGGCCAACCCTCGACCCCGCCCCCGGACCGGCTTCGTCTGCACGCGCTGCTGTGGCCTGCTGGCGCGCTCCCGCACGGTCCTCCTGGGCTCCGCTCCGTCCTCGCCCGCAGGCCAGGCCTCACCTGGAAACCGTGCCGATGGGCAGGCCCGCTGCCAGCAGGTGATTCGCGGAGTGGACCTCAATTTGGAAACGTGAACTTCATCACTGATGTGAGCTGGGCTCGCAGGCACCACCCAGACCATGTAAAATGACGACAAAGAGGCTTCGAGTGTGTGGAAAGTAAACCCCGTAGAAACGTGTTTCCAAGTTCAGCCCTCTGCCTCCAGGATGCACGGGTGAGGGCGACACGCAGGGCTGAATGGGAGTAGTGGGGGGCGCTGCAGCCTGGCGCTGGACCCACCCGGGCCTGGCGGGGGGCTCAAGGTGCTCGTGCCCTGGTTCCCCCCTTGACTCCGGGGACGCCTGGGGGCGGCTGCCTTTCCCTGGAGCGTCACCACTTAATATTTAATAGGTGTCGTGGGCGCGGGAGCCTGCGAGGGGTGCATTCTCCACATCAGCAGGCCAGCGTCCAGGCTGCACTTGGCAGGCGGTGTGATGGAAACGGGAGACATCGGACAAGCCCTCGGCTGCGGAGTCCAAGGCCAGGAAGGGGCTCCTGCTCCAGGGAATCACGGTGGGCTTCATGCTTATGGGGGTGGGTGGTGCGTGAGCCCAGGGACCTGGAAACACAAGACATCTGGGACATGGCTGATTCTGCTTCGGCTCAACAGAGAGATCGTTTTTACAAGACCTTCTGGCAAAGCTGGACAGTGTTTTTAATTTAAAAAATTCATGTCTCCAAGACTGTTTCCTGGCCCACCCCACCTCGCTGGTGAGGACAGACAGGCTGGGGCTGCCACCTGCCGTTTCTCCGGTTGCTTGTCTACATTATTTATTCCCTGAGCTTCATTTCAAGGTCATTTGGTTACAGGAGGGAGTCATGTTTTGCAGTTTGTACTCCACTCCCCTGAGAGCAAGAGCCTGGCTGCACCTGCCTGGGGGCCAGGAGGCCCATGGTTCCCCAACAAACAAAGGAAACAGACTCTGGATGACTAAGGTGGCTCCTGGCTACTTTTGCTTCTTCCAGTCCTGCTCTTGTCAGAGCTGGGAGCCCCCATGTCCCTGTCCCCAGAGGTGGCTGCCCCTGTCTGCTCAAATAAACTGGTTTTCCTGATGTGATGGGTCCCCCAGCAAGTCCTGCAGAGGATGGGGCCGGAGGGTGAGAGACAGGCAGGGGAGGAGTGCTGTGCCCAGCAGGTGCCTGACCTGGCAGGGAGCAGGTGCTGACCAGTGTTGGGAAGTCAAGTGTATGCAGTCTCCTTTAACACGTGTGTGCTGTGGGCCTGCCTGGAGTTGGACGCGGCTTGAACGAGGGAACACCTATCTTGAGAGAATGTATTTCCTAGTAGAACGGACAGGTATCATGGTCATCCTTCCCGCCGCTGCTTCACACACTGCTCTTGCCCAAAAGAATCAAACTTTTGGTTCTTAGAGCCTTTGGAAGGCCCTTCCCTGACTTTGCCGCCCTGGCTGCCCCCCCCAACCCCACTGCAGTGTGGGGCCTCCGGCTGGTGCACCAGACTCTTCTACTCCCTTCCTTGTTCGGTGGCTTCAGGGAGGGGGGCCTGTGGCAAGCGGGACAATAGACATCCCTGCGTCTTTCCATCTCGGTTCCTCCAAAGCCTGAGCTGGAAACCTGAGAGGCAGTGAGACAAGGGGGTGCTGGGCTAGTGTAGGGAGGAGGTGGGCATCCAGGGCAGTCATTAGCACTGATGGCCAGATGCACCCCTGCCCCACACTGTCCCCCATCTGTGTGTGTGCGCCCGTGTGTCCTATGTGCTGCGGGGAGCCCTCAGGCCCGGGGCTCCTGCTGGCTGGAATGATGGAGAAGAAGTGTCACACGGTCCAGAATTGTGGCAGCCGATGTCCTCCCGCCCTCCCATGGGCCAGAAGCCCTGATCTCAGTGTCCCCGGGCCCAGGGGTGCCTGTGGGGGGTGAGGCCTTGCTGGCTGTTGGGAGGCCTGGGTCTCCCTCCAGCTGGGCCCACCCGTGGGGACCCCTGTTAGTTCTGCATTAGTTAGTTAGTTCTGGATTCTAACTGCATGTTTACTTCTGTTTCTCACTTCTAGCTGCAGTATTCTTAAAGGGCCAGTCTGTGTGGCCTGTCCGTGGCCTGGCACATGTGTCTCGTGCACAGAGGAATTTAGTAAATATTCTCTGGCTGCTTCGTGAATGTAAGCTTAAATGTCTGCACTCAGGTAAATACGTGCTTTCCCACTTAGAAGATGTAACTGTGCTTTGAAATTGGGCTGACCTGGTTTATATCTTGTCTCTGCCGTTAGCCAAATACTTGACTTTGGAAAAATTACCTAAATTCTGGTGGCCTGTTTTTCATCTGTGAAATAAAATCGTACAAATTAAATAAGGCCACAGGGTGCAAAGCAGTGACCACACTGTGGGAGGTGTGTGGTCAGTGCTCTGTCAGAGCCACGTACCGCCCCTCCCCAACCAGTCCTAAGGGATGCATGCAGGGGCCATGGAACCTCTGGGCAAGGCGCTCTGGGGAGGCGTGTGTGTTTCTCACGCTCGCCGGACCCATGTCCATATGGGGGAGGTCTGGGGACACTACAGTGTTGTCACCCTGAGCAGGGAGTTTGGTGTTGGGGAGAACAGCCTGCATGTGTCATAGCTGCTTTCCTACATGATCTTTCCCCTCATGTTAGTGATTTTATTTAGTTGCTTTATTTTTTTTATTATTTTTTAATTTTTTTAAACGTTTATTTATTATTGGGAGACAGACACAGAACGTGAACAGCGGAGGGGCAGAGAGAGGGGCAGACACAGAATCCGAAGCAGGCTCCAGGGTCTGAGCTGTCTGCACAGAGCCCAAAGCAGGGCTCCAACTCACAAACTTCGAGATCATGACCTGAGCCGAAGTCGGTTGCTCAACTAACTGAGCCACCTGGGTGCCCCAAGTTAGTTGCTTTATAAAACACTGCAGGTGTCATAATTGTTAACATAACAATTTACCAAACCATAGACAACTGGGGAGGTTTGCTGAGTGCGCTTTACAAAGGAGAGGAAATGCCAACCTGTTAATGCTGTTTGTCTGCAGCCCAGGGGGACAAATCGTTTATTCTTCGTCAGGGACAGGAAACCGGCTGAGCGCTTCCCTCGCCCGGCAAAGGAGAGTCCGAGCTTAGGAACCAGAGTCCACAGCTGGGGCTGCCATCCTGGCCAGGCTCACCTCTTCCCGCTTGGTCACAGAAGCTTCCAGTATGGAGCTAGTGCTGTTCAGCTGCTGGGCCTTCGCCCCCTGGACTTAGTACCCTCACGTTCACCCTGAAGACACATGAGGTAGAGGGGGGGCAGGGGAGCATGGGGAGACCAGGAAGTCTGTGCCTCTGTCTCCAATTCAGCAGCAGCAGCTATGTTAGCAGGCATGAGTTTGTAAACCTGGACGTGCTGGCAACCATGTTCCCAATTTTTAAAAAATGTTTACTTATTTATTTGTTTTGAGAGGGGGGGGAGAGGCAGAGAGAGACAGGGAGAGAGGATCCCAAGCAGGCTCCATGCCGTCAGCATAGAGCCCAAAGCAGGGCTCAAACCCACGAACCTCAAGATCATGGCCTGAGCTGAAACCACGAGGCGGGTGTTCAGCTGACTGAGCCCCCTCCTCTCTCCCCACCCCCCGAGTGCCCCCCTCCCCCGAGGTTCCCAGTTTTGACCCAGGTTCCCCTGTTCCCACCTTAGCTCCCAAGTGTCAAGGGCAAAAGATACCATGGTTCTGGGGGTGGTGGGTGGCAGGATGGACAGACAGGAAGCTGTGCTGTACGTCCAAGGGGTTTGGGGAACAAAGAAGATGCGGAAGATAGAAAGCTGAGAGTGGCCTTGGGGGCCCCTTCCCCCTGCCCTGGGGATCCCACCTTCCTTCTTTCGGGCTTGGCTTCCTGGCTCCCGGCTTTCACAGCAAACAGCCCACAAAGGCAGTCTCTGTCAAGACCCCCACGTCCAATGAAGTTCACACGTCTTGAACTATGGCTTCCAAAAACCTGGGACAATACGGTGCCTTTTCACACGTGTGATTTTGTGGCTCAGGGACTCCAGGCTGTGGAGCCGGTGTGGCTCTCCCATGCGCTGGATTGCCGATGCCGGACCCGCCTGTGCTGACTCAGGGCCCTTCCTGTGGTTTCTGCAGTTCACCTGCTGATTGGCACTCCGGGCTCTCAGGTTCTCTGACTGTTCCTCTGTTGCTTCCCTTTCACCATCACTGTCACCCGGTTATTGCTGTGTGACATCCTTGTCCTTGCCTTCTTGTGGGGCTGCCACCCACCCCCCCTTCTGCCCTGGGTCTTCCTCAGAGGCACGGCCACATCCTAGGACTCAGAGCTCCTGGTGGGTGTGTGCATGTGTCTAAATTATCTTCTTAATGTCACTACTAATTTGTCCAGTCCCTTGATTATCTTCAGACAGGAAGAGGACAGATTTCCCCTTAATTGTCTTAGTGAGAGCTCAATTAAATTACATTTAAAAACTTCCCTGATCTGGGGTGCCGGGGTGGCTCAGTTTGTTTGAGCATCAGACTCTTGATTTCCACTCAGGTCATGATCCCAGTGTTGTGGGATCAAGGCCCCCAGTTGTGCTCTTTGCTGAGCGTGGAGACTGCTTAAGATTCTCTCTCTCCAGGCCGCTGGGGTGGCTCAGTCGGTTGAGTGCCTGATTTTGGCTCATGTCATGATCTCCTATTCTGTGGGTTTGAGCCCCATGCCGGGCTCTGTGCTGACAGCTCAGAGCCTGAAGCCTGCTTCAGATTCTGTGTCCCCCTCTCTCTCTGCCCCTCCCCTACTCATGCTCTGTCTTTCTGTGTCTCAGAAATAAATAAACATTAAAAAATAAACATTAAAAAAACCACAAACAGGGTGGTTCTAAAGCTAAAATTGAGGGGCACCTGGGTGGTTCAGTGGGTTAAACGTTGGACTTCGGCTCAGGTTATGATTTGTGGGTTCGAGCCCTGCGTCAGGCTCTGTGCTGAAAGCTCGGAGCCTGGAGCCTGCTTCGGATTCTGTGTCTCCCTCTCTCCCTGCCCTTCCCCTGCTCACGCTCTATGTTTCCGTCACATTAAAAACAAAAGATCAAAAACTTCCCAGATCCCAGACTGTCGCTCCCTGCAGAGGTGGGCTTGCTGCAGGCCCCTGGGTCAGGTCGAGGCAGGTAAACAATTGTCATTGGTGCAGTCAGCACGGGAGCTAATGCACCTGTCACACTGGGTGGTGACACTGGTGGACGCTTCCCGGTGGGGAGGGGTCTGAGGAATGAATTCTGACCCTCCCTGCAGTTACGTGCGCAGCCTTTGGAAGAATTCTGCATCCGCTTGTGGTCACCCAGTTAGCTCCTGGGACCTTGGTGTCTCCACCTGCAAAAGGGAGCAGCCCTGGGTTGTCCCAGGATGCCCTGCAGTCCGCTGAGCGCTGGGGCACCTTCCAGAGCCCTTCCTAGCCATGCTCTTGCAGCCGTGAAAGAACTTCAAACACCTGCCCATTTCCAATCGGCATCCAAAGTTGCCTGTATAGACTCGTCAATCGGAAAAGGCCATCGTGTCTGGTAGCACACACACATCTTAAATATATTTTCAGCAAACCGTGGAGTGTGTTGCCCTGCAGGGTGGTGGGCACAGGCTTTGCTCCCGGCTCTGCCACTTCCCAGCTGTGTGGCCGCGTGCTGCTTGCCTCACCTCTCTAGGCCTCAGTTGCCTCACTTAAAACGGCAACCCCAGCAGCAGCTCACGCTTGCAGCCCCGCGGTGGGGGGCTCTCTTTCTGTGGGAGCACCATGTGCCTCGTGGCCCCGGAAGCCGGGGAGCCCGCGCCTTTTGGTCCCACTTGAGGGCAGACCTTCCTCTGATTATCTTTCTATATTTCAGTAAATCACGCCATTAAAAATGGCTATTTTTTCTCGTCAATATTTACTGCAGAATGTTTAGCGAAGTCAGTAAAAGCGTGTTATCTCCTTTTACTCTCTGGTCTCTGAATTTCTTTATTTTTCTGGCAGCTCCCGTTTTCTCCCTCTGTGCCTCTGATGGCAATGTCGTGGTTCCCTCAACCTTTCCAGCCGTCCCTCACAACTGGGGTCTAGGGAGGCCATATTGTTTTCAAGTCTTTCAACCTTTTAAAGACCTATGATTTTGCAAGTGGAGTCAGAGGTCTCTAGACGTGGTTCCCAAAGCCATCTGTTTCCCACACGAGTGGGGACACTGCTCTGGAGCTGTTCTTGCTTACGTGGCATTCACGTATCTGCACGTCCATGCTTCCTCGGGCTGGCACGTCTGTATGTACACGGACGCCATGGTGTTGCACGTCCACAGCCTGAGGCTGCTATGGCTGTGGCTCGTTGCCTGCACTTCCCCACCTGGCCCAAACTGCTGTCACGTCTCAGCGGATTCAGCCCCCTAAACCGGGCTCTTTGCTTCTACCTGCCATGCTGCACGGCACCCTGCGGTGGTATTTCTACACCTGGCTGGTGGCCCCCGTGTCACTCTGAGCAGAGCCTGGGGCCTGGCAACGCCTGAGACCTCCATCTGGCCCGTAAGCCCTCTGGTGTCTTTGCCCACCCCACCCCCTCCCCAGGCCTGTCCACTTCACCGTGGCCTCTGCAGGGGTGTCAGAAATCCTGACTGCTTCCCAGCCTTCGTGTCTGGGTCTGGCCCTCACCTCCCACTCTGACCACGTAATCGCTGCTGGCTCCTGCCACTGCTTCTTCCCTGCTTGGTCTGTGTTCCCCTTTCCCAAAGCGGGTACTGCCTTCTTCTCTACTCTGCATTTGCCTCCTTTCCCACATGTGCCAATCGGCATCTCTTCTCCAGGAGAACGCTAGCTCCCTCGGATCTTTGTCTACTGGCTCATCAGTGCTTCCCGAGTGCACAGATCATGTCTAGCATACAGTGGGTGCTCTGCAAATGTGTATTGAGAGGATCAGTGAATGAAGACCATTGTTTTTCAGGTTTAGACACACCACATAAAGGCTTCCTACTCACCACAACCCCGTGAGCCCTCATTGTTGCCCCACGGCCCTCGTACCGATCCATCCCAACCACCAGTGGGGTGCCACGTCTGCGTCAGAGCACGGCCCTGTCCTGGTGTAGGCGTTTAGGCTGTGCCCGTGGCTGTGCTGATGTACATGGGGCATCGAGCCGCACACGTGTGCAGCGTCTCTCCATCACGGCGACGGTCCCTGTAGAATAGTGGCCTTCTTCACAGCTACCGCACTCCCACCGATTTGGAGTCACTGGTCGGGGTTGAGCTCAGGACCGCAGTAATTAAAACACGCCTTGAGAGGATTGGATCGGGCATCCTGGCTCCAGAAACTGACTCTTGGGCAGGTCCTTTGGCAGGGAACCCTGTTTGCCCTGTTGTAGGTACAAACCTGCTGTTTTCCTGCCTGTCGCTGTCCAAGGGGCCATGGTGCAAGTCAGTGCAGCAGCAGGGAACGAGGGTCCTTGCCCCACGTCCTGTCCATGTTACTCGGTGTTACTGCGAAGTTCCTGCCTGACGGTCAACAATTTGCCAACAACATGGGAGTGAAAAGACACACGGTTGTTTTTTTTTTTTTTTTAATTTTTTTTAATGTTTATTTAGTTTTGAGAGAGAAAGAGACAGAGACAGAGCATGAGCAGGGGAGGGGCAGAGAGAGGGAGACACAGACTCCGAAGCAGGCTCCAGGCTCTGAGCCATCAGCACAGAGCCCGACGCGGGGCTCAAACTCACAGACCGTGAGATCATGACCTGAGCTGAAGTCAGACGCTCAACCGACTGAGCCACCCAGGTGCCCCGACACGCGGTTGTTTTTGATGACCTTCTCCTAATTCCCGGGGAGGCTGGATGCCTCTCACTCCTGCTGGGACCATTTGAAAATGGCATGAATGGTCCTTACAAGACTGTTTCCTCACCGCCATGTGAAGCACTGGGTCCTGGGACCCCTTCCTCCAGCAGCTCCCATACGACCTGGAGATTTCACTCACTCTGCAGCAGTGTGATGCAGGCCAAGGTGAATGGGTGGGGGCGTGACAGGAGCCTGCAGCGCCTATGCGTCGTTCATTCATTCATTCATTCATTCCAGAGCTCACCCCTGGGCAAGAGCAGAAGTGGGTCCCTGCTGCCCCCAGGAGCCCTCTTGGGGCAGGTGGGCCAACAGGGGGCTGAGTGTGGCCTCCCTGCATCCCTCCCCTCTGCAGCCTGTGACCTGTGTGCACTGACCAGAAATCCAGGGGGACCAGAAATCCAGTGGGTCTGCCTCAGGCCCTCAGCAAACCCCCCCCCCCCCCCAACACACACATGCAGGACCAGTGGGAGGAGGGGGGAGGGAGGGAGCGCAAGTGGGAAGGAGGCGGTCTGAGCACAGAGAAGGGGCGGTGCTCCTGGACACTGATCCTCACTGATCCACAGCCAGACAGAGCCAGTGCTCTCCCCCGAGATGCAGCCGCCGGTGCCTGGGCCCCTGGCCCTGCTGGACAACACAGGTGAGGGGGTACCAGCATGCAGGCAGGTCGTGGGCTGGGGTGGGGGTTGGGGGGGTAAAGGCCAGGTCCACAGCTCCTTCCAGCAACCCTGGGGCTTCACCTTTGGGACCTTGTCCTGACACGGGTTCTCTCCTGGTCAGGCTCTGCCCTTTCTCCCTGCTTGCCTGTCTCAGCTTCTGGGTCTCCCCTGTCTGTTCCCACGTCTGTTACCACAGACAGCAGGCTCCCACTTCCCAGCTGACACCCACACTGCCCTCAGCCTCCCCTGCCCTAGCTCAGCCTGCACACATTTCTGGAACTTGTTTCAACAACCGGTGGCTTCTTCTCATGGTTTGGTGCAGCTCCGTTCCAATCCCCTGCATCCTCTGGCCCACGAGTCCTGGAACCCCGGGTTCTTTGATTGGCCGGACCAAGCCCAGATGCATCTGGACAGGCCCCAGGCCTGGAAGGATGCGGGTGTGTTTTCCTGAGGGGGGAGGGGAAGGTTTGGAAAGAAAAGAAAGGAGGACTCCCTGAGACGCTGGGGGCGGGGGGGACACCAGCCACCTCCTGCTGTTTCCCCCCCATGGGTGATCCCGTCCCCCCCCACCCACACACACCCAGTGGCTTCTGCTGCCTCCAGCATCTTTGGAAAGTCTTACTAAAAACCAGATGAGTTAGTGGTGTTTGAGTTTTGAATAATAGCCAAGGAATCTGGCTTCTTGAAAGAACAGCCCTGCACCTCTGTCTCCAAGGCACAGTGCTCTGCGGCAGACTGATTCCCATGCGTTTCGTCCTCCAGACAGGTTTCTCACTAGTGATGGTAATGATGCCTGTTCTTAACTAACCGTTATCATGTATTACACTAGCGGGACGCAATGGTCTAACTAGCCATCATCACATATTACGCTAATGGGATGTGATGGTTTAAAACAGTTTGGACTTAGTTGGTTCTTCTGATGAGAAATCATAAACTAAGAAAGTAATACCAGGAGTTGGTCTCTTACTTAAAAATTCTAAACCTTAGTGTGGCCGGGGTGGCCTCATAGGTATTTCCTAGTTCATGTTTCTGCAGTCAGCACCCTGGTGTGTGTCAGATGCCAAAGCAGACAGTGGGAAGCTGATGGCTGAGTCACACCATTCTGCCTGGGTCTAGTTACAGGGGCATCTCTTTGCCTCTGTGACTGGGTGTCCCCACGTGAGGAAGTGAGCACATTCTTCTCCCTGGGACACCAAGGCCCTGCTGGCAGGGAGGCGGTGACGGGGGGGGGGGCTTCCAAGCGCTCCCCCCACCCCCGACACCGTCTTGGTGACGGGAACTGCAGCCCATCCAGTCTAGACGTGGCCAGACTGCCACGGGAGCCATGGTTCGGGAGAGGGCTGGGGCTGGGGTGCGGGGCAAGGGAGGGCCTACGTGGCTCAGATGCTCTAGGACGGATGGACACACAGGCAGGGAAAGACGTGAGCACCACGCAGAGATGGCTGGTGGCCTTCCCCTCAAGCTGGAGAGCCAGCTTAGAGCCGGGACTGTGCTACTGTTCCCTCCGCCCTGGCTGATGGATTCACTCCGCTCACCTCAGTGGGGAGTGGGGGGGCTTTCCCCGAGGTCCTCGCGCTGGGGCCGCACGGCCCTTAGGAGGCGGCTAACGCAGGTGTTGCCATCGTCTCCACTTTCCAGATCGGGAAGCTGAGGTTGGTGCCTCCAGATCTGCCTGTCTGAGCCAGGCACAGGCTCCAGCGGCAGATGGGCCAGACAGCCCCCACCCCACGGGCTTCTCCTCTGGGCAGCTCGAGACCACACGGCCAGTCCGGGAGGCTGCCTGGGTGTGGCAGACTGGACAGATGTTTGTCTTGAGGGTGCGCCATTTGTAACCACACATACTAACGGCCCTGCTGATGGGTAGGAGGATCCAGGGGTGGTCCACGGGGCACTGGGGGCTTCCTGTAGTGCACAACCCTTTCGTCTCTGAAACCTGATCTAACAATGTGTTGTAGGGTAATTGTAAAGATGTCCTGCCTTCTTCTTGAGTTTATTTCTCATTCCCTTGTTTTTATGCCATCTCCTGTATTTATAAGGTCAGGATTCTGCCTCTCTCGAGTCCAGACACCACAGCTGGCCGGAGCCACGCTTTCTGGCGCCCTGCACGAGTGGGGCCGCTGTCCTCGGCCTCCCGTTAACTGTCCCCGCAATGCCGTGGGGTGACAGCATCTCGAGGGCCTGAGCCTTGGAGGGAAAGCCAGACTCGGGAGACCATGACGGAATGGGCCTCAGGGGGATGACCACCATCCCGAAGGAGACGTGTTTAGCTTTTTGCTCCGCTGTCATCAGCGTGTCCGAGTGTCACTAGTGGATCTGACGATGTTCCTGCAGGCAGGTGCCATTGGTGCCACTGAGGGGCTAAGGCACAAGGCCCCGGGGGTTGTTGTACTGTGGCGGGAACAGGTGCTGAGACATCTGGCTGGTGGTCTTGGGCGTAAGATATGCGATACCTCCAGTTAGGAAAAACGGCACAAGAGAAGCGCGTTGCCTGAGCTTGCACAGTGATTTTGTCTGTGTAGTTCATGTCTGAGCGCATGACCACCTGGTCATTACTTGACTGGCCGTTGAGCATTGCTGGCAGGGCCACAGAATTGTAAATTCAGGCACAAACCTTCCAGAGCACACGCGCAAACTCCCGCGTGCAGCTGGCCCCCCACTGAGCACACACAGTGTTGACAGAAGAACTTCAGTGCAGGCAAAGACCTGTATTCCTTGCATCCTGATTTGGTTCTGAATCACAGGGCTCAAGATGGCTAAGCTTCCAGAAAGCAAAAGCCTGGTGGCTCAGTGGGCTAAGTGTATGACTCTTGATCTCAGCTTGGGTCACGATCCCAGGGTGGTGGGCTCGAGCTCTGCATGGGGCTCTGTGCAGATGGTGAGGAGCCTGCTTGGGATTCTCTCTCTCTCTCTCTCTCTCTCTCTCTCTCTCTCCCCCCCCTCTCTCTCTCCCCCTCTCTCTCTGTCCCCTCTCCCCCATCTCTCTTTATCTCTAAAAAAAATAAAATTAAAAAAACCATCATAAAACAAAACACAAGCCAACAGCCTGGTTGGGCTCGGAGTGGAGTCTTGCCTTGGCCTCTCCCGGCAAACTGTCTCCGTGGTGTGGCTGCTGCTGGTGGGGCACGGGGCAGGGGGGTGGTTGCTGTAAACGGGGCTTCCCTGCCTCCCCGAGACACACCACAAGGAAGAAAGTTAGGGCAATGAGAAACCCAGAATTCGAGACTTGAGGGAGGGCCAGGCAATGGCAAGCTCTCCTTTCTGGCTGCCTTCTTGAATTCTGTGCCACCTGGAATTAGGTTTGCCTACAAACCCCGGGACATCCCAGGTAGCAGCCATAGTCCAGGGACTTTATCCTGCTGCTCAAGTTCCAAGGTAACAACCAGGGCCGTCTTCCTGCTCTGCCATTCTGCAAGTGCTGCCTCTGTGCACAAGGTTCCCTCATGGCCCAAAATGGCTGCCTGGGGCTCTGCCTTTCTGCTCATATTCCAGGCAGTGGGAAGGATGACAGGGAGAAAGGCAAGGGACAGGCTCCTTTAAGAGATGTCTGCCGGGCCTATGGGGCATCCTTTGCTTGGATGGACAGACGGACAGACAGATGGACTATTATTTGGCAAGAATGTAACTGTACAGCTGGAGCAGAGGCTGTAGGATGCGCCCTTCACACTTCTGCATCCAATAAAAGGCTGTTAACAAAGGCAAGGGGATGGGTGTCCGGGTGGGCAGTGGCAGCCTCCAATGCGCTCCTGAGTCCTTTCTGCCCCCCCCTTATGATGTAGCCATTCACGGGTTTGACACTGAGCGGGGTCCTGGGGGTGGATGGTGGGTGGGGACAGCTTGGGTGGCACTGCACGGAGCAGAGTGGCCTGCTGAGTGCAAGGCCCCCCTACAGTCTGGAGCAGGGCAGGCGTGTCAGGTTCGAGGACGGGGGAGGGTCTGCACACAGTGGGCGCTCAGTAAGTGGCCGAGCATGACCTCTGCTGTGTGGGCTGCCAGGATGAAGGCTTCGGAGGGCGCTGGTTTGGAGGTGAGGCCTGGTGGCATGGACCCTTGAGCACCTAGCCTGCAGGCACGGTGTCAGGTGGCAGGGAGCAGGGAAATCACACCCCCATCTGCCCGCATGAGGTTCATCGTCTGGGGTTCTGGGACCTGGGCGCTAAATGCTGGAGTGAGGGTCACTGGTTGCAGTGGGGGCTGCAGGGCAGGGGAGGCGGATGTCAAGGAGCGGGGATGAAACATTTCAGGTGGGTTGGCAGGTGACGAGGGAGACCCCGAGTCCCCACCCAGAGAAACAGGGCAACTGGGAAGAGGGGGTGGCACGTGCGGGTGATCTGGGGTCCTCGGAGCCTGTGGCCCGAGAGCAGCATGGCGAGGCAGGTGCTGTTTGCTGGGCTCCGCTCTGAGCCCATCCCCTTGCTAACGGTTCCTGTTTGTCCTCCTTCTAGAAGGGTTTGCCAGAAGAAAGACCTCACTTTGGTTTGTGGGGTCGCTGCTGGTGGCGTCCATCTGTATCCTGACCATCGGCCTCGCTGCCACCACCAGGACAGAGAACGTGACCGTGGGGGGCTACTACCCAGGGGTCATTGTGAGTGTGGCCACCCCTGGGGGTGTGCGGGAGGGCTGCGCCATGTCGGGGCTTGTGGCCGGTAGAGTCTGTCCCCAGAGGCACCTGTGTCCCCTCCCGGGCCCTGTGTGGGTGGTGGTTGCTGTCAACTGGTCTTGATGGGGGCCTGGAGCAGGGGCGGGAGGGGGTGCAGAGACCAGCCCTGACGGCCGGATTCCAGCCCCGAGACAGCGCTCTGACCACAGCTTTAATTGAGTCCTGCAAAGACCCCCCCCTGCGGAGGGTAGTGTTCCTCACTCCATCTTGTGGGGGCGGCAGCAGAGGGCGTCACCAACTGCTAACTTCATATTTCGGGCAGTAACGCCACGCAGCAAATTGGGGACAGCCTAATCAGATCTGGCAAGAAGGGCCAACCAGATTCAGAATTATCAGGGAGATTTTTTTGAACTATGAATTCACATCCACTGTTGTTAGCAGTAGAATTTGCTCCAAGGGCATACACTGGACAGGAGTCTGGAAGGGGCCTTTATCAGCTATGAGGCCCTTAAAATGCACCAGAACCCAGAGCTGCTGTGTCAAAAATGCTAAATCAAGGTTTTCTTTTTTAATGAAGATCTTTTAATCACATTACTGTCACTAAAAGTATCAAGATTAGTAATAACATTAGTAACATTTTTAGCAAGGATGGAAAGGTTTTGACATTAAATATTTAAAAATATTTCACATACATTGTTCACTTTATCTCTATTAAAATTTTTTTTTCAAGTTTATTTATTTCTTTTAAGAGAGATAGAGGGAAAGACAGCTCAGGGGAGGGGCAGAGACAGAGGGAGAGAGAATCCCAAGCAGGCTCCGTGGTGTCAGCACAGAGCCTGACACGGCGCTCGATCCCACGACCCTGGGGTCATGACCTGAGCGGAGATCAAGAGTCGGATGCTTGACTGACTGAGCCACCCAGGCGCTCCCACTTCATCTTTATATTAATATTTTATTTTTATTTTTTGTCTATGTTTTATAAACCTATATTACCTACTTATGTGCTGTTTATGAGTAAACACATAGGGTCTGTGCAGAAAAAGTTTTATCAGTAAAATGTTAAGAGCTGCCAATATGTTGGGGCCCTACTTTTCTGCCGGGTGTTGTGGGGGGACCCCTGGACATGCGGCCAGGGCTGTGAGGACCCACCCCACCCCCCAAAGGTCAAGCCTCTGGCAGAGCCAGGTTCCCGGGCAGTGGCCAGTTCTGAAGGTGAGCTACGGAGACCAGATGAAATCCACCTGAAGACGATGTGGGTAAACGTCCCTTCCTAGGAGACCCCGCGTCCCACGTGGGCATGACAGCAGCAGTTCCCAGGATGAAGCCACGGCTGGAGGCACATCTTGGAAAGAGCATGCCAGTTGGCGAAACTTAACGGAAACACCTTAATACATTATGTTGGCCTGGAATTCTGATGGTTTTGAGCTGTGGAGCTGGACGTGAAGAAAACGTTCACCTTTCCTCCTTGAGAATTCTTCAGTTACAGGTGGAAACTTCCTCTGTGCACATGTGTCCGTCTCCACAGGCACCGTTCACCATTACAGATACAGGCTTCTGTCGCCGTAAGGCGGTCAGACTTTCAGGGCATTAAATTTGACACCGTGGACTTGAGCGCCCACAGAGGTGCCTCCCAAACTCAGGGGCAGGCGGGGCCCCTACCCAGCCGCTCACCTCCGTTGTCCCTTGTCCGACGTCGCTCAAGCTGAGGGAACCACACTCAGTGGAGGGTCCAGCCTGGCCCTGGGACCCTGGTTTTGAGGTGAGGAGGCCGGGAGCTGAGGCTGTCTCCAGGATAGGGAGACGCCCCTCAGCATCCTCCTCCTGCTGGAGCCTCCTTCCCTGCTTTTACCTCCTCCCCTCCCATGATTACCTGTCTGCCGGCTCACCTATGGGCGCCTGGTCCCCACACCTTCCCTGAGGAGCCAGCCTCTGGCTTGGACTGCCGCCAGGTCTGGGGGAAAGCAGGTGGGCCCCTCACTCTCTGGGTAACTGTGAGGGGCTGTCCCTCAGGCCGGAGGTGAGGGGCCTGTGCTGCCCTATTCTGTGATCAAGAGTTAAATTGTTTGAACGGGTTGCATTTCAGTGGCTTATATTCCTACCACTGGCTTTGGTGGAGCCCGAGACACCACCCAGATGGGCATGAGCCTGTGGGCCGCTAGGTGGTGAAGGTGGTTGGGGAGGGGTGACTTTGCCCCTTTGGTAAGATGTTTTCGAGGGGGTGGCCTCCGATTTGCTGATCCCTGTGAGCTCTAAGCCTCCATGTGCTAACCGGGCACCTTCTCCATTTCCCTCTAGCTGGGCTTTGGAGCTTTCTTAGGGATTATCAGCATCAACCTGGTGGAGAACCGGAGGCAGATGGTAAGAATGTACGTTGTTTCTTTCAAACGTGGGCAGTAAGAGTGTGTTATGTTATGGCTACAGCTAGTATTCCTGGGGAAGCCCCCGGCCCCAATCCAGCAACCGAGGATCCGGGCCCAGGTTCCCCAGGCTGTGCACTGTACAACTCTGGCCTCAGGGCTTATGGGCGTCCTTCACAATTAGTCTAAGTGACAGTTGCTTCTAGGATTGTAGGGTGAAACCTACAACCTCACATGGTGGTCCTGGCAGCTGAAGTTGAGGCACAGAAAGAAGAGTTTGGGGTATGGGGTGGGTTGGGGGTTAGCAAATTAAAGGATGATGTATAGGCTCCCGCAGGCCAAGGAGAGGGGGGAGATGCAAAGGCCAAAGGAGCCAAACTCACTCAGACTTGACAGAGAGGAAGTCCAGACCTTGCCCGGCCCCCACGCTCGTCCCCCACGTCCGGTCCCTGGTGGACCCCTATCCCCCACGTCCTGGAGTAGACTACCGCCAGCCTCGATCGGTTTTGCGAACGCGGTGTTTTTATCAATGATTTCGATTTGGGATCTGTTTGCTTTGGGGACACAGCTCCAAGAGTAAGCAGTTAATTTTGCCAGTTCACTGTGGGCTGGTGTTGAATTCTGACAGCAGTTCAGGGGGGCTTGGGGCCACATGGCCGGTTCCCACTCACCTCTAACGCCTGTCTGCATTGGCTTCATCCTACTTATTCCCAAATCTGCGGTCACCTGCCCTGGGGTCCACTGTGTGAGGGGCTGCAGTACATGACCCCATGTGCCCCCCATTCCCTGGCTGAGAGGGAAGGCCTGTGGCTTGGCTGTGGTGGCCGCTGTCATAACTGCGCGATGAGAAAGTGGCCCCTGGGGCAGAAGGAGCCTGGCCAAGTGAGGGTGGTCCTGGGATGGGGCCGGGGAGGAAGCATGACAAAGAGGTTTGGATTCTGGCAGAAAGAAGGGTTTTTACCCTGAGTCTGGGGGAGAGGAAGGGTGGGTTGCCACCCTGGGCTGCTGGCTAAGAAGAGGGGGACAGAGGGACCCCATGCTCCTGCCAGGTCCCCAGGCGGTGCATGACCCCACCGTCCTTGCCTGGCTGGTGCTGGTGTAGGGGGATCTGGGGGGTCAGCCCTCGGGGTCCTTGAAGCCCTGGCCTCTGGGTGGATCTCCTGCAGGAGGGAGGCGTCCAGAATCCAGAAGGAGCCCTGGAGGTGGTGCCCTTGAAGATTCTTGCCAAGGTCTTTCTGTGCCCCCGCTGGGGCCATGGTTAAGAGTCTGCAGTGGGAAAAGCGATTTGCTCCCAAGCTTTAACACATTCAAGTGTCGCTGTCCCCAGGAGAGGTCAGGGATTTAGGGCTGCCAGGAGCGGTCAAGCACAAGGCTCGTTCTCTTCAGCAAACGCTGCTTTTGGATAGAGAGGGCCTCCTGGTGGGGGTGGGGAGAAGCTGGAACCCCGCTGTCAGGGATGTTACCAGGTCCTGGGCCTTGGTCCGGTTTCCCTCCCGTGGCCTCTGGTGTCTCCGGCCCCGCCCCTGCCTCCGTGCCACCCCCCTCCGGCCCCTCCCCTGCCCGCTGGACCCCTCCCTGCCTGCTCTCCGGCCCCGCCCCTGCCTCTGTGCGCCCCCACACCCCCTCTCCGGCCCCGCCCCTGTTTCTGTGCCCCCCCTGAGTCCCCGCCCCTGCCTCTGTGCCCCCCCTGCGGACCCGGCCCTGCCTCTGTGACCCCTCCCTGCCTGATCGCCAGTCCTGCTGAGGTCTCTGTCAGTGCTCCTGCCTGGCTCTGCAGGCTGAGAGCCTCCTGACCTGCTTTTCCACGCAGTTTCCCCAAGGCTCAGAGCCGGCTGTGAAGCCGGAGGCCAGGCGGCTGCCACGTGGGTGGTGAGGACCCAGTTTGGTCCGGGGACGCCTGTTTCTTTACCTTTTAAAAAGAGCTTTATTGAGACATAACTCACCCCTTTAACGTGTAAAATGCAGTGGCTTTAGCATATAACGGGTGTGTGCAACCACCACCACAGCCAATTTGAGGACATTTCGTCCTTTCAAACAGAAACCACCCCGCCGGCGCCCGTGTCCAGCCCTGGGCGACCACTAACCTGCTTTCGGTCTGGACTGTGTGCACGGCCTGGCCCACATCTGTCACTCAGCATAGTGCTTTCCAGGTTCATCCCCGTGGCCGCCTGTGTCAGGACCGCGGTGCTTTATGGCTAAGTCATGTTCCAGCGAATGGATGGGGTACATTCTGTGTCCGTTCGTCAGTGCTGGTCCCTGGGGAGGCCGCCACCTTGGGCTTCGAGGCGAGCGTGAACATGGGGCACGGTGCTAGCAGTGGAGTTGCTGTCGTGGGGCCACCGTCTTACATGCCCGCCAGCGCGTTCGGGGTCTCCAGTGTCCCCAGCCCTTCCCAGCCCTCCTGGTGGGAACATCGTGGTATCTCACCGTGGTATTTCCTCTGTGACTAGTGACCTTGGGCTTCTTTCCGTGACCTTCTTGGCCTTCTCTACATCTGTTTTTAGATAAACGTCTATTCAGGTCCCTTGCAGATGTTTAAACTGGGTGACTTGTGTTCCTCTCCTTCAGGGGTCAGACCCTTTATGGCCAGAGGCCAGTCCTTTTGTCAGGTACGTGATTTGCCAATATTGTCTCCCTTGAGCACAGAAGCTTGCAGTTTCGAGGAAGCCCCAGGTGTGTATTTTCTCTCTCGTCGCCTGTGCTCTTGGTCTAAGTGTCCCACGCCAGTTCCAAGATTGTGAAGATTTACCCCCTGTGTTTTTGAGTTTCGTCACTTACGTTTAAGTCTTTGGTCCATTCTGAGTCAGTGTTTGCATATGTTGTGAGATGGGGTCCACATTCCATCTTTTTGCCAGTGGCTGCTCCATTGTCCTGGCACCAGTTGCTCCGAATGGTCTTGGTGGCCTTGTCAGCCACAGTGCTTTTCCTCCACGGGCCAGTGTTCGTGTCGATGTGTGCTGTCTCGGTCACTGGTGCTTTGTAGTGGGTTTTGAAACCAGAACTCGAGTCCTCCTACTTTGTTCCTCTTTTCCAGGACTGTTTTGGTTATTCTCTGTCTTTGCAATTTCACACGAGTGTTAGAATCAGCTTGCCAGTTTCTGCGGAGAGGTCAGCTGGATTCTGCTCAACCTGTACATCAGCTTAGGGAGTGTATCTGGCTGAGAGATGTTAAGTATCCTCACCCATGAACTTGCGATGTTTTCCTAGTTTTTTAGATCTTCTTACGTTGTCCTCAACAATGTTTTGTTAAGTGTCTTAAGTTTCGCGCTCCCTTTGTTAAGTTTATTCCTAAGTGTTTTATTCTTTTTGAGGGTATTAGGAATAGATTTTTTCCCATAACTTCATTTTTGGATTGTCCATTAAATGGGTGTAAAAATACAATAAGTTTTTCTATGCTGATCTTGTATCCTGTAGCTCTGTGGAATTCATTCATTTGTTTTAATCGTTTCAAGTGGATCCCTTAGGGCTCTCCATCCGTAAGATCATGTCGCCTGCAGACAGACATAGTTTTGTTTCTTCCTGTCCAGTCTGGATGCTGGAGGTCTGTTTCGGAGGCTTTAGTAAGAGAGCAGTGTGGGGCCATCTTACCTGCAAGCTTCTGTGTGCCTGGCAAGATGGGGCCCCGGCTTCCCAGACCAGAGCCTGCGGACGGGAGTCATCTGTGACCCTGTGCAGCCCCATTTCCCCTGGTGAGGAGGGGCTCTTCCGGACTAACTTTGTAGGGTGAGCACACCGCACTGTAACGTTTGACTTCACGTTGATGGAAACTGAGACCTGTGTCCACCACTAGGGTGGTGTGATCTTGGGAAACTTACTTGACCTTTCTGGGCCTCAGTTACCCCATTTCCAGGGCTGCCAGGAACACCTGTGTGAGGAGGTTCAGTACAGTGTTGGCCCGGAGCAGGTGTCCGGGGGCGGGGGGGGGGGGGCGGGGTGGTGCCAATGTCGCTCACTGTTCCTGAGCCCCCCGGGTGCGGTTGCTTCGAAAGGAGTCTGTAAATAGCAAGCTGAGAAAATGTCAGAGAAAGAGAGAATGCATTTCAAGTGCATCCACATATGTAAGAATGCTTTCTTCTTTCTTGATTTCTTTTTGTTTTTTTTACGATAAGAAATTTAGGGGCACCTGGGTGGCTCAGTCAGTTTAGCATCTGACCCCTTGATTTCGGCTCAGGTCATGATCTCACGGTTCATGTGTTCAAGACCCATATCAGGCTGTGTGCTGACAGCTCAAAGCCTGGAGCCTGCTTCCAATTCTGTGTCTCCTCTCTCTCTGCCCCTCCCCTGCTGGCACTCTCTCTCTTTCTCAGTAATAAATAAACATTAAAAAAAATTAAACATATACAAAAGTAGGCCCTAGAGCCCAATGAATCTCATGGCCAGTTATCTCTCACCCATTTCTTCCCTTCCTGTATTATTTTGGAACAATTACCAGATAGCGCCATTTCATCTGTAAATGGTTTGTTCAACTTGAGGGGTGGGATCCAATCGTTACAGTGGCTGCACCATTACCTCCACCCATCACCACGTTGGCTTCCTGTGATGTCCAAAAAATGCCCCAGAGTGAGTCAGCTTTTCCTATTTTCCCACTGATGGTGAGTTGCTGGCTTCTCCTCACCCAGACAGACGCACAGATCATCAAGTTCAATATCAGCCCAGCCATCCACACAGCCCCAGAGGCAGGGGGCGGGGGGGCTGAGAGTGGTGTGCAAACTGTCCACCTGCCTCCATGTGTGTGCACACGGACACACAGACGCACACAGACACAGAAGGACACACAGAGACACACACACAGACACAAATATAGACACACATAGACATGCAGATACACAGACACACATGCAGACACATATACAGACGTACAGACACACACACACAGACACACACAGACACACACACAGACACAGACATGCAGACACACAGACAGAGATGAGACCCTGCAACACTGGAACGTGGTGTAAAAACGTCAGCTGAACTAATGGAACTACCAGGAACCCGCAGGTGCCTGGTCCATAGGGAGCCTGTCGTCCTGTGCTGTGTGATGGGGTCCCGGCTGGGTCCTCCCTCCTCTCCTGCTTTGCTTCTGCTGCGGGTCTGGACATTGGGGGCCCTGACGGGGTGTGTCCAGCCTCTCACCTTGTCACACAGAAGCTGAGGTGGCCTGTGCCCCCCAGACCAGCCTGGGAGGGGCGGGGGAGGAGGGACCCTAGGCCTCCAGGCACGGTACTCCGAAGTCCTGGACTGGGGACCCGGAGGTCATCGGGAGGAAACCTGCCGATGTCCACAGCAAACGCCTGAGAAGCGGGTGGAGGGTGCGGGGCCTGCTGGACCCCACGTCCCCTCTGCAGGTCTCACTAGTGACTGGTGTCCTGGAGGCTGCCTGACCTTGGATGCCCTCGCTCTGCCACAGGAATCTGGACACAGACATAGGGAGCCACGTGCGGGGCATTTGAGGGCGAGCCCTCTTTGCAGCGTCTTACAGGCTGCTGGCAACACTTTGGGGACAGGAGTTCATGGCTTCTTCACCCTTCTCCTCTCAAGCTTCTGGGGCCATGCCTGCGGGGTCTGAAGGACTAGGGGCTCTGGGTGACACCCTCCCCCAGGATGAAGACACCATGGCCTACACCCTCCAGAAGTCTGGTTGATTTCGGGAGAAAGGTGGTGGAAGAGGTGAGTGAAGAAGCCACGGGAATGACCACCCTCCCTGCCATCTGGCTGACTGTGGCTTTGGAATAGGAAAACTGTTCTGGGTTTTAAGCACCCAAGGTTGGAGGCCCACAAGAGTTAGTAGCTGCCATGCAGGAAGTGGACTCAGCAGCTCCAGTCACATAAAAACTGTGGTTGGCGGGTGGCCCTGTCCTCTTATCGCTCCACCAGGGCCACCAGCCACACCCTGCCCTGTCGCTTGCTGACACGGGAGCCGTGAGGGCTGTCTGGCCGCTGAAGCCGGCCTCCGTCCATGGCCTTGTGACTGGTACGAACCCTCCTGTTCCTTTCTGCCCAGGAATCCGGGCAGCGGGGGCTGGGGCAGTCCCCAGGCCAGCAGGCTGGGTGTGAGGCACGGCATGGTTCGCGGCACTACCCAGAGCTGTCACACTGGGGCCGCGTGCGCCACGTGCCGGGACAGGGTGTGCTGCTCTGAAGGGAGTGGTCCTGCAGCCCGACTCCTGGTGGCGTGGAGAGCCAGCGAGTGTGTGAAAGCACTGTGCCCTGCCCTCATCCTCTGTGACTTTCGCTCACTGGTCCTGGGAGCCGACAGCTAGTGACCACTGATTACACAGGGAGGATTCTCACAGGACCAGGTGCTCCTGGGTCTCAGTTTCCACAGATTTCGGTGCTCATGGAGGGGCTCCGTCTGAAACCACTGCCTGGAACTTATGTTTCAGTTGCCACGAGTCCACACAACGTCTGCTTGGAATATCTGAGCTGCTTTCGGGACAGGCCCCAGTGTCTCTGTGTTTAGATAGGGCCCTGGGGCCTTTCTGATGGGATGCCACACCCTGGGCTGTCTAAGCTGCGCTCCCCAGAGAATGACATTCTCCTGCAGCACCTTCAGCATGTGCTAGAGACGCTGGTGCACGCTGGCCTGTGTCGTAGGAAAATGAAGTTACTGATTCTGCGTCAAAGTAATCTGACTGCCCCCAGCATGACTGCCCGGGACCATCGCTATTGCTTCTGGGGCACCGCCTCTCCCGAGCTTTCCATGCCCTGTGTGTGTGTTGCTATGTGTCCATTTCTCCCCCAGAAACATTCAGCGCACACGTCCTGTGCACGGTGCTGCTAGGCACGCGGTGGGGAGCCCTGATCTCCTGCCGCGGATGCACAGAGAGCACTGCCCAGGGTGCATGGGAGGAGCCATGGGGAGGATGGAGAGTGGCAGTCAGGCAGGGAGGCCCGGAAGGATCTGTCCCGAGGCTGGGATGGGGAGGTTGGGGCGCTTGTGGGTGAGGGCCAGAATGCCAGCTCGCCAAGCAGACATGCCCCCTGTGGCGGCTGTGACCCCTGGGGCTCTCCCTGCAGCTGCAGGACAGGGAGTCCCCTTGATCTCACCTCTGCCCCAGGTCCTGCACCCGCCCGCCTCTCTCCCTGCACACCACCAAGGAGGCTATCTGGTCCTTTGTTGGAGGCTTTTGGTTACTGATTCAGTCTTATTTGTATGGGTCTGTGGAAAATTTCTATTTCTTCTGGAGTCAGTTTTGGTACTTTGTGTGCTTCTTACAATTTGTTCATCTAGATGATCAACTTTGTTGGTGCACAAAAGCTCACAGTATCTTCTTATAATCCTTTAATTTCTGTAAAGTTGGTAATACTGTTCCCAAGCTTATTTCTGATTTTAGTCACTTGCTTTTTCCTCTTGTTTTCTTAGTTTAGCTAAAGATTTGTCAACTTTATTGATGTTTTCAAAGAACATTGATTGTCTTTCTTTTCCCCCTGTGTCTTTTTTCCCTGTGTTAACCTTTATAATTTCCTTTCTTTTGCTGGCTTCAGGCTTCGTTTGCTCTCCTTTTTCTAGTTCTTTAGGGCGGGAGGCAGCTGATCTGAGAGCTGTCTTCTTTTTCAGTGTGTGTGTTTACCACTGTGAGTTCCCGGAGAGCCTCAACCGCACCGGAGTGGGGCCCCGGTGTGCTTTCATTTCATCCTGTTCACCCCAAACTGGTGTGCAGTCCCCCTGGTGACTTCTTCTTTGACCCATCGGTTGTTTAGGGGTATGATGTTTGGTTTCCACATATTTGGACTTTCCATCCATGATTAATTTCTACCGCATCCACGTGGTTGGGGGAGGAAGGTATGGACAGCAGGAGTATGGATGGAGGACACATGAAGTCCAGCCTGGGGTCCTGGGGGAGGCAGGGTGGTCTGCGTGGTGACATGCACTGGAGCCTGCGGTGTCCCCAGCAGGAGGACCCCAGTCAGGACTGGAGGCAGACAGTACGAAGGGGCTGAGGGACACCTGGACGATGGATGTGGGAACAAAGAATACCTGGGGATGAGGAACACTTGGAGACAAGGGACACAGGGAGGATGGGGACAAGGGACCCGTGGTGAGGGATAGCCTAAGAGTCCTGACTCCCTGCTTGGGGTGTTGGGACTGCCTCAGGGCTCCCTGGTGAAGGCCTGGTGACATTCTCCTTGGTAGATGGTGTCCCTGCCAGCCACATCCATGTGATGCTCCTGGGCGTCAGACTGCGCCCCTCCACCTGCACTGGGGGCCATCTTCCACCTGGCCCTTGTCATTAATGCCCCCTCTGCCAGCGCAGACGTCTCTCCCAGACCGTGGGCCCAATGGCTCTGCCTCTCCCGTGTCCCCTGGATGCCACCATCAGACCAGCCCCTTGCCCTGCACCAGGCCCCACCCTGGTCATCACCTGCCTGGGTCGCTGTCACCAGGAGCTAACTGTCCCCTTTCTACCTGCCCCAGTTCAGCCCCCACAGCCAGAGGGCTCTCATGCCCCAGGGTAGGCCTTCTCAGATCCTCCGGGCGAGACCCCGACCCCTTGCTCCCTTGGCAGCCCTGACTCACTGGGTCTGTCTTATCCTTGGATGAGAGGCCTGCCCACCTGGTGACAACCTTCCTACCGGGTGACAAGCTCACACCCACTGTTTTCCCGATTTCCATGTTATCAACATGACCTTATCTACTGGTATTTCGTTTTTAATCTGCCTTCCCTGTTGCGACGTAAACTCAGAGCCCCGTGGAGATGTGAAGGTGACCTTCCCCCTTCCCAGGAGAAGGGCCCTGCAGGGCAGTGAGACCTGTTCCCTTCTGTCCCTGAGGGAGTAACAGCTTCCATGCAAAGTCTGTCTGTGTGGTGGCCTCACACAGTGTGGAGAGTGATGTGGCTTGTGTCCCCCCAAGGCGTGATGAGTTCTGCCTCCCTGTCCTTACTGGCACCTGACAGACCAGAGACCCACAGGGCATCCCTAAGAGAGCTCTTCCGTCACTGTTCTGGAACACTTCCTACTTCCAGCCCGAACGTTGGAGGAGAGAACGTCCAACATCTTTCCCACCGTGATCTCCTGGACCTGGGGGCTGACGCACTAGAGGATCTCAGGCAGTGCCACCCCCTGATCTCGCTGCACTTTATCCTGTGTGTGGTCACGCTAGCACTTGACTTACCGAGTGTGTGTGATCATGCTGGCACTGAATTTTAACTTTCAGGAGCAGTGGGCAGAAAGACAAGGTCAGTTGAAAGGTGATGAGGATATTCAAATGGTGGGGACAGCTTGTACAAGACCAAACCATGTTTTGTAAGTCTGGATGATTGAGGGCAGTCAGGCAATGTCAGAGGACACTACACATCCTGTGCTTCTGCAAAGTTCTGGGTGAAATCAGGTGGGGTGTCAGGGAGGCCTCTCAGCTGTCCAGGACTCTGGCCAGGCCGCTGCTGGCTCAGAGCTGGTCGCATGGCCAGGAGGGGGAGTGTGATGTTCTCTGAAGGGCCATCAAGTTGGTGCATGGCAAGCTTGCTGGGACAGCAGTCCCCACAACGCTTTGCTTGCACATGCACAGTGAGAGAAGTAGCAGGGCCACTTCTGGAAGCTTCTCAGACAATGGGCAAGTGCTTGGTGGATGCCCTGGGCCAGCACCAGAGCTGGAGTGTGGGTGCACAGGGCAGGCAGACACCCACTCCTGACCACACACCCTGCCGGGCTCTAGGAGAGTCCTCTGTGGGGACAGCCAAGGCTGCCTGGGACCCCAGAGTGCCATGGGCCAGCAGAGCTCGGTGTCCGGGACAAAGCAGGAGCCTGGGAGGCATTTGCTGGCGGAGCGGCTCTCCCTGCTTTTGGACTTGTCAGAGTCTGACCCCTTCCTGAGTTCACCGGCCACTCAGGAGGTCTGGCAGGCAGGTAGGAGGCTGCATCCTGGGATTGCAGCGTGGCTAGCCCTCCCTGCAGCTGACAGTAATGTCACAGATGTCAGGACCGGGAGGACATGTGCTAAGTGACTCTGGGTTCTAAGGTGAGCCTGTTCATCTTTGAGTCTGTTTTCCATTGGCCCCCTGGCCGGGGATTCTGCGCAAGGAGAACTGGAGGCAGCAAGTGGCAGGGACGGACTCCCGGCTGATGCAGCCTTGGGGTTCAGGCCTTTAGGAGGGACCCAAGCTGGGCAAGGGCCAGGACGTCCCTCTGGGGACGGCAGGACTGTCAAAGCTTGAAGACTCAGCAGCCAAATTAGGTGAAAGCTTTTCATTTTTTTTGGAAAGTGAGGTGCTGGGAAATTTGAAAGCTGCCATCTGAATCGTTTATATATGTTTTAATGCATTTTTCCACAACAGCAGTACAAATGCAGGAGAGTTCCGTCAGTACAGTTTCTGCAAATGATGTTCACATGACTTTACACACCCATCCTTTTACTTGTGTGCAGTGGTTTCCCCAAGGAAGCGACCAGTGTCTTCTCCTTCCCCAGCAGAATGAAGAAGTGCTTTTTTCTTTGGCTACCTTTGCGGTGGGCGTGGCAGGTGGGCAGCCCCTGCCTGGTCTCACACCCTCCCCCCCCCCCCCAGACCTTGGCTTGTTTTTCCAGGGCCTTCCAGTGTCCTCAGGGTAAGGCGAGTCCTCCCTGTCTATGCCCCAGGGTGCTGGGTTGATGCCTGGTACTATGGAGGGGGGGTGGTTAGTTCTCAGTGCGGGGGAGGCACCGTGGTCTGGTTGTTGCTGAGTCAATGGCCGAGCTGTTGTGCAGAACAGTGGTGTTAACACTGCAGCTTCTGTGGGGTAATAGTTCTTCGTTGTGCAGATGAACAGGCAGGGCTTTCTGCACACCTCCCCTCGGGGCCTCAAATTCTCTGTCAGTTCATCACAAAATGTCACAAGTGTCAGACTGTGAGGAACAGCCAAGGACCTCTGTTGGTTTTGTCACGTCTACCGGCCACACCAGAGAGGCAGGCTGCGAGGACGCACGGCAAGAATGAGTCGGAGCCAACACCTCTGAGTCCAGGTGGGGAAATTGAGGACCAGACAGTCACCAGTTCAGAGACCCCCAAAGGACTTGGGCACAGCCCCAATTTGCAACATCAGGGGACCGTTTCCACCGGGCTCTGGTAGGGCTGGCGGCTGAGAGCGGGCCCAATTCCCTGCGCCTCGGAACAGCAGCTGTGGGGGGTGGGGCCCGGCACCCCGCCACACTGTCCCCTGGAGTGTCAAGCCAGCTCCCTGCGCCTGTTGAACAAAATAACTCAGGTTAACAAGGACAGAGGGGGAGCTGGTTGCATGGAGCCGTGGCCAGTGAGCCTGACTGTGCTGCCCAGAAGCAGCTCAGATGCGTGGGAGGAAGCACCCTGAGTGACTTGGGGGACAGTCTGGGGCCTGTTTCCAAGGCTGGAGACCCAGAGGACTGCTCACAAACACTGGGCACTGCTTACAGTTTGCCGGTCACAAGGGGTGGGTGGTTCCAAGTTGCTTTATGCAGAGTCCTGGACCCAGGAAATAAATACGCTGCCGTGGGTCATGTGGGCGGGGTTGGGTTCTTGCTGCTGGAAAGGAGTTGCAGGTGACAAGGCTGTTGCAGTGGTTTGGACGGTGACAATACTTGGGGAATCTCAGGGGAACGACATGTGGGAATTCTTTGTACTATGTTTGCTACCTGTTATGGGAAGTTTAAAATTATTTCACAAAGATAGTTTAAAATATGTAGAGAAAGTGGCCAACAATGGGAAGAAAGCTTTCTTCAGCTAAGAGAGACGTGGCTGGAAACAGCAGCGAGCCTGCGGTAGCCAGCAGATGGCTGACACTTAGAAAATGAAAAGGAGGCGTCGCTTGGGTATAAGGAGGTGCTAGGCCTTTGGAGTGAAAACTGGCAAAGCCTCGTTATGGACGAGGTGGCGTTTCTCAGACCATAAGGCGCGCAGACCTGAACGTGTCCTGTCTGAACGTGAGGGGTCTGTCCTGCAGAGACGCCCACCCAGAAACCCAGATTCAACACGGATCCTATTTAGGGTCGTTGTGGCAGAATTTGTAATAGCAAAAAGCTGCAGACGGTCTGATAATCTGATTATTTATGAGGGGGTGTGCGGAGGACCCGGGGGCCCGTCTCCCACCACAGCGTGGAAGAACCAGCAAGAATGCAGCCCGCGGGCCGGGCTGAGTCATGGGGCGGTGGGAGCGGCGGTGGGCCCGGGGCGGCGGGGTGGGACTCGGGCAGCTGGCATCTGGAGGACTGTATTGGGAGTGTGTAACGCCCACTCGCTTCTCTGCCCTCTGTCCCAGCTGGTCGCGGCCATCGTGTTCATCAGCTTCGGCGTGGTGGCGGCCTTCTGTTGTGCCATCGTGGACGGCGTGTTTGCTGCTCGGCACATAGTGAGTGTCCCTTCCTCCATTTTGTTCTCCGTCACTATCGGGGTTTGGAAATATCTACAGAAGCAAAATTTCATGTTGCAGAACTCAGCTCACTGACCTTCTGGGTCCTCCCTCCCTGGGTCTGCCAACCGCTCTCTCTGCCTTGCTGGCTTTTCCTCATTCTCTGCAAAACTGACCCAGCACATGCACACACACACATGGACAAACACACACGTGCGCGCATGCACACTCATGTGCATGCATACACACTGATGGTCACACACATGCACACACATGCACATGGACACTCGCACACACATGCACACACTCATGGACACACACATGTGCATTCACACTCACACACTGATGGTCACACACATGCACTCACATACGTACACATGCACACGGATGCATGCACACTCGTGGGCACACGTGCACACACTCAGGTGCGTGCACATACTCATAGGTACACACACAGTGCCCTTACACACTCATGTGCAGTAGTTCAAGTATGTGTCTTGAGGGGTGATGTTGGCATTTTCTCACTGGCACTGTAGCTGTGAGACGCTTATGCTTGTTTCATCTCCGTGTGGACGCCTGAGTGGGCGAGTCCTTCATAGGGGCTGAGGGCCCAAGTGTGAGAGTCCTTGGCAGTGGCTGAGGACAGGGCCACACCAGGCGCATGCCCTGGGACCTGGGAAGTCCAGCTTGTTCTACTTGGAGCGAGCAGGTTCCGAGTGAGGGAGAGAGCCAGGCCACGGAACGAGGAACATAGAAATAAATACTCGAGTATGCTGAAGTCAGTCAAGGCGGCCAAGGCAAATGTGGAATCCGTTGTCCAACTACGTAGGACATTTTCCTAACCAGTTTGTATGTTTAGAAAAGCTTTGTTACAATGTCAGGAAATGGCTCTTGTTTCAAACTGGGCAGGTGGAAGAGAGATTTTTCCGCCAACCTGGGGGCCCAGCAGAGACAGCGTTATACCCTCAGCTGAAGCCTGACCTGCATTTCTTTCTGAACACCTGTCACGGGCAGCTGCCTTTGACCTTGGACTCTGGACTCAGGAGGTGGTGGGTTGGTGCTGCGTTGACCTCTGCGGGGCAAGCTGTCCACCTTCCTGGCACCCTGTCCTGCTAAAGGACTCTGAACAGCTGGTTGTTCCCCCAGAACCCCTGACACATTTACGGCCTGAGGGCGATGGGCTGGGAGCAGACACACTTCACGATCCTTCTGCCTGGCTGCCTTGGGCTCGCCAGTAAGCACCCCCACTCGGTAAGCCCCATGACGGTGCTGTCACCGAGTGCCGTGTCCCCATAAATTCTCATGTCGAGACCTGGCTTCCAGGGGGATGGTGTTTGGGGTGCAGCTTTGAGAGGTCACGAGGTGGAACGTTTGTACAGGGGCCTGTAATGCTCCCCGGCCCCTCCTCCTCATGGGTGAGCACACGCTGTCCCTGAACCCGGAGGGGGCCCCCCCACACACTGGATCTGGCAGCCCCTCCTGACCGTGGACTTCCACCGCTGTGCTGTGAGAAGCAAATTGTTTATTGTTTACCCCCTCCCCTCCCTGCCAGTTTATAGTATTTTATTGTAGCAGCTCGCGTGGACGAACAAAAATTGGTCCAAGAGTGGCGTGCTGCCGGGGGGCTCCCCAGGGCCGAACAAAGCCCCTGGCGGGATGGTGGTGGTGGGGTGGCCCCTCTTGGGCCTCTGTGGAACGTTTGTGCCTCTGCCGTCAGATGCAGGCGCAGGAAGAGTGAGACAGAGAGCATCACGGCGGAGCCGCCCAGGAGAGCCCTGGCCTGCACAGGTGGCCAGGCATCTGTGGGTCCTGAGTGGCCCCGGGCCGTGAGGACCCGCTGGTGCCTGGAAGGGGCACAGGCCGGAGCCTGACCAGAGCCCCATGGTCGTCCCCGCCCCGGGTGTTCACCGGCATTTGTTAGGTCTTTACATTTATAGCACCTTTTAGGGGTCTCTGTATGCGTACTTTGTCCCAGACTTCTGCTTGTTTTTTATTTCTGGAAAGATCACTTGAACTGTGAGTCCCTGACCAGTATTTGCTGCCATGGTTCTGGCGTGCTGCTTGGTTAGCACAGAAAGCGTATCCTCCGATGCAAATCCAGTATTCGTTTCCGAGCCTGTTGCTGATGTCAGCAGGTTGTGCTGGACGGGAGACCTGGCCTTCTGCAATGCCCTCCAGCCATCAGCACCCACCGAGGGCTCCCCAAGCCAGGACGCAGGGATGGGTGGACAGAAAGCCTCTTGGGGCTCAAAACAGGCCTGCCAGGGGGTGATCGTCTCAAGGCCTTCTCGGGAGGAAACCCCACGTGTGCCCTCAGAGTGCAGCTCTGTGGGGAGTGCCCCGGAGACAGATGCCCATCTGCTCAGTGAGGAGCCCGTCAGTTTAGAAACGTCTAGCAGACAGTGCTTCTCAACATGGGCTCCACCCTGGGGCAGACAGAGCAGTGAGTGGTGTCTGTCTGGGCCTGGCCGCGCTTTTGTGCTGGTCTCTCTGTTCCAGGTGTTTCCTGGGTAATGAGGCCCATTCACACAGTGGCATCTGGTACAAAGAGTTAATCGCAGTTTTCTCCTGGCACGTCGGCGGGTCAGGTCTTCAGTAGGCCCAGACAGGGGGCGATGTGTCTGATGTTGTGGAGAACGGCGTCCCTCATGGGGCAGAGGGCAGAGCATGCCAGGGAAGGGTCAGCAGGCTTCCGCCGGGGGCTTCGTGCAGAGCCTGGGTGGTTGTGAGGGCGCCCTCCCCAGCGGGGCCCAGCTCTCCGCTCCACAGGCCTTGGCGGGTCAGCGTGCCACTCTGCCCACTAAGCCAGGTGCTACCAGCCTGGAGGACTCAGGAGTGTGTGTGGAAGCGTCCCGAGTGTAAATATCCCCTTGTCAAAGTTCTTTCCCTTCTAAAAATGCACAATTAACATCTCTTGAGAAGAAGATGTGATGATCCCATTGTGGTGTGAGTGTCCCTCTGCTTCCAGGAAGGACAGGGAACCCTGAGAGGCAACCACCCCATCCTATGAGCCAGCACGCTGGCAGACGGAGGCTGGCACTTGGCCCCCTTGGCCATAGGCCCAAGTCACCAACACAACAGAAAGTAGAGCCTCACGGCAGCAGGATGTGTGACCGTGGCAACGACCCCAGTCGCGGCCTGAACTGTGACACAGAAGCGGCTGTCCCCATCCCTGCCCTACACGCAATCTTCAAGCACGTCCTTACAGAACAACAAGACCCAGAGGCAGATGCTTAATAATAAAGGCAAATAAAATGGAAATTTAGGAGCTGGGGGACCCTCTGGCCTGCCTGAGTCCTGCCCGCCATGCGGGACCTGCCTCCATCCTGAGGAACAGGGCTCCCCAAAGCCTTGACCTGGGTGGCAGGGAGCACATTTCTGCCTGAGGCCCAACATGGGGACACTCTCTGTGCTTGTTCTGTGCGATGGGATGTCCATTTCCAGCAGTGAGGACCCGTCTCTCGAGGGGCAGCTCAGCTCAGCCTTCCTGCTGTCAGAAGAGGCAGCATCGACTCAGGAAGGTAGAAAGGGTCTTGTGCCCGAGGTTGGCCCTAGGGGGCTCCAGGTGCCTGGGCCCCCTCCAGCACACTGCACCCCCATGGCCCGAGCCTCTGCCGAGAGGGCCCATTGGCCGCGGAGCCGGTGGAAGTCGGGCCAGCTTCCTACTTGTGAGGGGGGTGCTCCTCTCCCAGGGAGTGGATGAGGATGAATAGAGTCATGGGTCCTGGTAGGGCCACGTGAAGGAAGGACCACCCTTTCCTGGGCAGACTGCGTTCCTTCCGTTGAAACAAGGTGTGGACATTTCGGAAACCACAGGCAGAGTCTGGCCAGAGGGTTTCACGTGACCAGTCTTTTTTTCCCTTTATTTTTCCCTCTATTAAAAACAAAGCCAGTAAAGGCTGGGTTTTACTGGGAAGGGTTACGGGGTGTTTGAAGATGGGTGTCTTCCCTCGGCTCCAGTCCCTGCCTGGCTGCTGACCCGGGGGAGAGTGGGGCCAGGGGAGCGTGGTGAGGGAGGCTGGACACACCTTTTTTTGTCTGGAAAGGAGCCCAGGCAGTGTGACGGATGGCTCTGGGTCCCCAGCTCCCTGCGGGGCAGAACGGGCTGGGGAGGGGGGCAGGGGTCCAGACTCAGTACCTTCACCTCTGCCCTCAGAAGGCAAAGCACTCAGCATTCTCTGTCCTCAGTGTGTCCTACATACATTTTAAGGTTTCTTAGTTGTTTTTTTTTTAAACTGCCGCACCTGGTGTTAATCCTGGGCTATCCCATGTGTGCCTTACAGAACTCTGTTCTTTCCACTTTTCTGCAAGTTTGAAATTATTTCCAAACAAAAGATTTCAAAAACGCCAGGACCAGGTGCACGTCCTCATTGTCCCGGTCTGGTGTGGCTGTCCCAGCCTCTGCAGAGCTCGGGCTCCACCACACGCTGAGGGGTCGCTGAGCCCCCCGCATGTGACGTGAGGGCCTCCTCCCCACAGCCTCCCTCGCACACTCCTGCTCATTTATTCCTTAGCTCGGTTTCCTGCCTTCCTCTGGCTGCACACGGCCAGCGTCTGGGGGCCGGCCCGTCCCCCCTCACGGGGCATGTGCACCGGGGAAGACATGAACAAGGGTACGAAGGAGCTGAGTTTCCAGGTTGAAAATGTCCAGCCTGACTCTGCAGGGTGGAGAGTGATTGTCTAACAGGCTAACAGGTGAAAAAACCAATTCACCAAAGGCTCTTTCCTACCCGCTTTTTTTTTTTTTTGAGAGAGAGAGAGGGCATGTGCATTGGTGGGGGAAGGGCAGAGAGAGAGAGAGAATCCTAAGCAGGCTCCACACCAAGCCTGATTTGGGGCTCGAACCCACGACCGTGGGATCATGGACTGAGCTGAAATCAAGACGGAGCCCCCAAGGTGCTCCTCTTTCCTAGAAACTTGTAACCGGCTTCCAGCACTTCTCAAAATTATGATTTTGAGATGCCAACACTGGGGGACAAAATGTGGGGAGAATGTGACCAGGATGACAGGATGTGGTGCCGGGTGTGGTGCAGAGGCCCAGCGGCACTAGGCCTGCAGGACTCACGTGGTCGCTGTGGCTCCTCCACGTGGCACATGTCTGGTCTGACACACGTATGAACAGTGACCGTGTGACTGGACCTTGGGGACTGGTGTCACCACCGGGTCGGACCCAGCCTCACCTCAGTCCACGTCTGGCTCATGTTCTCTGTTGCAGGCTCTCTCCCTGTGCACTCGCTCTTGCTCCTGAGCTGAGCCCCGAGGGCTTGGGGGCGGGAGATGGCTTCTGGAACCCCGGTTTCCGAGTGAAAATCCCAGCCCTGCAGTGTGCATGGGAGTCTCCCGGCCTCGCCTCCCACTCGGCACTCATTGGAGAGAAAGTCCCTTCAAAACCACTTGCTTCCCAAGGGGGGCTCTCTATGCAGCTGCAGGTGTGAGCAGAGAAGGCATGTCCTCCCTCGGTCTCTGTCTTTCTCAGATGCGTGGGACTTCTGGAAGGTCGCCCCTGGCAGGACATCTGTCAGCCGTCAGCCCACCTGTTTCCACCCAGAGGGGCCTCCGGCAGGTCTTCTGGGCTGCTGGACTCATGGCTCTGGTCCACCATGGGGGCCATGGCAGATAATGGGGTCAAGACAGACTTCTCTCTAGCACAGCCACTTTGCGGTTGCCCCAGAGTGTTTAGTTTAGTGCTGGTTTGGGACACCTGCAGGGACTGGACACACTGCGCTGATGGTAGGGGGCGTGGTGTCCTTCTCCTCCTGCTGGCCCCGGTGCCTCTGTTCACAGCTGCTCACCAAAGTCCTGCCCTGCCAGGCGTGCTAGAGGCTGGGGTGGCGCATTAGGTCTGTGGCCATGTGGCCTCTGCCATGGCTACTGAGTTCAGCTGCTACAGCACAGAAGCAGCCACAGACGATATGCAGACAAATGTGCATGGCTGCGTGCCAATAAAACTTTATTTACAAAATCAGGTGGTGGGCCAGTCATGGCCTGAAGGCCACCGTGTCCCCCTACAGGAGACACACGGGGTTTTAACTGAACTTTAGTGACTTAGAGTCTCATGTTAGTATGTGGAGGGTCTTAACACTAATTTACGTAGAATGGTCAAGAAATAAAAACCGTGTCATAGTGGTCTTTTTTGGTTTTTAAAGTTTACTCATTTATTTTGAGAGAGAGAGAGAGAGAGAGAGGATCCCAAGCAGATTCCACACTGTCAGCACAGAGCCCGATGTGGGGCTCAAACTCATGAACCGTGAGATTATGACCTGAGCTGAAATCAAGAGTCGGACGCTCAACCGACAGCCACCTGGCGCCTCTCAGTGGTCTTCCTGAACACCCACTGCCCCTTTTCCTGGGCCAGAATGACGCTGACTCCGGGCTCTGGCCCCAGAGAAACGCTATTTCCAGTGTGATCGTAAATTCGGAGAAGTCTTTGTGGCAGGTGGAACTAAAATGGTCGCAGTTGTATTTAATTTGAACTATTAAGAACTTTTTCACCCTGATTGGACACTGAAGGTCAGACAGGAAATGAAACCAGCCACTGGTGCTTCTGTGTTAGCAAGAGGATTTGCGGCCAACTCCGAGTCTCACACCAGCTCTCCGTGTCTGACTTAATGAGGTGCGGAGCCAGGAGCCGCGGCGGCCTGGGAGTCTGTGTCCCTGGAGCCCTTGTGCGTGGCGGCCTCAGTAGGCGGCCTTCGGGAGGTGATCAGGGCCAGGTGAGGCCCCCCTTGTGGAATTCCTGTCTACAGAGAGAGACCAGAGCCCACGGCCTGCCCGGTGAGGACAGGGTGGGAAGAGGCTGCCACCACGAGGGCCGTCAGAACAAATGTCTGCTGTTCAAGCCTCTGCGACTTGCTACTGGGCCCAGCCGACCGAAGCAGGAGCAATGGTGGGATGTCCCCAGGCCGGCGGCCAGGCCTCGAGGGGGCTGGACTGGGACCTGGACAGGGTGGCCCATGTGTCTGACCCTTCCAGACTCAGAAAGGGCGTTTCCCTGTGGTTGTCGGCGGGAGGAAGGGCACTGGTCTAGCAGAGCCGGCAGGATGCCACTGTCACTCGGTGCTGCCGGTGCTGAGAGTCAGTGGGACACTGAGCCAAAGCTGCTGGAAAGAGGCCCTGTTGGCATGACATCCCAAAGGGAGGGGCCGAGTGGAATCGGCAGGTGCCTGGGGGTGAGGGGGGCTCAGGGGCTGCAGGCCCATCACCGCTTCTCACCGCGGGGCCTCAGGGCACCAGCCCCTCTACCCTGCCCCCTGCACAGCCCCATCATCTGCCCGGCACCCATCTGCCGTGCTCTGTGTCTGTCTCCCTTGGGCTGCTCAGGGCGTCCAGACGGGCCTGGTGTGCGGGCCCCGTCCTCATCTGTTGCCTGCAGTGCGGTCCCTGGTGGTTTCTACGCTCATTTTGGGTCTGAGATGGGAGTGCACTGGGAAGTAAGAACGGGTGTGAGGCCCTAACTGTGCATCTCACCAGTCGCACAGGCTCCCGGGCCTCACCGGTCTCTGCCACAGCGGGTACAGGTGCCTTGTCACCTGGAGGGTGTGTCTCCTCCAGCGGTCAGCTGGGGACGGGGCCTGTGTCTAACCCCGGTACCATCAGAGTCTGGCTCCGCATCTGCTCTGTGAATGCTGGGCACAGACTTGTGGATGGAAAATTGAACAGGGCCGTTGGTAGGCGTGTATGCAGTGGTTGGTGGATGGAGGAAAGGATGGAGGGACAGAGAGAAGAAGCAGGGAGGGGGGGGCGGGAGGGCAGGGAGGAGGAAGGGTGGGGTGGAAGAGGGCAGGGAGAAGGAGGGAAGAGTGGAGGGAGGGCGGGGAGAAGGGGGTGGGGCGGTGGCAGGAATGGTTGAGTGGATGGTCAGGTCAAGGACTGGGTGGGTGAGTGAATTAACAAGAATCCTTTTTTCTCCCTTCCTAGTAGAAAACAAATGTTTTGTTTTAGAGAAAGAGGCAGGCACCAAGGGGTGTCCTTGTTCAGGGCAGAGGACTGCACCTCAAAATGTCCGGCAGCCGCCTCCTCTCGGCTGCCCATGTGATGCTGGTGGCAGGGGGAGGGGGACGTGTCAGCCCAGCCTTCCGGGCAGGTGTGTGCCCCCCAAGGCATCTGCTCTGGTGTCCTGGACACAGTGGCCCAGCTGCCCTGGAAGAAGCCATGGCATCTCCCACTCTGTGGCCCCCGCCTGACAGACTCCAGTGGCTTCCTTAGGCTCAGAGCCTGGGGCGGATGGGTCTGAAATAGCCAATGGCCACCCCTGGCCCAGGGATGAACCTCCTCTATCGCTCTCGTGTGTCTTTGTGTCTAGGAGCCCAGGCCGCTGGCTGCGGGAAGATGCCAGTTTTTCGCCAGTGAGGTGGGTTACGTGCACGATGCCTACCAGACAGAGGTATGTAAGGCGGGGGTCCGTGAGCTTTCGCTGTGCTAATCCGGGTCCCCCAGGCATTCTGTGCCCCAGGCCGGGGTCTGGATGCACAGCCTCCTGACTGCCACTCTCTGTGAGCACCCGCGCTCTGTTCCAGCCAGCGCTGGCATTTCATGCATTGCACCCTTGGGGGGTCGCAGCTGCTGGCCGTCCCGTGCAGGACGCACAGCAAGCTAGCAGCCCTGTCTGGGCGGGTGTGGCACTGTTAACAGCTGCAAAGCACAGTTGGGTCGGCTGCATTTACCTTGGCTGAGAGGCTGGTCCCTGGGCCACTCCCCATGCACGAGACGCCAGGAACAAGAGTGCAGGATGGACGGCATGCCCTCCCTCTCAGGCCAGCCCCGGCAGCTGTCTTGCCCCAGCTCTGCATGAATGCATCAGCTGCACTGAGCACGGCCTCCCAAACTGTGCAAATGTCCAGGAGGAGCTGAGAGCCTGGACCACACACCTGGCCAGGCCCCCACGTGGCTTGTGCAGGCTCCTCGACCTCGGGGCCTGGAGGGTCCCTGCTGCCCCTCCAAGGGGGCAGCATTTTTCTCCAAAGGCTGACCCCAGCCTTCCTGGCCTTTTGCCTGGCGGGGGGAGCCCGGGGACTCATCCTGTCCGAGGGCATCATGGGGCTCTCCAGGCCCTACCCGTGCACCCCACCCATCCACAGACACTTCAGCCGGCCGCCCTTCCTTCCTGCTCCCTTCTACTCCTGGCGTCAGGGAGAGGCAGGACCCCTTCCTGAATCCCATCAGTCAGGCTTCTGAGGACAGGCCCATGTGTCCGGGGCTTGCCCCTTGCTCCCGACCCTCTGTCTCTTAGAACCAGCCCAGGGGCTTGAGCAAATCCTGACTCTGGGTCCTGCCTCAGGTTGTTGATTCAGTAGACACAGGATTTGCAAAGCTCCCTGAGGACTCAGGGACCCACGCTGCCTGCACGGCTCTAAACCAGGGCCGGCAGCTTGCCCCATAAAGGGTCAGTAATATTTCAGGGTTTATAGGCCAAGTGGTCTCTGTCCCAGCTACTCGACCCTGTCTCTCTGGTGTGACAGTGGCCACGGGCAAGGTGTTGTCAGAGGAGCGTGGCTATATGGAGCTTCGCCTGCAAAGCAGGCAGTGGGCCAGGCTGGGCTGGAGACCCTTGCTGGCTGACCAGTTCTAACCCCCGTCCCATGTGGTTGCACACTTCTTGGGAGGGGACGCTTAGGGTCTGGCCTCTTGACCTCCAGATCCCCGGCCTGTGGCGCTGACCTTCCCACCAGGCACGTGCAGCCCTCCCTCCTCCCCATCAGCCTCCAGCCCTGCCCCTCCCAGGGCCCTTTTTCATTTCCAGTGAGCCTCCCTCCTGCCCTTGTTTGCACACACCAGAGCGTCCCGTGGCCTGCAGCCACAGGACCCTGAAAGGAAGTCCACAAGTCCAGTGGTTCTGGAGGTGTGGCCAAAGAGGGGCCGGGGCACCGGGGACGGTCCGAGGGCCTCTGGGGTGGGGCCCCGCTCCCTCACCTGTCCTGGGCCAGCTGAATCCTTGATGAGAGCCTGGCCCACCATCCCTCAGCACACCATCCTCCCTCAGAAGCGTCTCCTCCCCAGATGGCACCATCTTCCCTCTGAAGGGGGGTGGTCTCCACCCGGGTTACCTCCCACGTGTGGGCGGCATGGCTGTGTCACGTGTTGAAAGCCCTGGGGGAGGGAGGAAGGCACATGGTTTTGCCTAATTTTGCTCTTTTGACATCAAGTCTCCCAACCACTTGCCGTGTCTTTGCAGCAGGTGCCCAAGGGGAGGCCTCCACGTGGCTTACACAGGGCTGGCGTGGCAAGGTCGGGCTGCTGGGAGCTTGTGGCCCTATGTGTGGTCACCTGGAGGTGTCCCCACCTGTCCCACCTGTCCCCACCTGGAGACGTTCCCACTTGTCCCCACCTGGAGCCGACCCACCTGTCCCCACCTGGGGGTGTCCCCACCTGTAGGCACAGAGCCTAGAGCCCTCTCTCTCTCCTTGTCCACCAGACGTTGGCTGCCTGGACTCCCTGGTGGCCAAGCCTGGTCCTCTGACCCTCCAGCAGGGGGAGGTCCTGCCACCTGCAAGCATGTGGAGGGTCAGGAAATCTGGCTCGGGAGGAGGAGCTCCTGACTGACCCAGGCGCGGTGGCTGGGCCCTGGCCCCCGGGGAGGCAGCCCTGCCCACTCCAGGTCAAGGAAGGGCAGACACCTGACAAGGTCTCTCTGCTGGCAGGTCACCTGTCACTCCTTTAACGGCCAGTGCCCGCTGAAGGTGAAAAGCAGCACCTGTTACTGCTGTGACCTCTACAATTGTCAGAGGTGAGGGCCGGGGCCCAACTGGGAGGCAAGCAGTCCCTCTCCTGGCCCCTGCCCCACGGCCTGTGTGAGGGAGGGGTTCTCATCTCACAGATGGGAAACTGAAGCTGCGTGGGTGGGGGGAGGGACAGGGAGGGACACGGCCTCCTGCCCCATGGTTGCAGCTCTTCCTCGAGCCTGTGTGTCTGGACGCCCAAGTTCCTCAGTGCTTCCTCCCTGCTTGGCTGGGGCAGGCAGCCGGGGCGGGCTGCAGAAGGTCCCCCTTCTCTTCATCTGCGGGCAGCGGAGGACACTCTTCTGTGATGTGGACTGTGAGAGCCTCCTCAGGACAGGCCCTGGGTTCTTGGCGCTCAGGCTCGCTCACACGGAGCCGCCGGTGTCCATCCTTAAGGGTCAGGCTTCCTACTAAGGCCCTGGGCACCGGTTTTGTGTTAATAGCTTGAACACCTACATTAAAACCAGCAGGCTTTCACGTCTGCTCCTTAGGGATGCCTCTCTTGAATTGCTGAAAACTCCGGGGCTTTAAGGTACAACCTCCTTCCCCCAAAGATGGTTCCCTCCCATTTCCAAGCAAGAGCGGCTAAAGCAGCACGTGTGTGGGTCACCGTCTCCACGCAGTCCTGAGGGCCCGGCTGCAGGCGCTCGGCCACAGCACCGTGGTCCAGCTATGCACAGATGGCCACAGTCCTGTGTGGGGAGGGCCAGGATGAATCCCCTCTGGGCTCACCTTCCTGTGCTCCCTGCCAAGGCAGCCGGGTACAGAGGGCTCCGTGTCAGGCCTGCTCGCTCCGAGGGTGCCCTTCTGCCTGCGCTTGTGTTTGGGGAGTGGACTTGGGTGGTCCTTCCTGCTCTTTGGGGGCCTTCCTGCTCTTTTGGGTGCCAGGCCTGCTCTTGGGAGGCCTGGGCTTTTTCCCTGGAGAGATGTCCAGATGCCCTGGGGAACAGCCTTCTCGCCATGAACTCAGGGTGCAGCTGGGCTGGTTCATGAGGGGCGGTGTCCCCCAACCCATCCCCCACAGCACCAATAGAGCCCGCGGGGCCTTTACGGCCAAAGACTACAGCCTGTCCAGGAGCAACTTGCAGGCTGTGGCACTGGCTGTGACCTGTTCCCCTCCACCTGCAGCACTGAACCTTCTCCCACCTACTACGAGTTCGTGGGCGTGAGCAGCTGTCAGGACGTGCTTCACCTGTACCGGCTACTCTGGGCCTCAGCGGTGCTGAACGTCCTGGGTGTGTTCCTGGGCATCCTCACAGCAGCTGTCCTGGGGGCCTTCAAGGACATGGTGAGTAGGGCCCCCTGGTGCTGGCCCTACGGACAGGTCGGGGCTCTGGGGCCTGTGTCCTCTGAGGTGGGCAAGGCGGGCCTCCTTATCGTCACTAACAAAGGAGGAAAAGGAGGCTCATGGAAACTGCCAACCGTCTGTTAGGGCGACAGCAAGCCTTCACTGGTCGCGTCCAGAAGCAGCTACTCTAGGACATGTGCTGCCATCTAGGCAGCCTCTAGGGTGTGTGGGGACATGCCATTGGACAGCTGTAGGGCTGGGCACTAGGGCAGGCGGGGGCCGGGGCGGGGGTGGGGGCGTGCCGTCCAGGAGCTGTAGGGCCGGGTGCTCCTGGCAGGGATGGGGAAGTGTGATGGGAGAGCTTTAGGGCTGGGCGCTCTGGCAGGGGTGGGGAGCCTCCCCGCAGGAAGCAGCTTACACGTGGGGCTGGGCAGTGCAGGACCCTTGTCCCCTCTTCTCCCTGAGACTGCTTGTTCCAAACTAGAATTCCTGTGCTGCTCGGCTGGCCCCTCCTGGGGCGGGTCGTCCTTGGTCGTGGAGGCATGCCATGGGGTTGCCCCCACCTCAGGTCACGGACTCCAGAGAGCACCCAACACCCATTTGAGTTGGGAAAGGGTTCCGTGCCTTCCATGCTGGCAGGAAGTGGTCTGCACAGGGTCATGGATGTTTCTGTGGAAGCCCACTGCATCCCAGTGTAGCCGGTTCAAAGTGTTCAGTCTTGCCGGTTTCTGGCTAAAGAGGGCTAGATCGTAGACGGGAGGCGGGGTGTGTCCGCTTAGACCTTTGTCATTCCCGAAAACCTGGTGAAGGTTGATGGGCTGCCCCAGGAGGGACGTCAGCCCCGCGGGTTTTATGGAAGGGACTGGAGTTCATCAGAGTCTACAATAAAGCTGCTGGAGTGTTTTGTCGAGAATAAAATGATGCCTCGGAAGGGCCACCAGTCACAATGGGCCACAGAGCTGTGTCTACACTCCGGACAGTTCTCTCGTGCGCACCCACAGCTCTGGGGCATTGAATGAAAGAGGGGAGGTAATTCCTTAGAGGTTTACACCTACTGAGTAGTCTTATATGTCTAGTGGATTTTATAGCTTAGAAATCATCTTGAGGAACACAGGAGCTTCATGAGCAGCCCAGGCGGCAAGTCCTCACACATGGCCGGCCCGGGCAAGAGGGTGGACCCGCCGGGGCCAGACCGGCAGGCACGGGAGAGAGAGCAAGGCCAGGCTGGGCCCCCAGCGTCCCCCGCAGAGGGCTGCCCATGCCGACCCCAACCTGCCCACCCTCCCGAACCCCGAAATGGCACAAGCACAGAGTAAGGTCCAGCGAGCCCCTCTCCAGCCCATGGCATCATCTGCACCCCTTACCCTGTGACCAGCCCTGTGGGCCCAAGCTCCCAGGCCACCAGGGGCAGCTGTTCCTCCTACCGGATGTCCTCCCACCCCTGCACACCAGGCCTTGGTCCCGGGATGCTCTGCGCACACCCTCTCCCCCCAGCACACCAAGCCTCCATCCCGTGATGCTCTGCGCTGCCCCCCCCCCTTAAATACCAGGCCTGGGTCCTGTGATGCTCTGTGTGCCCCTTGGCATGCTGCACAGCTCTGGTCTGCCCCGACAGCCCTTAGCTCAACCCGGCACACACAGTAGGCACGCAGTAGGGTTTGTTCACGGACGTGGCAGCAGAGCAGTCAGGCCCATGAACCTAGCCCTGAGTTTTCTCTTCCTTCTGCACCCTTATTCGCCCCTCAGAGTGTGCAGAGGCGGCCTGGGCAGGCGGGGCCGGGAGGTGGCAGGTGCCAGACCTTGGAGCTCCACCTCCAGGGACCTGCAGGTGCGGGCAGACCTGGGTGCTCTCTCTGCTTCCACTGCTCCCTCCCCTCTGCTCGTGCCCTGCACTCCCACTGCTCAGGACCTACCTCCGCTCCCCATCAGTGGGGGTGGTGAGTTTCCAGATACGCTGTCGGCTCCCGAGGCCCCTTCCTGAAGCATGGGGCCTGAAGCGTGGTGTCAGATGGGAATCCAGGTCTGTCCTGGTGGGAGGGATGCACCTCAGGTCCGGGAACCCTCGAGCCTCCCTCTGGGGAGGGGTCTGTCCTATGGCCCCCCCCTTGGGGCCACAGGTGGTGGATGGCCCAAGTCCTGTTTTCCTCTGGAGAGTTGGAACCATCTGGGTGAGCTAACAAGAGCAGGGCCCTGAGGGGCTGGGACGCTCTGGTGTTATTTGCACATCTTTGGAAATCCCCACGACCATGCAGTCTAACCCTGTGCTGTGCTGCCTGGGGAGCACATGTGGGGGGTCAGCCCTCCTGCCGCTGCAGCTGGGCGGAGACTCCTGGGACACGAGGTCTCTGGAGAGGAGAAGCCAGCATTTTCCTTGCCTTTTCAAATAGAAACCAAAGAGATCCTGGCCTCATCTGGCATCTTGGTGGGTCCCTGGGACAAATAGAAAGGAAAAATAAGCCCTACTTTTAGGTGTTTAGTTTTGATCTGAGGGCATGGTCTCTCACTTGCAGGTGTCAGATGGGGATGGTATGTGGATGGGGCTCTGCAGGCTTGAAGCCAGGGGCGCCCGCCTTCCGGAGGGCCGCTGACATGTGTCCGTTCTCTCCATTCTTTCGGCAGGTCCCTCTGTCCCAGCTGGCCTACAGCCTCTCCGCTGCACCCCAGATCCTCTGCAACCCTGCCCAGCAGGTCCTGGCCTACACGGGCTTCTTCCCGCCATCTGCACCCCTCCCCACCTGCTCATCCTACCCTCTGCCTCTGCAGGTAGGCTCAGTATCTCCTGGAGGAAGCCCGTGTGCTCACATTGTGGGCAGTGGTCATCCAGGACAGCCATGGTCAGATGAGACATGAATGGGGGCTCAGGTTGAGGGAAGATGGGGGCCCACAGCCTTCCCTGCCCCCAGTTTAGTAACGGGGTGGCGAAGCCAGCCTGGACTGGCGAGAGGGCTGGGAACGATGTGAGGGGGGCATGGTGGACAACTCCAACTGTCCCCACCCTTCCTGACGTTTTGAGCTCCTTTGCTCCTTGTGGCCCTGGTGACCCAGACTTTGGTGTTGCCCGGGCTGTGAGCCTTTTCTGAGCCAGGCCCGGGTCCTGCAGAAGTTCCCACCATGTCCTAGCCAGCCGCGGAGGCCTGTGAGTACTTATTTAGGGGGAGCCGTGAGCCTTGCCCCCAGCCACACCTCACCCCCAGAAGTGGCCACCTCATAGGGCAAACCCAGCAGGACACGCGGGCCTTGGGGCTGTGTGGTGGGGGTGAGCCCTTGTCCCCGGATGGGTGCTCCCCTGGGGCTCCAGTTGTGGCTTTGTTGGGGAGCCCACGTGCCTGCCAGCTGGCCATCCTGGGGCACAGAGGCCTCACCAGTCTGCCAGCATGAGAAGCTGGGCATGGGTGCGGGGGGCTCTCTGGAGCCCAGGACGTGGGGTGCATCACGCAGAGGAAGGGCCGTCTGGGGGCAAGCTGAGTGGTGTTCAGGCCTCCTGGTCCAGCAGGGCGGGCCCCTGTTCCATGTGCCTTGACCATGAGGCTGGTGGCTGTGCTCTCTGGGAGTGGGTGTGTGTAGCCTTCGAATCCCGAAGGGGACCCGACCCAGCAGTACCCCCAAAGCCCAGCCCCCTCTGGTCTCTGCAGGGACATGCCATGTGGCACCCCCTCCCTCCCAGGAAGCATCGGCCGGGTCCTGAGTGACGCCAGGCCCTGGTCCTATGGGGACACTAGGGTGCTCGCTGCTGTGTCCATGTGAGGCCCTCCTCGAGGGGTCCAGAGCGTCTTCTCCACATCTGTGACACGGGGAGGGATGAGATCAGGGCTCAGGAAACGACAGTGTTTGCCCACAACCCTATAGCGCTCACCCCCAAGGACAGGCACCGCCCTGAGGCACTGGATACCGCCTTCCCAGATGCCCAGGGGGCCACGCGTGGCAGCATTATCTTCCCAGGAGCATCGTCCACATCTGCCCTTGGGTATCCCCTCTGGTCCCCGCCATGGTGAGGACCACGTGGTCTTGGCCGTGGCCTGTGTCCTGAAGGCTCTGCTCTGCCTCCCCATCCCCTTAGTCTGCCAAACCCAGAGCATGAGACCCACAGCTGTAGGGAGGCTGGACCCGTGGGCGCTGGGCCCCCTTTGGTGACCAACCACAGTGCCGTGTCATCCACCCGAGTGTAGGCAGGACTGGCCCAGGTGTGGCTCATCCGCTCCAGGGAGGGGAGGCGTGGCCCTGAGCTGTGGTGCATGCTGTAGGGTGGGAGGCAGTCCTGCCAGGGCCCTGGCCCGCGTCCGACGTCTCCCACAAGCTTGGCCCCGGGCGCACCCCAAATGCCAGGCCTGACTTGCCCTGGGGGCCTGCCGGTCTTTGGGGCAGGCAGCTGCGGGGGGCCCTTGCCGAGTCTGTGTCCTGACCTCAGGCCCCGGGGCGGGTGTCCTGCTCTTACAGGTTACGGTGCGTCTCCTCAGCAGACGTGCTCCTTGTGGGACCTGGGCATGGCGGGGTCCTTCCACGTGTGGCAGTGGCCTTCCATGTGTGGCAGTGGCCTTCCACGTGTCGGCTTTATTTCTGTGCCACATTCCACCCCCAGTCACCTTCAGGGCCTCTGACTTGTCGCGAACACAGATGCTCTCTCTTTGCCCCGGGGGGCCTGGGTCCCCCCCTGCCTCTCCAGCCTCCATCTGCAGCGTGCGCGGGGGCGTAATTACATATGTGCCCACGCCGAGATCTGGGGAGATGACCGGTCAGGGGCCTCCAGGTGTCCCCCGGGGAGAGAAGTAGAGCCAAAGCAGTCTCCGTGACCAATGGGGAGGGAAACGGGGTGCTCCAAGTGCCGTCATTGGCAGCAAAGTACACCCCACGCAGTAGCAGGGAGCAGACAGTGGTCAGGAGCAGCGGTATTCAGGGCTGTTTGGAGCCATTCGTCAAAAGGAAGACCTTAAAGGGACCCCACCTCCCTGCTCCCCAGGTTGCCTGGCCAGGACATGCAGGACGGCTCGTCTGCTTCCCTGATGGGGCTGCCTGTGTGGACAGAGCTGTCCCAGTGGGGCCCTGTCTGCCAGTGGTCTTCCTCAGGGCTCACAGAAATTTCCTTGGTGATCTGTAGTGGTTTAGTCTGTGGTTCATGGTGGTTTAGTCTGTGGTCTGTGTTTACTCCGTTGTTGGTGGTGGTTTTCTCTGTGGTCTGTGGTGCTTTAGTCTGTGGTTCATGGTGGTTTAGTCTGTGGCCTGTGGTGCTTTATTCTGTCCTCTGTGGCGGTTTATTCCATGGTCTGTGGTGGTTTAGTCTGTGGTCCATGATGGTTTAGTCTGTGGCCTGTGGTGGTTTATTCCATGGTCTAAGGTGGTTTAGTCTATGGTTCATGATGGTTTAGTCTGTGGTGCTTTTGTCTGTGCTCTGTGGTGGTTTATTCCATGGTCTGTGGCGGTTTAGTCTGTGGTTCATGGTGGTTTCGTCTGTGGTTCATGATGGTTTAGTCCGTGGTGGTTTAGTCTGTGCTCTGTGGTGGTTTAGTCTGTGCTCTGTGGTGGTTTATTCCATGGTCTATGGTGGTTTAGTCTGTGGTTCATGATGGTTTAGTCCGTGGTGGTTTAGTCTGTGCTCTGTGGTGGTTTATTCCATGGTCTATGGTGGTTTAGTCTGTGGTTCATGGTGGTTTAGTCTGTGGTCTGTGGTGGTTTTTTCTGTGGTCTGTGGTGGTTTTTTCCATGGTCTATGGTGGTTTAGTCTGTGGTCTATGGTGGTTTAGTCCATGGTCTATGGTGGTTTCGTCTGTGGTCTGTGGTGGTTTAGTCTGTGGTCTGTGGTGGTTTTGTCTGTGCTCTGTGGTGGTTTATTCTGTAGTCTATGGTGGTTTAGTCTGTGGCCTGTGATGGGTTAGTTTGTGGCTCGTGGTGATTTACTCTGTGGTCTCTGAGCTGCTCATTTCCAGTGGAGGGCAAGTGGATATAGGCATGGGAGAGACTGGGAGCTACCAGCAGAACACAGGGAATGTTCTCTAGAAGTTTGCTTTGTCCCCCCACAGTCAGAAGGGAGAAACAGAGGTGGGCAGGTCCCTGCCCATTGGATTCTGAAGCCCATGCTGTCGACTCTGAGCAGGGTGGTATTCCTGGGTACAGCTATGGCCTGTGAGGGCATTCTTCTTCCAGAATCCTGAGATCCCAGGGCCCCTGGGGAAGGGGAGCCACAGTCCAGGAGGCTGGCCTCTCAAGAGCCCCCGGCACTGGTGGGTGGGGAGTAGAGGGGCCACAGCAGGGCCAGGAGATCAGGGCTCTTACACACCCTGGGTATTTCATAGAGGGGACTTCTAGCTTTATTTATTTACATATTGGTTTTAAGTAGACACTCATTTTCTTTTGTTTTTAAGGTTTATTTATTTATTTTGAGAAAGAGAGAGAAAGTGAGAGGGGCAGATAGAGAGGGAAAGAGAGCAAATCTCAAGCAGGCTCCACTCTGTCACATGGAGCCCAGTGCAGGGCTGGAACTCACAAACTGTGAGATAATGACTTGAGCCAAAACCAAGAGTCGGACACTTAACCTCCTGAGCACCCTCCCAGGTGCCCCTTAAGAAGGCATTTCTAACCATTAGAATTCAAGGGGGAAAATTTAAGAGCTTTGTTGGTAGGTGGAGAAAAACTGGAAATTTTATTGATTTAAAATATGCGCCATACCCAACATTTTTGTTCTCAGAATCACTTTTACTTGAGTCTGTGTGTTAGTAGGGGTTCCTCAGGGAAACAGAACGGATAGGATTGTGTGCATATACAGATGATACAGATATTGATACACAGAAAGAGGCAGAGAGACAGAGACAGACAGAGACTGAGAGACAGACACAGGCAGAGAGACAGAGCCCAGAACGTCCAGGCCAGGACAGATGTAGGCTGCAGACCAGGGGAAAACAGATCTTGCACGTCTGGTCAGTCTGGAGGCAGAGCCCCTCTTCCCAGGGAATTCAGTCTTTCCCTCTTATGAGGGAAATCCAGCCTTCAACCGATTGGACTGATGTAAATGTCAATCACATCTGGAAATACCTTCGTAACAACATCCAGACTGGTGTTTGAGCATCTGTGCACAAAGGCCTGACCAAGTGGACACCTGAAATTAACCGTTGGGCTGTGATGAAAATGTTGATGTCTTATTTTTTCCTTCGAATACGAAGTGCTGGGGAGCCCAGAGCACTGCCCACCCCCCCCCCCCGCCCCCCTCCCCAGATGCTCTAGGCAGCATCTTCCTTGGATGTTGTGTGGCCAGGAGCTAGGAATTCGGAAGATGGGCACCCCTGTAGGCGGCTGCAGGTGCAGAGTGTGTGCCCGGGAGGCCCCTGTGGTCCTATCAGGGGGCCTGTGTAAGGCGGATGGCCCTGGGTGTGGAAGGAGCCCAGGCCCCAGGAAGGCTCTGTGTAGACTGTGTGTGGGGCTGGCCCCTCTGCCGACTGAGGATGCCTTTCTGTTCTGTTACAGCGCTGTGGCCATCTCCCAGCCTCGACTCCCAGGGACCCTCCTCTGTCTGAGGATATGCAGCCTCCCAACGACCCCCCTCTCTGTGCTGCAGCCCACTTCCTTCCAGGAGAGAAGCCTCCCCCCTACACTCCCTGACACACAGGGGGTAGATTGAAAAATAGGTTTTTGGTTAAAAAAGCAGCCGCTACAAACCCTGCTTCTGTGGCCAACCTCCTAGAGACGTCAGGGGAATGTTCCAGAAGTCCACACCCTCTCTCCCCTCCTGGGCGAATCCATGGGCAGAGAGGCCAGGACCAGTGGTGGGGATGGAACCCCAGGTGACTGAGACCCCCCAGGCTGCACCTCTGCTCGGCCACCCAGCCCAGAGTGTAAGCTGGACACTAGACAGATCCAGCGTGTCCACCTGGAGCCCCCTTGCTCTGGTCCTCTGTCATCGCTCGCTAAAAAGCTGCTTCCTCACTGTCCTCTTAATGAGTTAGTTATTATTTTGCAAAGGGAATACGGCTCAGCATACCCTGTGTGAGGATCATGTTTCAAGGACATGTGTTGTATGTTCACATGTTTATATGGTGTCCTCAAGAAGTGCATGGTCTCCATGCTCAGAGCTGTGTTCTCTCGGCATTTACTTGCTGGGGATAAAAAGATGCTTTGGCTCAAATTCCAGCACTGCTTGTAAAGTGTGTGTTCGCTGAGGTCTGTGCACGCTCCGTATCCAAACCCACCGTCCCACCTGCAGAAAGGCTTGCTATCCCAGGCCACCTGTTTCCTACTCAAGGCATCCGGACTTCTGGCTGCCGCATGTGGGGTCCCCCTTGCCTGCAGGGCAGATGCCTCTAACTCCAGCCTCTGTGTTCCGAGTGACCCCTGGGGTGCGCAGCTCCTGAGGCCCTTCCACAGAGCCTGGAGTGAGCTCTGACTTACGAACCAGCACTAGTGACCGAGGCACCTGGTGCAGCCGGTGGGCACACCCCTGGGAAATGACCAAATCCTGGTTGAGTGACAGGCAGGCCCGAGTCCTAAAGTACAGTCCTGGGTCACTGGGGAAAAGAGATAAGTCAGTGGGAGGGGGGTGTGTGGGAGGGGCGACAGGAGGGGGAGGGCGAGGGGGAGGGAAGAAAGGAAAAAAAGGAGAGGCTGGTAAGGAGCCGCGGTCTCTGGCCCCCCCTGCTGGCTGAGAACGCAATTCGAACAGACCTTATCCTCAGCCTGGTGCAGAAACGCCTCATCCTGTTGTCTGAGGACACGGAAAGCTTTCTCTGCGGAAGGTGCCACCTGTGTGGTGTGCGGGCGACACGGTGGGCCAGGCCACGGAGCTGGCTGGTTGGCTTGGTTAGAACGGCAGTTTGCTCAGAGCCGCCTTTGGCTACTGTGAAGTGAGGCTCCTGCACCCTGACCGGGTGGTGGCCCCGCACAGCCCTGCGCAGACTTCCTCCTGGAGGGGGGAGGCGGTGCCCACCCTCGGGGTTTGCACCCCGGAAACAACAGCTTTGTCCTTCAAAGGAAGTCCCGCTTATTAGTGGCAGGCAGGAAACAGGGCCGCATCCTGGCCCGCAGGCAGCCTGCGCTGGGGGATCTGAGGAACGGACACAGAAGGGGGGCCCGGGCACCAAGGCCTGAACCCCAGGCCTCTGTCTGCAGCTGCTGCATCTGGGGCCCCCCTCATCTGCCTGGAGTTTAGGAGCCAGCACGGTCTGGCCAAGTCGGGGGGCCTTGGCAGTCTGAGGGGTTGGATCCACTTGGTGAATTCTCTGCCGTGTGGGTGCCTGCATGGGGAAGAGAGGCTGGCCCCCAGCCCTGCCCCCCTCCCCCCCAACACCCACTGGGCCTGCGGGCTCATGTGCACCTCCCTGGGCCTGGGGCTCCTGCCTCATCAGGACCTGCCCCGCTTGGAGGCCGCAGAGCCACTGGGCGGCCCACGTGGCCGCAGGCTGGTGTCGACTGAAGCCGGGCCGCCAGCTCCAGACGGCGTCCAGGTGCCATGAGACACAGGGACAGCGTGTGACCTCTGCGCTCGACCCGGTTAGAGCCACGTGGCTGTGTCACTGGTTCCCAATATTGTTGATGCCAGCGTCACCCAAACAGCTTCTATCTGCCCTGTGAGCCCTAAACTGATAAAATCTATCAACTCCGGGGCCAGCGGTCTGGCTCTTGCCCACAGGAATGTCTTCATCCTGGGCCCTGGCCACAAAGAATGTGAACAATTCAACTCCCAGCCTGGTGGTGGCTTCAGGCTGCCCCTCAGTCCCCAGCACAGCACCTCACCCCTGCACGCTGAATGTGTCCCCACCTGACACCCCCCCCCCCCCACCAGTCCCCAGGACACCTCCTCAACCCTGCACATGCCTGCCGGTGCCTGGCCTGCAGTGCGTTCTGGGTACCATCCCCTGAGAGAACCCACCTCCGCCAAAGTCTTTCCCTTTACGTGGACAGACCCTGGCCAGTCTCTGCCTGAGCGTAGATGCTTCGTGGGACCTGGCCTGGCAGCTCTGATGGGGTGGGTGTTGCTGGGGCCTCTCCCTCAGCCCCTCCCTCTACTGAGCTACCACACTTTCTCGAACACTGACTGCTGTTGGCACTCAGCAGACCCCAGCTGGAGGCTGGGTACAGGGCTCCCTGTTGGTGTGATGGAAACGTTCTGGAACCAGATGGTAGTGATGGTTGCATAGTCTTGTTAATGTATAAAACCCACTGACATGTACGTTGTTGAAGGGGGAGTATTATGGCATGTGACTTGTATTTCAGTGAAAAGGGGGCAGAAAAGTACGGTATCAACCCACGCGAAGCACGCGGAGCAGAGCCAGGAGTGTGGCACGTGCCTGGTTCACAAGAACAAAACCCTCATCACCGTGAAGAACGACCCTTGGCTGAGCAGATGCCCTCCGAGCTGCAGGGGAAATGCTCGGCCGAGCTGCCATCTGCCCTACAGAAAGAGGAAAAGGTCTAGGAGCAGAGGCCTCGTTCAAGTCGTGGCTTCCCAGGTGCCCACGTTACATGTGCAGGTGTGTCCTCTTCCCGTGTCCTACCTAAAGCCATTGAATTATGGAATTTAATATACACGAAAGAATGCTTAACACAAACGTATAAGGCGGTGCTGCTGACACAGAAGGGATAATGAGACGGGCCAGGAGTTCAGGCGCCCCAGAGCCCAGTTGCTCCCTCCTCTGCCCCAGTGCGGGATTTTGTGTGGACATGTTTCCAACTCCTTTGGGTCAATGCCAAGGAGCGTGACTGCTGGACCGGGTGCTAAGAGCGTGTTTGGCTTTGTGAGAAGCCCCTGGACAGTCTGGCGAGGCGGCCGCACCGTTCCGCACTCCCAGCAACACAGAGCAGGGCTCCTCAGGGCGCTGTGTGTGCAGCGGGGTCCTCGTGGGTGTGCGGCAGGGTCTCCTGGTCATGTCCGTGTGCCATCCCTGTCCCCGGACGGCGAGGAACGCTTCTCGTGTGCTCAGCTGTCAGCTGCGTGCCTTTTGGGGTGTCTGTTAGGGTCTTTGACCCATTTTTTAACGAGTTGTTTTATTGTTGAGTTTTGAGAGTTCTTTGTATATTCTGGATCTCAGTCCCCTACCAGATGTGTCTTTTGCAAATACCTTCTTCCCAACTATGCTTGTCTCCTCCTTCTTCTGATGCTGTCTTCTTCAGAAGTCTTTGTTGGAGCCCAGCTTGTCCATTGTCTTTCACGGATGGTGCCTTTGGTGCTGTGTCTACAAAGTCATCACCGTGCCCAGGCCACCCAGGCTGTCTCCTGTGCCCCCATCCGGGGCGCTATACTTTTGCCTTTTCCGTGTAGGTATGTGATCCACTCTGAGTTGTGAAGGTGTAAGGTCTGTGTCTGGATTCATTTCTCGGCACGTGGACGTCCAGACGCTCCCGTGCCATTTGTGGAGGGGACTGTCTATATGTCTATATGGGTTCCTTTGCTCCTTTGTCAAAGACCAGTGACTGTGCTGATGTGGGTCTGTCCATGGGCTCTCTGTTCGCTCCGCTGACCTGTCTGTTCTTTCGGCAGACCCAGCCTGTACTGACCGCTGCAGCTTTGCGCGGGTTTTGAAGTCAGATAGCCTTGGCCTTCTAACTTGCTTCTTCAAGTTCTTGATTTTTAGTGTAGCTGAAGTTTTACATCTTTTCCTGTTATTGGAGCATTTTGTGTTTTAAGAAATAGTTCTCTACTTCAGGTCATGGTAATACTCTTCTGTCACAAGGCTCAGACTAGTCCGTGTAAATGGCCATAGAGTAAACATTGCTGGTTTAGGGGGCCAGGAGGTGTGTGGCAACCACTCGGCAGTGCCATTGGGGAGCAAAAGCAGGTGTAGACATGTGGCTGTGTTCCAGTGAGCTTTATTAACAGAGAGAGAGGGGTGGACCACACTGGGCCCACAGGCTGTAGTTTCACATTTCTAAGTGCTTTATAAATTACTTTTAGATTTAAATATATTCTCTACCTTGTGTTATGTGAGATGGAGGTAAAAATTTCCTTTATCTTTAATGCAGTGGTTTCAACAGGGATGATTTTGCACCTGGGGGACATGTGGCAGTGTCTGAGAGGGTTTTCATGGTCATGAGTGCTGTGGCCAGGCCGGGGGGTGCAGCCAGCTCCCAGACGGCAGGGATGCCACTAAATGACCCAGAATAGCCCTGCTCGTAAATAAGACTCCCAATCAATAGTATCCTAAACACACAGAACAAAAAACAAAATTATTGTGGCTCTTCTCATTAAAAGCAAAAAAGCACCTTAGACCATAAATGTGTAGACAGCATAATCCATTCCTCACTCTATCTCCATGGTGCAAAATCAAGTGTGTCCTATCCTCCTCCATGAGGCAGATTCAGGCTCATCCAGCCCCATGTCCATGGCCCACAGTCAGGGTCCCCCCAGCCCCGCATCCACGGCCCACTGTCAGGGTCCCCCCAGCCCCGCGTCCACAGCCCACAGTCAGGGTCCCCCCAGCCTCGTGTCGGTGGCGCACAGTCAGAAGGATGGAGCTCCGTATGCTGCAGACCCCTCAGCAGCTGGCCCGCCTGGACTGGGCAGAGGTGAGGACACCAGTCTGCCGGCACAGCTGGGGAATGCACCCTGCCCTCAGCTCCATGCTGCTACCTATGGGCTTGTTCTCGGCAGCAGGGGTTCTGCTGGTGTAGTCTCAGGAAACACATTTGTGCCCATGTCTCCCTGGACAGAAGAGGACTCCGTGGTGGTCAGAATCCCCCTGAGCCATGGCCTCTGTTGTGTGTGTGCTCTCAGCTCTGGCTGCCCTGGTCTTCTCAAGAGATTGGGGCTGGCTCGGGAAGCATTCCACAGGAACATTCCAGAGCTGCCTCCACGGTGAGGGAAGCCAGACAGCACCAGGGGAACGGTGCAGTGACAAGCCGATCCGGCCCCAAAGCTACTTTGGGCTCCCGGGGCCTCATGAGACCAGCTGGTGGGCAGTATGGGGCTCTCCTGGGAGCGACAAGCAGAACTCGTTTTCCACACTGAGAGTCGCTGGTGCTGGGGTCGTCTGGCTTGTAGGGGTGGTGGTGGTGGGGGCCTTCCTGCCTGTTGAGCAGGCAGCATCCAAGCCTTGGTTGTCCTGGTCAATGCCAAACCCCCAGGAACTGAACTCTCACCCCCCACATGGACGGTGTCTCCAAGTCCTGGCCTGACCAGCTCAGCCCCACCCGACCACCTGCCCGTTCCAGAGCCCGTGGATGGACTTGGGGTCCCCATATGGTGCAAGCTGGCATGCCTGTCCACCCTGGTCACAGACCACAGAGCAGCCCGTGGACACGTGGCCTTCAAGGTCACGGTTCCCCCGCATCCCTTGTTTCCTGTGTGGAAACCTAACTGAAGAGTCTCAGACTAGTTTTTTCAAGTCCTGAGTCAACAGAACTTGCGCCCTGATGCTGCCACTCAGGAAAACAACAGAAAGGACGCAGCCGGGAGGGCAGTGGTGGTTGGGCCGGGGGGTCCCAAGGACACAGTGAATGTGCTGGGACTAGTGGCCACCCTACGTGGCCAGGCCTGCCTGCCAGAGCCTGTGGGCCTTGCCGCGTCCTTGCCCTGGACCTGCGGCCTTCTGCGGTTACCTCCAAGGTGAGCTTGGTCTGGGGAGGGGTCCCTGCGGGCAGGTGTCTGTGATGGCCATCAGCTCCCTCACTGAGTCCTGGAGAGCCCTCCAAGGGCAGGCCAGCTGTGGATGCACAGGGATACTCCCCCCGCCCTCACCAGGGTGCAGTGGGGGGTCATCCGGCTTGCCAGTCCAGCAGGGACTCCCGGCACAGTGCTTGAGGCCATAACGTTTTCTAGAAATCTGGAAAGAGGCCTCTCTGCTTCCAGTGGTGCACGGCTCACTTTGCCTCTCGTGTGAGGATCACTGAGCCCTGCTTCCTCCGGCTTCTCTTGCTTCTCTCTGGGTCAGGTGGTGACTTAGACTCATTCGACACAAGAGACCATTCGGTGCTCGGCTGATAGAGCTTTCAGGGATCACTGTGTCCCGGGGAATGACAGGCTGGGGGACCCTCGGCCGCCATCTGCAGGGTAACATGTAAAAGGAAACCCAGAACCTGCCCCGCAGCCCAGAACATTCTCTGGTGTTTGGTGTTTGAAGAAAAAAAATCTCAGTCTTGAGGAGACTGTCATTGAGCACGACGCCCAGTGGACACTGAAAACGTCCCTGGCACATTCTGCATGAACACCACATGGCCACCGGCCACGGGGCGGGCGCCCTCTGGTGACCATGGCGTTGGGCAGACAGACATGCTGTAGCCCTAACCTTGGCGCTGCTCTCCGCACCCCCACCCCCGCCAGGCCTCGGTGACCTTGGTGCGTGCTGACAGCTCTGGGGCCCCAAGTGTGTTTTCCAGGGGGGGTCTTCCTGGGCTCAGTGGGCTAGGGGTCATCGCCTCCACTCCATCTCCTGGTGCCAATTCCAGCAGCCCCACCACAGAGCAGGGACCTCCCAGAATAGAGAAAACAGGGATTCCCTTTACATACAGAGAAAGAGGGAGGCTCAGAGGTGAATGGGTTTGTCTGGGGGAAAAGCAGCAGGTGCTGGCCGGCCTTGATGCTGGAGGAGTGGCCAGGGCCCCCTGCCTCTGCCTGGGTTGCGTCCACGGCACAGAGAGCAAGGTGGCAGCTCCCAGAGCCAGGGGCGGTTGAGGGGTGGCAGAGAGGGCACCTGGGGCAGAGGCTGGCACTCGGGACCCTGTGCCGCTGATGCTGGCTGCCAGGCACTAATGGGCAAAGACTGGAGCTGGCAGCACAGTTAGAAACGGTTCTGTAGATGTTTTATTTTTCCATGTTTTCAGGCCAGAAAGAAGCATTTGGTAATAAAAATAACAGAATTATTTTCCTGGGTCTGCTCCGGTGAGCGCCAGCCTCCTGCCTCCGGCCTCCCGCTAGGAGGCTTTGGGGGTTGGGGCTGCAGCTTCGGGTCACTAATACTAGTCCCCTCAACTATTTACACGTATGTTACAAGGCAAAGAACAGTCTCGGAGAAAGCGGCCTGCAGGGGTGCGGGGTCCGGAGAGGCTCACGCGGGCAGGTGGGTGGGGTCACCGCGGCCTTCTCTTCCTGCTGCTCTAGGGGCTGGCCTGCTCGACGGGGGGGCAGGAGTGTGATGTGATGTCACTGTGCTTGTAGGCGGCCTCGTCCAGGTCCAGCGTCTGCTGGTTGACCTCCAGGGTCATGCAGCCGCGGTAGAAGGCCGTGACTGGCGCTGAGGTCACAGGCACGTCTGGGCCAGTGGGGAAAGAACAAACAGCATCTTAGCAGGCAAGCCACCCGTCCATCTGGAGCCTGGGCGGCCCACCCACCATGTCCCCCGCCTCGCTGCTGCTCCCAGGCACCCCTGGGCCCTTCTCCATCCTGGCCTTTTGTCCTCAAGGGCACGGATTCCTTTCTGTCCAGAACAGCACCAGCTCAGCCAATGCCCACAGGCACCACTGAACACCCGGCCAGGTCCCCAGGAAGTGCACACGAACAGTCACATCAGTAAATCAGTGTTATCTCCTTCTTGGCCCAAATGAGTCACTCAGGCTGCGGGGTTCCCAGTCCATCGTCTTCAAGAGCTTGTTTGTTAAAACTAAATGGAGTGTGTGTTTGGCAGCCAAGGCAGGAATCGTGCGTTCTGCACAAAGGAGAACCTGCACTGGGCTGTGTGGGGGCGCACGTCAGCCTTTCAACCACCTTTCTACCACTTTGCCCCGATCACTTGGCTCACGGCCACGGGCAGTCACGTTCTGCCTGGTCAGGAACGGGTCCCCAGTCTGCAGGAGGTGGCCGTATGCCAGCACTTCCTGGGGTACAGAGGACTCTGTCCCCAGAAGCTGCATGTTAGGACAAGGAGGCGGGTTGGTGAGGGCCTTGGCCAGAGCCTCTGTCTGACGCATGCTCAGGTGGGCGCTCTTGGAGGACACAGGTGCAGCATGTTCAGGCTGACACCCGTCCCCACTAAGCATGGTCTCGGACTCAACCCCTGAACTGCCCAGCTGGTGCTGATAAACACAGCCATCACAACGCCCGTCAAGAGGTGCACCTGCATTTTTCTCTTCCTCTAAAACACAAGTTCTTTCTGGACAGAAATGCCCTGGCCCAGTCTAGAGCCAGCACGTTGAGGACGGTCAGACAGCTGGTGTTCCTCCCCCTCCTCACCGAGTGCCCCTCCTTCCCCAAGTGCCCCTCCCCCCAGCACCCCTCCCTCCCAGAGCACCCCTTCCCCCCCCAGTGCCCCTTCCCAGGTGTGCAGCCCCAGGAGCCCTACCTGGAAGTCCGCCAACAAAGGTGAGCACAGAGCCCTGTAGGTGCCTCTCGAGCACGGCCAGGCTTTCCTGCAGCCCCGCGGCGCTCACTTCACTCTGGCCCCTGGTGCCGTCCACCTCCAGGGTGGCCTCACCCTTCTGCACAGAGACGGCCACTCGGTGCTCCTGGCCGTCACAGACCTTGATCTCCATCAGGGCCAGGGTGACTCCCTCCACAGCCAGGACGACCAGCTGTGGGGAGACATGCACCTGAGCAGGCCGGCCTCCTGCCCCGTCTCCCATCACTCGAGCCCTGGGGCGGGGGGCGGGGGGGGGGGGCAGTGTCCCTGCAGCCTGCACTCTGCGGCCCACTGGTGCGGGACTCAGTTTCCAAGTGTGTAAGATGGGGGCGGGGGGGGCGCCACACCCTCCAGTCATCCAAGTGGGGGTGCTGCCAGTGTGGCCATGATCCGGAAGTGGGATGTGGCCACTTCCTCGACGTGAAACTGCCCCATAGGCCACAACGCAGTGGTGGGAGGTGCGGGGCAGTAAGTGCAAGCATCCCAGAAGGCAGCTGGCCCTATGCATATGGGGATGCTCTCACCAGACAGAACAGCCTCCAACAGCCGGGAACAGAAACACGCTCCCACAGCAGGGAACAGAAACACACACTCCGGTAACGGGGAACAGAAACACACTTGGAACGGACATGCTCCAAAAGCAAGGAACAGAAACACGCTCTGAAAGCAGGGAACAGAAACACACCCGGAACAGACATGCCCCGAAAGCAGGGAACAGAAACACACACTCTGGTAACGTGGAACAGAAACACACTCTGACAGCAGGGAACAGAAACACACTTGGAACAGCCACGTTCCAAAATCAGGGAACAGAAACATGCTCCGAAATCAGGGAACAGAAACACGCTCTGTAATCAGGGAACAGGAACACGCTCTGACAGCAGGGAACAGAAACACATTCGGAACAGACACACTCCGAAAGCGGGGAAGAGAAACATGCTCTGACAGCAGGGAACAGAAACACACTTGGAACAGACACGCTCTGAAAGCAGGCAACAGAAACATGCTGTGACAGCAGAGTTTGGCCTGGTGTCTCCCATTCTGCACCCCGGACAGTGAGCACTATTGTGTGGGAGCGCCAAGCTGTTTGCAGGCAGGCTGGGGAAGGAGGTCTGGTGTGTGGACTGGTGTTCAGTGGTGGTGGGTCTGGATGTGGCCCTGCTACTGCCCGGTCCTGGGAGCCTAGGGCTGGACCATCTGGGGAGGCAGGCTGGCTCGGTGCGCATGCACCCTCCTGGTCAGCCGGGTCCTCATGCTTTGGATAGAGGCAAGAGCATAAAAGCTCCTTCCACAGCCTCCTCGCTGTTCCCTAGGAAACAGTGGGTCCCACATGGCAAGAGTCAGCGTGGCTGGGTGTGAAGGGTTGGCTGAACCCGGGGCTTGGCCTGCATCCCCCAGAGTTTTGGGCTGGGCCTGCACATCTGAGCTGGCAAGGGAAACTGGAAGCCTGAGTTTGTTAGTGAAGTGGTCACAAGTGTGAGTGACTGATGCACATCGTCCTAAACGGCCAAGTCGGCCGAGTGTCTGGTGGGAAGTGGCCCCGCCACACAAGTGCTCCCAGGCTGCGGCCCACACGGCTCTGACCACAGGTTGTGTCGGGTGACCTCGGGTCAACAGAGTCCCCGGCCGTGTGGCCGTTGGACTCGCGAGGGCCGCGTGACGCCGGGGCAGGGCTTCCCGAGGCAGGAGCAGGGGACCCGCCCAGGAGGGGAGGCCTGGGCAGCAGCGAGTGGTACCTGCTTCTTGAGCTTCTTGGTGGAGTGGTAGTCAACCAGGGCCACGGAGAGGGCGACCACGTGGTCACCGCCCACCAGCGCGAGCAGCACCCCTGTGTCAGTGGCGGGGCGGATCCAAGCCACGACCTCTATTTCCCAGGCTGCCTCGGTGCCGACGGCCGCGGACGTCCGAGCTGCGGTGAGGGCGGCACATCAGAAGGCGATCCGGGTGGGGCAGGACGCGGTGAGTGGGGGTGGCCTCGGAGGGTAGGCGGGGTGATCGCGAGAGGGCCGTCCCCGTGGGGGGCTCCTGACCCAGGCTCTGGGCCCCTGAGGAGTGGCTCCTGCCCCTCCCTGCCCACTTTCCCCCCAGGACGGGCCAGAGCATCGCCTGCAACCCCACCGCGCCCCGCCTGTGTCCCTCAGGCAACCGGTTTGACAAGGTCGGAGGTGCTTGGAAGACGCTGCACCGAGCTCCATCCCCACAGACCACACGGTTTCGCGTGAGGCGAAGCGTTGCTGCCATTCTACCGCCTCAGCCGAGTGGCTCCTCACTTAGGCGCCTTATGTATACACGGCCTACATGACGTCGTACGTGTGCTAAGTGTGTGGTGCAGAAACGATGCACGGGGGCCTGAGCCAAGGCGTGTCGAATGTCCCCACGTGTCCTGCGTGGACAGTTCCAGAAGACATATTTTGGTAGAAAGGGCTGGACTGTGGTTGTGTGAGGACAAATATGACACCACATTTCCTCCCTACACTTGAATCATCTGACGACCAGAAGCCCCTTTGCTCCGTGGTTGTAAGCGCCTTTGTCTCAGAAGATCTTCCAAGTCCTGACGAAGGAGCCCGTTCGGGCCTCTGGTGCCGCAGCAGGGGCCGTATCCGTCGGAGCTCGGGCGCCCTGGCCACAGGCCGGCTGGCACCACAGTGAACCATGACCTGGGCTCCTGGCTGCTTCCACTGGACTACAAGCACTGCAAATCATCTGTGCGTCCCCCGACCCTAAGTGGGGCTTGTTACAGTCTGTTCCTGATAATCATTCACTGAATCCAATGGGCACAGAACTGGAAAAAGCAGCCAAAAAACAAAAACAAAAACCAGTGATCTTCTCCGTGGCCAAGTTTCACCTTTATTCTTGATGGAAGAGAGGAGTGTTTCCTGGCCCTGAATTTTCCCCGAGACGGGACCGGTGCACTGTGGGGGCGGAATCTTCCAAGGCACCGGAGCCACGGCTGTGCTGAGAAGCCTTGGGGAAGAGGGTCTCCCCCTGAACTGCTGCTTGGTGCAGAGGCTGTGACTCTCAGGGAGGCTTCTCTGTTCTAAGATGCGACTGTCTGAGGTTATGAGAGACGCATCGAGTTCTAAGTGCCATCTGGCCTTTGCTGTCATAGAACTGACTGCCCCAAACCAGTCCGTGTGGACAGTGCACAGACCGTGGTATGCACAGGTCTGTGTTACAACAGAAAACGTCCGTGATACTCAGAAGAAAAGTAATGAAATGTTTTGTGATACCAGATTTTACCCTGAACATTATGATGATGTTCTACATCTTCCTGTTTAACAATGAGACCAAAGGAATAACGTGTATGTTGTTACCGGCTGGTTCTTTCCTCAGAAACACCTAGTACTTTCGACAATGAAAGCAAAGATACAGGTGGGGGGTGACCCAAGGTCCTGAGAGGACAGCCTGCCTCACTGAGGGTAGAGGAGTGGGCCCCCGTAGCCTCCCAGTGGGAGGGGTCATGTGGTCTGTGGTGGGGGTGGCAGACGGGAGCCTAACATAACCAGCTCGCCATCTGGGGAGAGAGGGTCTGCAGGTGGCCCATGGAGACAGGGAGGACAGAGCCAGACCCCAGGAAGGAGCCAGGGTGCACTGGGGGGGGGGGGGGCCCGCCTGGACCGCAGTGTAGGCTGGGAGCAGGGAGGCACCTGTGAGGCCACTAGACACACAGGCTGTGGACGTGGGGTGGGCGGGGGGGCACCTGGGGCCGTGAACCCGCCAACAGGGTCCACACAGTCGCGTGCATGTGCATTTTCCTGGGCCTGGGACCTGGCTCTCCTGATTCTCTGGGCACAGTGACAATAATTTAGGGCTCCAGGTCGCATGTGCTCAGGAAACAAGGTTAATTTTAAACCTAAGTAAGAGAGAGGAGGGAAAATCCCTTGGTCCCAGAGTCAAACAGAACCACTCAGCGGTCACCACTGACCCACGCTGTTCATGCCGGCACCCTGAGCTCTCTTCCCACCAGCTGGCGATCAAGGATGCACAAGATTTAGAACTTCAGTCCCAGGTAAAGTCTGTTTCTGAGACTGTTCCTCTGTCAGCATGAGCGGGTTGTTTGTTGTGTTGTGGCCCTCCAAGGTGGCTGTGCCGCTCTTCTCTCCTTTAACACTAGAGCTCTCCAGGGGCCCTGAGACGGCCCCTGTGACTCCAGGGTGCTGCCCCTCAGGGTCCCCGGGACGGCCCCTGTGACCTCGGGGTGCTGCCCCTCGGGGTCCCTGGATGGTCCCTGTGCCTGGGGTGCTGCCCCTCATCCGCTCCTCAGGATGCTCTGACTGCAGAGTCAGCCATGTTCCCCACAGCCGGCGTGGACACACCTTCACTCATCTCGTCCAAGAACCGTCTGTAGGCATCCTCTCAGATCCTTCATGTTCTCCTGCCTGCCCCGGTACCAGCACGGCCGCAGTTTTCTCCCATCTGTCCCGTCCTCCTCACTGGCTGACATGAGACCCAGAGTGGGAGCAGCCACCTGCGAGGTGGCTTCCTGCCTCGTGTGTTTCTCACTGCCTGTTGTCTGGAGGCCCAGCCCCAGCCCGGGAGCCCACACTTACTGTAATCGAGGCTGTAGAAGGCAAAGCCGGTCCCGGGGTAGAAGGACCCTCTCTCCGTCACGGAGAAACACTGCATCTTGGAGTTTGCTTTCACCGTTTCTTGGATGGTGGTGTCCTCGCCACTCAGCCAGTTCCAGCTCCTCATACAGCCATCTAGACGGGGGTTTATCTGGGAAGACAGAGAAATCCACGTGGCTTCCTGGGACCACAGAGACTCCTAGATACCATGACGAGGGGCCACGTGGTCAGAGCGTGGGATGCCCTCTGGGCTCAGGCATGTGGAAATCTGCCAAAAGATGAACAATTCCTACCTGTAAAGATGACTTATTTCCCTAAAGGGCTCCACACTGGGCACGATGACTCCTTGCAGGAGGCCCAGCACTCGCGGCGGGTCCTCCTGCCGCGCGTCGTGCACGGATGCCCACCTTCTGTGGTCGCACGCTCACTCCCAGAGCAGAGCACTGGCCACCCCCGGGAGGACGTGGGACGAGGTGATGTGAGCAGTGGTACCTGGTACCTATGGAACTGAGTCCAGGGGCTGGGAGTGCCAATTCCAGTGCACCAGGCATGCGCTACACGCTTTGGAGCAAATCGGGTCACCCCTGCCTGTATCTGCAAAGTGAGGAGGCGTAAGCAACTGTGGGACCCCCTGGAATGGAGACTGGCACCCCCTACCGGGATTCCGGCCACTGACGGCCACGCGCTGGGTGACGGGGAGATATCTACCGACCAGGGTGTGGGCTGTGGTGCAGGAAGGGTGAGGTCGGGCAGAGCTTCGAGGTGGACTAGTACTGACCTCTTCCACTTGGGTGGAAGTCCCAGCAGGACTAACAACCCAAATGTTCTTGGAAATTGTCAAAAAAGTTGACTGTGTTTTTTAATTAGAAAAAAGGTTTTTTTTAACGTTCATTTTTGAGAGAGAGAGAGACAGCGCACAAGCAGGGGAGGGGCAGAGAAAGGGAGACACAGAATCGGAAGCAGGCTCCAGGCTCCGAGCTGTCAGCACAAAGCCCAACGCGGGGCTCCAACCCACGAACCGTGAGATCTGAGCCAAAGTCGGATGCTTAACCAACTGAGGCACCCAAGGCGCCCCTTGAGCGTTCTTTTTGCTCAAAAATAATTTCATTGTGTCTCATTTTTCATGCGAAATAGGCATTTTTGTCATCACTTTAGATGAAAACTAAAGCTACTCTCACAGGGAGAGGCGGTGCACACATGCTTGCTGACTTCTGGGAAGCCACCGCCTAAGCCTGGGAAGCACTAAACACAGCAGCTCGCGGGCTCGCCTGATGGGTCCTGCACTCCGACTCCAGGCTGATGATGGTACTTACTGGCTGGACCAGGTCCTTCTCCTTGAAGGGAATGCCTCCCACGGTCAGGTTCAGATGATACAGTCCTCTGTCCAGCTGAAACAGGTCCCCGGCCACCGCGATCTTCATCACGGCATCCTTGTTCACCTTGATGACCAGATTCCGGTCCAGCTCCTCCACAGAGATCTGAAGGAAACCAGGGCCGGAGAGGCGGGGTGCACCTTCACCCGGGACCCCCGGCCCCGGGGCTCACCCGCACACCTCCCTGTCCCCGTGTGCCAACACAACCTCCCTCCAGCCGGGGTGAGGCTCCAGTTCCCAAAAGGCCCCCAGCACTGGCTTCTCCCTTTGCTCCTCCTCCTCCAAGTGAAGCCCCTCGAGCCGCGTCCCTTGCCCCATCCTGGTGCCTCTATAAGCCCTGCCGGGAGCTGCCTCCTGGGAGCAGGAACCCCGCCTGACATCACTGTTTTGGTGCCTCACTTCTCCCACCCGCAGGGGCCCCATCAAAGGCAGGGGGCACGTTTCTAACTCCCAGCAGGTAACTAAGTGTCTGGCACGGACCGGATGCTGTGCGTGAATTCACATGGACTCCAGAAGTTTGCATCTTTCCTCCTTTCCAAGCAGGAGAATGTAGAAACCTCTCTCTACACTCTGTGTTCTCCTAACCCTCCAGAGGTCCATCAGTTTCCTTTTTGGTTAAAACGGGAAACTTGTCGGTACTTGGGTCAGAGTGTGGTCAGGAGGACACGGTGTCCGTGAGGGGGCTGCAGGGGCAAAAGCAGGTCAGGAGGGGTGGCTGCAGGGGCTGCCAATGAGCCGACCCCGCTGACCCCACCCTGAGCAGCCAGTTCATGCACCGGGCGGGGGCAGCTGTGCCAGTCACCCGTCACAGGCCCTGCGTGCCCCAGCTTTCTCACCTGGGCGCCGCCCACCCCCCTGGACCCCACACGCCCCACGACCACAGGGGCCAGGCTGCCCGTTTGGAGCACGTGCCTCCCTGGGCCCTGAAGGAGGCCGCGTCCCTCTGGCTCCGCGGTCTTATCTGGGCTTTGCTGTCGGCACCCCTCCCGCAGCTCCGGAGACCCTTGTGCTGAGAGCTTGGGAAAGAAGGAAGGTGGCCTTACTTAACAGGGTGGACGCCTTAGCAGATGTCCCAGTGTTTTTATTCAGAAAGTCCTATTTTAACATAGCTTTTAAAGGGCAAAAGGATGCTCTTCTCTCCCAGGTGCTTACTAAGAGCCCACTTCCAACCAGGGCCCTCCAAACTTCAGGAAGGGTCCTGTGTGTCAGGCTGCTGTGCAGGGGGGTGCAGGCAGGGCAGTGGTGGGACACCTGCCTCTGGGGCTCTGGGTGCTCAGGGCACTCTCCAGAGGGAGGCACCCGTATGTGAGTGCGCCTGGGTCTGGGCGGGAAGGGCGCAGGTCCCGGGATGCTGCGGACACTTGGGCAGGAGCCGTGCCTAGATTTCGGCCCTGGACCCCCAGCTTCAGCGCCACGGACATCCTGAGCTGGACAGTTTTCTGAGGTGGGGTGTCCTGTGCACTGCAGGGTGACCAGCAGCCCCTGGCCCCACCAGGAGCTGCTGTAATGGACAGAATGGTCTCGGGGACACAGCCAGGTGTCCCAGGAGGAATGGCCCATCGAGTGTGAACTTCCCAGGGGCCGGGGCCCATGCCACTATGTGTAGTGTTCACCAACTGTCGGGTGCCTAAGCGCACGAGCAAACCCCAGGCCCTCCCCAGGAGTCCCTACGCCGCCCGGGCCAGGGGCGGGGGTGGCCACGCTCACCGTCTGCCATGTGCCATGGTTGATGACAGGCCCGCTGCTGGTGACTCGGCCGACACCACCGTAGCGGAGCTGCAGTTCCAGCCGGCCAGCCCGCAGGCCCAGCACGATCCAGGCACTGTCTTGATGACCTCCAGCAAAGAACAGGACCCCTTCGGGGTCAAAGGTCCTGAAGTCGAATTCAGCGAGCAGCCTGAGGGCCAGCATGAGAATCATCAGGTGACACACAGGCCCCATAGGACCCAGACCGACACGGGTGGGCAGGCACCCCGGGACTCCTTCCCCAGCGCCAGAAGCAGGCCCCGCAGTGGTGGGTGTCCATGCTGACCCAAAGCCTGGACTTGGCAGCGGGCTGCCGTGGATGTGCCAGGACCGCGGGGGGCTGCGAGCTGCCTCCCACCTGGTGGGCTGCAGCCTTTTGAAGCGCAGTCTGATCACGGGGGTCCCGCTGAACATGCGGCCCAGGTACAAGGACTTCACGCTTTTGGCCACATTGAAAGGCACGCAGGGCAAAATGTCCTGTGGAACGGGGGCGAGGAGTGTCAGGTGGGGCCCACCTGGTTCCACCCCTCCTGGCCACACAGGGCTTGTCAGGGTCGCAGGTCGAGCCCCCCTCAGCCATTCTGCCACCCAGGTGCATAAACAGGAGGCAGATGGGCCCCCCAAATGTTGGAGTGGGATGAGCGGGTGTGGGCGCACCCCCAGTCTGGGGGCTCTGGCTGCACGCGCACTGGGCAGGGCCTGCTTTGGGTGCAGGCTGCCTGCTGGGCCGCGGGTAGGGAGCCGCCCTGGGGGTGTCACGCACAGGACAGACACACCCCCCCCATCCCGCATTGCCACTGCCCTGGGTCACCAGCCCTCCTCCCTGAGAATGGTCTTCCCGAAGGGGGCGGCCACCCCGAGGACACTACCTCGCAGGTGTTCATGTCCGGGGACAGCTTGAGGCCCCCACGCCCGTCACAGTGGCAGGTGTAGCCCCCTGGGGAGTTGACACAGGCCTGCTCACAGCGCCCCTCAGCACACTCGTCCACATCTGTGGCCACAAGGGAGATGGGCAAGCCTCACCTGTCTGGTCACACGTGCGGCGTGCTCTCTACGGGCTCCACAGCACATGACTCAGGAGGCACCCACCCCCCACTGCGCCCACAGTGCTTCCCGGCAGGTCCAAGGAGCCGCTGGAATAAGCCAGCTGGTCAGCCACAAAGCACGTCCTCGTCTGAAGGGTCCACTGCCATTGGCAGGCACCCCCGGGGCACGGAGGGTGTGAGCGGCTGCACATCCCCAGCTGTCCCCAGACACAGTAGCTGGAACTGAGGGCCACACACAAGCCCATCTGCTACGGCGGCACAGGGCGTACGGTCTGGGGCAGGTCAGAGAAGGTGCCGAGCTGCACTCAGAGGCAGCACGAATGCATGTGTGTATTGTACGCGCACATGTGTGCACACACGGCACGCACACTCATGTGTACACGAGCACACGTGCTCACAGGTGGGTGCGGCGTGTTGTGTGTGCACGCCTGCACGTGTGTGTGCGCCTGGTGCCGGTGGGCGGCTGGGAAGAGGTACCTTGACAGGCCTTCTCCTGGGGACTGAATGCGTAGCCCTCATCACAGAGGCAGGCGTAGGAGCCCGGCAGGTTGCTGCAGCGCGCCTCCCCGCAGGCCCTGCCGTCTGCACACTCGTCCACGTCTGCAAGAAAACCAGCATGCTGGACCGGGGGGTTTCTGACCGCCATGGGGAGATGCTGTGGCGGGAGCACCGCGCATCGGGGGCGCAGCCCCCGGGGCAGACTAGGCCCACGCCCCCTCTGCCCAGCCACCGACTCTGCAGCCCCAGGCCCAGGCATTGGGGCCATGGGGGGCAGTTCCAATCGGTGTCCTGGACACTGGACAGGGCTCTGAGCACTGGAGCACAGGAGCAAAACCCCAGGGGCCTTCCGAACGGAGGGTACCCTGCATCCCTGGAGCAACTCCCCCCCAGTGCCCCCGGGATGCCACCTGCATCTCCCAACTCGGCCTCCACTCACACCCTGGGTCTCTCCACCAGAACTCAAACACCACACTATTGACAAGTTATCAAGGCTCTTCCTGAGGTTCCGTCCATCTTGCCCCTCCAGCAAACGACCAGCACAAAACTTCTGCAGTTAAAAACCCATTTCCTCCAGAGTCAGAAGGAACAGGTGGCTCGTGTCATTGCTACTTCAAACACCATGGGTCCTTACACGGCAACACAACACGTGTGTCTCCGAGCCCCACGCCATTCACGACTCCTCACGAGGGCAGCTAAACGCAGGCTTGCAGGTGCAGAATGAGGAAGACGTCGCTCACCGACCCCAAGAACGAGCCAGCAACCGCCCACGTCCCCCGAGAGACGGCGTGTGAAACCGCCAGGTTGTACCCGATCCATTTCCAGCTGTGTGGACGCTTCTGAGCCTGGACTTCATTTCAGGAGCCAGGCAGGGCCAACCCCACATCCAGAACCTTAGGAACCTGGCTCCCCCTAGTACGTGGGGCGTGCCAGCCGCACCAGGGAGGACACCGCACTCCCTGCTCTGCACTTACACTTGGCTGCAGGGCCCCGGGCTGCTCCGCACACAGGATGCCTCGTTGGCACAGGCTCTCTCTGAACACGGCCCATGAGGCCCTACCATGGTACCAAGGAAACCACAGGGACCCCCCCACAGCCTCCGCAGCCTCTGTTGCTCTACAGAAGCTCATGACCTGGGCTTCAAGGGGTGCAGAGTCCCTGCGGGGCCTGTGACAGCGGAGGGGCCGGGGCAGGAGGACCTGAGAGCCCGCGGCAGCATAGGGAAAGGGCTCCCCTGTCCTGGCCCTGTGCCCACACACTAGCACTTCCCAGGCCGGGAAGCCTCCCCATGGGAAACAGCGGACAAAGCTCCGGACCCCACGCGTCCACGTGGCCCCTTGCCACCTTGCTTTCTTCTCCCACAGTGCCCATTGGCCACAGCCACAGAGCCTCTGGCAGTACTGTGGGCCGGGCTGGGGGCCCAGACAGCTGAGCTCCAGCCTCTGGGCCCCTCCTCCCTACACCTCACATCCTGCCAACACTCTGCCCATTGGAGATGCCACTGTCGGGCAGTTGGTCACAGAGCACGGTGACTGGGAGCCAAAGCAGGTGAACAGTGTGCAGCATTGGCACGGGGGGGCAGAGAGCCTAGGCCCAACCATACTGTGTGCACTGCGGCCAAGAGGTCCTTGGGCCCAAAACAGGCTCTTATCGCCCTCCCCCTGCGGGGGCCCCCGGCCCACCTCCCAGCCATGCAGGCTGGGGACCCCTCCTTGCAGCCAAGGACAGATGATGGAGAGGCCTGGGTCCCATTCCCTATGCTGCTGGGGGGCCCTTGAAGTGGGGTGCAGCGACCCCACTCCCTCCTTCCCAGTATCTCGGGTTCTGACTGAGTAGAACAAGATGGAAAGTCCAGGCTCCACAGTGATAAGGCTCCCCATTCCCCACAGCCTCCCTTGCCTGCATCTGGGGGTCCCAAGGTCCCCAAAGAAATAGTTGATGGCCAAGAGAAAGGGAGGTATGTGAGGACTGGACTCGGCAGGCACACCCTGAAACCTGGCAGCAGAGGTGGGGCGCCTGCCATCACGCTAATCATTACTCAGTCATGCTGAGGACAGCACCTTGCAGCCCGCTGACCCTTGCAGTCGCTGACCCAACAGGTGCAGAGTCCCGTCCCACTACCCTACACGCTGTTCTGGGGGCAAAGGCAAGGATGCAGGGAATCTCTGGGACCCCTAGAATCCTCACACATCATAGACTTGGCGAGCGGGTGGGAGAGAGATTCTGGTCACTCAGGGACTTCTGAGGAGGCTAATGCAGGACGTCCCCCATAGCACACGGCACATTTCCTGGGGGCATCCAAACAGACCATCTGCCCGCGGCCCTGAGAACCCTGCCCCTCGGCCCCAGCAGGTAGAGGTGCGTGGGCCATGGAGGGGCCCTTGCTCCGGAGGCTGCTTCCCCCTCAGTACCTCCATCTTGTTCCAGGGCAAGCCAGCAGCACTCAAGAAACGTCCCAGATTTCCAGGGACATGCCAGTGACAGACGTCAGCAGGTCCGAGTTGGAGGGTGGGGTGAGGGTGGGCGGAGAGCTGCCCCTGTGAAGTGGGGTGCCCCTGTTGTGCAGTAGGCTGGCCACAGCTTGCAGGATGCTGGGCCGCAGGGGGCCCGAGACAGAAGGGACGAGAGTTGCCTTCGGCTTGAGCCTTTGCCAGAGGGAAGCAAGCCGGGTGGGTGTGGATGGGGGCCGCCCCTGGGTCAGAGGGAGTGGCTGAGAGCCCGGTGACTCATCCCGGGTTGGATGCTGGGGCAGCTCCCGTGGCCGCTGACATGCCCGGGCATGTGCTCTGCGGAGGCCCCTCCCCCTCCTCCCGCCTTTGCAGGGACCCACAGCCTCTCGCGAGGTGACCACCAGCCTCAGCAATCTGGCCATCGTGCCGACTCTGGCAATTTGGCAGCTGCACAGACCGACGGGGAGGGCACGGGGAGGGCTCGGGGAGGCTCGGCCCAGGCGTTACCTTGGCAGGTCCTGCTGTCCACCGTGAGCGCATAGCCACTGTAGCAGGCGCAGTGGAAGCTGCCGGGCTTGTTGAGGCATATTTGGTTGCAGCCCCCATTCTGCTGGCTGCACTCGTTGACATCTGGGCACAGAGCAAAGAGAGGCTGGGGAGCATGCAGAGGTGATGCACAAGCACCTGCACGCCTGTCCCCACAGGAGACCCCGCTGTGCCGAGGGTGGTGCCCGTCTACCCCGAGTGCGCACTGGAGGAGGGCAGGGCCCCGGGGTGGCTTGGAGCAGCAGTGAAGGGGCCCCCGAGGTCACCAGGTCTTGGGGCGTTTTTCCTGCGGCTTCTTTGCTGACCCCCAAAACTGCAGACAGGGAGGTTGGACAAGGCCCCACCCAGGGTCCCCAGGGGTAGCCCTACGGTGGCTTTTCTTCCAGTCCTGCCTGAGCCAGGCCACTGCCAGCACCTGATAGCTTCTCAAAGGTTGGACAGCGCCGTGTCCTTGGAGGCGAAAGCAGTGCCTCTCCATGTTCTTGGGGGACGTGAGGGGCCCCTCCTCTCCTTTCTCCTCTGAGCCGGAGGGAGGTAGGCCGGTCATGAGGGGCCAGGTACCTGGACAGTCTGGGGCTCCTGCCTCCTCTGGAACAGGCCCTGCACATCCCCGGATGGGCTAGGGGCACAGGGAGGGGCCTCACCTCTGTCACAGAGCCGCCCGCCCCAGCCAGCTCTGCACTGGCAATAGAAGTTGCCCATGAGGTCTTGGCAGACTTGGGTCCCCTCCTTGTTGCAGGGGTTTGGGGAGCACTGGTCAGGCAAGTCTATGTTGAGAAAAAGGAGAAAACATTCAGCTGGGAGGGAACGGCCAGGGGGCAGGCCCACCAAGGTGGGCCCAGACTAGAGGCATGGACCCCAGTTCTGGGCAGGAGAACAGGCATGGAGCAGGTGGGCCAGGCCCTCGTCTGTTCCAGGGAGATCTGGGTCAGCTTGTAGGGAGTGCCCACCTGCCCGCTGGGCCAAGGGCAGCAGAGGAGGACGGGGTGGGCCTGGCTGGGCCCCTTGTGCTCTGGCCTCCCAGGGAGCAGGCCCACAGACCCCTGGCTGACCTTAAGGGTCACATGAGGAACCCCCATCCCGGCCGACATCTCCACCGTCCCCGGCCAGGCGCCCCATCCACTCAAACCCCAGCATGCTCCCCGCAGGGCTTGGCGGCCACAGGAGCACCCCCACACCACCTGGCCGGATGCGGGACTGCCGAGGCCCAGGCTGCCTTGGCTCTCCCAGAGAGGGGTGCCGGCCGGCCCCTGCTCAGGGGGTGGTCTGCCGGCCAAGACTGTCAATCACCACCTGCTTCACAGGCTAGTTGAGACAGTCGCAGGGAGTGCCTTCCAACGACTTGGCATGTGAGCAACTTCTCACAGGCCTCTGAAGCCCAGCTCCAAGGTGCCATAGCTGCAGGGCCTGCCCACGAGCAGCCTGGCTTGCCTGGGTGCTCGTGCTGTGTGGGAGGGGCTGGCCAGGGGTCTCCAGGGGATTTCAGCACTGAGGCCCAGGCTGACCTCTGCCGCTCTCACTGTGCCCATGCTCGGCAGGCCCAGGAGATTTCTGGCCCTGCAGCCCTTGTGTGGGTCAGCTCTTGCCTTGGTTCCTCGACATACCTTGGCCAGCCTTCCCCTCCCCTCTTCCAGCATGGACACCTGCCTCTTCCAGCCTGGGGACAGCACTGGGCCTGTGGCTGAGGTCCAAACCCAGGGCCAGGGCTGGTAGACGGGGCGGGAGATGCCCAGAGTGCCCGTAGCAAACTCGCTGTCCCTCAGGCAGGTATCCTTCAGCGGTGTGGACAAAACCTTGCTGCTCTGGACTGCTTCCCTGTGGCCCTGGGGACTGTGGGCTCCAGGCTGGCCAGCTGACAGCCATCCCCAGGCCCGCAGGGGAGAGCAGGTTACTTTGTCACCCTTCCCAGGGCCATGCACCCCACAACTCTCTGATCAGGTCAATCACTTCTCTTGTATTTACATGTATATACATATTTTTAACATTTATTTGTGTTGGAAAGACAGCACGAGCAGGGGAGGGGCAGAGAGAGGGAGACACAGAATCTGAAGCAGGTTCCAGGCTCCAAGCTGTCAGCACAAAGCCCGATGTCGAGCTTGAACCCGTGAACCGTGAGATCATGACCTGAGATGACGTCGGACGCTTAACCGACTGAGCCACCCAGGTGCCCCACTTCTCATTATTTATGGAGAGAGTAGCCCACACAACGTGGTGGCTGGGCAGGTGGAGAGGCTCGTCAGACTCCCGGGTTTTCCAGCCTCTTCTCTGCACGAGCCAACAGGGCCCCCAAGAGCCGAGAGCTCAGGTGTCTGTCCTGCTGGGAGACTGACCAGGTGGGCACAGGCCACTGTTTATCACTTCTTCCTTAAAATGACTGACATTTCAGGGGCGCCTGAGTGGCTCAGTGGGTTAAGCGGCCAACTTCGACTCAGGTCATGATCTCACGGTCCATGAGTTCGAGCCCCGCGTCGGGCTCTGTGCTGACAGCTCAGAGCCTGGAGCCTGTTTCAGATTCTGTGTCTCCCTCTCTCTGACCCTCCCCCGTTCAGGCTTTGTCTCTCTCTGTCTCAAAAATAAATAAACATTAAAAAAAAATTAAAAAAAAAAAAAAAGACTGACATTTCCAGCCCAACGCCAGGTTTGGGGACAGCATTTCTACCCCAGGCCTTGCTTGTGGTCACCAGCAATGAATTCCTAGTAGAGCCCTTCTCTGCCTCACCAGCCTGGGGCTCAAGTGACCCCCAGCCCATCTGGGCCTCCTGTCAGCCCTCACTGGCAGGACTCCACACTCCGCCAAGCTGCGTCCCTTTGTCCCATGCAGGTCTGTGACCTTGTCACCAGGGCCCCACTTCTTGGGGAATCCGCATAATTGTGTGCAAATAACTGGGGCCCGAGTCTGGCATTGGGCTCCTCCTGTGGCCCTGCCACACTCACTGGCAAGTGTTGACCGGACACAGCATCCCCAAATGCTTTGTGACACTTGCACAGTTGTTTTTGGCAGGGAAGGTAAATGCCTTCTCCCCGTAAGCAAGCAAGAATCGGGTCCAGGAATGAGGAAACGGGGCCTGGGAACGGCGTGTCCCACAGCCACCAGGAGCTGGCAGGTCAGCCCTGCAGACCCCACGCTGCCCGTGGGGAGGGGCAGGAGGGCTGGGGAGGGCAAGGCCCAACACCAGCCCCAGAGATGGCAGATAGGGCAGGAGGGTTGTGTGCCGTGTGCCAGGGCCTGGCCTGCCTGCTCACAGCACAAGCCCAGTGGGGCCCCCAAAGGCAGAAGGGTGTCTCCACTTGACGCATTTGGTTCAAGATTCAGTTATTTCAGAAGTGTGCATTTGACACGTGGAACTGCCTGAAATGGCTAAAGCTCCTTGAATAAAAACGCCTCAGGGACCCACAGTCCAGGGTGGAGACAGACTTCCCCAGGGGACACCGCAGCAGGGCTCCCACAGGACACCCACAACAGCGGCCCCAGGACCCAAGGAAGGGGGAGGGGTGGTATCTGAGCATCTGACACTGGGCAGGGGCCCAGCGAACTCCTGTGGGATCGAGGGCGTGCACCTGAGAGCACGGGTGAGGATAAGCCTCTGCAGGCACCCAGGGCACCCGCTTCCCTGTGGCCGGGCCTCCAGCAAGAAGGAGCCTTGAGAACATGGGGTTCCCCTCGCCCCCACGCGGCCCTGCTGCTCTGAGCAGCCGTGTGATCCCTCGACAGGAGGCCTTTCTCTCCATCTCGGAATGAAGGTAAAGATGAGTTATAAGCTGGATGACACACTCAGTGCAGGGCCCACTGTGGCCAAAGGGAAGGGGCCCTTCGGACACGGCGGGCAGAAGGTGGAGACGTCGGCGGGAAGAAAGCCACAGGCCTGGAGCGCAGCAGGGCTGGACACAGGCACCTGGGCAAACCGAGACATGGGCTCTTGGGGGACATTGCTTCGATTCTGACAATAATGGACAGTCAAGCACTCAGCTCTGCTGCCTCACGGCCACCAAATGAGACAGCTGTTGGGAAGGAACCATGAAAACAGCCTAAAGTTGCCCGAACTGTGCTGCGGGTGGAGAGGCCTGCAGGAGCCACTCCGGGGGCGCAGGGGGCGGTGGTGCAGGTGCGGGCAGGGCGTGTGTCCTTCCCGAGTGACAGGCCTTGGGTCCTTGTCCCCAGCTGCCTTCATACACACCCCAATAAGGACGCACTGTATTTGCAGGTTGCCCCAGACTTCGGAAAATTTAGAGGCACAGACGGTGTGCAGTCAGGCACCCACGGAGGATGACACATTTGACCATAGCGCACAGTCCAGAGAGACTGGGCATGGGGGTGCGTAGCGCCGCCACTGCATGAGATCTGACCCTGGTGCCAGCTCAGGAAGCCCCCTTTCCTTCCTCACCCCAGCCGCCACCAGAGCCCAGAGCCTCAAGCCCACTCAGAACGCATCTTTGCTATTCAAACAATTCCAGGCCCTCTAAGGCCACAAAATCTCTCACGTGGTACAACATGGCCCAGGACTCAATGACTTTAAATAAATGCTGTTGGAACAAGGGTGCACCTCTCTGGAAACAACGATCTTCACGCTGTGTCAGGAAGCATGGATAACTAGGTAACTTTTTATGATTTGCAGAAAAGGGAGCCTGAACCCAGGAATTAAATACTTATGGGGGTGCCGGGGGGCTCGGCCTAAAACCCAGGAATTAAACATCTACGGGGATGTACAGTGGCTCAGTGAGTTAAGCGTCCAACTTCAGCTCAGGTCATGATCTTGCGGTTTGTGGGTTTGAGCCCCGTGTTGGGCTCTGTCCTGACAGCTCAGAGCCTGGAACCTGCTTCTGTGTCTCCCTCTCTCTCTGCCCCTCCCCCATTCATGCTCAGTCTCTCTCAAAAATAAAAATAAACATTAAAAAAATAAAGCAATCTCATCAATTTGGAGACATAATTTAAAAGAAAAAATTGGTTTAGCAAATTAACAACAATAAAAAAATTGCTAAAAACAAAAAGCCAACATGACATGAAACTAAAACTGCAATGACCATGCCCCTTGGAGAGGCCGAGGTCACGGGCTGACCCCTGGGAGGCTGAGATCATGGGCTGACCCTAGGGAGGCCAAGGTCACAGGTTGATCCCAGGGAGGCCGAGGTCACGGTTGACCCCAGGGAGGCTGAGGTCACGGGTTGACCCCCAGGAGGCCAAGGTCATGGGCTGATCCCAGGAAATAGGCTGACCCCCAGGAGGCCGAGGTCAAAAGCTGACCCCAGGGAGGCCGAGGTCACGGGTTGACCCCAGGGAGGCTGAGGTCACAGGCTGACCCCCGGGAGGCTGAGGTCACGGGCTGACCCCTAGGAGGCCGAGGTCATGAGCTGACCCCAGGGGGCCGAGGAAGGGAGCCTGCTCCAGGTTGCCAATGATGCATGGGCATGGATTTTGACCACCCTGAGTTAACAGGCACTTGTACCCAAAATGACAGAAGCCAGTCTGCTCTGCACCTGCTATTGTGCCGCTGTCCTGGGGTCAGAGGGGAGCAGGGGCCATGCGGCCTCACCACCCTTCCCTCGCCTTCCTGAGTTAAATCAATCATTTCTTCTGCTCCCCTGAACCAGGGCTTGGGCCCGTTACCCAGGCCAGGCGAGTGGGGTGAGGCCCTTGGCCGGCACACGGACAGGTGGGTGGCTGGATGCAGCAGCACCACAAGCCAGGCCAGCCAGTCCATGAGCAGCTCTGGGTCCTCCCCTCCTGGGCTCCCCGGGGGCGGCAGGCCGGGCCTCAGGTGCAGGGGCTGCGCGCCCAGAGCCCAACTGCCCAGCACGTGCGGCGAACACACAGACACCTGGGCTTAGGGTCGACCAGCCAGCTCGCCGTGAGGAGCTCAGACCTGAGCCGGGCCCAGAGTCAGTCCCAGCTGAGGTGGCTACAGCGTTCCTCGCCAGCGAAAAGTCAGTGTTACTGAGTGATCACTTACATGATGTTAATAAGAATACAAAAGATGCATGATAAGCAGAGGGAAAATTGTGCGAACGGCTAACACATAAAGCTCAGCTTGACTCGGTGAGAAAAACATAAACACAAAGACTGGGAGTCACCCTTCATCATTTATACTGGGTGAAACCAAAAAGTTAAAAAAAAATGCACCAGCTTGGCAGAGATAAGTGGGTGGGCCTCCTGCTCGCGCTCGCTCGCTCCTGGCGTAATTCAGGCCCGAAATGAGAAATGACACTGGGCTTGGTGCTGTAGGTCCCGCCCTGGGATTCTGTCCTGCAGACACCGTCAGATGCACGTGAGATTTTATTTGTACTTGTCAAAAACCGGAGATAGCCTAGAAGTCCCCAGTTCACAGTTAATGCTACCTACCCGAGCCGGTGTTGCTGTGAACGTGCATGTGTGCCGAGCTGCACTCAGGGCAGAGAGAGGTTGGCACGCCCGTGTGGTAAGCTGGCATTTGTGCAAAACAAGAGACTGTGCGTATGTGTTTACGGGCCCCAGGATATTCTCAGATCTGGTAACCGGGGCCTCTGGAGCCTCACCAGTTGACCAGGAGGCACAGCCGGGGGCAAAGTGCTCGCTCCTCACACCCAGGAAAGGCTTAGATTTTATACCGCGTGCACTGTTCGCTTATTTAGAAAAACGAACCTCACTTGCTGCAAAGGGCAAGTTCAGTGGAAAAGGAGCAGAGCTCAGGCCGGGGCTGCAGCTCCTTAAGGTAATGGGGCTAGTCAAGGTCCCTGGAAAACCACAGCAGAGCCTGAAGTTACCCAAACCCGCGGGGCTTTGAGGGGAACAGCAGGGAGGCGGACTTACTCTGAACGCAGGCGGCGAAAGCTGGGCTCTTGCTGTGCGGAGGCCCATGCCTACTGACGCAGTCTGTAAGACAGATGGAAAGCAGGTCAGTCATTCTTGTCACAGGTGACAGACGACAGGACAGACCTCAGAACTCATGAGTCGTCTCTGAGCCACCTCTGGAAGAGGAGATTATTCACATTCCCTAGGTGCTCCAGCTTTTGTTATTAGAGATTTTAACGCTGGCAAGCAAGAAAAGGCCTCCCACTAAAAGGCTGAACTGTGTCCAAAGGTCTGTCTGCGGCCTCTCTGGTGGCATGAAGGACCAGGAACAGTCACTGGGTTTTCTGGTCACAGTCAGAGAGGTGAACCTTATTTCAAGTTGGTCTCCAACAGAACCCCCGTTGGACCCTGAATGTGGAAGTCATGATTTGAGTGTCCCCCTCCCCAAGCTGTCTGACAGGTTGGTTCACACGGGAGCTGGAGGAGGGGACCAGACACTGGAACTCATGCAGAACGGGTGTTGAGCCATTCCTGGACCTTCAGTAGGTCCCTGGCACTTGGTCATGCCCAGGAGGACTGGGGCCCAGGTGACCTGGAGGCAGCTCCCGGGACAGCTGGTCACCCTCTGCCCCTGGAAACAAATCCCAGACACCTAGGAGCAAGGCCTGCGGAGGCCAACAGGGAGCCCGGGAGTGGGCAGGTCCCCAGCTCTTCAGGGTCCACTATGGCACAGACCCAGAGAATACCGCTAAGAGGACATAAGGCCAACAGGAAATTCACCAAACTTAAGAAGGAACAGACCCTGGTGTAGGTCTGTCTCATAATGATGTACATCTTAGAAAAATCTTAGAACAGCATCAATTAAAGGAGTAGTTCAGGGAAAGTCCAGAGCCTCTTTCTGACGGTCCCTGGTCACTTGGCTGTCACGCGTCTTACTTTCTCTCCCAAGTACACTCGGGAGCTTTCTGGGGGCCACGCTGCCCGGTGACACCCCTGCTGGGCAGCCAGGAGCACCTGCCTGTCCATTCCTCTTGTTCAAATTAAACAAAAACATCTCTTACTGGGCTCAGTTCTGTTAAAAAAACACGGCAAATACCAACCACCATAGTCCACGGAGCAAAAGCTCTTCGGCATCTTCAGTAACTTCAGGAGTGCAGACACCCCGAGACCAACAGGTCTGAGACTCACTAAATCAGCCACATTCCCAAACAGCAAGCTAGCGGAGTCAGAACAGAGAAGCGGTTTGCAAATAACGGCACTGGATCGCGGTTGACGCAGATCGTGCTGCCGTGAAAGACACAGGCGCTGTGACCTCGTGCTCCAAGAGTCCCAAGCTCACCGTGTGAGTAAAGCAACCTCCCCAGGAGCACCTGCGGGACGGGCTGGCCCAGCTGACAGGTGACATGTCCACCTCTGTTCCTCTACAACTACAGAAGCAGCGATGCAAACTTACCTAAGTATCTTGGGTAAAAATAGTCCTGTGGAAAAAGAAAAAGAAGGGGCGACAGTTTACTGGCATGGCCTGCACTCCCCACACAGTGCCCACAGCAGCTGGCGGAGGGCCTCGCCTTCCTCCCCAGTGGGCACAGACAGGCAGGCACCTGGGCGGGGCAGGTGCGTGAGGAAGGCGGGGAACTCTCCACAGCTGGCTCAGTGACAGCAGGGCAGAACCACCCAGAAAGCCACTTTACGCCTCAAGGACCATGGCGTGAGGAAGAAGAGGGAGGGTGCGGCCCAGGCCGCTGTCTCGGCCGCTGCAGAATGATGTCTGCCTGGACCTTCTGTAAGCGGCAACGGGGATGTCATTTAAGGGACCCAGTGTCTCACAGGAGGCGGAGGGCCGGGAGGAAGATTGTCTGGACCCTCGCTGACACCGGGCTCCTCCCAGAAGCATGCAGACCCCGCGGGGCCATCCACACGCAGGCGCTGACTTGCACCGACTGTGTTTGTACAAGGAACTGGTGCTGGGCGAGGTGTGGAGGGTGCAAGGGAAGCAAAGGTCCTTTCCGTCCGTGACCGTGAACTAAGAGCGCTGCACCATACCAGCTGTCTGCCAAATACTAGGACCACTTGCCCTGTCTTGGCCAGCAGCAGAGAGCAGCTGGAATTGTCCCCAGGGTCATTGGCCCCACCCGTCCACCATCATCTCTCACTGAGGGTCAGTCACAGCGTGGCTTAGCCCTAGATGCTCCCCTGGACGGGACCAGGTCGCTACACAGCAGCACCCACCGAGGAGGGGTGCCCACTACAGGTGCTGTGATTGTATGTCCTTCCATCTGACCCTCACAACCGCTCCAAGGTCTTTTCAATTAACCCCGTCATCAGAGAGGAGGAAACCGAGGCTCATGACGGGTCGTAGAGTTCAACCAAGGTTAGGAAGCCAGGTCGGGCTCCCAACAGCACACTGGGATCCAAAACCACACTGAGAGGAGCTGGTGTGTCATCTGCAGTGATGGGCCCCCACAGTTAGCTGGCCTCACGCCATGGTCTGGCACCTCACCTGGCCCCTTCCCTCGCTGTTTACAACACTTTGCTAAGACACCCATCAGAAAGTCATTTTCTGATAAAGACATGACTTAGACTCTTAACTCCTTTAAAAGAAAAGTAATGGTCAGAGCAAGTTTGTATTTCAGCTTGTATCACGGTTGTGAAGGTGACATTCAGGCAGGTGTGACAGAGGCCAGGTCTGGCAGGCAGAGCCACACAGCCAGGGCAGGGACACCCCTCCCCACCAGCATCCAGAGGGCCCTGACGGCCTGGTTTCACTTCTCCATGCTGCTTTCAGTCATGGACTGGCCACTCCCAGACAGGAAAGGCAAGCGAGGCCAGGCGCACTCAGACGAAGCCCCCAGAGCTGAGGGCAAGCAGACAGGGACATCTGCCGGGTTTAGAGGGAGAGCAAAGGCCACAGACTTTGTCACAAAGGGAGGGGCTCTGGCTCTGAAAGAAAAGACTTAGGATGCACGATGTGTCCACTCACAAAACCAAGAATTAGACTACGAAGGAACTAAAGACACTGAGGATCTGTGAGCAGAGTTCCCAGTTGTCATAGACGTGGCACCTGCCACAGGAAAGCTATTCTGTATGGTCATAAATGTGGCACCTGCCACAAGAAAGCTGTTCTGTATGGTCATAAACTTGGCACTGCCACAGGAAAGCTGTTCTATATGTTATCCAGAAAGCTGTATTATATTTTTCAAAGCCCTATTACTAGCTATTTGTCATGTGTTTTAACAGCGATTGTATTGTTCTGGAAGAGCCTCGCTGACCGAAAAGCCATGTGCCCTTCCCTTAAGTTAATCACACCCATGGGAATGTGGTTTCCAAAACCATTGGGCCATAAGCTGGTGACAATTTATCTTAATTTGTGTGCTTGATTTATTTGGGGTGAGAGGGGTGCTCATTTGGCTGGCAATCTAGGACAGAGATGATTAACCCCGAGTAACAGCAAAGCTAAGACAGATGCACCTAAAACCACTATGCGCTCTCCCAAGAGAAAGAGACATTTCTAATTGTCCTTCAACGTTCTGACCAAAGAGGAAGACCTATGGAAATCTCAGTGAATGAAGGGCACTGGACACAGAACAGAGAGCCGGCCCCACCTGCACCACAAGTTGGCCACACATAAACTGTGGCCTGAGGCTCAGGAGCTGGGCTGACTCCCATGAGCATCACCCTCCCAGTGATCCACGGAGCAGAGGCCACAGTTCAGGTGGCCAGATTCAGAACCAGGGATCGGTTGCCTACAAACTTACCCTTTCTTTTTGACCACACAAGGAGGCGTGTGAGGGCCTGGCTGGGGTCAGGAGCAGGGAATGGGCAGACCAGCCAGCAGGAGGCCAAGGCCACCCAGGTTGGAAATGAAGCCGTCTGTCACCTGGCAATCATTTTTCTCAGGAGTTTGCTTCTGCTTTACTTAAACAGCTAAAGATACAAAGAAGTGAGCAAAACTGCAGGCCACTAAACTGCCAGCTGAAGATCCCAGAGGGGAAGGTATATGCCTGATACCTGGCCTGGTGCTGACTATCCCTCAGAAGGCCCTCAGGAGCCATTGCTAAATGGGTGAATGAATGATAGATGAATGGATAGATGAATGGAAGAATGAGTAAATCGATGGGTGGTTGGATGGGTGGCTGGCTGGCTGGATGACGGATGGATGGATCAAAGGAAGAATGCATGGATGGCTGGGTGTATGAATGAATGAACAGGCAAACGTAGAGTCCTACAATTTTCACTGAGTTGTTGATTTTATTTATAACAAAGCTAAGCACACTGGGAGAAATACCTAAATCGGTGCTCTCAGCTTGTGTCTTCCAAAACTCAGAAATATCAGTACTACGTTTCCTCAAGCTTACAAACTGCCAATGCATTTTTGAACTTAGATCCTTAGATGAACTGCCATTTGCCAACCTCTTCTTCCACCATTCATTCCAAGGACCCTACTCTCTGAGGGGGCGATGAGACATGGTGCATGTGTGATTCAACAACTGAGTCGTCACTCCTACTAGTAGGGACTGCCCGTGAGTGAAGTGGCCCCGTGTGGAGCTCACACCCCACCTACGGGGAGCACCTGGTTCTGGGAGGATCAGTGTGCTGGTCTTGGCCAAGAGCCCACTGGCCGCACACCCTCACGTAAATGGAGTTGGGTGCTCCAACAAACCTGGCCTTCCCTGGGATGCATTCTCCCATGCTCCTGTTCCCTGCAGGTTTGTAAACACAGGAACCTGTGCCCAAAGCACCTTCAAGGCCTGAACCCAATGACAGGCTCGGTCCACTTGTGTCTAACATGAGGCCTAGCAGTTTGCTCTGAAACCACAGGATGATGTTTCTGTGAGACGGTCTCTTCCACGTCTGCTCCTTAATCGTGCCGTCACCCATCTGGCCCCTTCGCTAAGAAGGGGAGCACCAGAAAGGACAGCAAATAGGTGGCTGGTGAAATCCTCGACAAGTCCCATCTGCAGACAGAACCTCCCACCTGCCTCTGCCCCATGCTGACCACCGGAACCCTGGTCTGCCACACGGGGTCTGTGCCTCCAGAGTCTCCCATGTGGCAACAGTCAAGAGCATCAGGGAGTTGCCCACCCTCCCCGTGGGGCAAGGTTGCGTGTGGGCTGTCCACCTGCCACTCGCCCCTCTCCTACTTCGGGACAGTCAGTTCTGGAGTTGGAACTCCAGAAGCTGTGACCACGACGAGCTCCTTGCCCGGCAGCCTGCCCAGCCTGCTGAAATGCCCTCCAAGCACCCAGCCTGTGCACCTCTTCCCCGGGGCCTTCTGAGGCTTGGTGGGGTTCTTAGTGGTCTCTCTATAAACTTGACGCTCTGAGAGCAAATCTGCCTTCCAAAAATGGTCAAAAACCACACAAGCCTAGTGGGTTAAAATGCACATTATTAAGACAGAAACATCACCTGGGCTCACAGTGTGAACTGAGCACAGTTGCCCTCTTGTAGCTCATGAACAGGACCACATGCAGCTGGGAAGGTTCTAGAATTTGGCAACTGACACCTCGTACGTGCCTTCACGTCCAAACTACTTTAACTCTTCGAGCTCCTCCCAGGCTGGCGCAGTCCCTGCAGGGACAGGGTAAGCCAGGGGGACCCAGACAGCTTCCGGCCCTGATGCTGCGGCTCACCTTCAGGGCAGGTGCCTTCTTCCTGCCCTCTGACGCATATGCAGGTTAATGGGAGGCTCACTGCCAGGAGGGCCGAGACACCAGCGTGTTAATGGACGTGGAAACTGCTTTGCAAACACATCAGCATCAGCAGTGCGTAAGTCTTTTTGGCGTGGAGTACCCAGCACTTTCATCTAGTTCACACGACATAATAGGAGGCACACATCGCAGCATAACAAATGGTCGTTACTTTTCAAACAGGAAATTAAGAATTTCTTACTTCCTTTAATAAATAACTGCCCGAAATTTTGTTTCCAAAACTCCTTACGCTATTTGACAAAGTGGGCTGAGACTCAAGCGTCACAATAACTGCTTATTTACGTGATACAAATACAAGGTGTCTTCCTGAGAAGCAGTCCACAACACTGACTAATCCTTTAACCTTAATGTTGTCTTGCTAGCAAACTTGACTTCTAAGGGAAATACTGTCCAAGTCACATCAACTTGAATCGTCATTACGGAGGCTTCTACTTTGCGGTAGCTGGAGGAAGTCACAACAACGGTCTCATAGTTTTTACGACGGCTCCCGGAGAGATTCCCAGCTATCGACGGGCAAGCTTTGGCCCCTCAGCCTGCAGGGACCCTGACAGGTTCTCAGTCCCCCAGGCCAGCATCACTCAGTCTGTGCATGTTTTTCTAAGCGTGGTTCACACAAAATCCCTCTGTCGTCTTCCCAAGTTCATCTCCTCTAAGATTCTCCAAACCAGGGGTCTGTTTAAGCACTCCATGAGACCAAAGGAAACACGGACACCCCCTACCTACCCCTGCCAGGCCCACAGGGCCTCCAGGTCAGCCCTGCAAGGAGGGGAGCAGGCCCCAGAAACACCCCCAAGGCCACAGCGCTCCCCTCCTTCCTGAGACGCTAATGTGCACGTGTGTTGTTAAAAATTCCTGTGGGGACAACACGCAGGTGCACAGATAAAAGCTGGGGACTGCAGCTCTGTGGATCTGTGCAGTGGGATTCCTGCAGCCGCACGCACCCCCACACCCCCAGAACTAGCCCCTGGCGCCCAGCACATACCAGCGAGATAAGCACAGGGGCTGAGCCAGCCGAGTCCCGGGGAGTGGTGAGAGCCAGCTGGAAAGCTGGGTTCTCTGGGCCCTTTTCATAACCAGCTTTAGGATGAATCAGTGCCCATGTGCGCGTCACCACGTAGCAGGCTGTGTAGACACTTCTCACCTCGGAAGGTCAATCACTTCAGAGTTAACATGCTGACCTTGGAGGCTGGGACCTGAGTTTCCATCTGTGTCCTCCCAGTGAAGAGTGAACTTGGGCAAGTCCCCACATAGATTCCTGGGCCTCAGTTCACAAGCATCTGGAATAAGGGCCACCACGTCCTATGACCTTGTGACAAACACTACTGCAATGTTCTTGTCTGTTTCTGGCTTAGGGAAAGGAATTTTAAGTGCATTTTGATGCCCCTCCGGACATGCTACATCATGGCGTGCACGTGAGGTGCACGTGAGATGTTCCACGCGTATCTGGCACAGGGTAAGCCTGGGGTGTGCGTGGGACAACCCAGAACCTGCGTCTGAGGAATGCAGCCGCAGCAATCATTCAGGGCGGGCCCAAGGTGACTCTTCCATCACAAATGGCTGGTCTGCTACGAGACAGGGCAGGTGGGAAGCACCCTCTCCTACTCCCGGCCCCTGGCAACTGCCAATAGCAACCTGCCAACAGGATCTTCCGTTTCAATCTGAAGCATCGTACTATAGAGGCATGTGTCCAAACCAGTCACCCAGGCGGCTGCACCTGCAGCCACGTCATGCCAGTCCTGGAGGATGCCCCAGCACAGCCTCAGTGGCCCCCGGGTGGAAGCAGAGGCCCGCCCCCAGGGGCTGGCTGATTCCAGCTGTGTGATTTTCATGGAGAGCAGTGTTTCAAGAAAAGCCCTGCGCAAACCAGGTCTATGTGGCAGGTTTGGGGGATAGATGTGGAAAACTGTGTATTACCATGGGCACTGATACCAGAAAGAAACAATTCTCAAATCTGACAAAAGAAGTCTGAGGAAACAAGTATGATAGTATGGGGTTCAAACTATCTCATTTGAACAACACATCTGTCATCGTGCGATCACTGGGAGCAGGCCGGATATTGTTCTGGAACTTCAAGTCCTCTTGAAAAGTTATTATAAAACTTCCAATGAACTGCACCCCATCAAGGTCCAAGTTCACAAGAACACGGCTCACAGTGGGGCCCCCGGACCAGCACTGCAGAGGCACAGAGCATTCCCGACGTCAGACACTAACCCCTGAGCCTCAACAGATGCTGCATCACAGAAACAGCTCCCAGTGCCAACCCACCGACCCCAGGGAAGAGGGGCATCGAGTGTGAAGACAGTGGGTCACCTGTCAGCATGACTGGAACACAGGGATGACCCGGGAAGTGTCTGGAAAATCCTGGCCCCAGCTACTTGGAATCTCAAGCAACAGGCCATAAGCATCGGAGTCTTAGAAGGCTGTTTTGCTTCTACAGTGTTTTCCAAAACGTCTTTAATTGGCTTTCGGCAGACGTTGGGCCACTGGCAAGGACCAAGTGTCATCCACTGGGCCTGGTCTGTAGAGGCTGAACAGCACAGCTGAAGTGCCTGCAGACGCCCAGGAGAGAACCCAGTGTGGGACAGCCAAGTAGGGCCGGTCCTGCCTCAGCGGCACCCCTGCCCCAGGCCTTTCAGCTCAGCAGCAGCCACCTCAAGACAAACCAGAACCATCCCCACAACGGCGAATCCAGCCTGTGACCAGCTTCCCTGTGGCCCCTAGGGGCGAAAGCCCAAGAAGGAGAGGGTCCAGGAGGGGAGGCCACGGTCCACAAGAGCTGCTTCCCTTGAGAACCCCAAGAAAGGAGATGGGCAGTGTGTGCGTGGGGCAGCGTATGCAGGCCACCTGCAAGGCAGCGGTGGGGTGGTGGTGGGGGCAGGTGGGCAGCCGGTGGCTGTCCTGGAGGTCACAGCCGGTATGTCACCTCCCCAGCCAGGGCACCCGCATTGCAGAGGCAAGTCGTGGCAGGGGTTGGGGGGAGTGGTGACCAGGTGCCCTCTTCCTCCCTCCCACCCTCCTACTGGGGTCTTCGTGAGACCCCTTAGGCCTTAGGCTGGAAGGTAAGACTTTCATCTCTGTAGGGGTACCTGTCCCCAAGCTGTCCTGAAAGAAACAGGGATCTCAGGAAGACAGTGTCCTTAGAGGCCAGCAGCACTGCAGGGCTTTGAAGCTGACTGTACCCATAAAACCCTCCACCAGCACCACCGGGCTCCCCCACATCCAAGAGACATGGAGGAGGTGGGAGGGGGAGACATGGAGAGAGACGGACAAGGGGGACACATGTGAGCTCAAGCACTGGCCGGCGGTCATGCACCTGTGACGTGAAGCCCTCCAGGTGCGCTGCTGGCCGTGCTGCGAATACTGTCTGCCCTCGAATTTAACGAAGTGCTGGGTCAAGGCCAGGGCCTGGAGTTTCTTTCCTAGCACCAGGTTGTGGCTGCCAAGAGCGGGTTCCCAAGAGGGGAGGGCTCCCAGGAGCTGGGAGGCAGGTAGGGTGGGGCTGGCTAAGTCTTTTGTCCAGAACCCTTTCCGGAAGCGAAGGCCGATTACTGAGATGGCCTCCGGCGTCTGGAACCCGCCAGCCTTAAAGGATTTAAGTAGAAGGCAACTCTGCTGGGCTGGCCAGCCGTGAGCTTAGGAGAATCCCAGCACAGAAGGGGTCTTGTGAATGGGAAGCGATACTGAGGACAAGCAAGGAGAGGGCGAGCCAGCGGGGAGCGTAGCATGTGAGAGGAAACAGATAGGGAGGGAATCAACTGTCCCTGAGCCCTGCAGAGGAACGTTAGCCCTGGCAACAATGGGGAGCCTGGGACACTCCCCAGGGGCCTGAGGAGTGAGGGGGAGGACTGTCTGCTCCCAGGAGGGAAGCAGGAGGGTGACCAGGATGTCAGGAAGCCCCCACCCCAGGCCCCCTTCCTTTCCAGCACAGGTGTGTGATAAGGCTGGAATCAGGAAGGAACCATTGTGCTAGCAGCTACCTGCTGTGAAGGTCACTTCCCTTCCCAAGAGAAAGACAGCCTAGTCAGGAACAATCCGGATCAGGCAGGAACAGCCCACCCAGCTAGCAGTCAGCACTCCAGCACAAGCCTCCAAACACCAGAAAGTACATCTGCAGCCCAGAGCTGGCCCTCCAGGTGCTCAAGCCCGCCCAACCTGGGGGGCAGGGCCCAGCTCCCGCACGCTCTCCTTGGGGCTCGCTCACTAGTGTGCCCCCAGAACCGCAGGATCAGAACCGGAGGGCAGTGGTGCCCTCTCTGCCAGCAGGCCAGAGCAGGACCAGGTGGCTGTGTATGCCTTCCACTGAGCCCGACCCTGAGGACAGGGTGGCCCCTTCCAGAGTGCCCCCATGGTGGTGAGGGTGACTCCTAACCCTAGCCTGGCTCCTCCCAGCATGCCACAAGCCAACGGCCAAACAGTCTTCACTGTGGTCTACACAAGATGCAAGGTACAGGTTCAGGTGAAGGGTTTGCAACCCAGCTGACCTTGAGGGACGACCCCGAAGTAGCTGGTGTAACCTGGGAAACTGGCAAATGAAGAGAAGGATGTAGTTACTATTGCCGCCAGGGACTGGCGAAGAGGACAGGATCCTGGAAAACCACGGACTGCTTTCCTATGAAAGAAGTTCACAAGTCTCTGCTGTAGGGACGAGGATCCCTGGAGGCTGGGGCGGCCATGACCTCCCTTGCAGGAATGCGCCCAGAGAGCACTGGCTGAGTTAAAATCATGGGTCCTGGGGCTTGGGTGGCGCAGTCGGTTAAGCGTCCGACTTCAGCCAGGTCACGATCTTGCGCTCCGTGAGTTCGAGCCCCGTGTCAGGCTGTGGGCTGATGGCTCAGAGCCTGGAGCCTGTTTCCAATTCTGTGTCTCCCTCTCTCTCTGCCCCTCCCCCGTTCATGCTCTGTCTCTCTCTGTCCCAAAAAAAATAAATAAACGTTGAAAAAAAAAAATCATGGGTCCTGAGCAAACACACTTTTCCTTCTCTTGCCTTTGTGTCAGACGTTTATAAATAAAGTTACGATTAAAACATAAAAGCAATTAAAATCAGCGAGGGGATTAATGCTCTGGGAAGAAGGATACTGTGGCTAACACACAGTGTGTCCAGGCAGCAAGGAAAAGCCAGGTCAGGCCCTGTCGTTCTGGGCAAGCACAGCCGGGAGTGGCCCCGGGGGTGGACAGTAGCTTCAACTCTTCTCAACTGTGAGCCCCCTCCCAGGGTCTCTGTACAAGGTCTGGGGAGCCCCGCTGCACCTGTCACACAGTCCTGCAACCGGGCAGGGACCTGCTGGCCAGGCACATGGCCCTGTTGCTAGGCCTTCAGAAATCCTCTGCAGGGGATGACTCATTGGGCCACCAGGTTCGTCATTAAAGAAACCGGAAAACAGGCCAGAAAAGACCAGCAGTGCTGCCCTTACAGGAAGATTGAACCGGTGCTGCTATTGACGTGGAAAGCAACGGCCCTGGAGAAAACAACCTTCTCAGGCCCACCCCACGGCAGCAACTCGCACAAGAATTGCTGGGGGCCGGCCATCTCCTCAAAGCTCGCTTCACAACGGCCTGGAAAGGGTTGTCAGGTCAAATGATGAGAAATACCAGGGAAGACAAAGCCTCTGTGGGCCCCACAGAGCTATCCATTTATTGCACACAGTGTTTATTTTATCCCAGAATTCTTTAGAAGAAACATTCCGGTAGAACCAAAAACGTCTGTGGAGTCACCCTGACCTCATGGTATAAAGCCCATCCGATTTGCACACTGGCACTCTCCAAGGGCATCTGCCCCAGGACTGATACACACGCAGGGTCCCGTGGGTCCCCTCCCGGGGAGGGCAGAGCTCCTGCACAGATGCTGAGTCCACACGGGCTGTTCCCTGCTGTTGGCTGCCTGCCGCCCCACACCCCCCAAGGACGTTATTAATAGTCACGTCCTGAGCCAGCACAGCCAGGCTCCCAAAGTCACCAGCTGCTTGTAAAGAGCACCTTGCTGAAGGAGGCCTCCACAGGGCACCCTGGCGGGGGGGCCCCCTGACCCCAGCCCTCCTGCCCACCCCTCCCACAGATGTCCTGGTCCTATTTCCGTTTTGGCTTTTGGGACCTGCTGTGGCAAGCGATCCCAGAGACCACGTCTTTCATTTCCTCTTTCAGGCACACAGTCCATACCCCTTGGTGAAGATCTAGGGGCTGCGGGCAGCCCACGCCTCACTTCCGGTCCATCTAAGGGGGGGTGGCAGGAAGCCCTTTAGGCTTTTACCCACTGTATTCCTCTTACATCTTAAACACTGAGGAGGTGTTGCCTATTGCACATTTCCCTGAAGGCGGCTGCCTTCAGAGGCCTGCTGACCAAGGTAATGGGGTCTCAAGAGGACCCATTCACGCACCTGCTTACAGCTGTGGGAGCACCTGGGGTCACCAGGAGAGATGGGGCCCAAAAGGTGTGCAGGAGCCTTGACGGTGGGACCCAGGGCCCCCCGCCCCCCCCCTCCAGCACTCCTGACTGGGAGACCTGACTGCAGCCCCGGCACCCCTAACACCAAGGCTGTCTGCGCAGCGGGGAAGGGGCGTCCCCGTGAGGCTCCCCAGCAGCGCGCACGGAGGATGTTCCCAGACCCCAGCAGCGGGACTGCGCGCGGCGCTCACCGTCTCGGGGTCGTTCTCGAACACCTCCCGGGCCTCCTCCTGGCTGCACAGCTCCTCAATGCATTCCCTCTCCAGGTGGCCCTGCTTGGCCTCCTCGAAGACCTGGTAGGCGCGTCGCTGCCGGGGCCGCAGGAACTGCGCCGCCTCTCGCGCCCGCAGCATCACAGCTGTCCGGACGCGGGCGGGAGGACGACGCCGGGAGAGAGCGGGGACGGAACGGGGACACGCCGTCAACCCCGCCCCGCATGCGCCGTCCTCTCGGCCGCCAGCCCCCCGGGGACGCGGCTGCGGCGTGCGGGGCCCGGGGGCGCGGGGAGCAGGCGCCCGGGGCGGGGGCGCGGGGAGCAGGCGCCCGCGGTGAGGGGGGGCTCTGGGGAGGGGCCCGGTACTCACTGTGCGCGGACTCGGAGGCCAGCAGGAGCACAAGCAGCGCAGTGCCCAGGGCAGCGGCGAGCGCGGGCGGCGGCGGCATGGCGGGGCCGGGCCGGGGCGAGCGCGGGGCGAGGGCCGGGGACCGCGACCGGGCCGGGAGCGCGCGCTCTCAGAGCGCCCGGGAGGCCGTGGCGAGCCGCGGGCGCCGCGGGGCGGTGGCTCCGCTCATCCCGTGCAGGCGGCTCTGAAGGTCACATCCCGGCGACGGCGGCGGCGGCGGCGGCGGCGGCGGCGGCGGCACCTCGGCGCTCGCGGCCGGGGCCGGGGCGGGGCGCGCGGGCAGGACCCGGCTCGGGGCCGCGCGGGGGCGGGGCGCGCGTGTTCCCAGCACCCACCCCCCGCCCCCCCGCCGGCTCCCAGCACCACCCCACGCGCCTTCCAGCACCCCCACCCCACCCCGCCCCGCCAGCTCCCAGCACCCGCCCACCCAACCCACGCCGGCTCCCAGCACCCCCCTCCCCCCACCCCAGCCCCGCGGAGATCAAAGACCCCGGGAGACCCGTCACCCCACCCGGAAGACGTGGCCACTTAGAGCGGCGGGTGCGTCCAAGAGAAGGAGATTCAAGTCGATGGCCGAGCCTGACCCGGTCGCGGGTAAAAGGAAGCAGCAAAAGCCAGGTGCCAGGTGACCAGGTGCCGCCTGACCGCTCACCAGACTGAACCCTCGTCCCGCCCCACCACCACCACCCGCACCCCAAATCTACCGCACTCTTTTTGGATTCCCCATTCCCGAGCACATTTTCTCAAGACTTAAAACCCCCGAAGAAAGGATAAACTGAGGCCAGACCAAATCCCAGCGAGGTCCAGGGAGCGAGAGGAGATTATTTCCTTTTGTAACCTCTGTCTTCCATAATGATGAATGACATTGAGGTTTCCCAGTAAATACTCAGGCTGAAAGCAACATTGTGCTTCTTCTCAGAGACTAAGACTTTCTGTCTCTGTCTCCGGAGTATTTCGCAAATTCAGGGGCCAAAAACACACAAACAAACAAAACCAAAACGAAGCAGAGGGCTCCCCCGGGGGACTGAAGCGGCAGCGAGGCTGGCAGGGGCCTGAACACAGCCCCCCCCCCCCCAACCCCCACCCCGCATGGTGGGTCACTGTGGTCCTCGTGCCGCGCGGGCTCTAGGCCCGAGTCCTGACCTCAGATTCCCCTGGCCTGCTGTAGTGGGAGAATGAAGCGTTGATGCTGGTCGATTCCCTGAGGTCGTGGTTTGAAGGTGGGGTTAATGAGCATTGACACGTTAAAGTCGGGGGAATGAACACTGGTGAGAAAGCTCTTCAAAGGGAATGCACGATTTAATAGGTAAGTCCTCTGCACCTGTGATCTGCAGTTGAGCTGCTCTCCCACCTCAGCCAGCAACGGATGAAAGCAACCTGGACGCCTTGGGCTTGGAAAGAGCATTTACTACATTAATTTTCCTGCTTGTTGTTCTTAAGGAGAACCTGTTTCAAGAACCTGGGTGGGGCAGTAAATTCTTCAGTGTGTATTTACACAGATCCTTAATTAATTAATCGTGCGTCTCTTATTTCCTAGGATTCTGAACCAGGTGGCCCGTGGATGCATTTCAGGAAGTATGCAAACTCCTACACATTGTTTGCAGTGGCTTTCTTCTTTCCTATTTGTGTGTGTTTGGCCAAGAGAGTTTATAGAGTTCGTGGGACTCTCAGAGTTGGATCCCAGTAAGAGTGAGTGTCATGGCCTCTTCCTGTCCCTCTGGGAGGGCCGTGCTGAGTATGGGCTCAGTGCTTCAGGTGACCAGGCGTTAGCATGATCCCAACTGGAAGGAGGCTTTCAGGCCCCCTGACCTGTCAGCCTGGACCTCAAGCCCCTCGCTGCTTTTCCCCGTTTATCCTTTCTGTTGACTTGGTATCACAATAACCCCAACAGCACCCATTATGAAGAGACTTGCTTTAATAAAATGCATTCATACACACTTGCTCACCTGAGTAACTGTAGAATACAGGAAGCAAATATAGGGAGCGAGGGAGGGTGTCTGACCCAAGCTAACCCCAAGACCAATGCAGAAACTTTGCTTTAAGGCAGAGAAAGAAAATGGATAAGCAACAGTTTGGATAATGCTTTCTGAAATTGGGGAGAGTCGTCAGGCACTGTGTTATACACCTCGAAGTAACCACGATTAAGTAGCTCATTTTTACAAGGGGCAGGTTAGACCTAGTGCCGTGGACACCTCGTATGGACTGTCAGCCAGGCTGTAGTCAGGGGTTTGTCTTGCCAAGGCCAAGTGGGATGAAAGTGTGGGGGTTAGGGTCAGAAACGAGGTGTTGGTGGGGAGAGAAAAATTCTGCATTTCCTTCCACCATCACTTCTGTGGGTGATGATTTCAAGGTGCTGAGGCTGTTCATTTATGAATCTGCTCAATAAATCGGTAAATGTGAGTTGAGTACTTGCTGTGTTGTCTTAAAAGGCAGTGTGCTGGGCGCTGACCAAACTAGTCATATTGGGTTTTCTTTGTTTTTAAAGCAGGTTTATTGAGGCATAATGGAAATATAATAAGCTACATAATAAGTTTTGTGGTATCTATGATGAACGTACAGACCTGTAAACCCACCACCACATTCCTCTAGAGCATACCCATATTTTGAAAACACTTCCTCATGCCCTTTGGTAATCCCTCCCTCCTGAGTGTCCCTGTCCCACCCTCACTCCATCCCAGGCAAAATCACTGGCCCACTTTGTCACTATAGACTACTTTGCTCTTTTTGGAATGTTGCATAAAAGGAATCCTACAGAATGTGCTTTTTTGTCTGGCTTCTTTCACTAGGCAAATTCACTTTCAGATTCACCTACATTGTTGCACATAGTTTGTTCTTTTTTTATTCCTTTTTCTCCTCCTCCTCCTCCTCCTCCTCCTCCTCCTCCTCCTCCTCCTCCTCCTTCTTCTTCTTCTTCTTCTTTTGCTCACCAGTATTCTGTCATGTGGATATGCCACAGTCTTTTTAGCATTCACCTGTTGATGGACATTGGCTTGTTTCTAGTTACTGGTTATTACCAACAAAGGGACTATGAGCATTCATGTATAAGTTATTGTATGCACATAAGCTTTTGCTTCTCTTGAGGAAATATGTAGGAAATAACACTGGACTGTATGGTAGGTATTTGACTTTTTAAGAAACTCACAAACTTTTTCAAAGTGAATTTCCATTTTATGTTTCCACCAGCAGTATATGAAAGTTTCAAGTTGTTGCGTATCCCACCCACACTTGCTAAGGTTAGTCTTTTTTTTTTTTTTTGAGAGAGAGAGAGAGAGAGAGAGAGAGAGAGAGAGAGAACGTGCATGTGCACATGGGCATGAGTAGGGGAGGATCAGAGAGAAAGGGAGAGAAAGAGAAGCAGGCTTTGAGCTGTCAAAGCATAGCTGGACACAGGGCTCGATCTCACGACCCTGAGACCATGACCAGAGCCAAAATCAAGTGGGGTGCTCAACCGACTGAGCCACCAAGGTGCCCTAGTCTTCTTAATTTTAGCCATTCGGGTAGGTGTTTGGTGGTATTTCCTTGTGACTTGAATTTGCGTTTTTCTAGGACTATGATGCTGAGCAGATTTTAATGTGCTCTTTGCCATCCAAATATATTCTTTGGTGAAATGTCTGTTTTAATTTTATCATCTTTTTTTCCTTTTACTTGGGCTCTGTACTTTTCCAATTATTGAATTATTTGTTGAGTTTTAAGAGTTCTTTAAATCATCTGGACACAAGACCTGTATCAGACTGTGATTTGCAAATATTTAGTCCAGTCTGTGACTTGGTTTTTCATTATTTTAAACAATGAAACACTGCTTTTTTCCCTCTTAATTTTGAAGTACAATTTATTATTTATCTTTTAATGAATTCTGCTTTGGAATTATATTTGCCTACTCCGAGGTCACGATATTTTCTTTCAGACGTTTTATAGATTTACATTTTACATTTAGAACTATGACCCACTTTGAATTCATTCCCACATATTTTACATTTCTTTGTTTTAGTAAATCTTTTTAATTTCAATTTCTGAGTATTTAAATATTTGGTTTTTTGTACATTTATCTTTTATTCTACAACTGTGCTTAACTAAACTACTAGTTTCAATTTTTTTTAATAGATTCGGTAGAATTTTTTACATAGATGGTCATGTTGTCTGTAAATACAGCAAATCTCCTTTCAGAGCTGTGCACTTTTTGCTTCTTTCCTTGACTTATTGACTGTCTAGTGACCTCCACAACAATGTTGGCTGGAAATGGTGACAGTGGATCCCTGTGTTAGTCCTGATCCCACGTGGAAACAACTCAGTCTTTCACCATTAAGTATAATGGTAGCTACAGGGCTTTCATAGATGCTTTTTATCAAGATGAGGTTCTAGTTTTAATTTTCTGTGAGTTCTTTTCATTAGAAATGGATGTTGGATTCTGTCAAATGTTTTTTCTGCATCTGTTGAGACAATCATTTTTTTTCCTTTTTCCATTCATTAATATGTAATTACCGTGATTGATTTTCAAATGTGGGAAGAACCTCGCCTCATCGTGATGTAGTATTTTGTTAAGAATCTTTGCAACCATGGGGCCCCTGGGTGGCTCAGTCGGTTGGGTGTCCGACTTTGGCTCAGGTCATAATCTCATGGTTCACGAGTTCAAGCCCTGAGTTGGGCTCTGTGCTGACCGCTCAGAGCCTGGAGCCTGCTTCAGATTCTGTGTCTCCCTCTCTCTCTGCCCCTTCCCCACTTCATGCTCTGTCCCTCATTGTCTCAAAAATAAACGTTTAGAAAAATTAAAAAAGAATCTTTGCAACCATGTTAATGAGGGTATTTTCTTGTATTGTCTTTTAAAAAAAATTTTTTTTAACATTTATTTATTTTTGAGAGCGACAGAGACAGAGCATGAGCAGGGGAGGGGCAGAGAGGGAGACACACAACGTGAAGCAGGCTCCAGGCTCTAAGCTGTCAGCATACAGCTCGACACGGGACTTGAACCCATGAACCTTGAGATCATGACCTGAGCCGAAGTCGGACGCTTAACCTACTGAGCCACCGGGTGCCCCTCTTGAATTGCCTTTATCTGGTTTGGCACCCAAGATATGCTGGTCTCATCGAATGAGTTGTTAAGTGCTTCCTTCTACTCAGTATAATGGAAGAGTTGGTATGGAATTTGTGTTATTTTTCCTTTAAATGGCTGACAAATGCTGTCCGTGATGCCATACACACCTGGGATTGTCTTTGTGGGAAGGTTCTCACCTATAAATTCAGTTTCTTTCACAGATGTAAATAAGGTCGTTCAGGTTGTTTCTTTGTGAGTAAACTTTCGCAGTCTGTGTCTTTGAGGACATTTGCCTTTTCATCTAAGGTATTGAACATATTGGCAGGAAGTTATTCATAATATTCCTTTATATTTGTAGGTCTGTAGTGATGACACCTCTCATTTGCAGTATTGATAATTTGTGTCTTCTCTCTTTTTGTCTGAATCCTTCTGGCTAGAGATTCAACAAGTGTTTCTATTTCAAGTAACCAGCTTTTGGTTTAATGATATTTCTTTTTTTTTTTGTTTTCTATTTTATCATTATCCATCTAATTTTTATAATTTTCTTTCTTCTGTTTACACTGCATTTCATTTTCTCTTCTTCATCTAGTTTCTTAGGATAGAAGCTGAGGTCATTGACGAGGTCTTATGTCTTTTTAATACAAACATTCCTTGACTTATGATGCAGTTACATCCTGATAAACCCAGCATAAATTGAGAGTATGGTAAGTTAAAAGTGCATTTAATATACCTAACCTATCGAACATTATAGCTTCGTCTTGCCCTTTGTCTCCTTGTGGTGATCAGCTGACCGGAGGGGGTCTCTGCAGGTCTCTGAAGTTCTTTCTCTGCATCGCCCTCTCCTACTTGGGCAGTTGGCTCTGCGTGTGTCCTCCACGCATGGCAACCTCGTCTCTCCCTCTAGGCAGTGACCTTGGCAATCCTAGGGCCACCTCACTTATTTCCTGTCCCCCAGGGTTCACTCCTTTGTTGCCTAATGTCCAGTGTGTTGAAAACTGTTATTTTATATATATGTCTGCTTGCTCAGTTGTTCTAGGTGGGGAGGTAAATCTGGTCTCTGCTGCTGTCTTTTGTCCAGAAGCAGAAACCCCCAGTCACACTTTAATGAAGGTTTTTGGTTTTGTTTTTTTTTTTTTTTAAGAGCATGTTTTGCAACCCACTGGTTTAGTCGGGTTTTTAATTTTGCAAAAGTTAGTGTTTTGTTAACTAGTGGTTTTTAATGATGTGGGTTAGAACAGAGGAAGATATCAGAGTTTTATTGGCTTGAGTTCCTTATTTCTCCAATATCTATTTTTGTGAATGTGGTCTGGGTTGTGATGTAAAATATGTTTATTACTGTGGGTGGTGCTCAGAAAATTTGAAGAACACTACTTACTGTCGTGAATGAAGGTGGTGGGACCTCATTAAGGTGAAAGTCCTTCCATGGGTAAGTCCTCTGGGCTCCTTCCTAGCTTTGCAAGGATGTTCCCAGTTTTAAAATCAAAAGTCCCAGATCCTAGACCCCCTCAGCTGGGGGCTACCGAGATGGTTACTTCCCCCGCTTGGCCCCCTAGGGGAACACCTTTGCAGCCTGTGACTTACAAGGGGTGTTGTGCCAAACGCCCCCATATAAATGGTTTTGTGGAATGCTGTAGGGATCTTTACGTAGAACAGTGTCTGCTTCCGGTCAAGGGTGCCTACCCTAGCCAGGTTAACTCCTCCTTCATCTGAAAGGAGTTACACTCACCTGAGTCCAAGGCCCTGGTCTTCTTGAGTTTGCAGTGAAGACAGACGGGGAGGTGGGAAGAGGGACCTTGAGCCGGACAGATACATTTACCTCCTCCACTTAGAGTGATTTTTGGCCACTTTTCTCCACCACAAATTTCCTTCTCTGTGGCACGCCCGGCTGGCTCAGTCTGGAGAGCGTGTGACTCGATCTCAGGGTTGTGGGCTCAAGCCCCATGTTGGGTGCAGAGATTACTTTTAAGAAATTTTTCCTCATCTGCAAGCAGCATAGACTTCCTGACTCTTGGTGCCTAGTGTGACAGGGAAGTGAGATGGTGGGTGGGAGACCCTCGGCAGGTCCTAACTGACGGCCTGCCTGTGTGCCCTGGCCCTGCTCCAGCCCTGCCGCTGCCACTCCAGACTCCGTCCTGGCCTTGGGAGGGGAGAGAGGAACAACACTCTCTGTTAGCTGTCTGCTGCTACAGGGGCGACTGCGGGCCAGGCAAGTGGGCCCAGCTCAGGAGAACTGCTGTGTAAGTGGCGTTGACGGGGGAGACTCGGAGCTGAGGACCACCTGGGAAGGGTGTGGGTGCAGCTGGACAGACGGGGGGTGTCATGCCCAGGACAGCCAGGTGGGATCTCCTCCGTGACTTGCGGGCCCAGGGAGGCCCTGAAAGCAAGCATGACCGCGGTAGCCCGGTGCACCTGCATTTGGGACAGAGCACCAGCCCTGTAATGTCATTGCCCAGGGACTGCCCAGAGACTTGTGCATTTCAGTGCTGCGTTCGTCAGGGCTGGTGCTGCATATACAGACGCCCTGCAAACAGGAACGTCCTGGTTTCAGTCACTGGTCGGTTCAGACCTGTGCTGGCCTCAGGGTCTGGCCACACCATGACTGGGCCTTTCGCTCTCCTGCGTGCAGTAAACGCTTCCTGTGTGAGCGGCTGGGACAGAGCGCTGCCAGTGCAGGTGACATCCTCACACCAGGGGCTCGGCAGGCGGGCTCGGCAGGCGGGCTCAGCCCTACTCCTGCCCGTGTGTGTGCACAGCTCCAGCGGGGAACGTGCTGTGGGATTCTCAGCCCTTCAGGGCAGGGCAGGGCTCCAAAAAGGCAAAGCGCCAGGCAGACAAAATGCAACAGATGCCACTTTTCTAGAAGAAAAGCTTTTTGTGTTGGAGGTGTAGATAAGTGTACATAATATGGAAGGTTACCTTTTAGGGCATCTGGAACTGTAACTATTTCAGAAAACATTTTCCTCTCCGGCCGATAAAACATTTGCTGGGCAAGTCCTGGAGTTGGCTCAGACGTATGTTTTCACAACGGGAAACGCTGCCGTTACCTCGTGGGGTTTGCCCTGCGCTTCACGGCAGTGACCGCTCCGTGGGATGACCGTTGATGCACGCTTCCTCGGCCTGCCGCCAGCTTCTGATTCCCATCCATTGCCCCACATGACTACGTGTCAAAGAGACATTTTGCAAAGCCTACTAGAAGATGTTCTCCTTTCCATTTAGCGGCTCAGATAACTTATTCGCTAAGGAACTGAACACACTTCAAATGGATTTGGGGTGGAAGGAAAGTCACCACAAATAGCAGCCAGAGGCTTCCTTCTGTTCGGGTCCTTCATCAGTGTGGCTGCAGGGAGGCTCCCGGAGGGGCCGGCGTCTGAGGCAGAGCGGGGACAGCCCCGGGAGATGGCGGTAGGACGCAGGGAGGCGGGGAGGGGGCCTGCGTGGCTGCCAGCTTCTCTTCACCGTGTGCTGTCGTGAGAACGGAAACAGTGAGTGCAGACGGAGCTCTCGGCCAAGGGCCTGGGCACAGCGGCCCCACCAGCTGTGTCCGCGACCACTGATCTCACCGCTGTCACCACAGTGGCCTGCTGGGCCCGCTCATTAGCAGTGGTAGCTTTCGGGATTTGGTTACTGTGACAATAAAGGCGAACAATGGTGAAGGTAGCGCAACGCCAGGTTTCCAGAGGGAGCCTCAGTCTCTGGCTCTGAAGGAAACCCTTTTGGAAACATAATGTGCAGGGGCGCCTGGGTGGCTCAGTCGGTTGAGTGCCCGGCTTCGGCTCAGGTCATGATCTCGTGGTTTGTGGGTTCGAGCCCCACGTCAGGCTCTGTGCTGACAGCTCAGAGCCTGGAGCCTGTTTCGGATTCTGTGTCTCCCTCTTTCTCTGCTCCTCCCCTGCTCGTGGTCTGTCTCTCTCTCTCTCTCTCTCTCAAAAATAAACATTAAAAAAAATTAAAAAAAAAAAAAAGAAACATAATGTGCAGCTTGGACCCTGCTGTCAGCAGCCCTGGGTTGGACTCCCTCTCGCCACTTGGAGGTGACGGAGCTGTGGGCGGGGACATCGGTGCCACGTGGTCCTTCCACTGTCTCTGCGTTAAGTAGCACAGTTGTCTGCTCCGGGTCTTTCCTACTTTCCCTTCATGTGTCTCAGTAAGCTTCTCACTTGCCCCACCTTTGTGTGACACCCTCAGCATCAGGCTCCTGCCGTTGCCTCTCTCACCTCCACAGCGGAGGGGACATTTCCTCTGCACGGCATGGCTGTGTCTCTCTCACCTGGGCCCACTAGGGCCCACAGGCTGGCTGAAGCAGCTGGGAGCTCTGGAGGCCAGGAGGACCCCGTGTGGCCATATGAGGATTCCCGCCCCAGAGGTGGGGCGCACAATGTGGCCACGCACATCGTGCCTGCCTTCTCCCTAGCCAGCAGCCACCAGGGCCACGCTGAGAACTGGGACGCTCCCCAGGGTCGTGAAACGTCAGGACGGGAAGACCAATCCTCTCTGTCTTCTTCCAGGACGTGGACACTGTGTCTGGGGGTGGACTCCGTGTGCCCCTGCTGGAGTCCTCCTGGGCTGAGGTGCTGGGCAGAGGATGGCTTCGGTCCTCATGAGATGCAAAATGCTGTCATTCCGGGTGTGGGGACAGCGCCAAGAGGGCTCTTTCTGGGTGTAGACAGTGCGAGAGCCGTCATTCTGGGTGTAGACAGCAGGAGAAGCCTCCTTCCAGGTGTAGACAGAACCAGAGAGCCATCATTCCGGGTGTGGGGACAGTGCAAGAGGCCTTCTAGGTGGTGCTCTGAAGGCCAGACGCTCTGCCACAGTGGCTCTTGGACAATGTGACCTGGGGATGCCCCACAGGAGAGTCTAGTCACTGCTAACCCGCATCCACGGCCCCGGGGACATGCTCTGTGCCCTCATGGGCTCCTATCCGCCCACGGGGTGGCTCAGCTGTCAGTGTTAGGGTGCATGACCTGTGACCTTGGCCTCCCAGACTGGACAAACAAGAATGTGAGCGTTCATGCACACACAAACACACACATACACACACGCATGCACACACGTCTAGACACACGCACACAAAGAGTGGAACATGTGTGTGTGCGCACACACGTGAGTGTGCACAGACATGTACACACGCACACACATGTGCACACATACAGATGCACACACAAGCGTGCACACACATACACAAACGCACACAAGCACGTGCACGTACAGGCACACGTGTGCACACACGTACACATGCACAAATACACATGTGTGCACACACAGACACACAGATGCACACACAAGCGCGTGCACACATACACAAATGTACATGAGCACGCGCGCACACAGGCACACACAGACACACATGCAACACACTCACAGGCACACATGTGCACACACATGCACAAGCACACACGTGTGCACACAGACATACGAGCGTGCACACATACACACACATGCACACTCGCACAGGCACGCACACACGCACAGGCACACATGTGCACACACGCACAAACACGTGTGCACACACAGACACCCACATACACACAGGTGCACACACAAGCACGGGCACACATACACAAATGCACATGTGTGCACTCTCACACACAGGCACACGTGTGCACATGCACACATGCACAAACACGTGCACGCAAGACACATACACACAAGTGCGCACACATGCACACACACGCACACTCACACAGGCATATACAGGTATACACACACGTGCACACAGGCACACATGCACACACATGCACACACTCACGCACACACACGCATCGTGAAACGGTCAACATTGAGGAGCTGGAATTGCCCCACCTCAGGCATCTTGCTGAACCCACTGCTCACAACCCTGCAAGCCTCTTCCGGGCGGGCCCCTCCTGCCCCTGCCCTCCATCCACACCTGGCTTTCATCCTCTGGTCCCCCTTCCCATTTCACGTGTGCTTTTCTTCCAGGGTCCTGGAAGTCGGGGGGTGGGGTAGGGAGAGGGCAGAAGGAAGAGCGTGTGTGCTGGCAGAGCCCTCATGGAGACGCCCAGAGGTGACCCCAGGGGCTGGAACGTGTGTGGAAGTCATTTCCGCATTGCTATGACTGGGGACAGAGCCAGGGGTGCTGAACCCCCCTCCGCCCTGGCACAGACTGTTCCAGAGAGAGTGTCATGTGTGCGTCTGTGAATGAACTGGGAGAAGAAGCAGGGAGGGAAGATAGAGGCGTCGTGCTCCCAGCTAGGGCACTGGGACCTTCTCTGGTGATGTGTGGGACCCATCAAGCACTTTGGGAACAGAGGCACCATGGGGACTGCTTTGGTTTGGACGGGACAATCCTTCCAGCCCCAAGCCGCCCAGAACAGAGTTCCCCTGGCTCACATGCAAAACACGGGAATTTACCCTCAGGGAGGAGGCAGAACATCTGGTGGGTGGGGCGGCCTGTGGCAAGTGCTGGACACTGAGGCCTGAGGGTTGTTGTGAAGTTTCCCCAAGATGGGCCAGAGCAGGGCACTTGCAGGCGCATCTGGGTTCACAGGCCTGAGAGGGGCCCTCCCGGCGGGAAGCCCTGAGCAGGTGTTTCCAGCACAGTGACCTCTGAATGCAGGGCCTGGGACAAAGCTGTAGGAGGGAAGGACAGGATGGACACACACACAGAGGGGACCACGGTGAGAGCCCACCACGTGAAGACACCCAGTCCTTGGGCCTGCTTGCAGGCCTCTGGCTCGCCTGGGACACACTGTGGTTTCTGCACCTGCTACATTTGTGTGATAAGCATGTTACCGTTACTACAATACCACAGTGTGGCTTACAAGCATCAGCTGGCCCCAGAGGGGGCTACTGCATGAAGAAGGACTGCTCCAGAAGCGGGAAGGGCGCGGCAGAGAGGATGGAGTGGGTTCCCTGGAATGTCCCCTGGGCTGTCCTCCTCTGGGCCCAGGAGAGAAGCTGTGTGCCCATACCGCCTGGGGTATGTGTGACATGTTAGACGTCTCAGGTTAAAAGGCCTCATTGCACAGGTGACTAGGGTTGTTTTCCTTGTTGGGGAGAATTACTGGACAACTCTTCTGATTGTCCCTGTCTCTTGTGTGTAACAGCCATCAGGATCTTTGAAAGTCACGTAACTTAGTGAATTCATCTAGAAAATGATGCCGGTAAGCACCTTCTTCCGTGAGCTACCTCTGAAGACAGACGTGGTTCATTTATTTTCACACAAGGAATGAGAAGGTGGTTCAGATTTCTCTTCCCAAAGGGCTGAAGTTAGTTCTGAACCTCAGCTCAGCATGAGGGCTCCAGGCTCTCTGGGAGAGGGGCCTTCGGAGAGGGCACCTGCGGGTACCCTGGGGGCGCCAGGGCCATGCAGCTGTCAGTCACGGTTTACCCGGTAAACCCATGATCACCCAAGACTTACCGAGTCCCTGAAAGAAACTCTCAAAAGCCTCTTGTTTGGCGAGGGAGGGGAACACAGTAGGTGGCCGGTGGTGGGAAGGGGTGCGGGCACCCGGCAGGATGAAACCGGGCCTGCACTTGCAGCCCTGCCCTCACAGCGTCTTTGACGCTGGCTCCAAACCACCACATGGTGACGAGCAGGCCGACTCGGAGGGTCAGCCGTGACCTCAGTTGTGCCGGATTCCTTGGCTTATAGACAGGAAACCTCACTCTCTCTCGGTGTCTCCTCCCTTCTTCAAGGACACCATCCTGGGGTGTCATTAGGGTGTCATTAGGGCCCCCCCCAGTCACTAGCTCCAGTCAGCACATCACATCTGCAACCACAATTTATCTGTGCCCTGCGCCCCCCTGTGCCTTCCCGCAGGTCGGCAGGACGCAGAGCCGGGAGCGTCCATGTGTCCCCAAGGCTGGTGGGGCCCAGACTGTACCATCTCTGGACGCTCCTGCTCTGAGCTGCCCTCGGGCCCTGCTTGCTGTGCTGTCTCAGGGGTAGGACAGAGTGTAGTTTTTAAAGTGTCCAAAACTGACTGTCACACAAATACAGAATGAAAAATATTTATTAACTCATTAAAGAGGGACCAGAAACTTGATATGGCTGTTGGAAGAGTATTTTAGGGAAGTGGGTGCTCACAGGCCTTGAAGAAAGTCGGGGCAAGGGTGCCGGGCCAAACGTGAAACTGGCTGATGGCCTTCAAGGCCATTAAATATATTCAGTACGTATTTACTAACTGATATTTTAATATAGTTACATTAATGTTTAAATAATAAAGCTTTATTTCAATTATTAATGGTTATTAGATAATTATTTACAATAACACCCCCATTAATATTTATTTAATATGAACAATACTTAATTATTTACTAATTTATCTCATATTAGCTAATTCCATTTATTTATCATTAACTGTTAATGACTAATTAAATGTTTTAAATATATATATATTTATTAATATTATCAGTTCAACATGTATTTATTACATATGTAGTGTTAAATGTACACATAAGTACATATTTGAAGTTATTTTTTCTTGTGGGCAGAAATTACTTGCCGCTTCACAGGGAAAGATCTATGAGCCGACATGGAACTTGGGAGCCTGAATCTGTAATTCATGTTAAATAGCAAAGTGAGACAAGGCACTTTGCTCAGCTGGTGAACCAGGCCTGGGGGGCTCAGGAAAGGGTGCCCCGGTGTGACAGGGAGGGACATGCCCCCACTCTCTGGCCTTATCTCCACATCTGGGGTGTTGTTCTTGCCACAGACAGCGGCACCCCGTCCCCCAAGTGGCCCCTGCGGCACATGTCAGAAAGCATCGTGGGGACACTTCTGGCGACCCCCCCCCCCCCCACCCTGTGCTGGTGGCTGGATCAGCGACGGCAGGTAACTAGACACTGTTTACTGGCCGGGTTCCTTCATGAGGGATTTGCACATGTCTCTTAGTGACCTCATGAACGTGAGCATGGAGACGCCTGGGGACCATGCTGGACAATTCCTGATTGAAGCTACACAGAAAATAAGGGGATATTGTTGACATTTCTGTCTGGCAGCAAGAATAGCCCCTTGGACTGTGAGGCCCGTGAAGCAAACTCCAGTTGCCATAAGAAAGATTCGGTCCAGTTCTGAGAATTTAGAATCAGCCACCGCGGCCCGACACGGACGACGGTGCTGCTGGAGTTCACTCGTGTTCGGTACCTGGACACTCAGACCTCGAGTGGGCTGTCCCCTAGATGCACTAACAGATGTGGGCCACGGGCGAGGTCTCGAGCTCTCGCGCCCCCGCCCCCCGCGGCCCAGCCCGCACACCCTGTGGCCTGTGTAGCCCAGAGGTAAAAGCAGTGTGCCCGGGACCTGTTTCCCTGCTTGGAGGCTACTGTTCGAGTCTCGGGCTTCAAAGTGGAAGCGTCTCTACACTAGAGGCCAGTGCCTCCCATTTCCTTCAAAGGCAGAGCAGAGCCTCTCGTCCCTGATGCAGAGCCCCCCCCCGAGAGCTGAAGGCTTCCCTGCTTCCAGGGCTCAGGGTTTGGGACACACGTGATTTATCTGTCACATTAAAGAGGATTTTCTTTTACTGGTGTCTGTTGCAACAGGTAAAGTCATGGCTGGTCAGAGCCGCCCAAGGGCACAGAGAAGACGGCTGAGCGGGACTCAGGGAAGCACATGTCGTTGGCCCCAAGTGCATGGAGACCCGCACATCCTGGTGGCAAGAATGAGCTAATGATGGCCAGCAACATCACAAAACAAGTGCTTGTGGAAGTTATACCCACTACCAAGTGTGTGGCCAACTCGTGCGAGGTTGGGGAGGCTGCAGCCAAGGAGACAGATGCCACCTTCCTCCTCCTGCGGCTGCAGCGGGGCCCTGGGGGGCTGATGGCCTGCCGACTGCTTGTAGGTTGAGAGCTGTGGAGACACAGAGGGATCTTGCAAGGACACTTTGCTTTGTGCACAGACAGGTGCCTGGACACTGCCTTATTCCAGGCACCTTTGAAACGTGGGAGGAAACTCAACGGCCACCCTCCTGTGTGTCCCTGTGAGGTAGGAGTGCGTCCATGCTCGTGAGTTGTCTCCAGTTTACACAGCTGGGGCTGAAGACACTGTCTAGCCTGCGACTGCTGTGTTCATCTAGTGGTGAGAACCGCTCAATGCTTTTCTCCGTGCAGGTCCAGGAAACGTCTCTTGATCGAGGAAAGTTGTGAGGGCCCGGGGATCAGCCGAGGTGGCCTTTGTGACGCCACCGTCTGCTGCACCGTCGGGGGCTTTGGTGCCTATATCATGGCGAGCCCTGATGTCGGTCATGAAGTGGGTGAACAGAACTGGAATCCAGTCCTTCCTGCGGCCGTGGTGGAGTGGGGGGCGCCTCACCTTGTGCACAGAGAGGCGTCTCCACCACTGGGAACGTGTTCTGCTCCTGGAGGGTCCCGACATCCAGCCCACCATCCAGCCGATACTAACTTGATTCCCTCTTTGTGTGTGTGAGACATCTTTAAAACAATTCATTCAGGTGGAAGTCACATAGAATCAACCATTTCATTGTGAACAACTCAGCGGCATTTAGTGAATTTGCAATGCACCTCTACCTAGCTCTAGAACATTCCATCAGGACCAGCCACTCCCTGTCCCCTGCCCCTGGCAGCCACGGGTCTGCATCCTGTCTGCAGACTTGCCTGTCTTGGGCCTTTCATATAACAGCGTCACACACTGTGTGTCCATTGGGCGGCTTCTTGCACTTAGCTGGTGTGTCCCGGGTCCCGCAGCCAGGCTGTAGACTGCATCGGAGGTGTGCTCTTTCTCATGGCTGAATAATACTCTGCTGTGTGGACAGACCACAGTTGGTCTGTTCACTAACTGATGGACATTTGGGTTGTTTCCACTTTCTGGCAGTTGTGAAAACTGCTTTACTATATTTTCTTGTCTTTCCACAGGTACACCCTTCACACACATTTTCATGTCTTTTTTCAGTCAATGGTTAATTTTTTTTCCAGGAGCCCATTTTGAAAATATTATTGATGACTTTATTTCCATTCCGTTAAATCCAATAAAGTTATAATGAATTTTATTTTTGGTGTAAATAAAATATTTAAACTGAAAATAATGTGAGTTTTAGTATACCTTTTTTAAAAAGTTTTTCATTATCTTTCTCAAATACTTCAGTGTTGCAGAAGAAATGTTAAAAATGTATATAAAAGCATCTATACAGGGTGCACATTTTTCCTTTTGTCTCAGGTCCCAGCATGGCCTGGCCAGGTGCTGGGGCCCCTGGGGGAGGCTTGGGGGAGTGTCACCATCCAATAGACCCCCTGCAGTGAAAGGTCATGGCCATCATAGTCATTGTGATAATGATATTGTCTGCTAAGGACAACGGATGTTTTCTTGGTGCTACATAAGGAATTGATTTTTAAAGAGTCCCTGGAAAACTGCTGTTTGCATTTACTTGTAACGTGAAACTTAGCAGACGGCGCTAAGCCTTGGGCTGATGACACCACGGGCTGTGGGTACAGGCTTTGGGGCAGTTTCTGCCATCCTTTCTCCCCTCTAGATGCTCAGCCCTGGGACTCAGTCGTCAGAGCAGGTCTGGGGGGGGATGTGCCCATTTTCGTCATCTCATCCTGGGGGCGGGGGCCACTCTGGGTGCCTGAGCTGTCCTGAGGCTGTCACTCCGGTGCCAGGTCTGCCCCTTAGTGACAGGGGGACTTCCTTGTTTCTGACAGCCACTGGATTTGGCCCTGAACCCATTCATGTGGTGAGGGAGGTGGGGCTCTATCTCAGGCATCTTTGAGAGCAAGTTGCATCAGGATGTGCCATGGATGTGACCCCTGGGCAGCCCCCAGGCGTCTTCCACAGGCTCCCAGCCTCACCACGTCAATAGCCCAGGTGGTGCCTGGCCATGCCTCAGGCAATTGCAGCCCCTTCGTGGCTCCCCTGGGGCTCCCCCGTGCCCCCAGGGGCCTCAGTCTCAGCCCCAGCCCCTCCCTGACACCACAATCCAAGGGCCTTGCCAGGGAAGCTGCTGTAGGGTTTTGTGAGGTCGTGTCCACGTGCCCCGGGGCCACAAAATCAGGGCCACACCCTGACCAAGTCTCTGGCTGAGGCTTCCTGTGTCTGTTGCTGAGGGACGGGTAAAATGCAGCAGGAGAGTAAGGAAAGGGCAGTCTGCCTTGTCCACAGTTCCAGGCAAGGCCTCCGGGCGCAGCCGCCTGGAACCCCCGAGTGAAGTGTGGAATGCCAGGGAAGGAAACGCTTCTGTCCAACCTGGCTTATCTGACCTGACCAGCAGGCTGCCCGTCTTACGATAACAAATCGCTTCCTCTGGTGAACAAGGCGGGGTGTTGGTAAACAGCATGGGCGCCAGGCTTAGATTTAGCGGGGTCTTTCCTTGGGGTCTGTGGCAGAGGACCCTCTCTTCTCTCGGGGGGGGGGGGGGGCGTGGGGACGCGGGTTCGGGTTTGGATTGGGAAGCCTCCTCCCGAGAAGGCACCGGGAGCCAGGCGAGCACGGGGCTCTGTATCTTTTCTGGGGCCTGTGTTTGTGTCCAGCCTCTCCCCCAAGGTTGTTTGAAGTGCCAGTGTCCTCCATTTGTTCCCTCCCGGACACCCCCAGGGAATGGCGAGGAGCGTCTGCGGAGTCGGTGGCGTCCAGGCCCAAGGAGGACAATGGAGCAAAGGTCACACAGACACAAGTAGGGAAGATCTGTGAGAAGTGCATGTCCCTCCAAGGACTGCGGGTGGAGCCCCTTAGATGATCTCCTTGTTCTCGGCGACGAAGGATGTGCCCCCAACACGCTGCTCAAGCCTGCCCTCTTGGCTCTGGCGGTGGCTGTTGGGAAAATTAGTTCACAGAGCGGTCTGCTGTCCACACATCTGCGAGGTTCATGATGGAAACGCTGAGGCAGACACGAAGCGGAGAGGCTGGTGTCGTGAGCCCTGTCGCCCGTGAGCCCTCGCCATGATGCCAGCCCGCAGTGGCCAGTTTTGTCGACACCCCACCCACTCCCTCACCGGGCTAGTTTAAGCCAGTCCCATACATGATATTGTTTTATCCCTAATATATCAGAAAGTATTTATAAAAGCTAAGGGCTCAGCACAATTCCATGTTTGCACCTAAAAAAATGGACCCCTTGAGGCCCGCAGACGTCAGTGCTCACGCTTGCCCTGCTGCTGGTGACGCTTGTAAGTAGCTGTGTCTTCCAGTGAGGGCCTCCGCCTCCTCTTTAATCTTTCCGTCTCCCTCCCTTCCCTTTCTTTGTGATTTATTTGTCCTTTATCCCACGGCTTCCTGCGCTGGGTTTTGCCAGCCTGCACGAGGTGTTGCTACCGTGTGCGGGGACAGCCTGGTCAGGGACCCTCTGGCTGGCCCTGGTGGGATCGAGTCAGGCTGGTCTCTGCTCCCAAGAAGACCTGGTCTGCCCACCTCTCTGTGCCGCCTACACCAGGCCCATTATTTCAGTGTCAAGTGAAGGCATTTCGATTTTACTCTCCCTTTTATCATTATTAGTCGTAGAAGGAGAGATGCCCTCCCCCTGACCCCAGCCGCTCGGCCACCCCTGGGCACTGCCCGTCTGTCTACGAAAGGGAGTGAAATGCTTCTTTCTTCCCAACCATCTACCAGCTTTCAAAAAAGCAAGTTAGTGTTTTAGCATCTGCAAAGGTGAGTTTTGTTGTTATTTTTAGTGTTGTTACAAAGTCCTGGATTTCACATATTTGGTGTGTTTCTGCCCATTGTGGAGGCTCAAATTGCTGCACCCGTGGCCAGTGGGCAGTGTGCCCTTGTGGGCAGCCAGCACACAGCTCTCCTTTCCTCGACGGCCCAGTCTCCCTCCATGTCTGTACTTCGTGGTGTTGTTTTTACGGGCAGCTGGAGAGGTTTGGTAATTTTCCCGGGCTGGGATTTTGATGGCAGAAACGGGATGGGCAGGGTCACCAAACAAGGGGACAAGGTTCTTCCTTCTGCCTTAGTAACATTTCTCAAAATTTTCACTCCAAGAGCAGAACAGAGAAACTTCCCTCCCCACTGTCCTACCATGGTTTCTTCTCACCTGCAGGTGTCATTTTACAACTCAACACACTTGCTTCAAAATAGAGGGAACAGGGGCAGAGGCTGGAAAAAGTGGGGGGGGGGGTGGCCACAGAGGCAGCTGTGCTCTAGCCTCTCCTTCTTGCAAAGCCTCCAAAACCCACAACCTGGGTGTGGCCCTTGGTGGTCAGGGCCTGCCCTTCTCATGCACCCCTGCTGTGGCTGTTCCCTGGGGGTCTCCTGTGCCCCACTGTGGGTTCTCAGCCTCATCCACACAGACAGGTTCAAGGGTACAGCACAAGAGTACTCAAGGGTGAGCGCTGGACGCAGGAGAGACTGGCAGGGCCCTGGAGGGTACCAAGCCCTCTGGGCACAGCTCCCAAGGCAGGGGCAGGCTGTCTCCACAGCTGGGTGTGGGCCTGGGGAGAAGTCCCACTGGCCAGTCCCCAGGCCACTGTCTGTGACCGCCTCCTCCCTCCTCCCAGAGGACCCGAGGGAAGGGTGCTCAGCCCGTCCACAGACGTGCCACCCTGTACGTGAGGTGGCATTTCACAGAGAGAGGAAGCACCACGGGGAAAGGGGGGGTGCGCTGTGCCCCCACAAGGGTCTGGGTGCAGAGGAGCAGGACCGCAGTACCCTAGCCCAGTGCGGAGTGCAGGGGTAGAGTCTGGGAGGTGGGCCGGAACCCTCATTGGCATCTTGAGAACCCTGTTTTCTCAGACCGCCAGGTGTGGCAATGCTCCCATGGGGCCATGCTGCATGGAAGGTTCTTCCAAGGTCTGTATGTTCCTGCCTCTGGCCATTGGCACCTGCCCCCACCCTCGTGCGCCTCAGTCCCATCTGGTGCCTCCACGAGTCCCCCATGCATCCCGCAGCCTGGTGGCTGTCCGGGAGCTGCATCCATGACCCAGTATCTTGCCCCCACAGAAGGTCGTCCAGTGACCCATGCGCCAGGCGTAGCCACCTCACGTGTGACTCACGTCTCCAGTGTTGGCTTTTACAGAGCCGGCATCTAGCGAGTACTCATGAATGAAAGAATTGGCTTCTGGGGGCCTTAAGCCAACACATTTATTATCTCACAGTTCTGGAGGCCAGAGTCGAAAAGAATGGAATCATGGGGATGCTTCCTTCTGGGGGCCCTGGGGAGACCACGTTCCCTGCTTTTCCAGCCTGGAGGCACCTGTGCCCTCTGCCCATAGCCCCTTCCTTGATTCCAGACCAGCAGCTCTTCCCAGCCTCTCTCTGAACCCTCCTGGCTCCCACCTCCCCTCACAAGGACCCACCCAGATAATAACCCGGATCACCTGCCACCTTAAAACCCTCAACTCAGTCTTACCTGCAGGTAACAAGGTTCTGGGCATTCAGTGTGGGTGTCTTAGGGGCGCGAGTCTGCCCACCACACGAGCCACACAGAAACCACCACACAGGGTCGCCTGGGTGGCTCAGTCGGTTGAGCGTCCCGACTTCGGCTCAGGTCACGATCTTGCGGTCTGTGAGTTTGAGCCCCGTGTCAGGCTCTGGGCTGATGGCCCAGAGCCTGGAGCCTGCTTCCGATTCTGTGTCTCCCTCTCTCTCTGCCCCTCCCCCGTTCATGCTCTGTCTCTCTCTGTCTCAAAAATAAATAAATGTTAAAAAAATTAAAAAAAAAAAAAAAGAAACCACCACACATGTTCCCGTTCTCCACATCACACCCCCTCTTCAAACCAGAGTTCAGGTAAACCGTGAATACTCACACACAGAGGAGCCAAGGTTAACAAAACTGACAATTTTACGTGAGAACACAAACTCCCTTCTGCTGTCCGTGGTCTGTCCGCTCAGGGCTGCGCCAGCTGGAAGCGGCCGTGCTTCGGTTCCGAGGTTCTGAGGGAGAATCTGCTGTGCCTCTGGGATGGGGTGGGGTGAGCGGCAGCATTTGGGGGCCCAGGGTCATGGGTAGGGCTGCCCTCGGCTCTCCCGAGGTTCTCAGAGAGCTGGTGTTGTCAGGTGTGAGTGTAGTCAGCAGGCCTCATCTCTGGACCCGGGACTGGAGTCAGCACGAACTGCCCCCCTGCAGTGGAGGACGCACTTGGGCTCCTGAGACCCTCCCACCTCCCTGCCCCCAGGACCCTGGCCCTCAGTCTCTACTCCCTCAGGAATCTCTTGTTCGTTCGTCTATTCAGCAATTGTCAGGTTCACATTACCTTCCAGGAGACAAGGAGGATGCCGGAGATAAGGGCAAAAGTTAAGTGAGAAAGATAGCCTTTCTCGCCGGCTTGACCTTTTTTCTAATGGGGGAAATTGTAACCAAGAAATGATAAAAATGAACATAAAAATACAACTGGAAGGTGGGTCCAATGGATAAGGAAGGTTGGAATCCGTTCATCATGGCTGGAGATGGCCTTCCTTCCCACTTTCCCACGAGTGGACAGAGAGGCTCCTTGGGGAAGGGGCAGCCAGGAAGGCGCTCCCTAGGGAGCAGGAGGGTGGGGAGCAGTTGGGGCCCAGGTCAGTCCAGCTGCGTTTCCAGAAGGTACTCCAGCAGGTGGGAGTCGGGGCTCGAGCGGGGGCTCTGGCGGTCTTGGTGAGAGGTGACCCCCAGGTGGTGGTCTGGGAAGAGAGGACCAGAGAGCCTTTTGGATATGTCACTTTGGAAAAGCCTGTGGCCCACTGTCTCAGTCAGAACAGGACACCAGACAATGAGGTCCAGAGGCCAGAGCCTGAGACCAGGAGGCCAGGTGGTCGGTTTGTGGGACACCCGTCTTCCTCACCAACCCCAGGATTTTGTCTCCCGGAGAGCCTGGCTCACCTGTTCACCCACCAAAGGGTGTCCTGGTCGCTTCCAGGATATAAAGTTGCTGTAAACATCCCTGTACACTTTTGTGTGGACACGTTTCCAACTCCTATGGGTCAATGCCAAGGAGTGTGACTGCTGGACCGGGTGCTAAGAGCATGTTTGGCTTTGAGAGAAGCCCCTGGACAGTCTGGCAAGGCGGCCGCACCGTTCTGCACTCCCAGCGACACAGGACAGGGCTCCTCAGGGTGCTGTGTGTGCGGCGGGGTCCTCACGGGTGCAGGGTGGGGTCCTCGTGGGTGCGCGGCGGGGTCTCCTGGTCGTGTCTGTGTGACATCCCTGGAATGCTTCTCATGTGCTCAGCTGCCAGTGCCTTATGGGGTGAGTGTCTGTTAGGGTCTTTTGCTTCTTATTTGGGTTTGTTTGTATTTTTATTGTTGAGTTTGAAGAGTTCTTTATATTCTTTGGATCCCAGTCCTTTGTCAGATGTGTGCTTGTAAGTACTTCCTCTGTGGCTGTGGCTTGTCTTCTCCTTTTCAGTGTCCTTATCAGAACAGAGCCTTTAATTCCCTATGTTAGGATCAGGGTCTGAGTCTATTTATTTATTATTTTTTGCACGTGGACAGCCAGCTGCATCTGTCGAAGAGACTGTCCTTTCTCCTTTGTGACACGGAGGAGACACAGGCAAAATTCAGTTGCCTGTTTCTGGGCCTTCTGTCCTGTTCCACAGATGCATTCACCTGCTCCCCCGCTGATACTATGCTGTCCGAGTGATGTTGCTTCGGCACAAGTCTTGAAGTCGGACCGCGTCTGTTCTCCAACTCTGTTCTTCTCCTTTAGTATTTGTGTTGACTACTCTGGGTCTTCTGTCCCTTCGTACAAACTTCAGAATCACAAAACACCTGCTGGGATTTTGATGGGATTGCATTGAATCTAGGGAGCAAGTTGTAGTTTGTGGTTTCCCTCAAGCAGATGTTATACATCTATGTGTTTTGCTAGGTTGTACCTAAGGACAGGGGCACCTTGGAGATACTGAGGTCTGGCTCCTGCTTCCCACTAAAGCAAATGCCTCCATGAAGTGAGCCAAATGAGCTTTTTGGCTTCCCAGCACACATGAAAATTATGTTTCCACCACACTGTAGTCTATTAGACGTGTAATAGCATTATGTCTAAAAAACAATATACACACCTTAAATAAAAAGTACTTTATTGCTAAAAAACTGTTATCATCTGAACTTTCATCTGAACTAATTGCTGAGCACAGATCACTATAAGAAATATAATAATAATGAAAAAGTTTGAAATATTGCAAGAACTATCAAAATGTGACCCAGAGACAGGAAGTGAGCAAATGCTGTTGGAAAAACGGCTGTTTGTCGCACAGTGGCCACTCCTTCCATTTGTACAAAAATCACAGTATCTGCAAAGCTCAGTGAAACAGGGTTGTCGGTATGTCTGTCTTTTGCTTTTGTTTGTTTGGGTTTTTTTGGTGCTAATGTAAATGGTGTGTTTTTAATTCCAAATTTCAGTCATTCATTGCTGGTGTATGGAAAAGCAATGGACATGGTTTTAACATACCTCGTGTCCTGCAGCCTTGCTGTTGTCACTTTATTGTTGTTGCCACCGCAAGTGGGTTGGGATTTTCCACCTGGATGATTATGTCATCTGCAAACAAAGAGAGTCTTTCTCCTTCCTTCCCAATTGGTATAATTTTTACATATTTTCCTTGTCCTACTGCATCAGCAAGGGCCTCCAGTATGATGCTAACTAGAGTGGTGACGAAGACATCCTTGCCTTGTCCCTGACCTTAGGAGGGAAGCTCTAGTTTCTCACCATGAAGTATGATGCTAGCTGAGGGGTTATTGTAGATCCTCATATCAAAAGGCTCTCTTCTATTCTTAGTTTGCTGAGGCTTTTTCTCATGAATGAGAGTCGGGTTTTTATCAAATGCTTTTTCTCTATCTATGGATATGATTGTATGATTTTTCCTCTTTGGCACACCTGGGGTAAATCCCACTTGGTCATGGTGCATATTCCTTTTATACGTTGTCAAGTTCAATTTGCTAATGTTTTTGTTGGGGATTTTTGCATCTATGTTCATGAGAGATAATGGTGTGTGGCTTTTCCTTTCTTATTTTTATGTTAGGGTAATGCAGGCCTTAAAAATGAAATAGAAAGTACTCCCTCTGATTATATTTTCTGTGATAAATTGCAAAGAATTGGTATCATTTCTTCCTTAAACGTTTAGTACAATTTACCAGTGGATCCATCTAGGTCTCGTGCTGATTTGGAAGATTAGTAATTATTGATTCAATTTCTTTAACATACATATAGACCTATTAAGGTCATTTCTTTCTCCTTGTCTGCCTTTTGATGGACAGTGTCTTTCGCAGAACTGGTCACTTTCATCGAGGTTATCAAAGCTATGGGCTTAGATGTGTTCATAATATTCCTTTATAGTCTTCAATGGCCATGGGATCTGTAGTCTGTACTGATGGCTCCTCTTTCATTTTTGATGTTAGCAATTTGTGTCTTATTTTCCCCCTTGGTTAGTCTGCCTAGAGATTTATCAGTAGTATTGATCTTCTCCAAGAACTAGTTTTTGGTTTTGTTGATTTTCTCATTGTTTTTCTGTTTTCAATTATCTTGATTTATTATTTCTTTTTTCCCCCTTACTTTGGGTTTAACTTGTTCGTCTTTTTCCAGTTTCACAGTGTGGAAATTTAGATTATTGACTTTAGACTTTTGTTCTCTAATGTCTGTGATCATTGCTACAGATGTTCCCCCAAGAACTGCTTCCACTGTGCCCCACACATTGTGATAAATTTTCATTCAATTAATAAAAATACTTTAGGGGCACCTGGGTGGCTCAGTCAATTAAGCGTCTGACTTTGGCTCAGGTCATGATCTCACAGTTCGTGAGTTCGAGCCCTGCATAGGGCTCTGTGCTGGCAGCTCAGAGCCTGGAGCCTGCTTCAGATTCGGTGTCTACCTCTCTCTCTGCCCCTCCCCTGTTCATGCTCTGTCTCTGTCTCAAAAATAAATAAACATTAAAAAAAATTTTTTTTAATACTTTAATTTCTCTGGAGGCCTCTGCTTTGACCCACTTATTCCAATATTCTGGGACATGTCTGCAAACCCACTGACCCTTTCCTCATCAATGTGTTAATGAGTCCATCCGGGTGTATTTGATTTTCATGATGTTTTTATTTCATCATTTTTAAAAATTCTTTCTTAAAATTTCTGTCTCTCTGTTTATATTATTCATTTATTGTTGAGTGTTCTTTGTTTTATCCATGAACCTTAGCTTATTAATTGTAGTTATTTTAAATTCCTGGGCTGATAATTCTAAAATCTCTGCTGTACCTGAGCTGGTTCTGATGCTTGTTTTATCTGGTCATGCCACCTGAGCATCACCCAGGGTGACAGTGACATGGGAAATGCGTGAGAATGGAGGGAGAGGGGTAGGTGGCTTGCTGGGCAGGTCTGCCAGCCCCTGCAGAGCCCCTCAATGGCTCTCTGTTGCCTTCAGTGATTGGCTGGAGCTCCTTGTGTAGCTCAGGGGTGTTCCTGCACAAACCAATCAAGCACAGATGGTTTGTCACACAAGAACGTTAGCTCTTCCCTATTACTCTCACACTCCAAGGCCTTCATGTAGAAGTTTTTTTTACATTTTGTCCAGAACTTACAACTGTTATCTGTGGAAAGGTCATTTCAGTGGGAGCTATTTGGCTGCTGCCAGAAGTGAGGCTGTTCCTGTATTCTTTTTATGTGATGGAAATTACCTCTTTGCCAAGTGTATGGAAAACTTCCCCCCAAATTTTTCCTTTATGTATGATGTTTATTTCCACAAAGAGTTTAAAAAGTGTACTACAGTTGATTTTATCAACCTTTTCCTCAGTGCCTCTGGATTTTGTATCCACAAAGTTGCCCAGATCCTCCCTAGAGTTAGTTGCCTTGTTTCTTCTAAGATAACAAAAATATCTGCCTCCTTGTTTGCTTGCTTTCTTCCTGATTTTTTTTCACATTTAAATCCTTGATTCCTCTGAAATGTATTTTAATACATGGACTAGGGGTGCCCTGATGCCTCAGTTGGTTAAACATTCATCTCTTGGTTTTGGCTGAGGTCATGATCTCATGGTTCATGATTTTGAGCCCTGCGTCTGTGGTGATAGTGCAGAGCCTGCTTGGGCTTCACTCTCTCTTCCTCTCTCTCTGCTCCTCCCCTGCTTGCACAAGCTCTCTCTCTCTTTCTCAAAATAAATAAAGCGAATTTTTTTTAAATTAAAAAAAAAATACATGGAATAAAGAGTAAGGAGTAAGAATACTATTTTACCCAAATGGATAATTGGTTGCCTTCATATCATTTATTGAATAATTTATCACTGAAATATTTTATTTTGAATCCTCAGTGCTCACCCTCAAATATAAGTATTTCTATCTTTATTTCACAGATGAGATCGTTGAAATCAAGTTAAGTAAGTTAAGTAAGTAAGGTCATGCAGCTAAAAACTCCCAAAAGTCAGAGCCAAATCAGTTCTGCACAGTCCATGACCCACCTTCTTCCTTTCCAGACATAAAGCACCTGGTCTGATATCAGAACACCAGGGGCTGTGGGGCCCATCTCCGGGAAGACCACCATTTGGATGAGTTGCCCAGCAGCACAAGAGTCTTTGGTCTTGGGCCTAGACATTCTTTGTAGGAGATGCTGTTTCTACAGGGATGGCTCGGTGGCACTAAGATAGCTAAACTCCCTTGGATGACCGAAGGCACCTCAGTCGACACCAATTTCACCTTTGTGGTGCACCAGCAAGATTCTACTGTTAGTTACAGAATCACTATTGTTCTTTGAGATGCCCCAATTAGATTCGGACAGAAAAGCAGGAAGACGTAGGAAGCTGTCTGCTCCACAGAGAGTTGGCTCGTGGCTGATACATTCCTTCCCCTTATCCCACACTTTTGTGGTGGGAAAAAGTATGCTTTGCTGTGAGGTAAGCTGGAGGAAGAGCACGTGGCCTGGCAGATGAGCCAGGAGTGATCCTTCCCAACTGGGGCCCACTGGGGGAGGGCCGGCTCATTTCATTGCCCATGACATTCCACGGAGGGAAATCAGCAGGGAAATAGTGACATCATGTTCGTGTCTCTGAGCAGCTGAACGATTCTGTGGCTCCTGACCCGTGTGTAAAGCATGTGCAGGCTGTCATACACAAGACCCTGGACACCGGGGGTCATCAGCACATTGCTTCTCCCTGGAGCCCTCGAGAGCAGTCCACACAAACACGTATGTGAAAGCCTCCTAAGTGCCAGCGACTATGACAGACGCTTAATCTCAGAAGTGTACATTGGTAGGATTAGTGATGGAGCATAGTGTAGGATTTACTATTGGAGCATGACACTGGGTTAGCGGGGAGCATGGTGTGCAGTTAGTGGGATGTGGGGTTAGGAGGCCAAGCACACCAGGAAACATAGCAACATTTTGGGCAATCGCTGAGCCCGGGTCATCAGGGCCCAGCCTCACTGCAAGCGTGGAGAGGCCGGGGAAGGCGTGACGAGGCTTGTGCACCTGCCCAGCCAGGCAGGCCGGTCAGGGCCCCGGGTGGGTCATCGGGGCCACAGGCGGGTCGGGGCCGCGAGCTGATAAGGGCCGCGAGCCTGGATGTGCGGTCCAGCTGAGAGGCTGCGGGAGGCTAAGCAGAAACTGAGCATCGCCCAAGGTGACAGTGACATGGGAAATGCGTGAGAATGGAGGGAGAGAGGTAGGCAGCTTGCTGAGCAGGTCTGCCAGCCCCTGCAGAGCCCCTCAATGGTTCTCTGTTGCCTTCGGTGATTGGCTGGAACTCCTTGTGCGGCTCAGGGGTGTTCCTGCGCATACGTCCTCCCTCCCTTGTGCTCCCACTGTGGCCGCCCCCCCACCCACCCTTCTCTGATTTGCTGCCTATTCTGTGCGCCCAAGTCCTTCAGACCTGCAGCTGCCCAGCCTCTCCTCTTGGCCCCTGGCTGTCCCGCTCCACCCTGCTGGCCCTGCTCAGCGACCCACTCCCTGGGACCCTTTCTGAGCCCCTGGAGGCCCGCCTCAGGGTCCCTTCCATGTGTTGGGCCCTTGGAGTGGTGAGGGCACAGAGGCCTGGAAGCACATTCCCCATATTCGGGCCACAGAGGGTGTGAGCTGGAGGGGTTGCCTGTGGGCACTGGGGCAGTGGAGTTAACAGAGATCAAGGTTGAGGCCCACAGGCCTGGGAGAAGTCATATGACCCAAATAGGTAAGATTAAAGCTTGCATTCGGTTGAAGACACCCTTAAGAAGATAACAAGCTGTAGATGGAGAGAAAATATTTGCAAATCACAATTCTGGCAAAGGACTTGTATCTACCCCAGGGGCGCTGGGGTGGCTCAGTCGGTTAAGTCTGACCCTTGTGGGACTCGATTTCGGCTCAGGTCGTGGTCTCACGTTGGTGGGATTCAGACCCACCATCAGCTCTGCGCGGATAGCACGGAGCCTGCCGGGGACGCTCTCTGCCCCTCCCCCGTGCTCTCTCTCTCTCTCAAAATAAATAAACATAAAAATGTTTAAATTCAGCACAAGAAACAAATTGGAAAACGAGCAAAAGATTTGAACAGGCACTTCGCGGCTATTGTTAATGAGGGAAATGCAAATTAAACCCACAATGAGGTATCACCACACCTGTCAAGACAGTGACAAGGCCACATGCTGCTGGGGGTGACAGGTAGAGGGTCTGTTGTCAGCTGTCGGTGGGAGGGCAAGAGCGCACAGACGCCCTGGAGTCCCTTATAAAGAGGGGTCCACACTCACCGTGCGTTCTGCAGTCACACCCGTTGGTTTACGCCGGAAAATGAAAACGTGTCCCACGAAAGCTGATAGCAGCTTTACTCGTGATTCGGTGGCACGACTGTGGGCATGGACAGCGGCGGCCAGGAGTTGGTGTGGGGGAGCCCCTTCTCGGGTGGCAGGCCCAGGCCTGAGGTGGCTTGCGGGAACTGTGAGCTCTGGTCTGAGTCGCTCAAGGCCCAGGGGCAAGGCTGGTGGAGGTGGCAACCCTGTGCTTTCAGTAAAGAGCGGGGGCTGCGATGCCTGGAAGGGGGTCCCTCTGCCGCTGGAGGGTCTGCCGGCCGCAGCCCCCACACAAACAAGCCACAGAACAGACTCTCTCTCCGCCGCACAGTCCTTGGCCTTCAGAGGCTGCTTGCTTTCAATCAAACAAAAATGGCTGAAGGCCTGTAGGTTTACTTGGCTGGAAAAGTTGTTCCAGAGGTTATATGTTTCAGTTATTAAAAGCTGCGGCCCAAGTAAAGGAAACATGAGTAAGAGAGGTGTTTGGAGGGAAATCGTTTCTGGACCAGACCTGACAATGCAGAGCTTTTTTTAAATGTTTATTTATTTTTGAGAGAGGGAGAGAGACAGAGTGTGAGCGGGGAAGGGGGAGAGAGAGAGGGAGACAGACACAGAATCTGAAGCAGGCTCCGGGCTCTGAGCTGTCGGCACAGAGCCCGATGCGTGGCTTGAACTCACAAGCCACAGGATCATGACTTGAGCCTGAGTTGGACGCTTAATCAACTGAGCCACCGTGGGGCCTGACAATTCAGAGCTTTAAGCAGAATTCGGTTTTGGTTGAGAGAAGCCATCCGAGAGGAAAGAATCCCAGAAATTCTCAGCAGGGTCTGAGTCCGGGCATGTGGCTCAGACCCAGTCACGGTTCCTAGTCCCAGCCTGTGCATCCTGGGGGACGCGGGGTTGGGAGGTAAGTGTACATGTGGCATGGTTGTGATAAACCGAGAGTTAGTGTTGTGCAACCTTCACCCAGTAAGACACAGGAAGCCCCGTCCTGCCAGAAGGATGCCTCGCTCCCCCTGCTGGTGTCCCGCCTCCCGCCAGAGGCGGCCGGCGTGATCCTGCCTCTGTCACTGGTGAGGGTGGCCTGTTGGACTTTGTGAAGATGGACACATCTGCACACTCGTGTGTCTGGCTGGTCTCCCTCGATGTGCCGAGAGGTCCATCCACGCTGTGCTGCCTAACGCTGTTGTCCTCAGGAGCGGGTGGGTCTCATACCATTTCCTCTGGAAGAAGGTGCTGCACCGTAGCTGTTTGGCCGCATGGAGGCGAACCCCCTCTTCCCTGGGGCAGGGGCTCATGTCGGTGGTGAAGGGCCCCAACTTCCTGGCCACTTCTAGCCTGAGAGCGTCTGTCCGCAGCCCCAGGGATGCCCGTGCAGAAGGTGCCCCCCAGGTGGTTTGCGGTTACGGAGGGTGAGCAAAGAACCAAGTGCAGGACCCTGAGGTCCGAGGCTTCTCTGGGCATCGCTCCTGAGGCCCCACCAGAAGTTGGTGCTGACCAGACTGTCAGGTGCGGCGAACTTCACCTCAGCCGGAAAGCCCAAGCTCCTGCAGAGGGCTGGCAGGGGGCATCGGTGTTGGGGCACCGCCACAGGTGACCAAGGCATGCAGAGGTCTCCTGAGCAGTTGGGCCCAGACCCTGGTGGCTGAGGCTTTAGTGCTCCTTCCGGCAGAGCAGGAATTTACATGCTCTGAACTGTCAACAAACCCAAAGTTGTTGAAGGCTGGGGCGGGGGGGGGGGGGGGGGGGGTCCTTATTCCACACTTGAAAGGCCTGGAACAAGAATGTGTCATCACTAATTGGACCTCAGGCTCCAAGGAGGCGAAACTCAGCTTTACCACGACCACCCACAGGCTGGAGGGAGATGAAGGGCGTGGAGAGGGGGCCAGAGGCCGAGCTGCACCAGACGCCCTGCCAGCTGGAAGCCGGCCTGAAGATCACGGGACCCCAGATCTGGGGGGAGCAGAATGGTCTCAGCTGGCCCCTCGCCCTCCTGCCCTCCTGCCCTCTTCTGCTCCCCACCCCCCCAACCTTCTGCCTTGTCCTGCTCCCTTCAGGAGACCGGGTACACTAAGCCGTCCCACCTGGAAGCAACGAATAACTGAAAATTAGAGTCGTCTTCCTGGAAAAGAGAGGAGGAACAGAGTCGCCCCTCCGGAGAGTCGTATTTTCTCTGCGCCATGAAATGGGGCTGAGAATAAACCCCAGCGGTACTCAGGGTTTGCTCTGTTGCTCCGCTGCAACGGAGGGACATGCTTGGGGCCTTTCTTGCCCTGGGGCTTCAGGGTTCCACGCCCTCCACCTCCTCACGTGGCCGGTTTTGTCCCACCCGGGCACCTACCTGGCCACTGCAGGCCCAGACCTCCCGGGGGCCAGGCTGCACTCACGGAAGATTCAGGCCCCGTATTCCTTTACATCATCTCAGCACCCAGCCTCGGGTGCAAGCAGGAGACGCTGCAGGAACACGGGGACGAGCCGGCCCTCCCAGGGGACCCTCCCAAACCCCGGGCTGTGCAGTGTTGGCTGTGCGCACAGCGCTTCAAAGTAGAAACATGAAGTCTCTCCCACAGCTCTCCAACAGGATACAAAGCTTTCAGTTTTTGAATGTTTTATTTAACTAAAAGCACTTGGTAAGGGGCGCCCCGGGGCTCCATCGGTTGAGCGTCTGACTCTTGGTTTCAGCCCATGATCTCACCATTCGCTGGTTCGAGCTCCGTGTCAGGCTCTGCGCTGACAGTGCGGAGCCTGCTTGGGATGCCCCCCACTTTCTGCCCCTCCCCAGCTTGTAGCTCTCTTTCTCTCAAAAATGAATAAATAAACTTTTAAAATAATAAAATAAAAACACTTGGTGTAAGTTCAGCCAGGTAATATGTGCCAAGAGTCAAAGACATCCACATCCTGTGCCCCAATATCCTACTTCTAGGAAAGGAATTCAAAGGAAAAAATGCAAAATATGGGAAAAATCATTATACCCCAAAAGATGCATTTTGAATGGTGTTATTTGTAATAGTGGAAAATATAAACAACCCAAATGTCCAACAGGGAGATTACTAGCTGGACTGTGGTAAATTCTCATACTAGATGATGTTAAAACAATAAACACTGATGCTTATCCAGAGTTAATAACATCCACTCCTACACCCACGTATGGCCAAGTGTTCTGTGTAGTAATTCTGTTCCAAAGCAAATAAGATGATTTACATAACGTATGATAAGGGTTTTTTTTTTCTTGAGCTACAATATAAAAGGCCTCAAAGAAAATATGGCAAAAATGTCCACCATGGATTTCTCTGGGTGATGGGAGTTTAAGTGATTTCTTCTTCTTTTTTTTTTCCATTTGTGTTTTCATTTTCCAAATTTCCTATCATGAGCATGTCAGAACGGAAACCTCCCCAGAGGATGTTGGCTTGGCTTTGCACGCAGCCTCTGCCCCTGTGCACGTTGGCGGCTGCTGTTCCGGACCCACTTGCCATGTGCATCACTTCCTCCAGGCCACGGCGAGTTCCTGCAAAAGGGGGTGACAACCTGGAGTCCCCGCAGGGCATGGGGCTCTGCACGTGGTCGCCTCCTATCCGTCTTCAAGCGGGATGGATCATCTACCTGTGTGCTTCCTCTCTGCACAGACGAGGAGACAGAAAATGAGCTCAACTTGCCAAAGTATGCGGTGCGGACAGAGCCAGACCGTTGCTACAGCCCAGATAAACTTCAGTGGGGGATTCATATTTTTGGTCCGTTAATATAATTCCTGGATGCAATGCAAACCATTTCCAACACCTCCATTGTTTCAGTGCATACTTTCCTTATGAGGTTGCTTTTGGTGGCCAAGGGATTTGCACGCCACAGCAAAGTCCTCATAGCTTTCCAAACAATAGTCTCTCGTGTCTGCCTCTCTGGCAGAAGGACAGACAGTGCAGCTTTCTGGACTCACTTTCTTCCAAATATGCATAGTGTCCAAGACAGAAGACCTGTTAGTCCTTAAAAATCGGGACCTTCCTTATTGGAGTGTGTCACTTTTGTGACAGGCTTTTAGGAAGATGGCCAGAAGGACAGCTTTCCTTGGGCTACTCAGACAAAGCAAGAGTACTGCCCAAAATAAAGGACAGCCAATAAGGCCCAGCAAGGAGCTCTCCAAAAACAGTGAGGAAATTTAGAGAAAGAGACCATCACTGGCCCAGGTACCAATAACTGCTCCATGGGGAGGGGTGGGGAAGGGTAGAGGGATAGGATCGCTGTGCTGGGGCTGGAGCACCGGTTAAACACTGTTACTCAAGTTCATCTGGATTTACACTACTTTGAAAAGAGAAAAATGTGAATGTCTGTAAAGGCAAGACAGGTTGCTGGTATTCAAATACTAAGCTTGTAATTGTAATAGATATTTTAAAAGGTCAAGCAAAGACGTGCTGTGGATCATAGTCCAAAAGCAAGGCAGAAGCACGTGACGATGGTAACACCAAAGGAGCCAGCCAACTTGGGGAAGATGAACCACAGAGGTTCCCCTTGCCAGCCCGAGGGGCAGTAGCGGTGGCAGGAGCCGCGATAACGAAAACGATCGTGGTAATAAGAACCCCACTCACGGGTGCACGTGCAAACATCGTCTCGTTTAATCTCACCGAGCCCAGAGGGGCAGGCACTGGGCACCAAGTGTACAAACACGGAGAGAAGGAGGGCTTGCATGGGATCACACCGCCTGCGAGCAGGGCCACGCTGCAACCCGTGTAGAACTTTCAAGCCCTTACAGCAGTGTGGAAATGAATAATTCAAAAGTGAATTCCAGAAACTTTCCTGACCAAAAGCGAATCTTGGCATTGATAGTACAGGCAGTGAGCTTTGCCCAAAAGCAATTTTAAAAGAAAGGCTCCAGTCCCCCCTCCAACGCCAGGCACCTACTTGTCAAGTTTTTAGATTAAAGAAAGAAAGGACCGTATGAGCACCATGAAGAAATGAGAGTTGAGATCTGAATATCCTGGAATTCATCCTTTAGACTTCTGGAATAAGAATGCTTTGGAAAATATTAAATAAATAGGGTTTAGAATATCACCTCTCCACTACATATACCCAACAGGTGCTTCAAACATAACACACCTCAGCCATCACACTAATCTCTGTTTTGTTAACCGGAGCTCCATCGACCTAGGCCTGGTGTCCTGCCTTCTCTGCTCCCTCTACAAGGGAGCAGACCCAGGGGCCCAGTTTCTTCCAGTCCAGTCTCTCTGAAACAGGTAATGAAACAGGCCCCAGCCCAGCAGGAATTCCTGGACCTGCTGCGGACACGCAGTCAGCCCAATCACTACGAAGCCAGTATGAAACATTGCTTGAATATGTGTGTCGGGTTGTCCAAACTTGCCCCGGTCACTCAGCCTCGCCAGACCACAGTCCCCACCTATCCATTTGGATATTTTGGGCCCCACGTGTGTTGCTGAGGTGGAGTTTATTCTATTTCAAGATTGTAGTAATTAGAAGAAGGTGATTATAATTGAATCTAGGAAGTAACAAGGCATTTCATAAGTTCTACAAAACCTCAGTGTATCATACTGCAATAATATTGAAACCAACTAAGAAAAAGGATAAAAACATACCTAAGCAGAGGGAAATTGACTAGCTTCTTACATAAAAAAGAAAAGGTGCATATATGGAAAGCACTGTGAAAAGCATTTAAAAGCAATGAAAACACAGATATAAAACACTACCTTTATAACATGAAGCCCAAGCATTACTTCATGTGGCAGTGTCTTCCAGATTTCAGTCTTCTGCATGCAAATTTCAGTTTTTTGCCATATCTGTATCATCTAAATCATTATTATTTACTTAATGCATGTTTAATAGATTCACTTTTTTGTCTGTCTGGAGCCATGTCTGTAAAGTCATGAATTCGTTGTACTGGCTGTGACTTTTCCTACAGTGCACTGAAATGAATTAGCAACTTTTAAAGTTAACAGTCTCTATCCATATGCCACCTAAAATCGTTTGCATAACGATTCCTGGGGACTTACGGAAAGGGATCGTCGCACCTTCCCCTGTGAAGACGCTGGTAGCACAACAGAGGGACAGAGGCTGGTTGTGAAACAACCACCATGTTAAAGTTAGCGAGCACACTAACACCTCACATAGTTACCGTGTGTATGGTAGACCTACCCTCTTAGCAAATTTCAAGCACGTAATACAGCATTGTTGACCATAGTCACCATGCTGTGTGTCAGATCCTTGAACTTACTCACCTTGTAACTAGAAATTCGTATTGTTTGATCAACATCTCCCCATCTCCCCCTCCCCCCGGCCCCTGGAAACCACCAAACTACCATCTGTCCCGGTGAGTTGGACTTTTTTAGATTCCATATATAAGTAAGATTATGCAATATTTGTCTTTCTATGTCTGACTTACTTCACATGTTGGAGGTTCATCTCTGTTGTTGTAAATGCACAATTTCCTTCTTTTTTATGGCTGGATGATTATCTACCTATCATCTATCTATCTATCAACTATCTATCTGTCTATTGATCATCTATTGATCATCTATCTATCTACTCATCTGTCTATCTATTGATCATCTATCGATCATCTATTTACTCATCTATCTATTGATCATCTATCATCTATCTATTTAATCATCTATTAATCATCTATCGATCATCTATCTAATCATCTATCTATTGATCATCTATCATCTATCTATCTATCTATCTAATCATCTATCTATTGATCATCTATCATCTATCTATCTAATCATCTATATGTATTGATCATCTATCGATCATCTATCTTTCCATCTATATTTTATATATATATATATATATATATATATATATATATATATTTATCCATACACACACACACACACACAGAGATAAAGAAAATATACATCTGTTAATGCAATATTTATCTGTTGTGGATACTTAAATTGTTTCCACATCTTGGTTGCTGTGAATAATGCTACAATGAACAGGAGGGTGCTGGTTCTCTTTAAGACAGTGATTTCACTTGCTATGGTTATAAACTCATCAGTGGGATTGTTGCATCATATGGTAGTTCTATTTTAATTTTCTGAGGAAAACTCCATACTGTTTTCCAGAGTGGCTACACAAGTTGATGTCCCCACCAACAGTGCACAAGGGTTCCTTTTCTCAAAAACATTTTTTAATGTTTATTTATTTTTGAGAAAGAGAGACAGAGTGTGAGTGGGGGAGGAGCAGACAGAGAGGGAGACACAGAATCCAAAGCAGGGTCCAGGCTCTGAGCTGTCAAACCCATGAACTGTGAGATCATGATCTGTGCTGAAGTCAGATGCTTAACTGATTGGGCCACCCAGGCACCCCTCCTTTTCTTCACATCGTCTAGAATATTTATCTCTTGTCTTTTTGATAATAACCATTCTAACATGTGTGAGGTGATATCTTCTTGTTTTTTTATTTGTTAAGTTTATTTATCCATTTTGAGAGGGAGACAGAGCACAAGCAGGGGAGGGACAGAGAGAAGGAGAGACAGAATCTCAAGCAGGATCCATGCCATCAGTGCACTGCCTGATGTGCGGCTCGAACTCACGAACCATGAGATTAGGATCTGAGCCAAGATCAAAAGTAGGACACAACTGACTGTGCCACTAGGCGCCCCATCTCCTTATGGTTTTGATTTGCATTTCCCTGGTGAGTGGTGGTGTTGAGCATTTTTTCATGCACCTGTTGGCCATCTGGATGTCTTCTCTGGAAAAGTGTCTACTTAGGTCCCTTGCCCATTTTTAATTAGATTATTTGTTTTGCTATTGAGATGTAGGAGTTCCTTATGTATTTTGGATATTAATCCCTTAACAGATATATGGTTGACAAATATTTTCTCCCATTTCATAGGCTGCCTTTCCATTTTGTTGATGGGTTTCCTTTGCTGAGCAGAAGCCTTTTAGTTTGATGTGGTCCCACTTGTTTATTTTTGCTTCTGTTGCTTATGCTTTTGGTGTCATTTCCAAAAGATCACTGCCAAGACCAATGTCAAGGGGTTTTTCCCTATGTTTTCTTGTAGCCATTTTACAGTTTCAACTTTTACATTTAAGTCTTTAATCCATTTAGGATTAATTTTTGTGAGTGGTATAAGACAGGGGTCCGCGTTCATTCTTCTGCATGATATTCAGTTTTTCAACACCAGACATTATCTTCCATAGGCCTTAGGTTTCGTTTCTGTAAAATGTGCATGGTTAAGACCTACCTCACTGAAATGGTGTGACAGTGAAATGAGATAATGTGTTTCAAATGGATCATATATGCATATATATGCATTTTCAGACATGTCAAATGCAGACAGTGATCCTTTCTTTTCTTTTTGCTTTTGGATGTTGTATCTCTCATTTCTGCTGCATCTGGTATTACTACATTGGGTAGACATTCTGGAACTCTGAGTAACAGGAGAGACGGAGGGCCTTCTTGCCGTGGCCCTGATGATGCTGGGAGAGCTCAGAGCTTCACCGCCAAGGTCGCTGGTACCTGCTGCTATTTCCTGGTTCTCATCGGGAGTTCTTCATGGCTGCCTCCTCCCCCCAGATTGGGGAAGCTCGCTCTTTCTTTCTTTGAATGTACTTATTTTTGAGGGAGCAACAGAGTGTGAGCAGGGGAGGGGCAGAGAGAGAGGGAGACACAGACTTTGCGCTGTCAGCACAGAGCCTGATGTGGGGCTCGAACTCATGAACCATGGGATCGTGACCTGAGCCAAAGTCGGACGCTTAACGGACTGAGCTGTCCAGGTGCCCCCGGGAAGCTGTTTCTATGACTGGCGCGATCTAGGAACACTATTAAGGGAAAGGTAAGGAGTCTTTCAATGTTACGTGGTTCAGATGTTCAGTTTTAAGTACCTTACAATGATCTTGCTTGGCAGAGGTACAGGGTGGTCTCCAGATCAGAGGGGTTCAGGATCCAGGACCCCTGTCTGGTTCCACTGGTGCGAGGCGCCTCTCTGACGGTGCCCCCTGCCTGAGGATGTCCGCCCTCCCTCCCCATCCTCCTGCAGAAGGATCTGCTCTGGAGAGTCAGCCCAGTAACGCAGTAAGAGTTAACCTCCTCCTCCCCCTGCCCCCCCTTCCCCATTGCTTATCTCAGAGTCTAAATAACACAGTAAGAGTTACCTCCTCCCCCTCCCCCCTCCCCCTTGCTTATCTCAGAGATGTTGAAATGTGTTTAGCAAAAACATCTGGGGAGCTTCCAGGTGGAGGCAGGCTTGTCTTCATCGGGAGGATTTATGACTTTAGATGTACAGCCAGGGAAGGAAAATAAAAGCTGGCATGTAGAACATATTCAAGAGAGGTTCCCACCAACTTAAAAAGGCAAAAACATGTTAAGGACGTTTCCTTCTATTTCTGTTTATCAATATTTTTATTAGGTAAATTTGCCAAATTATATCAATGCATTTTCAGCATAGGTGAAACAAGAAACAAAGAATTTTCCTTTTTTGATTTACTTCTTTTTTGTTTCCTTTACAGCGTCTTCCCAAAAACAAAAGCTTTAAATTCTTATAAACTGTAATTCATTAAATTTTTCTCTTATGGGTCATGCCTTTTGTGTCGTAAGAAATATTTGCCTGCTCCAAGGCTGCAAAGATTTTGCTCCTACAAGTCCTATAGTTTTTAATTTTACATTTAGGGCTATAATCCATTTGAGTAAATTTTTGTGTGTAGTGTGAATTGAAGGTCAATGTTGGTTTTTTCCCTCCATATGAATATCTAGTTGTCTGAGCACCATTTGTTTAAAAGACATTCCTTTCTTCATTATCTTGGCACCTTTATTGGAAGTGAACTGACCATACAGATGTGGGTACATTTCTACTGAGAAGTTAAGCTACAATTAGTTTTTTATTTTATGCTTGAACCCTGTAACACTGCCAAATTCATGTATTACCTCTGGCAGTTGTCTGATCAAGCATCAATAGGTGTTCATTTCAAATGTTTTTATCTACTCGATATGACCATGTGATTTTTCTTCTTTGGTCCACTAATATGATGGATTAAGGGTCTGATTTTCAAATATTGAACCAGTATTCCATCCCTGGAATAAACTCCATTTGTTCATGGCATATAATTATTTTTATATATTGCTGAATTCTATGTAGTAATGTTTTGTCAAGTATTTTTGCATCTATATTCATGAGAAATACTGGTCTGTAGTGTTTTTTTTTTTTTTATATATTGTCTTTGCCTGGTGTTGGTACAGGGTGAGTACGAGCTTCACAAAATGAGCTGGCAAGTGTTTCCTCCTCTTCTGTTTTCCAGAAGAGACTGCAAACCTGGTATTAATTCTTTAAACATTTGGTACAATTCTCCAGTGAAACCATCTGAGTCTGGAGATTTATTTTGGGGCAGTTTTTAAAGTACAAATTCAATTTCCTTAATAGTTATAAAACTATTCAAATTATCTAATTTCGTATTGGGTGAGTTGTGGTCATTTGTGTTTTTAATGAATTGGTCTAAGCCATCCAAGTGGCCATATTTATGTAGAATTGTTTGTATTCTTTTGGTGTCTGCAGGGTCCTTGATGATAGCCCCTGTTCAGTTTTGATCTTGCTAATTTGCGTCTTCTCTCTTTTCTTACTTTGTCTGTCTTGCTAGAGATTTGTCTACTTTATTGATCTTTCAAAGAACTAGCTCTGTTTCATTGCTTTTCTCTTGTTTTTCTATTTTTAATTTCATTAATTTCTGTTCTTACCTTTATCATTTCTTTCCTTCTGCTTGTTTTGGGTTTATTCTGTTCTTCCCTGTCTGATTCCTTGTGGTAGGAGCTTAGATTATTGATTTGAGACACTTCCTCTCTGCTAGTGTATGTATTTACTACTGATTTTTCTCTCAACACTGTTTTAACTGTATTACTCAATTTTTGACATGCTGGGGGTCGCCTGGGTGGCTCAGTCAGTTAAGTGTCTGAATCTTGATTTCGGCTTAAGTCATGATCTCACAGTTCGTGGGATTGAGCCCCGTATCTGGCTCTGCGCTGACAGTGCAGAGCCTGCTTGGGATTCTCTCTCTCCCACTCTCTCTGCCCCTCCCCTGCTCATGCACACACCCTCTCTCTAAAAATAAATAGACAAATAACATGAAAAAAATTTCTTACCTGCTGTATTTTCATTTTCATTTAATTTGATGTATTTTTAAATTTTCTCTTGAGACTTTGTGACCCAGGGATTATCTAGAAGTTCAATGTTTAGTTTACAAGTGTTTGGAGGTTTTCCTGTTATTTTTCTGTTATTGATTTCTTTAATGATTCCATTTGGTCAGAGAACACAATCTGTGTAATCTCAATTTTTAAAAATTTGTTGGGATTTGTTTTATTTATTTTCTTTTAAAGAAATATAGTTTCTTTTAAGTTTATTTATTTGCTTTTGAGAGAGAGACAGAGAGATCACAAGCATGAGCAGGTGAAAGGAAGAGAGAGGGAGAAACACAATCCCAAGCAGGCTCTGCGCCGTCAGCACAGAGTCTGATGCAGGGCTCGATCCCACAAACTGTGAGAGCATGACCTGAGATGAAATCAAAAGTCAGATGCTTAACTGACTGAGCTACCCAGGTGCCCCTGTTGGGATTTGTTTCATGACCCTGGATGTGGCTTATCTTGATATATGTCTCAAGGGCACTTGGAAAGAAAGTGTATTTGGTGTTGTCCAGATGTTTGATAAATGTTGATTAGATTCTGTTTGTTGATGACATTGTTGAGTTTGGTGTCCTTGTGATTTTCTGTCTAGTTGTTTCATCAATTGCTGAGAGAGGCATGTAAAGTCTCCAACTGGAATTATGGATTTTGCCTTTTTCTCCTTTAGTTCCATCAGTTTTTGCTTCACTTATTTTGTAGTTCTGTTGTTTGGTGCACACACATTTAGGATTCCTATGTCTTTTTGGTGGATTGACCTTATTGTTATTATATAATGTCCTGCTCTCTCTCTCTCTCTCTCTCTGCCAGTTTTCTTTGTTTTGAAGTATATTTTATCTGATACAATATAATCACTTCTTTCCTTTGGATAATGTTTGCGTGATACATCTTATTCCACTTTCAACTTTCAACCTGCCAACATTGTTATATTTGAAGTGATATTCTTGTTGGATGGCACATGGTTAGGTCATGGTTCTTAATCCATTCTGCCAATCTTCCAGTGTATTCCATGCCTTAGGCCATTTACGTTTACTGTAATTAGTGATATGTTAGGACTCATCTGACATGTTTGTTTGTTTTCTGTTTGCTTTTTGCTTCTGCTTTCTTTTTCCTGCCTGTGGATTACTTGAACAATTTTTAGAATACTTTGATTCATCTGTAATGTTTTTGAGCATATTTCTTGGTATGGCTTTTTCAGTAGTTCCTCCAGACACTACTTTATACATAATTAACTTACCATCTATTAATATTACCATTACCATTACCATTAATATTACCATTACTTTATACATAATTAACTCACAGTCTATTAATATTACCATTTTACCAGTTCAGGTGAAGTCTAGAAACCTTACCTCCATCTTGTCTTTTTACCCTCTCCTGTCTACGATGTAATTGTATTATTTCCTCTGCATCAGACAGTGGTATAATTTTTGCTTCACTTGTCAAACACAATTTGGAAAACACAAGAGGAGAAGGCTTATTGTATTTACACATATTTTTGCTTGTCATGTTCTTTCTTTCTCCTTGACGTTCAAGGTTCCTCCTTTGATCATTTCCTTTTGGTCTAGGGAAATTAAACATCCTTTTAGGGTAAGCATGCTGGTGACAAATTTTCTTGGTTTTCCTTCAGATGAAAACGGCTTGGTTTTTTTCCCTTCAATCCTGAAGGTTATTTTTGCTGGATACAGGACTCTAGGTTGACAGTTCTTTCAGTGCTTAAAAAAAAGAGGACTTTCTTCTGTCCTCTCTGCTTTCTGATGAGAGATCTGCTGTAATTCAAACTGTTTTTCCCCTTTGGGTAAAACATTGTTTCATTTTGTCTCCAGTTTTCAGAAGTTTGAAAAATGCTAGTTTTTTTGTGTGGATTTCTTAGGGTTTGTTCTGTTTGGGGATTTTTTTCAGCTTCTTAATTTTGTAGGTTTACGTTTTTGCAAATTTGCGGAGTTTTAATCCATTACATTTTTATTTACTTGTAATTTTTTCAGCCCCATCCTATCTGTCTTCTCCTCTTCTTCCAGGACTCTGATGTTGTGAATGTTAGATCTTTTGTGAGAGTCCCACAGGTCTCCAATTTTTTTTTTTTTAAGATTGTTGTCTCTCTGTTGCTCAGATTAGTTTTTATTGTTTTATCTTTTAGTTCACTGATTCTTTCCTCTGTCCCCTTCTTTTTTCTGTTGAGCCAATCCATTAAGGTTTTTATTTCAGTTCCTCTTGTCAAGAGAGCCACCTGCCTGGCTGGCCACATGGCCGGCTGAGTGTCACCTGTCTGGGCACAGCCTGGAGCTCAGCTTGTGTAGCTGGAACAGGTCACAGGAACTGGGGTTGTGTTGTTAGATGCCTGAGGGACAGGACTAGAGTCTGGCTGAGTCAGGCAGGATGGAGTCTGGGCAGGCCACCTTCAGCTCTAGAATCAAGTGGGTGTTCAGACAGAACTGAAGAAATGCAAACCTGAAGAATGCTCAGAAGGCCTCTTCTCTTTTCTGGTCTTTGGTTACCATTAGTGGCTACAGCTTCCCACACGGACCTCAAGCATATTGTGCTGCCCTAAGGAGCCCATCCAGCTGCCCCACCTGCTTCCCATTGGGTCACTTCCCAAAATGTAGACAAGCCACCTGGTCCAGCATTACAGGTTGTTGTTAGGCTAATTGTCTGTTCTTTAAAAAAATTTTTTAAAAAGTTTTATTTCATTTTTTGAGAGACAGAGCATGAGTAGGGGAGGGGCAGAGAAAGAGAGGGAGACAGAGAATCTGAAGCAGGCTCCAGGCTCTGAGCTGTCAGCACAGAGCCCGATGTGGGGCTCAAACCCATGAACATGAGATCCTGACCTGAGCCGAAGTCAGAGGCTCAACCAAATGAGCCACCCAGGTGTCCTTCTGTCTGCTTTTAAATATCTCACAGGACCAGTTTATGGATCTTCATGTAATGGTCATAACACACGCAGCAGCACTGGTTACAACTTTATGTGCGGCTGACACAGTCCCCATTACTCTGCTCAAGTGCCCTGGGAAGTTCTTTCCTTCTCTGTGGATAAGGAAATCCATCCATAGGCATGGTGATGTCAGGTGCCTCACCGCAGGTGACGTCTTAGTATGAGCCAGTCTAACTCCGGGCCCAGACTTGCAGCCTCTGTGCTCAGCACTGACCAGTTGAACACCCTGAAGACCCTCAGGTGCGGGACCCGCACACGGCACCTGCCTCGGCAGGACGGCCACGCCATGCCAGGAGAAAGGCCTTCTGGCTGATGTTTACCCGCTAGCTTGTGAGCAACATGATTTATCCTTCTTTTCCTGCCAAGCATTTGGACTCTTGGCATATCAAAGGGTTAAAGGTGTCTGCTCTTGGATCCACACAGTAAACATAGCATATTTTCTTAATCCCTTTCACCATGTCTGCACACGGCATTTATGTGCTAATTGTGTTTAATGGAAGGAGAACCCACGCTTGGTTCAAACAAATCCTTAAGATGGAAAGAATGTTCTTTCCTGTGGTGGATAAGAACACAGAGTGAGTGCTGAGGGAGTCGGGCGGCCCGGGCGGGAGGGTGAGCAGGTTGGCGTACCACCAGGGTCGACCAGCATGGGCTTGCTGTTCTGGTGCCCCACAGCCCTGGCACGACCTGCTGCGTCTTATCCAGACACACCGTTCAGGGCATTTACTTCCTGGCTGGTCGTACCAGTTACTTACTATGTTTGCATTTAAAGAGCTGCCTGTTTTCCTCCTTGCTCACGGTCTCTGCTGCCTTGAGAGCACAATTCAGAACATTTCTAGCTTGAAAGGCATCAAGCATGCCCCTAATCACACTTTGAATCAAGAAGCTCTTTCCTGGCATCAGAGCAGCCAGGGCTGCTGGCTCAGAGTAACAACTCTTGAAGTCCCTTGCTGACTTTATCTTTCCCAAGACCAACATGTCCTTGACAAACAAGTTAGATAATCCTGCCGTGTTTCTGTGACTTTCTTCTTTGCAGCTGAGGTTCCAAACTGTAGAGAAGTTTGCCAGGAAACAAACAGCAAGGAGGAGAAAGAACATAGGGGCCCATGAGCAGGTTGCTATGGGGTGGGCAGCCACTACTGGGGGGTTCACAATACATTTTGTTGTGCACACTGATGTGAAGCCGTCCTCACGGGTGTGAAGTTGCTGGAGAGGCTACAAAAACAACAGGCCTTCGGAGAATGCCAACTCTTTCAACATCTTATTTACCGTACAGAGAAAGTGCTTGTAAAATCTGGAAACTTCACAGTAGAGCTTACAAAAGTTTGGGTAATACTCAGAAGTCTCTGGTAAGCGAAGCCTAGACTTACAGCAGGATTCAATTACCCAGTGGAGGATTTGAGGACAGTTCCAGCAGAGGGACAACTGAGCTGGTGAATTACATCCTGTCTCTGCTTTTCTCTTCCTTCTGGATCCAGTAGTTGAAAACTGTTTCAAATAGCACTTAATGTTTACACAATGGCCTGAGGAACCTGTCATTTCTGAGAGGGGTTATAAAAATGGCTACTGTCCTCCACTTGACGAAAAGAGAGAAAACTGAATTTTGCTGTTTCCAGACACACCATGGATCTGGGGGTTGGTAGAATGTCTCTCCTCCCCACGAGAGAAACAAATCTCACACTGTAAGTGAAGGACTCTTGGCACATCAAAGATTTGGGGAAGTGGGGAAGAAAAAGGGAAGAAAAGCAGGCACCATGGAGCCTAGAGGCAGGAGGGACACTGTCCCCTCGCCCAGGGCTGCCATGTGGCTGGGCTGTGTCCTGTCACCTGGAGGAGAGACAACTCTACCGCTGGGTGGGGGTCACACCTGCCAGGGAGGAGAACATTCTCAAGGAGGACGTGCCTGCACCCACTGCTGCTGCCACCAACCTTCTCAGCAGAACCCACCTTGGAAGTCACTCCCGAATTTAATGACCTGCACTGACCTGAGGCCTGGACAGGGCTAGGTGAAGGCTCTTTGCAGAAATCCGAGCAGACAGCAGGCTCTGTGGAGGCAGAGGGTCCGAAGCCGCAGTGATAACACGTCTGGGGTCCAGCCATAGGCTCAGGAGGCCCAGAGTCTGCGGTGACGGTGACGCTGCGGGAGAGGAGACGCTGGGCCAGCATCCAGGTGGCTCTCCAGTAAACGTGGCCTCAGGGTCCCCAACAACCTCCGACTCTGAGAGGTGAGCTCAGCCCCACCGTCCCGGGACAGTTACCCACAGGGCTGCACACCCAGGAGGCTGGCTGGTCTGTCCTTCAAAGGGCTCACCGCCTCACCATGCCGGGGCACTCAAGGTTGGTTTGGCTGCATGAGTTGTGGACGCCGTGTCCCCCTCCCATGCCCTTCCTCTCTGCCCGGGGTCCCCATTTCCTGTAGTTGCAGGCCCCTTCAGTCTGAGGCTCAGAATAGAGCCGGTGGGGACAGAGCCCCAGTTGACCCCAGGGCTTTGTTGGTTACGGAGCACAACCCAGCTCAGGCCGCCAGGCTCCAAGGCCACCGCACGGTCTCCGGAGCCCCGTCCAAGGCCTCACAATGTGTGGGAGGAAGTGTGGCCACAGGCCTCTGACCCAAGGAAGCTGTGTGTCGGGACACTGACCTCCCGCTCTGGCCTCACTCAGTCCAGGGCTGCCCCGGGGAACCCACCTCAAACCCTACCCCTCTCCGACACCATGACTGCCTTGCTCGGGTGGAAGGGCAGAGGGCCGGGCAGCGGGGAGCCCCGAGGGGAGAAGGAGCCCACGGGAGCAGTCCTGCCTCGTGGAAGTGCTGTGGGGGTCGTCCTGGAAAGGAGTGCAGCCGTGCAGTGTGGACAGGCCCCTGGGTACCCGAAGGCTCCTGCCGGTGGTCGCTGGTCTGGCAGTGTGCTGTGTCAAGGAGCCAGCATCCGAGTGTCCTCACGTCCGTGCCTGTGCCCAGGCTGATCCCCTGGCCTCTCCTGGGGGTCACCTAAGAGCCCAAGAGTCATGGCCCCAGATACCACCTTGGTCAGCGTGCGCACCGCTCCCCGAATCCCGGCCTGGGGTTGCCCACACCTGATTCCTCCTCCAGCCCCACCCCAAAGCGGCTGGGCAGGGCTTTAAGAGGTGGGTCCCAGTGAGAGGCTCTCGGGCCCTTATCTCTAATTAACAGCATCTCGGTGGGCTGGAGGGTGGGACAACTTCCTGGTCCTTGCAGTGACAGCTCAGTGGGGTTGTGGACGGGCCTAACAGAGAGAACTTGTGGAAAGTGCTTATTTAGTTCCTGGCACCTGGCAAATGCTCGATAAATTCCAAAGATCAACCCAAATCTTTCTGTCGCTCTTGAGGCTGAGCATTTCAAAACATGTGCTATCTTAGGGCACCTCCAGCGAATCACACCCTCGCCTACGTTTTACACTCCAGCCGGGGAGCTGGCCCACTGAGGGCTCTCCTGCGGGACACAGTGAGGCCTTAGGCGGGGGTTTTGGGATCTTTAATTGGTTCCTGGGGCCCTGCTGGAGCCCTACAGCCTCGTGTCCCTGGGACCAGCAGCCCAGAGAGGCGGGTGGGTGCCCAGACAGAAGCCGCAGACCCAGTGAACGCGGACATCCAAGACTCGGGATTAAGGCGATCCCGGTGCCAAAAAGCAGGCATGACTGTTCTCCTGCCAGGAAAATCCATTTTAAATACAGTGTGTTGCAATATGCCTCACTTCTTTCTACTGCCCGCCGCCCTCCCCCCCAGCTCCAAGTAAATAGTCATATGCTCGGACGGAGGGCTGTTCTCGTCCATTGTGAAACTCTCCTAGCAGAGCCCCGGGCCCTGTGTTCCTTCCTCATCGAAACCCTCAATTCTCCAGAGCCTGCCCTGCATCGCCGCCTCACCCCAAGCTGGAGAAGAGAAAGCTGCCTAGCGAGGCGGCTTAGGAAAAGGCTACATCCAATTAAACTTTAAAATGCAGGCATGAGGGGCTTCTGGGCGGCTCAGCCAGTTAAGCGTCCGACCCTTGATCTCAGCTCAGGTCATGATCTCACAGTTGGTGAGTCTGAGTATGGAGCCTGCCTGGGATTCTCTCTCTCTCTCTCTCTCTCTGCCCCTCCCCTGCTCATGCTCTGTCTCTCTCAAAATGAATAAATAAACTCAAAAATAAATCAAATGCAGCCGTGAGAGGTTTCGTCTTTAGTTTTTACTGCTCGGTAAAAACACGCATCATTTCCTAAATGCGATGTGTGTCCCTTTCCCTCACCTCCTCTGGGAAGCCCACCAACCCTTCTTCTGCAGTCCCGCTTGGACAGCCTGCCGCTAAGGCCAGCAGTGTTAAGGTCCCTGTGTGGCCACATTTATGTGCCTGCCACCGTTCAGGGCCCGGCCACCAGCTAGCCTCCAGGTAGAGCCCAGCAAGAGAGGACGGGCTTAAAGCAGAAAATCCACTTGGGCGGATGTCGGATTTAACCTACTTATTTACTACCCGGCTACTAGACCACAGGAAGGTGTAGGGCATCTCCCTGCTACAAGGGAGATGCGGGGACATGTAGGCACAGGGCTCCAGGGAGACCGAGGAAGGCACAGCACCCCCCTGTCTGCCCCAATTCACCTAACTGTCCACCGTCGTCCCTCCCTGCCCATCCCTTGTGACCCCACCACATAGGATGGGCAGGAGAAGGGACACCAGTGGCTAGAGCCCCCACACACGGGACAAGCAGGGCCCTGCCTCACTGCTGCCCCTCTCATTCTTGCCCGCTCCCTCCCCAGAGGCTGGCTTAGCTAAAAGCAGTCTTTGCTGAGGGAGGTGACAGTCGGGCGAATGGAGGCATAAAACTCTAGAGGCTGAGACCTTGTCTTTGGAAAGAATGACATCTTGCCGTTTGTGACAATGCAGATGGACAGATGGACGTCAAGGCATTATCCTCAGTGAAGTCAGTCAGACAGACAGACAGACACTGCGTGACCTCTCTCACGTGCAATGCGTGTAGAATGTAAACACATCTATATGTAAAACCCAAGCTCATAGACACAGACAACAGGCTGGGGCTGCCAGAGGCTGGTGTCGGGGTGGGAGAAGTGGCTGAAGTGTTTCTGCTTAAACTGAATAAAAGACAGGGCATCTGGAGATGGTTGTAATTTTCCGTGCTTGGTGAGTTGGGCAGGAGTTGAATTACAACTTTGAATTTTTACTCCCGCCAATTCACTGCAGTCACATTTCCTCTTGTAAAGAACGGAGTTACTGACTCCTTGATAGGCCAGCTTTAACATTTACAGCTCAGTGAACAGGACAATTTCATTTTACTGGGAATATATGAGAGACACAAAAGGCACTAACTTTCTTAAAAAATATGATTTATTGTCAAATTGCCTAACATAGAGTATGCACAGTGTGCTCTTGGTTTTGGGGGAAGATTCCTGTGGTTCATCGCTAACACGCAACACCCAGTGCCCATCCCAACAAGTGCCCTCCTCCGTGTCCGTCTCCTGTACCAGCCTTATGTATGCATTTAACCGTGTGTATACGCACAGTTACACACTTTCAGTATTGTTCATACACTGCTTAGTGTTCTGTTTTTTTTTTTTTTCAGGTAAGAAATGTTTATTTGTATCTTTACAAATTTATATATTACCACTTACCAATGACAATAAACCATTAAATAGGTATGCCTTGATTCACTGAGTTGCCTCATTGCTGAATATTTTGAATTGTTTTCTATTTTGCAACCTCTGTACATTTTGTCAAACTGCATTCCCGGGTTTCGCTTTCTGCCATCATCTGAGTCAACCTTCGCTGTGGCCTCGTGGGCCTGAGCCCACATGTACGCGTGGAGAGAAAAGGGAGGCACTCCTGCGTTTCCTTGGTTATTAGTGACGATCTCCTTTGGCTGGGGTGTTTGGGGCACCTGTGCTTCTCGCTTAGTTAGCCCCCATTTGGGCGAGTGAATCTTTGCTCCAAACCCTCACACGGCGGTTTGCTCATGGGCTCCTGGACAGACCCAGGCCTCAGCTCTCAGCTTTGCACTTCCCTCCACGGTTCTCCTGAGCTGGATCCACTATTTTCATATCCCAATATTCCTCTTTCTTTATTTACTTCTTCATTTTTTCTGGAACACATCTTCCAGTAATTTTCTTTAACAAGTGTGTGTGTGCATGTCAAAAAAAAACACCTTTTTCCTATCTTCACATTTGACCCATAATTTTTTTGGAATCAATTTCAAAGTTGAAAGCAATCCTTCAAGAGCTAGGAATTGAACCCAGTCTGCCTGATGGAAAAGCAGGGTTCTTTTTTGATCTATACACTCTCTGGCTGAGAAAGCAAGCCCAAGGTCATTACTATCACCAGCAAGTGACTTGAAAGAAATTCTTTGAAATGTAGTCTTTGATTCACAGTCAAAATAGTGTTTTCTTTCGTTTTTCTTTTTTCCTTTTTTTTTTTTTTTTAACAAATGGCTTCCTCTTACGATGACCCAAATCTACCTTTTGTGGAATGGAACCATTTTCCAACTGTTTCTTTTCTCTTCCCTGTGGACATTGTGGACAGCTGCATGTGCAGTGTGGCTGAGAGCCTGTGGGATATGTGTGACAGGTGGCTGTGCCCCAGGGCCTCTGGCCAGGAATGGCCACCATTCTCTGAGAGCAAGGACGAACGACCCCACAAGTACTGACTCAGCTCCAGTAACAAAACATCACACTCTGGGCCTTAAACAGCAGGGGTTTATTTTCAGCGTCCTAGAAACTGGAAGTCTGAAATCAAGGTCATGTGGGGGACAAAGGCAAAAGAAATACAGGAAAAAATTAAACCCCCTTATAACTTACAGCCCATTGACAAGTCTTTGGGACGGGCAGTGACCTTCCCTCGGGAGCTCAGCTGCCTCGATGATGACACTTTGCTGAGGGTTAAAGGCAACCTTAGCTTGACATTGTCCCAACCCCCCAGGATCCCATGAATCTTCTCTAACATCTAAAAATCCCTTTGGAAACCTCCTTGATCTCTACCCCCCAAATATATGTCGGCAATCATCCTCCAAGCATGTGGCCCCTGCTACGCACCTGCAGGGTCTCATGACTGAGGTTTTACTAGACGGCAGTAAATGACCTTCTCCTCATGGCAGCTGGATCCTCAAGGTCCCGGAAACCTTGCTTCCAAATTCTGTAGAGACTTACTCTATCCCTAACCAATCCCAACTTAAAAGTATATAATCAGTCACTCCTTACAGCCCCAGTGCAGCTCTTCCTGCCCACGGATCCTGTCCTTGTGTTCTAATAAAACCACATTTTTGGCACCAAAGACGTCTCAAGAATTCTTTCTTGACTGTTTGCTCCAAGATCCCAACATTTCACACCAAAGGTGCTGGCAGATTTATTCTCCCAGGGGAAGAGTGTGTCCTCACGGGAGAACGAGCTCCAGTCTCTGCCCTTCCTGTAAGGACACTGGTGGCACTGGATGCCCTATGCCCATGGCCTCATCTAATGCTGTCACAAAGGCCCCACACCCAACAGCATCACACTGTGGGCAAGGGCTCCAGCATGTGGACTCGGGGAACACAGCTCAGTCCCCAGCACCAAGCTCTCAGCAGCGGGGCTTGTGTTTCTCTTGTTGACTCCTAATGAAGGTTCTGAGTCTGCCGTGAGCCAGCACAGCTCCGGGCCAGGGACAGACAGTGACAACAATGGACATGGACCCTGCACTTGCAGGGCTCGCTCTGAGCCCTGTACCCCAGGCCCTGTGCAGATGTGGCCACACTGGCTGGTAGGCCATGTGTCACCACCTGGCCTTCTTGTTCAGACAGGCGGTCCAGCAAATCTGACGGCAGAAGTCTTCAAATGGGCTCTTCACAACGTGAGTATGTAACTTCAGCCTACGTTCTCCAGTCAAGTTCAGAACATACTCTCAAGATCAGTGGCCAAGTTCTCCCGGATAAGGTTATCAGATGCACTCTCTCCTGGCCACACTGCATCCACTCCTTCCTGTCAAGAAAGGACTAATCTCCTGGCGGATTAACTCACCTGATTCCTGTGGACACTGGGTCCTTTGTTAACACGGTTCCGTCCTGCATCGTTATCGTTGTTATAAACCCACTGACTCTAAGTAGACCCGAGAGCGCATTGCCATTCATACTGGGTAGATATTGGGGCCAGGACTCAGAGATGTGTGGCTGCCTGCCTGCCCCCCCCCCCCGGCCTGTGGGGGGGGGGGTCACTAAAGAACTCACCAACGGCACTGGTGCTGCCCATCAACCCCACTCTGATGCAGGGAGAGCAGGGGAGCTAGGGGATGGTGGGAAGGGCCTGAGGCCAGTGGGGAACCTACCAGCCTACACCCGTCCCGTGCCAGGTGCACTTCTGTAGACAGAGGCCACTCGCTGTCTGACCAACCCCCTCTCCTCCCATCAGTGCACCTCAGATGCCCAGAGTCCATGGCATACAGCCATGCTGCAGGTTGAGCTGCTGTCACTGGGCAGCCTGCGGTCATTGGAAAATGCTTCTAGGGTTTTCTTTTCCATTTGCCCTCAGAGAGATCGAGTGCACTGCCCCTTGACTAATCACAGGGCAAACGGGGGCAGTAGAGGGCCTTGGCGAAGCTTCTGTCCTCCACCTGCTTTCCTCTCCCTTTGTAGCTAGCAGGGAGGCCCCCAGTCACATCTCACGTGCAGGCCTCCTCAGCACCAGCACTGACACTGTCCTCAGACGTTAGCATGGACCTGTCATCCTCAACCTGGGGGCTTTTCTCAGCCTGATGCTGTTCCCTACTGGATCAGTGGTCTCCTTGTCCAGTCTGAAATGTTTCATCCCCTGGTTCATGGGTAGCCCCACTGTGCGTAGCCTTCTCTTATCTCCCTGAAGTCTCCTCCTCCCGCACCCTGGCTGGGATATGCTTAGGCTCTGCCCCTGGTCCTGCTCTCTTCTCCAGCACCCTTCCATGGCAATCCTGTTTACTTGACAAGTTCACCTGCTTCTCAATTGACGGATCTCACATCTCTAGGCTTTATCGAGTGATTTCACATAGACAGATATTCTTTCCAGAAGACATCTTCATGCTGTATCTACCCGTCAAAGAGGACTTAACACCATGCTTCTCAAACTCTTCCAAACTCTTCCAAACTCTTCCAAAAACTGGAAGAGGGGACACTTCTTAACACATTTCATGAGGCCACCAGCACTCTGAAAACAAGGCCAGACAAAGATACCACAAAAAAACTATAGTCCAATATTCCTTATGAGTATAGAGGTAAAAACCCTCAACAAAATACTGGCAAACCAAATGCAACCATACATAAAAAGGATTAAACTCCATCACCAAGTGGAATTTATCAGGAACATAAGGTTGGTTCAACATATGGAAACCAATCAATGTAATACACCATATTAGTAGAATAAGGAAAAAAAACCCATAGTCATCTCCACACAGAAAAGACATTTGACAAAATGCAACACTCTTTCATGATTTAAAGAAAAAAAAAGCAATACTCAGGTTAAAAATGGAAGGCATGATAAAGGGTATTCTCCAAAAAACCCACCACTAACATACTCATGGTGAAAGACTGGAAGCTTTCCCCCAAAGATCAGGAACAAGGCAAGGATACCTACTCCCACCACTGCTATTCAACACTGTACTGGAAGTGCTAGCCATGACAATTAAGCAAGAAAAAGAAATAAGCATATCAAAATTGGAAAGGAAAAAGCAATTTTCAGATGACATTATTCCATATATAGAAAGCCCCAAATAATCCACAAAAAGCTACTAGAGCTAATAAACAGATTCAGCACAATTTTAGGGTCAACTGAAAAAAAAAATGACTTGTGTTTCTATATACCATAAATGAATAACGCAAAATGAAAATTAAGAAAACAATACCACTTGTAGTAGCACCCAAAAGAATAAAATACCAAGGAATAAATTTAACCAAGGAGTCAAGAGATATGTATGCTGAAAGCTATAATACACTGCTGAACGAATGAAACAAGATATCCATGTTAATGAATTGGAAGAAAATATTGTAAAGATGGAATACTTCCCAAAGTGATTTACAGACTCAATACAACCTCTCTCTCTCTCTCTCTGTCTCTCTCTGTCTCTCTCTCTCACACACACACATTACGAAAATTTCAATGCCCATTTTGGTGGAAATGGAAAAGCCAATGTTCAAATTCATATGGAATAGTAAGGGACCTCGAATACCCAAAACAGTAGTGAAAAAGAACACAGTTAGAGAATTCACACTTTGCAGGATCAAAACTGATTACAAAGCTATAGTAATTAAAACAGTGCAGTGTGGTACTAGACCTACAGACCAATGGAATGAAACTGATAGCCCAGAAATAATCCCAAACACGTAGAACCAGCCGATTTACAATGAGGGTGCCAAGACCATTCAAATGGGGTAAATATTGTCTTCAACCAATGGTGCTGGGACAGCTGGGTAATCACAGATGAAAGAGTGAATTTGGATCCCCAGCTCACTCTACATTAAAAAATTAACTCAAAATGGATCAATATCTTAAATAAGAACCAGAACTTACAAAAGTTTTAGAAAGAAGCAGAAGTAAATGTTCACAACCTCAAATTTGTCAGTGGATTCTTAGGCTTGACACCAAAGCATGGGCAACAGAGGAGACAATAGACAACGTGTGTATAAAGAGCTCTGATAACCCACAAGCATGAAGACAAACAATTCAGTTCCTAAAATGGGCCTAGGACTTGGCTAGACGTTTCCCCAAAGAAGATATATACATGGAAACAAGCACATAAAAAGAAATAGAACATCATTAGTCATTAAGGATACAAGTCGAAACCACAGCTGAGCTACATCACGCCCCTGAGGGTGGCTATAATTGTTTTTGGTGGAGAAAGTAGACGTGAGCAGAAACCAGAGCCCTCAGACGCTCCTCGTCGGAATGCAAAATAGAGCCACTGCTGTGGAAAAGTCTGGTGGCTCCTCAAATAAGTGATAGAATTATCATATGACCTAGCAAGTCAGCTCCTAGGTATCTATCCAAGAGAAACAAAATATCCACATAACGTCCACACAGAAACTTGTACACGGATGTTCACAGAAGGACTATTCATAGTAGCCAAAAGGTGGAAACTTGAATGTCCATCAACAAGTGAATAACCTGTTGGTTCAACCAATAAAATATTATTCATCTATAAGAAGGAATGAAGCACTTCCCCTTGATACAACTTGGGTGAACCTTGAAAACATTACATTCAGTGAGGGAAGCCAGACATAAGTTTGCATATTATATGCTTCCTTTTATATAAAATATCCAGAAGCAGTAAATCCACAAAGACAGAATGCAGATTGGTGGTTTGCCAGGGACTGGGTGGGGGGGACGGGAGAATGAGGAGTGATTACTTCATGGTTACAAGGTGTTTTTCTGGGGTAAGTGTTTTGAAAACGTTTTACACCTAGAGACAATGGATGCTTGCACGAGACAGTGAATGCATCAATGCCACTGAGTTGTGCACTTCACATAGCTGTTATGTGAATTGTACATCAATAAAATATACAGAAGGGGGTGCCTGGGTGGCTCAGTCAGTTAGGCGTCAGACTTCAGCTCAGGTCATGTGTCATGGTTTGTGGGTTCGAGCCCCACTTTGGCTCTGTGCTGTCAGCACAGAGCCCGCTTCAGATCCTCTGTCCTCCTCTCTCTCTGCCCCTCCCCACTCGCTCTCTTTCAAAAATAAATGAACATTAAAAATATATACATATGTAAACTGGAAAGAGTTATATTTATGAGTGAACCTGTCTTTACGCTTGCAACGGTAAGTTCCTGAGACCGTTTCGGCTTCCAAAGCAAACTGCTCGCAGCCGTTTCCCCACGAGGGTTCCTGTTCTTGCCCTGCTTTCGTGTCAGGGCCTCTGGGGACCTGGTTGGCCCTAGAGGCTGAGGTTTGTTGAAGACTCCCTCCTTCTGAATTGGTCACAGGAACCCTGAGCAGCGCCTGGCCACCTGTACCTGTGCCTTCTCTGCATCTGCAACCTTGGGGCCAAGGTTAGGGCCACGAGAGGCTTGCAGAGTCCTGTCTGACAAAACACCACCCATTACCTGTGGAGGAGAACATCACGCCCGTGGGCCTTATTTTCCAAGGAGGACATCACGTCCCTGACCAGAGCCCAGGATGCAGCTTCGGGTTGCCTGCTGGCGAGGCTGGAGGCTTGGAGGGTTCTGGCCAGTGAAAGTCCTGCAAGGGCTGACAGGGTGGGCACTGCTACATTGGGGTCGGCTGCTGGCTGCCTGGCGTGGCAGAATGGCCGGGTCCTCGAGGGGACGGTGCTCCAGCGCAGGCTGTGGTGCACTGCGGGCCCCAGCCCACCCCACCCTGCTCTGGCTGGCTCTCAGGCCCCGACCGACGAGTCCTGGGCAGTCCCTCCATTTTCCCGCTCCTCCGCCGTCTGCCCGTGCAAGGCCTCGGGATGCTTGTTTGTGAGAGGCCACCTTCTGTGGCGGGATGGGCTCCCACCCCACTGCGGGCCAGTGGGACCAAAGTAATGGGCAGTGATGACTCAGTTGGCATATCTGGGCCTGGGGCTGCGGAGGCTGACAGTTCCCGAGGCCGAGAGCAGCGTTACACACACGGGCAATGCTGAGTGGGCCATTGTGTCAGGGCCAGCTGCCGCTCTGCCACCGTTCCTGCCAGTCCTCCCACGTCCCCGGACAGTCTTCCCACGTCCCACGTCCCCGATCAGTCCTCCCACATCCCTGGCCAGTCCTTCCACATCCCCAGACAGTCCTCCCACGTCCCCGGCCAGTCCTCCCACATCCCACGTCCCTGGCCAGTCCTCCCACATCCCTGGCCAGTCCTCCCATGTCCCCCGTCCCCGGACAGTCCTCCCACCTCCCACATCCCAGCAAGTCCTCCCACATCCCCGGACACTCCTCCCATATCCCCCATCCCCAGACAGTCCTCCCACCTCCCATGTCCCCAGCCAGTCCTCCCACGTCCCTGGCCCGTCCTTCCACATCCCACATCCCCGGACAGTCCTCTGTGAGTCTCTGGGAAGTATGTGCACATGGCCCATGAGATGGTGGCCTGGCACAGCCACGTTCACCTGAGGCCCGTTCCCTGACACTGTGCAGTGACCCACAAAAACAGTGAGGCTCTTGGAAGAAAAACGTCCATGTTCCTCCAGATTTTTGAAACGTTAGCTCTCATTGTGGCCCAGAGCAGTTAAGGCGGAACTTTTGTTTACTCTTCAGTGGTAACAACTTGTCACGTCTTTGCAGCCAGGAGTGCACCCAGTGCTGTTCCCCGGCCTCCGCACAGCGGACACGGAGAATTTGCCCTTGGAGAAGGTGGTCACATTCCTGACCTGTGAGGCTAGGGTTTTTGTCTTTATGGCTCGTGGAGGGGGCTGAGCCAGGGAAGAAAGTTTGTGGGGGTGGAGTGACCAGAGAGGACATGCATGTGCTGGGGGTGGGGGTGGGGGGGCGGCAGAGAGGCTCTGATTCCCCTCCTCATGGACAGCGGCCTGGGAGCGGATTCTGTGAGTCCCGGAGACAAAGAAGGAAGCAGAAACAGAAGAATGAAACCAGCCTCAGGGGGCCCAGCTCTCTGCAGCTGCACTGAGACCACGCAGGCCCCGGGATGCCTCTCAGCCCCTGTTCCTCTTTGGTGGAGGGGACGGGGCACCCAGCTGCCCCAGGGCGCGGTCAGCGTGTTAGTGCATCCTTGCAACAGAAAGCATGAGTGAGCTCGCCTTCCCGAGATGGGATGGTGCCCCACGAGAGCCAGAGTGGCCTCTGATGCTGACACTGAGTGCCACGTTCCCTGGGTCACCATGCCCCGCTGCTCTGTCCAAGACAGGAAATGGCCGGATGCCAAAGAGAAAGCCAGCATTTGGTTAGGGAGAAGTCCAGGGCTGTACCTAGGCCAAGGTCAGAGGAAGCTAAGCCCCGGACACACTAGCCAGAATCGGCAGGCTCCATCAAGTTGCACTGTAGCCTGGGAGGGCACATGTGCTGTAGGAGGACAGGCGCTGCTGACAGCTGTGTGTCTTCCCCTCACAGATCTGGCTTGTGTCCCTCCAAAGGGGAGCCAAGGTTCCTTCTCCCAGAGGGACCACCCAGAGCCAGGCTGGGGGCAGCATCAGCAAAATGGAGGTACGTGGTGAAACATCCAGCCAAATGGAGATCCCGATCCCAGAGGGGGATTTCTGGTGGTTTTCTGTCACGTTCATGTGTGCGTTCCCCACCCAGCAAGGCAGGCAGCTGCCTGCTTCCTCAGGAGCCTCCAGAAAGCCCCCCAGAAAGCTGGCCTTCCTGGGAAGAACCTCACCACACGTGTCCCGGGCCATCAGGTTAAGTGACGTTTTACCAGGAGTGACATCACAGGCCGATGGATACACTGGCCATCAAACCAGGCAGGGAAGAAGCCGAGGCCCAGAGCTCAGTGGTTTCTCCCATTCTCCCAACCGCCAGCAAGGTGGACCCCGGGCACGTTGTGCCACGTGGGGCTCTCTCCTCCGAGTCAGGGCTCCCGCACTTTACAGGGGTTCCGAATCCTGGACCATCCGATTCAGGAGCTCTGGGAAGGGCCTGAGAACTTGCATTGGCGACACCGTCCCAGGACATGTCGCCGGTTCAGGGACTCTGCTTTGAGAACCACTGGTCTAGATGGTCCTTCCATTTGTTTACCAGGCACTTAACCGTGGCTAGTTACCTAAGCTCTCTGAGCCTCAGTTTCCTCGTCTGTAAAGTGGGAGTAACAACAACGTGCCATCAGAGGGGCCTGGGAGATTAAACACCTGTAAGCTGCTAGGGCAATCCCACCCCTTCTCCTGCCCAGCCCGCCTGCCCCCTGCTACCATCACCCCATTCACTGGGCCAAGCCCCTCCTCCCCTCCACATCTCCCTCCTCTACGGGGCAGCTCACCAAGGACCTGGGTGCAGCAGGCGGTGTAGGCAACCAACCCCTCCCCCGTGGTTCAGCCCTTCGGAGCCAGGTGCGCAGCTGCAGAAAGCGGGGTGATCTTGGGCCGTGTCTTGGCTTTCCCCCGTCACGGGGAAGGAACAACAGCCAACATTTATTGACGAATTGTTTTCTTTCAGTCACCAGACGACACAATCTCTTCCCAAAGGCTGGTCACATCCTTGTGCTCACAGGGACCACTCTGGGCGTGCTGGACGTGACGGTCACGCCACACACACACCTGTCTCTTCCTGGAGGCGCTCTGCTGGGCCCCCTTGGTGCCTGAGGACTAGGGGGTTCCGTGTTCTCCTGGGGTTGGGGTCCCAGGGCAGCCCGAACCCTGGCCGCTGGAGGACCAAATCTTTCTCCTCCATAAGTTTCTCGTCACCTGGGGACCCTGACACCAGAGCCACAGACCGGGATGAGGGCTCCTGAGCTGTGGCCCAGGGCCACGGAGGCAAGGATTGTGGCCTGAGCCCCACCTGGTGTGATCCCAGGGAGGTGATGCCCAGCGGGGGCCTTGAGGGCTGGCAAGGGGCCAGAAACAGCTGATGCCCAGATGCCCAGATGCCCAGATGCCCTGGGAGGGAGTAGGTAGGAGGTGAGTGGGTGGTCAAGGCAGGCCCTCCACCCCCAATGCTTCTGTCCGCCCCCTCCCTGCCCAGGCGTCTCCATCGTTTCTGTCACCACAGAAGAATTCGCACGTTGTGGAATTTTTTATACTCGGAATGATACATTACGCACACTTCTATTGCCTGACCTGGTTTAAGCTGCGTGATTATTTTCAGATGAACCCAACGATTCATCCCTTTTTAGTGCCGAGTAGTGTTCTGCCATGTGACCATGTCTTAATTTGTGTATCTGCTCACCTGCTGGTGCACATTTGGGTTGCTTCTGGATTTGCGCTGTTAAAAGTGAAGCAGTTATGAACATTCATGTACCAGGAATGTCTGGATCATATGATCCTAAGTTTAACTTTTTAAGAAACTACCCAAGTATTTTCCAAAGTGGTTTTATTATTCCACAGTCCTGCCAGCAGTCTCTGACTTCCAGGTACCCTACCTGCTTGCCAAGTCTTGGCTGGCCGGCGAGCCTAATTTTAGCTGCTCTGGTTGGTGCGTGGGGTTCTCATTATGGTGGCAACTTGCATTTTCCGGTGACTGAATGGTACCCATCTTCTTGTGCGGTTCTTGGCCATCCACGTATCTGCCTTGATGAAGCATCCGTTCAAATATTCTGCATGTCCTTAAATTGAATTGTCTTCTTATCGAGTTGTAAGAATTATTTATAAATTCTAGATAAAACTTCTGTGTCGGATGTATGTCTTGCAAATATTTTCTCCTGCTCTATTGCTTGCCTTTTCATTTTCTCTAGTGCCTTCTGAACGTGAGTACTTTCAGATTGATGAAATTCAATTCATCGATGGTGATCACATAGTTTGAACTTTTGCACTATATTTCGGAAATCTTTCCCAAACTAAAGGTAACTACGATTTTGTCTTATATTTCCGCTCTAAGTTTTATCGTTATAGTTCTCACATTTAGACTTAGGATCTCTTTGAAGTTAATTATTTTTCTGTGTGGTGTGAGGCAAGAGTTTGGGGGATTTTTTTGTTTTGTTTCATTGTGTGTGCATGTCTAAGTGACACAGCATCATTTGTTAAAAGAGTGTTCTTTCCCCCTGAATTGCCTCGGCACCTTTGTCAAAACCCAACTGACTATATCTGAGTGGGTCCATTTCTGGGGTCTGTGTGCTGTGTCCTGTGCTGCTGACCCTTTGCCTCCTGCAGTGATGGCAACAGAGTCTGGATTATGGTTGCCTTATTAATAAGCTTTGAGATCAAGTTATATGAATTCTCTGACTTTGTTCTTTTTTTGTGTTTGCTTGGGTTACTTTAAATGCTTTGCATTTCTGTATAAACCTTAGAATTAGCTTGTCAATTTCTCCTTAAAAAAAAAAAAAACCTGCAAGGTTTCTGATAGGGACTGTGTTGATTCCAGAGATTAATCTGGGGAGATTGGCATTTTAACAATTTTAACAATATTGAGTTTTCCCTGGCATGAATACCGTATTTCTTCATTTATGTAGGTCTTTCTTAATTTCTCTCAGCAATGTTTTTAAATTTCACCATAATATCTCTTGTTAAATTCATTTCTAAGTATCTGTATTTTTAACTTTGAATTTTGAACTAATTATAACTTCACAAGAAGTTGCAAAACAGTACAGAACGACTCCACATACCCCTGAACGGTGGAAACTTGCATAATGGCAGTAAATTGTCAAAACCAATAACTCGATGTTGTCACAACACAATTAACTAGCCTGCAGCGTTTGGGTGACTTTAGACGGACAGTTATTCGGGTATGTCGCTGTGCAGTGATTCTGTGATGTATAGATTCCTGAAACCACAACCACATTCAAGACACAAAATTGTCTGGTCACACAAAGGGCTCCTGCACGCTGCCTCTTCCCAAACCCCTGGTTTCTTCTCCATCTCTGTAACTTGTCATTTCAGGAACACTATGTAAACGGAATATCGTACAACCTTTGAGGTCGAACCTTTTAGCCAGCACGATGCCCTTGTGTGTCTATCAGTATCTGATTCCTGTTTATTACCGAGTGGTGTTCCCTTCTGAGGGTGGCAACAGTTTGTGTAGCTACTGCAGGACATCTGGGGTGTTTGCAGAATTTTGTTAACACGAATAAAGCTGCTGTGACCATTCGTGTATAGTTTCGTGCGGATATAGATTTTCATTTCTCTAAGATAACTTCCCAGGAGTGCATTGCTGGGTTGCCTTGTGGAAACAATTCACATTTTAGGATACTTGGAGAAGGCAGTGTGGAGTGTTGGACGTGCTCAGTGTCTTTATGGGGCAAAGCCAGGGCTGTCTCACGTGATACACGCACACACATAATTGAACAGAGAGCATCGTCTACGTCAATTCATTTGCAAAGATTCCTCAGGACACAGAAAGCATGAAACAAATATTTAAATGGATAAATTTGCCTTCACAGAAGTTAAAAACTTTTGCTCTTCAAAGGACACCACTGAGGGAAAAAAAGCTGCAAGTCATGTGAACGTACACGACTATGCAGTCCAACCATCCCACTGATAGAAGTTTACCCGAAAGAAACAGAGTCAGCAGCAAGATGTGTGCCCAAGGCCACACTTATGATGGATGCCACCACAACAGTCCCCCACTTGGCGAACACACGTGCACACCATCGTGAGCCATACAAGGGAGCATATTCGGCAACAAGAAGAAAGTAAGCGTGTGCGATCGCATGGATGCGTCTCAGAAATGAGTCTGTACAAGCCCAATCGTAGAAAATTCACATCATGTGAATGGTTACAGTGACCAGGGGCAGATGACTGGTTCTGGGGTTGGGCAGAGATGGGATGGGCAGCCCTTGAGGGGTTGGAAGTGCTCGTTATCTTGTGGTGACGGTTTCCTGAGCGCGTGCACATGTCCAAAAACAATCAAATTACACACTCTAGGTATATGCAGTTGATTGTACTTTAATTTTAATTCAATAAAGAAACAAACACTTTAAAAGCCGTGACTAGGTGGCCCACATCCTCGGGCCCTATGTGGTCCGTGTGGACAAGCCAACCTCCCTCCTGGAGCTGTCCTCCAAGCACCATGGGCCCTGCCCACAGGGTAGGGCGCCTCCTTCTTGTCTGGCATTCAAGGCCCTTGGCAGCCTGGTGCTAACCTGACATTTCAACCTAATCTCCTCCGTCTGCTCCCTGGGCTGACCGTGGGCACATCCAGGGCAACCGCCTGGGGCCCCACGGACCCCCCCCCCTCTGGCTGTGGTGCACCTGTCTGAACCCTACCATCCTTCACACCCCTCGGGCTCTGCACCACACCCCCACCTCAGGTGACCCGGTCCAGCTTGTAGGTCCCAATGGGTTCACATGTGAACTAACTCAGAGCTAAGTGCTGTAACTGGTGATATGGTAGCACTGGCCAGGAACCCTGGTTGAAGGTCTCCAGAAACCAGCTGGGAGGGGCTGTAATGAGAAAACCCCACTTCTTAAGATGGGGCCTGGGCCTCCATATCCCTCCAGAGTAAGGACAGGGCATGGTCTCCATGGGGAAACATCTTTGAGGTAAGTCGGCTTCCAGCTCTTCCCTCCAGGTCCAGGGAACCAGGGCCTTCTTCCCCTACTAGAGCCCACTCCTTGGAGTCTGACCTCACAAGTGACCTTAAACCCTCCTCCCGCCACGCCCGAGATCCTGGCCACGGAGAGCGGGCCTCCCTGGGGTCTCTCCTCCCGAGTCCGGCCTGGTCCTCCATGCCTCAGCCCCCAGCGTCATCAGCTGGCCCTAAAAGTCTTCCTCAGCCCCAGGCTGACTTGGCCAGCGTGTGCGTTTCCGCAGCAGACGTTTGGCTGAGGTCTGCGTGCTGTGAAATACGGCCTGGCCAGGCCAGAACAAACAGTGCGCTGGGCTGGCTGGCCTCCGGTTCCAGCCGCCTCCCTGACCCCACCAGCCCTAGCTTTTGTTGCATTTCAAATTGTCCTCTGAATACCTCTCAGAACACGAAGGTCCTCCTCTTCGGTGAGGAAGAAACTGGCAGCATGGGTCCCCTGACATCTGTCTCTCAGCGGCAACCTGTCTTCCAGCTTTCTCGTTCCCACGGTAACCACTGTTTGGGGGTAAACCGTGCTGTGCCCTCCAGGGTTCCTGGGTAGCGACAGCTGCTGGTGGCTGGGAATGTGCGTTCTTTTTCACGTCTTCCTTCGGCTCTGCTCTGGCGAGATGCCGGGCACAAAACAGGGGCTCCACAATTGCTTCATGGAGCAGCGAACATCATGGCTGCTTCCTGCCAGGCTCTGAGCCACATGTCCGCTAAAACCAGCAACTCTGTAAACTGCCTACAGCCAGAAAAGCCTGTGCTGTACGAAACACACACAGACCACATACGGTCGTAAGACCTGAAATTGTGCAAGACCCAGCTGACGAGAGAACGCAGGGTCCGTCACAGGTGATGCTTGTCAGTGCTGGGACGCTAAGACATCTTAGGGTGGCATCCAGTCCAAAAGCTCAGAGTCAGGAGCAAGAAATGAGAGTCCTTTGGGGGCCAGACTGGGTGGGCGTGCCTGGTTCCTAAGTGGGAAATCACCTGGGCACATGCACAGGGCCCTGGTCCGAGAGGGAGTGAGCAGTGGCACAGGGTGTGGGCAGGAGCTGTGCACGTCCCCAGGCCACAGCTGGAATCCGGCCCACATCACGGCCACGGTGCCTGCCCACCAGGCAGTCTCAGGTATGCTGTTTTCGTGACAGCGTCCGTACCTGAGGCCTGTGGCTCCGGGAACCCAGACTCACCGACTGACTGCGGGGGTAACCTGACTGTTTCTCCCAGGTGGAGATGGCCTGTGGCTGCGGGAACACATTACGCAGACGCACCAGCTGAAGATAACACTGAAGATAACACTGTCTTACAAATCTGGAGGCTCCTCACTGACTAGTGGGGGGGGCCCACCTCCAAGCCCTCCCCAACTTGTCTCCCTCCGCCTCTCGCCAGCCTGCCCCTCTCACAAGGCCCCCGGGGTCACCACCCAGGACAATCTCCCACCTAAGATTCCTATCTTCACCCCACCCGCCAAGACCTTTTACCAGGGAGGGGGACACACCCACAGGTCCCTGGACAGGGAGACACGGGTGTCTCGGGGGAGATGTGTGCTCTGTGGGTGTCACTGTGGTCAGGGCCTTCCTCACCCCATCTGGAACTACACATACATCCCTGCGGCCCAGCACCCCTTCCAAATAGCCTTTGCCTGGCTGACCTGCTCCCTTTTGGAAGCTCAGCTTCCCTCATGGCCGGGAAGCCTTCCTGAAGTTGCCCTGTGCCCCCGGAGCCATGATGGGTCACCTTTCAGGACAGGGGGTGCCTGGGTGCACTACCCAGAACAGAGGGTTGCAGATGTGCCTGAGGGAATCCTGGGCCTGAAGCCTTGAGGCTGCCTGGGTTTGCTTGTTTGTTTACCTGTGAAATGGACACAGATACCAGTCTTAGCCCCCAAAGCAAGGGAGAGGTCATGCCCTGACTGACCTCATGGCCTGGAGTCCCAGGCTCCTTTTGACGTGCTGTGTGTCTTGGGCCAGCATGCTGACCTCTCTATGGCCAACCTGTCATCTGCAAAATAGAGCTAATGACTATACCTGTTTCTGGAGGTTTTTATGCAAGGACCAGATGGGTCATAGGTCTAAAGTCTTGGAAGTGTTAAAGGTGGTTCATGGTGAAAGGGATTAGCTGGGGTCATAGAGAAACCAGGTGCCAGGCAGAGGGGACTGGGGGATGGGGGCATGCAGACCCCGTGAGTGAGCTGGCCAGTGAGAACAGGTGGAGACACAGCCCCTGCCCGTGTCCCCAGAATGGCCTCCATGCCCTCGCAGAGCAGGGGCCACAGCCTGGGATGCTGCTCCCTGCCAGCCAGCGCCTCCTGGTTCCAGCTCCGCCTGCGAAGGACTCTCGGTGTGTGAGACTGGAGGGGTCTGGGCCCAATGCACGAGGGCCCTGGAGACCAGGGCAGTGCTGGCCGGTCCCAGGCGCAGAAGGACAAGGCGGCACCAGGCGCCCCCCCAGAGAAATCATCCTGAAGCAGGAGACCCTCGTCTTTCCACCTTTCCCTCGGAAAACGCGGGCTGGGGCTGGGCCAGTGAAGCGTGTCCTTGGAGAAGGAGGGGTTTTACGGCGCCAGGCCCGCACTGCCTCTGCCGGGACCACGCGCGCCTCTCCAGCAAGAGCAGGCGTGACCATGTGCCCTCGTCTAAAAGTGCGCAGGCCAGGCGGCGCTCCGTCATTCCCGGCACACCGGAAAGGGCGACTTGCACCTCACAGCGGCCTTGAGAGCACACCGGGCCCAGCACCGTCTGCAGTCGACAGCTTTGCCTGGTTCCTTCCTCCCCTCTTCTAGCTGCTGGCGCTGGTGCGTCCTGCCCTGGGTGGCAGCTGCCTGGGGAGAGAGGTTTGTCCCCGACCCTTCACCAAGTCCCTGTTCAGGATGTGTTTTCCTATGATCTTTTCTAAAAAAAAAAAAAAAAATTGTAAACGTTTATTTATTTCTGAGAGAGAGAGCGCGCGCAAGCAAACGGGTGAGGGGCAGAGAGAGAAGAAGACAGAATCCGAAGCAGGCTCCAGGCTCCGAGCTGCCAGCACAGAGCCCGATGTGGGGCTCGAACTCACCAACCACAAGACCACGACTCAAGATGAGGTTGGATGCTTAACAGACTGAGACACCCAGGCACCCTTCTCCTACTATCTTAATCTCCTCTTTGAGCTTTTACTATTCAGTGGGACCCAGGCCCTTGGAGAAGCGGCTGGGGCGCCCCTCACTGGGGCAGGGAAAACACAAGGTGAGCCTGGATCGTCCTATGGGGCTGGGGAACCAAGAAACGCTCCCGAGTTTAATTAATTAGAAAAGTAAGAGCTTGTTGAAGGACACAGGGCATAGTGTGGAGGCACTGCCAGTGGCCACAGAAGGGACCCTGGCAGCAGCCACACACGTGGTGACGCAGGACAGAACACCTGTGCCCGAGCTCGTGCCAAGGAATAACCACGTGAACACCTCCTCTTCCAGGAGGACCCCTGTCAGCAGATAGTGGGGGTGGGAAATAGGAAGCCAGGAAAGGCATAGCACTCATTTCTACAGGCACAGCCACCACTGGGCACTAAAACCAGAGGGCAGAGTTTGCAAAGCCTCAGGATTTGTGTCCTAAGAAGAAGTGAGACTTCAGCATGAGACTCGGCAGACAGCCACCCTAACCGGGCACTCGAGGCAGACCTCGAGGCGAAGTCCTTGGGGCCCCCTCCCCGGCTCTCTAGCACCAATCACGAGGCAGGCTGGCCGCCAGGGCCGTCGTGAGCCCCGTCAGGTTTCAGGCTCTGATGTAGAAAAAAGTCCTTATGTGGAGTTGGAATCATCGGCTCCTCCCGGTGGTACAGGAGCAAAGCAGCCTGAAGCTTCTTCAGGCGCTTTGCGTCCCTCAGGTGCTGTGCCCGAGGAGGAACTGTTTCCTTAGCTGTGTCTCACATGCTAGGTTTCAGCTGCTTCGACACCCACATCACCTCCCTGCAAGTGCCCTCTGGATGGCCAACACTGTGGCTGATGGTTTAGTTTTTAACTGTGCTAATAGTGTGTGTTTGAGCTGGGTGTGACCCTTTGGGCACAAGACAGGGCCCTCCAGGGGTGCAACGGGGCCCTCGCGGGGAGAGCAGGCAGACTGCCCTCTCCCAGATACTACCTGGCCATACCGTGGCTCATGTGACTTGTCCACTGAAAACCACAGGATGTTCCTTCTGTGAACTGCTGTTGAGTCGAGGTCCCCAGGCTGGTTTCACGTGAAGCAAAGTATAGACAATTCACCTGTGTGATGCTTAATTGTGGGTTCGCCCATTTGTCTACTGAGAGATGTGGAGTCTTGAGTCTGCTTTCTCCCTGTTGACCCTCTCTACCACACTTGAGAAGATTTATGGAGATTGTCAGCCTTGTGCCGTCCGCAGACAAGCCAAGACCTAAGGCAGAACCCAGTGGACATCCATGGTCACCACCCAAGGCCAACATTTGCTGGTTAGTCAATACTCAGAGGAGGATAATTCACCCCCAGGATCCAGTTCACTGCACGGTGGCCCGGAGTGCAGGGCACAAGCCCACAGCTACCTGCGTGTTAGGGGTACGTGCTCACAAGGTTAAGGATGCTCACAGAACTTGGCATTCATTGCCAGGGTGTTTTCACTTTATCCTACAAAAGCCAGAGTGCCACATAGGCCCAGCTCTCTCCCTGGGGTCTGCCTGCTCTCTGGCAGAGACCCCACAGGTGCTCAGCGAGCACACAAGTGGGCAAGCATCTCAGGAGCGTGGCGCGTGGAGGGAAGGCACACACATCCCTCTGGATCACATGATTGGTGTGGCTCCCACGGTGTAGACGGGATCAGGCCATCCTCGTGATCACAGTGTGGCAGGCCTGCTCTCTGAGATGGGGCGTCCTGAACACTGCAAGCGCTGAGTGCCCACCGCCCCACGTGACAGACGGAACCCTCTCCCGGGGAGCCGCTGCTTTAGAGGGATGGTCTGGGTAGGCAGCTGGCTCAGGTGGTACACAGAGTAGGTAGTTAGCTGGCTTGGGTGGTCAGCTGGGTCAGATGGTCATTGGGGTAGGGGTTAGCTCTGTTAGGTAATTAGCTGGCCTGGGTAGTCAGCTGGGTCAGGTAGTTAAATGGGTTAGGTAGTCAGCTGGGTTAGAGAGTCAGCTGAGTTAGGTAGTTAGTTGGGGTAGATGCTCAACTGAGCAGGTAGTCAGCTGGGTACGTGGTCAGCTGGGTCAGATGGTCAGCTGGGTTAAGTACTCAGCCTGGTTAGATAGTTGGGTCTGTCAGCTCTGTGCTAAGTGAACACCCTGCACGGCCAGTCTGTCTGAGGCTGTGTTGCTGTATCCTATCTGGGAAGAATTTAAACCAGAGCATGATTCCCACAGAAATTCCCAGATCGGTGGTCACTTGAGTGGGAAGGTCACTGGGAAGGGTGGCATGTGCTGAAAAATTGTCCAGCAACTGGGCTATCTTGGAGCTAATCATATGTGACACCCAGTGCCCTTTGCCCAGTGGGCTGCTGGGTGACCTTGATGACACCAGGGCTGCCCTGTAATGCCCTAAGCTATTTTGGCAAGAACAGGGGAGCTGCTGCTGTGGCCGTGCACCCTAGGCCAGGGCAGAGGCAGGACAAGGAGGGGAGGAGGCCCCAAGGCCAGACAGACACAGACAGGGTCCCACAGTGTGTGCACATCCATGCGTGCCCTCGTGTGTGTGCTGTGGCCGTTCTCTGGAGGCAGACGAGGGCACTGCTAATCATAACAGGTGAGGAAGCCGCTGGGTGTGAGGGGCAGGGCTCTGTGCTCAGAGTAGGGTGCATGGAAAACCATGTCCCTTAATGCTGTGGACACCCCTCCCTCCACAACCCTGCACAAGCAGAAGGCAGGGGTGCTTGTTGGGCGGGGGCCCATGAGCCCAGAGCACCAACCAGGGCAAGTCCGCGGTGCAGCCCCGAGCGGCCCTGGGATGGAGTGGGGGCTCTGACATTGTCTGCCCCTGCAGAAGTAAGGGAGCTGGTGACGGGGTTTATTCCTGCCTCCTGTGGTCACCAAGAGTTTGGCCGATGGCTCCTTGGGGAGCAGGGAGCTCAGAGTCTGACAGTCCTGTTTGTTCACCCAAGGTGATGGGACCCAGGATGAGCGAGGGCTTGCACAGATTCTAGAAGGAGCCAAGAGGGCCTGGGAAAAACATATGCATGGGGACTGGAGCCGGGACTCGGAAAGACTTGCTGAAAAGGCCAGGTGTTCCCCGGCAGGTTCCAGCACACGCGTGGGGCTCTCCTGCTGACTGTGGCCCTGGGCACCTACATCTGATTCTCAAACTGCCAATGCACGAACCTGTAGAGGAGGTGTTCTGGCTGACAGGAGCAGGTACCTGGACACACTGCCGTGGGAACAAGCAGGCAGTGGGGGTGTAAGAAACCCCAAGGCAAGGCCCCTTTGGGTACCACCAGCCAGCAGTCACCTTTGGGAGGGTCCCAGCTCCATCCCCTCCCCCAGTAGACTGTCTCTGGGAGTCAGATCTCCATGCCATCTGCCTGGGACGTGTTGTGCAGGACCCAGGGGTTGGGGGCATGATGTGTGCCGTCCTGGCTCCTTCCCCTGTAATTCCGGACTGTGAGCCCTGACTGCTCGTCCTGCCTTTTCCAGGAACCCGCGTCAAGCCTTGGCACGCCGAAAGCTCCAGAGAACCAAAGCAGCCACAGGGCAGGGCTCAGGCTGTCTTCACATCCCGCTGTGGGACCTGAGGGGCATTTCTTATAATTCCCAAGAGCCGGTGTAGGAAAACCCAGTGCTAGACGGAACACACAGGCACCATGTTGCAGAAGGGGCCCCCTGCTTTTCTCAAGGACAATCAAACCCTGCAGACCATGGCCATGCCCCTGCTGTGGGGGAGGGGCCGGTTATGGGAGGGGCAAGAAAGACCCTGGAAGTGAATGTTTCAGGCATCGCATCGACAACATGAAATACTTCAGGATGAATCTGATGGAAGTGTGAGTGCCAGAGGGCGTTGCTGCGGGAGACAAAGAGCCAGGCAAGCCCAGGTGCCCCCTTCGTCCCGACTCCAGCACTGGGCTCCCCAAGCCCGTGCAGCCTCCCAAGTGAGCACAGTATCACTTGCTATCCACAAAGGACCCCTTTCTCCCACACCCAACTCCTGGCTCCTGGCCAGGGGAACACGACCCCGGGGAGGCTGCTGCTTGAGCCCATCCCCAGTGGCCGGAGATTGGATCCATTGCACCCTCAACATGAAGATAAAAACTCTTGGATGGTGAAGTTCACCAAGCTCTGCTTCGCAGTCCCTGGCAGAGCGCAGGAACCAGGGGTCTCCGCGTCAGTCAGCTCTGCAGTGGGGGAGCCTCTCGGGACGGAGCCCGCAGCCTGCAGGGTCCATGCTGGCTCCAGGAGTGCCAGAGTGGGATCGCAGGACAGCCAATGCCTTGGTGCCAGAGAATCGGGAAGTGGTGTTCGCACTGCCTGCTCTCGGCTCCCACACAGTGATGGGGAGGTCTCAGCAGAGGGAGGGGGCGCTCTGTTCTGACCTCTGGACACCCGCTGGAGCTCAGTCCTTTGTGCAGGGAACAGATGTGAGCAAAGCTGGGCACGAGCCTTCCCCTCCAGGACCCCTCTTCCAGCAAGGCTTGTGCTGGGTGAGGTGATGGCCCCTCATGCTTTGGGACTGGTACCAGCAGGCATTGGACCTGGGGAGCCCATCACAGTCATGGGCTGGCCGGTGACCCTGCTGGCCCCACACCCCACCTGGATCTGTCTTCCCCTGCTCAGACCTCAGCCCCTCCACATCCAGCCCTCATTGCTCACTAACCAGCCCTTAGCCAGGGAGCTTAAGTGGCCCCTCACCCCATCATGTGTCTCAAAGTTGGACATTGGTTTGCATTTTGCAAAGAAAACCAGCGACTGAAACAGACGTGTGTGTGTCAGAGGAACCAGGGAAATCACATTTCCCAATAATTTATGTAGAAAACCATGCCAAACAGAGACTGGAGCCCAGATTGCAAAGGAGGGGTGCCGAGATGAGACTAAAACCTCAGGCGGAGGAAAACAGAGCGGGGGGGGGGGGGGGGGGCTGTCCAAGCCCCTCCTTCAGACCTGTTTCCTGGGATCTGTGTCCCCATCCTCTATCAGGAAGGAAACAGCACCAGGACAGCTTGTACACGACCCCATGTCAGTGGTCAGAGGCCCAAATGGAGGGGACCAGGCTCTGACTGGCTGTTGGCTTTGCGGCCCAGCCTGGGAAATTTCCAGAAGGGCTCCTTCATAGGTCCTGTGTGTGGCTGGCTTGAGCAATTCCCCCACAACAGAGATTTGCAGGGTGGGTGGGGACTGGGAAACAAGCTTCTCAAGGTCACACAGGCAAGTTAAGTGTTTGGGGTGTGACTGAAGGTATCAGTGCATGTGCCCGCCCCCCCCCCCCCCCCCCAGGATTCCACACCTGGCCGGCCAGCGGCAGCCAACGGCGCGGCCCCAGGCGGCCCTGAGGGGCTGTCCCTGGGCTTCAGGTCCAGTCGGTTGAAGACAGAAGCCTGTCTCCTGATGGACAGCAGTGAAGTTGCTCTGAAGCAACGAAGACAGAGACGTGATAGCGCCGCGGGTGCCGCTTTGAGAGGAGGGTGCTTAGAACATGAGGCACAGGACGCAGCTCCCCCGGGGGATGAATCCAGAAGTGGGTGCATGCCCACCAGGGAGGGACAAGGCTGTCTCCCTGGGGATCCAGCGGCTGCGGGATCAGAGGGAGCACAGGGTCATTGGCGTGTGTCTGAGGGACCCTTGTGGGCAGGGCATGAGGACCCTGCCTTTTCCAGGTCCCCAGGGACCTAGATGGAGGACTGGAGGCCAGTGGAGCATCCGGACTGGCTTGGTGGGGGCAGAGCCAGGATGCGGACCTGGCTCCCTTGAAACCTGTGTTCCCTGACGTTGCGACCTTAGTTTTCTTATCTGTGTAATGGGATTGCCCACTCCCTCTGGGTCTCAAGGCCTTGTCGGAATAGAATTCATCTAACCCTGCAGCCCAGAGGGCACATTCTCTTGCTCCCAGCAGAGGTCACGTTGGTCATAGACCGTCACACCGTGGCCAGGTCCTGGGCCCAGCTGACCCCAGCATGACCCAAAAGTCGTTGAGTGGCTGCAAACCTCCTGCTTTGTGGACACTTGCACCTCCCTGAAAACCTGCCCCTCAAAACAAATGGAGGAAAGACCTTGGGGAGGCCTGGGCCTAACTAGGGCTCATGCCTCCCATCCCGGTGGGGACCCTCTCTTCTGCCTCCAGGGCTGCCCTCCTCCTCCCCCTCCTCCCAGGACACCTGGCTGGGAGCCTCAGGCAGGCTGTGCTCTGGGGCAACAGGCCAAGGGGACAGCCTCCAGGCATGTGCACCTTTGCCTCTGCCCAGGCTCGGGCTGGCCCCAGATGACCCCCCGCGGGTGCTCTCCCTGGTAAGCTTCTCACCTCCCAAGGCCTCAGCAGCCTCCGACCCTCATGCAAGGGGCAGTTTGCCCTCCCTGAGCTCCTGTCTTTCAAAGCAGGCCCTCCAGCTCCCCACACGGCTGGGGACTGGGGCACCTGGTGACACCAGGGCTCATAAAAGGCCTCAGGATGACCGCACCGTGAGGGAGCTTCACCTGTTGTTTTATGGAATGAAATACTTCAGGGCATCGTGGGAAGGATCCATTTGGGGTGAGTTTCCACATGAACCAAGGATTGTCCAAGCCTGGGAGGCACCCAGGATGCTCTAAACAGAGGTGCTAGGGACAGGGCTGGGGGGCCTCGGGATCATGAGGTAGGAGGGCAGGGAGTGCCTGCTTTGGGAACTTGACCACAGAGCACAGAGTGTCTGGGTCACTCCCCCAGTCCTGCCCCTGAACTGATGTCCAACAATGCATTTGCATTGCAGCCTCCCCTTTAGTGAATAATGAAAGTTAAAGTTATCTACTAGTAATGAAGCGACTCGCCATCGCCTCCTCTTGGGTGGTGGCGGTGACCTGCCCACTCAAGGGCAGAAGTGGTGAGACGCCGCACCGAGCGTGCCACCAGGGGGCGCACTGCGCAAGCGCCTTCCGCTTTCCGGGCGCGGTGGGAAAAGCGATCCTCGCGCCGCGCGGATCGGAGGCCAGGGGAGCAGCAAGAGCGGAGACAGGTGGGCGCTGTGACCCCGCTGTGACCGATGTCCCCCGGAGTCCTTCACCACCCTCCCCCCCCCGACTCAGCTACAAAATGGGTCTGAGAGTAGATCCCAGCTTGTGGGTCGTTGTGGAATTAATAACTTAAAATTTGCAGGACCAATCAGGACGGTTTACTGGGCCTGGCGCAGAGCAGACAACGGCTCTCAGCCCTTGCTGGGACCCGCGCGACATTTTCACATGGCAGTGACCCTGGCAGTGCACCGTGTCCTGGGGCGCCGCCCCCACCGCAGGTCACTTCAAGTGACCAGGTTCGCTTCTGCGGAACGACGTGGAGATAAAGGAAACCGCGCTGGCCCCCGCCGTCTGCCCCCCGCCCCCCACTGGAGTGGAAGCTCCTGGAGGCGCTAGGGGCTCATGCCGGTGCTCAGCAAATACTCAGGGGTGGCGCCGAGGAAGGTCCTGTGACATGAAACCTGGTGAACAGAGGTGGGTGCAGGGTGACCCCAGTCTCGTAAACATTGTATGTATCCGTCTCTCTCCATACAGAGATCTTTCTAGAGGAGAGAGGGCATGCTCCAGAGAAATACATTAAAATATTGAGAATCTGCAAGTAACTAGAAGAAAACTTAAATGCTTTTTGTGAGCTCCCATATTACCCACAAGCAAGATGCATGTTGGATTTGGGGGGGAAACACCACTGGAGAGAATAGGCTGGGGGCGAGGCCGCGGGGTGTCTGCAGGAAGGGCCGTGTGTAGCCGGTGCGGCCCCATCAGAGATGTGGAGGCAGGATGAGGCCTGGCCTGTCCCTGCCCCCGGAGGGCTCTGTAAGCCTCTCTCACAGGTGTCTGAGTAGGAGGGGGCCAGCGGGGCAGGTCAGGCCTGCGGCCAGGGACACCACCTGGGACCACTGGCCAAGCCTGTTTATGACAGAAAATGCCACCAGGGAGCCTGCTTCAGGGCTGCTGGCAGGCTGAGGCAGTGGACCCAAAGGACCAGGGGGCCCCTGAACAAGGGGAAGCCAGGAGAGGGTTTGCAGGCAGCCCGGACGATGGGGTTTTCATTCCCCCCAAGTTTACAGGGCCATCTCATTGCCCACACAGGGGGCGTCCTGTCCTGCCCTCACCACCTGCCAGGTCACTCCACCCTGACCATGCCTCCCATGCCTCCCAGAGCTGGGACGGGGCCGAGGCAGCTCCCCCCGCTGCCAGCAGATGGCAGCCCAGGGCTCAGCCCGGACACTCTGGGTTCCCTCCGGGTTCCAGCAGCGAATGAAAGGCCCCACTGCTGCACGGGCTGCACCTCCCCCGTGGAAGCCTCGGCGAGGGCAGGGGTGCGGCTGGCAGGTGTTGGCAGATGATGGATGGAGGCTTGGAGCTTTCCTTGTGTGTCCCCACCTTCAAGAGCCACCGCTGCCCCCCCCCCCCCCCCCAGGGGCTTGCTCTGGGAGCAGAAGGCCAGAGCCACAACCACCACACCTGCAAGCCAAGTCCCTCTGGTTACCCCGGGGCCTGCCCTGGACCGGCTCCCCCGCAGATACCCCCAGTGACATGGAACAAAAGTACCTCCAACCGTGAGGTTCAGAGGCCCAATGAAAAGTCAAACATGCATCTGATTTGGGACAATTTATACCCTAAACCAGGGAAAGGTCACAACCAAGCACACGTGGGGTGTCCCTGCTCCCCAGGCCCCTAGAGGCCAGCAGCCACGTGCAATGGCAAGGGACAGACAACGAAAACATAGTGGGGCACATGGCCAGGGGCCCCCCGGGCCCAGTCACCCTCCTGGCCTGTGGCTAACCGCTGTGGCCTGTGCTGCTCTATAGCAAGGGCCCTGGCCCTGAGGCCTTCTCCTCCCATCCTGGCCAAGGGGCAGACCAGCCGTCTGTCCAGAAGCTTCTGAGGTACCCTTTTAGCTGGTGGTAGCAGTGAGGGGTTGGACAGGACAGGGGCCATCTCTTTGGGGGCTGGGAAGCAGTATTCCACATCTCGTGGTGGGGGGGGGCGGGATGGGGACGAGCCGCGGCCCCCAGCCTCCAAGGTGTGGGAGGTCCTCTGTGTATTGCTTGTCTGAACCCCCAGCACATGGGGAGCACTCAGCAGGGCGGCCTTTTCTGGGACCTGGTCACGTGACAGCCCCACCCGACTGGCCAGGGAAGCAGTTTCCATGATTGGATCAGCTGCTCCGGGGCCTCCCTGCTCTCTGGTGGATGCAGCGAGAGATGGAGGCGCCCGCCCACCTCCCAACCCACCTGCGCACACAGTGGGTGTCTGACTCCTCCAACCTTAGGGCCCCGATGTTCCTCACCCTCAGAGATACTTGTCACTGGCCCACACCCTCTTGCGTGCTTGAGGTTGCTTTATGTGCGTGTATGTATGTGCACGTGTGTGTGACCGCCTGCCCATGTGTGTGTGTGTGCTTGTGTGTGTAGGTGCACGTGTGTGTAGGTGCACGTGGGTGTGACCGCCTGCCCAAGTGTGTGTGTGTGCATGTGTGTGTATGTGCATGTGTGTGTAGGTGCACGTGTGTGTATATGCACGTGGTTGTGACCGCCTACCCACGTGGGTGTGTGTATGTGTACGAGGGTGTGACCACCTGCCGGCGTGGGTACAAGTGTAATGTGCACGCACGTGTGTAGATGTGCATGTACAGTATGCACTTCTGGGTGTGTGTGCATGTGAGTGAGTGTGAGCCAGTGCATCTGCTGGGTTCTCAGTCGCAGGTCAGACCACATGAAATTGAAGTTCTTTGCGCACTTGGCCTGTGGCAGTTTGCTGAGACCTGGATGACCAACACAGGACTCCCCACCCTTTGCTCAGCCTCCCTCTGTGCCCTCCCCCCGCAAGCCCCTCCCCCTCAAGCCCCTACCCCCTCAAGCCCCTACCCCTGGAGCCAAGCCGGATGAGGCAAGGCCCTAGTGCAGCCTCTGGCGCTGGGAGCTCCCACTCCGGCTGCACAAATTGTCTGCTTGTGGCAAAGCTCACCCCCAGGTCCTCAAGGAACAAAGCCTACCCTGCCTCGGGACCCCTTGTGTTGGGGCTTGGACCCCTCAGGTACACCTGGGGCCAAGTCTAGGGCTGTGTGGTCATGGCCACCACCATGCACATGTGACCTGGTGGGGGGGGTCAGTCATCTGTCACTGAACTCACCTCCCTCCCCCCAGTTACATTTCAGGGAGTGAGATGCATGGAAGCAAGGGGTAGGGATCCCTCAAGAGGCACCAGAGAGAGAGAACACCTTCTGTTCATGCTTTATTGTGTCTTTTAAAAAGATGGTGTCATTGCTCACCCAGCGGGTCAGTGGCTCACACCTGGGTGGTCATCGGGGCCCTGAAATGGTTCAAGTGGCGTTTCTTAGAGCTTCCTGTCTGCGTCCCCCGTCCCTCCCTCCCAGGTCTCTGCAGGACCGAGGAGGCCAGGAGATCAGGTGAGCAGCCCAGCCCCCTCTGTTCTGCTTCCTGTCCCCTCTAGATGCCCCCTCGGCCCCCAGCCCTGTCCTGGTGAGAACTACCTCGTCCAGAGCTGTTACACACTGTCCTTGGCCTTCCTTCTGGTGGAGTAAGGGATGCAGCACACCCAGCTGGTCCTGGTCCTAGGGGCCGACAGCGGGCCGAGCAGGGGAGAGACAGGTGCCGCCCCTACTGAGCTCAGAGCCCAGGGCCACAGGCAGCACCCCTGCGCCCCAGATGCATGCCGCCCATCAAGCCCAGGGGGCCCGGGGCCCGGCACCCACAGCCAGACTCCTGGGCAGGCTGGCTGGCCCTCCCACCAGCTGCCTCCCACCCACCCAGTGTCTTTGTCCTCTGCGCTGGGAGGCCTGAGCCAGAAGGGGCCCCTGAACATGAAACACCTCAAAGACCAGCCGAGACAAACCACTCCCCTCGGCCCCACGCCTACCCCTGCCCGTTTCCAGAACACCACAACTTGAGTTTTTCCCCAGTGGTGGTCTCTGGGGTCTCCACTTCCAACCGAGGCTGCCTCTGGGGTGGGTCAGCCGCCCCCCTTCCCTTTGCAGGGACCCCACAACTCGGTGCTGAAGCATCCCACTGGGCAGTAAGCAGTGGCTGGCCCGCAGGTGCCGAACCCCGCCATCTGAAACAGGCCTGAAAGAGCCTGGACAGAGAAGCCATGGCTCTGAGAACTGCGAGGGCAGGTGAGCAGGGCAGTGGGACAGACAGGTGGTCCTGACACCACCTGGTGGGGCGTGAAGGCCAGGCCCACGTGGAGGGCCCCCCTACACCCCCTTCCCACTGTCCAGCAGCCCCCCAGCACACAAGCTTGGTTATGTGCCGGCCCTGGCTTGCGGGTTTTCTGGGGCCACTGAGTCAGCAGGTAGGGAGCTGAGACCATGAGGCCGAGTGGGTGACTTCGGGATTGTCTGGCCCAGGGGCGGGGGGTGGGGGGAGCAGCAAGTCAAGCCACCGCGCTGCACCCGTGCGGCTGAATCCATCACCACGTCCGTTCAGAGACAATGAGAAGCATGGGGGCAGCCTCGATTTGGGGTATGACAGGGCGGCTCTGACCTCCTCCAGCCTGGATCTGGGGGTGTGACAGGGAGGCCCTGACCTCTTAGCAAACGCTGGCATGAGTAGACACGGGCAGGGACATGGGAACGTCTGAGGTCAGACTGGGTGACACTCCCTCACAGAACATACACACCTGGGGGAAAGTTTGTGGTAATAACAACACACCGAGTAAGCAAAGGCTTCGGGGCAACAGCTCAAAGCTACTGATGCGGGGTGGAGAGGGGGTGTGCCAGCGAGAGCTCACGAGGGGCCCGTGTGCCCCCGTGCCGCCCTCCCTGCTCCCAAGAGGGGCCTGGATGACTCAGAACCTGTCCTTTTCATGAGCTGTTCCTCACTGGGCCAGTTACTTAGAAGGACAGGTACCAGCTTTAGAACAGAATAGACTTTTATCTAAATATCTGTTAGAATTTCTTTTAAAAAATGTTTGAGCTAAATAAGCCAAGGTAGTAACATAGTTGTTAATTCCAAGTGGGAAGTTGGATAAATTGCTATTTTCTTTTTGTGTTTCTCTGTATTGTTTAAAGTAAACTAAGGGTGCCTGGGGGGCTCAGTCGCTTGAGCACCCAACTAATGATTTTGGCCCAGGTCACGATCTCACTGTTTGTGGGTTCGAGGCCCGCGTCATGCTCTATGCTGACAATGTGGAGCCTGCTTGGGATTCTCTGTCCCTCCCTCTCTCTGCCCTTCCCTCTCTCTCTGTCTCTGTCTCTGTCTCTCTGTCTCAACAATAAACATTAAAAATATTTTTAAATAAAAAAGTAAATGGGGCGCCTGGGTGGCTCACTAGGTTAAGCATCCGACCTTAGCTCAGGTCATGATCTCACGGTTCATGAGTTCAAGCCCCATGTCGGGCTCTGTGCTGACAGCTTGGAGCCTGGAGCCTGCTTCAGATTCTGTGTCTGCCTCTCTCTCTGCCCTTACCCCACTTGCAGTCTGTCTCTCTCTCTCAAAAATGAATAAACATTAAAAATAATTTTTTAAATAAAAAAAATAAAATAGGTCTAGGGGCCCTTGGGTGACCTAGCAGCCTACCCAGCACCCTTTATGGCCTCAGGACTTCACGGGGGTTGGCTGGCCCTACCCAATCTCTCCCCTAAGAGGGTGTAGGTAGTCAAGACAAATGTGTCTCCTACCCTAGCCCTGGGGCTCGGCCTGTGTGGCAGAGACACCGGCCAGGTGATGGGTCCTCCCTCCCAGTGACCTCTGCGGCCAAAACCCCAAACTGAGAAGCTGGAAGGACCCTCACAGCAACACTTCCCTCTCACCTCTGCCTCCTCCCACTTCACGGTCTGGCCAAGCTGTTGGCTGATGGGATGGGGAGAGCGGGTCTTGCTGTGGGGTGAGGGGGCCACAAGGTAAGGGTCATGCCTGAGTCCTGCTGCTCACGTCTCAGCCCCTCCGGGCTCATCAGTGCTGGGTCTCTATGCACACAGGTGAGGGGGGAAGGCACGCAGTGGGGTTCTGCCCATCCTGCAGGAGGTGGGGCCAGCAGACATGGTAGAGGAGAGCCCCCCACGTCTCCGTGTATAAACCCATAAGCATCACTCACCCGTCTTCTGATGAACCCCCCATGTCCATCTCGGACTGCTTCTCTTCTTTCATGGTGCCTGTGACCACCTGTGGGAAGTGGGAGGAGCAGTTTAGGGGACAAGGGGAGGGAGGCAAGCATAGCCACTAAGGCCGGAACTGATGCACCTGCCTGAGGATCAGATGGGGGCCTGGAAACTGTGCCGGCACTGGGCATCTTCCCATGAGTTTGGGCACCGTGAAGTGAAAATTGCCAATCGGGGGACCCTGGCCAAGGAACTGTGCCCTCCATGTGGGCCACTGTGACTTCTGGACTGTAATCCCAACTCTGCCACTGGATGACCTTCCTTGAGTCCTTAAAACCCATGGTGCCTCCAAGACAGCCTCGTGAGTAGCTAATAACCAGTATTCTTTACTGTATGGTGTGTTCTGAGGGCAAAGACTTGGAAGAAGTAATTAAAAAACAATCCCTGGGTAGGAGCTTAAACATGAGAGAGCTGGAAAACTTGCAGAGGTAGCTGCCCATTACAGCTGAGAACTGGAGGGCATTGTGGGACGCTTGTGTTGGGTCCAGACAGGCCTTTGGTCAACCCCTTCATTTCACAGAAAATGATGATACTATGACGATGAGGATGAGGATGCGGACGAGGTGGCAGTGGTGGTGGTGGTGATAATGGTGATGGTGATACCTGCTACTGAGGCTTTCTGGGTCTAGGCACTATTCTGAGAGCTTTACAGAACCACCCTGGGATGTGGGTGCCGCTAAGATCCTCATTTTACGAACGAGACCACTGAAGCACTGGGAGGTGTGTACTCAAATACTTGAGTATTTACTGGCAGAGCCAGACGTGGAGGCCAGGTCCTTGACTCCCAAGCCTGCACCCTTCATTCCACCCCAGCATGATCCCAGAAGAGGTTCTTAGGGCCTGGGGGCACCCTGAGGGTTGAGCCAGGCCCTAGCATCTCTGGTGATGCTGGAATGCATGCAGGTTGGAGGATAAGAAGGAGGAGGCAAGGGTGGCCTTTGGACCCCTGCCTCTACCTCAGCCTCCAACACATGCATGTGGGGCAGGTCCCCTGGACAAGCCTCGTGGGCCCCGAGCACCAGCATTCCCGGCAACAAGCCTGGCTCTGTCGTCTGAGGGCTTTTACCTCCTCCACATGGTCTCCCAGATCAATCTCCACAAACACAGATGGTTTCTGTGAATGGAAACCAAAGAGGTGTGGATGGTGGGCTTGGGTGGGCTGGAGAAGAGAGGAGGCTTCCTGGGAGGGGCAGTGGGCTCCGGGCCCTGGCACAGCTAGGGTCTCATGACCACCCCCAGGACCACCACCGGTGGCTGTGCTCAGCGGGGGCTCCTGAGGAGCTGGCAGAGAGCTGCTGGCAGTACGGACGGCAAGGTGCCCACGGCCAGCTCTGGCAGAGAGGAGGGAGGGGTACGGCCTCCCCTCTCCCCTTGCTCACTCCCTCAGTTGCCCTGGCTTCACCTGTCTGAGATTGCCTCAAGGTGATGCCCAGAGCTGCAGCATCCCCTCTACATCCTCTCCAGACCTGCATGCGGCCCCACGACCCTCCTGGGACCCTCACCCCGCGCCGGTGAGGACTCACACTGAGGTGTGGAAGCAGCTTGACCCAGGAGGGGTTTCCAGTGGGAGTGCTTTAGTGAACGCCACAGGTATTTGTGGGTGAGCTCCTGGAATCCCAGGGACCATCTGTCATAGGCCCAGCTCCCCCCTCCCACGTGGATCGGGAAGGGGAACGAGAGCCTTCTTCCTGCGGGATGTGGCTAGTGGGGATTCCTACCGCAGCGCACATGGGTCTCTGGGCAGAGCGTCAGGGCATGGGACTGGGGACACTTCAAGGCTGGGCTTTCCACGGCCACCCCCGTCAGGTCCCAAAGGCCTCAGGCAGCCGCGTCGGGAAACAGGGGTGCCCAGCACCAGCTGGGAGCATGGAGCTTGAGCAAAGGCTCTTGGGTAGAGGTCGTGCTCAGTCCAGCCTACACGTGGTCCTGCCAAGGTGACCCCGGGCCCACGTGTCCAGCCTGCTCGTGGCCCCACAGGACTGTGCCTGTTAGCCCTCTCTGTTTGACAAAAGTCAAACGCTCTTGCCTCTTTTCCCAAAGGCTCATCCGGCTTTATGGACTCCAACTCCGGTTCCTGGGGAAGACACCAAACAAGTAAATAACAGCAGGGCCTGAGGACGACGGACGTGTGTCCACACTACAGGCGTGCCCGGCCCGTCCTCCCGCTCCTGCCACTGGCCTCTAGGTGGCCTCACCGCCGGCCCCGCCCAGCCACCATCAGGGTCCAGCTTCCTGAGGGAGTCCTGATTCTTTTCCTGCTTCTCTTCCTCTGGGTCTGCCTTACTGTGGGAGGAGCGGGGACAACGGGTCAGCATCAGTGCCCTGAGATGCAGCTTTGGGCTGGCGCTTTCTCCCCCTGGGTGTTGGGAGGCTCGGGGATGCACCCCACAGGACAGGGAGGGACAGGGTGTAGAGGACCTTCCGCGTGCCTGGGGGTGGGAGGGTGAGTGGGCGGAGGGCGAGGCAGAGGTGTCCCTTGCTAGGCATCGAGGCGTAGGCAGTGTTACTCGAGGCTGGTTCTGTGGCAATGGGGGTGGCGCTGGGGGGCTCTGTCTGTGGCGATGATGGTGGTGCTGGGGGTGGTGTCTGTGGTGATGATGGTGGCGCTGGGGGCGGTGTCTGTGGTGATGATGATGGTGCTGGGGGGTGTCTGTGGCAATGATGGTGGCACTGGGGGGCTCTGTCTGTGGCGATGATGGTGGCACTGGAGGCGGTGTCTGTGGTGATGGTGGTGGCGCTGGGGGGGTGTCTGTGGCGATGATGGTGGCGCTGGAGGCGGTGACTGTGGTGATGATGGTGGTGTTGGGGGGCTGTCCGCCAATGATGCTGCACATCCACATCTTTCCCAAACAGTGAGACCTCTGGCACGACCAGCGGTCTGGAGTCGAGTGGGAATGTTTGCTAAGACAGGTGCCAGCTTCCAGACTCCGGGCCATGGCCAGCTGGGGTCCGCCTGGGGAGGCAGGTGCTGTGGGGTGTGCCGCTTGCATCCCTGGCACCCCTCCCACCTTGAGCCATCAGGGTCTTCTCAGGACACCCCAGGACTCCTTTGGGGTCCAAGCGTCAACCTTGGGGCTGGCCCCAGCCCCCACCCTGCTGTGTCCTGTGTCCTCCTCACGTCTCTGAAAACCACCTGTGCTGGACAAAGACCACTTACCAGTTGGCATCCTCAGTGTCACTCTGTAGGTCTCTTCCCTGGTCCTTGGACTCTGGGGAGGAAGGGGCAGCGATCGTCGTCAGAACTCCTGGGCCCGTGGCCGCCCTGTGAGCACTGACAGCGCATCCTGCAGGCATTGAGTCTGGGAGGACAGTCCAGGTCCCATTTCCCCGTGGCCACATCCAGGCCCAGAATGCTAAAGGTGGCCGCTTCCCTGTACCTGCTCCCCTTCCTGCCAGCAGCTCGGTGCCCCCGTCCCCCAACCCAACACACATATGGGGCCCAAGATCCAAATGCAGTCCTGCTGCGGGGGTGGAAGTTACAAAGCCTTAAATTGTCCTTCGATAGGAGGCCTTGTGGGGTGCCTCGGAGCACCCTGATCCTGCAGGGAGGATTTTATCACAGAACTTGGTGGTGTCCCGTCCATGTGGCTCCCAGGCCTCAAGGCCGGGGGGCCCCTGCGGACCGGAGAGCTGATGGCTGGGCTCCAGGAGACAGCCTGCAGGCTGCTTCTGTGTGGAGACCAGTAGAGTAGCTGGGTCTCCAGCTCTCCCATGCCATCCCTGCCCTGGGCCTGGCCTCTTGGGGCCCCCCTGCCTCATGTCAGGAGGCCTGACTGGAGGGAGACCCATCTTAGCCAGGCCTCCCTGGCGCTCAGCGCACGCAGCCTTGGCTGTGTTGTTTGGGCCCTTCTCGGTGACTCACAAGCCCCCTGTGGCTAAGAACTAGGGTCTTCCTCCTCCTCTCGTCCTTCGCGCCCACACCGGTGCAGGGACTGATGCTGATGTGTGCTCGGGTCTTCAGAGAACATTTCAGAAGCTGGTGGCTCTCGAGACGTCCTTTGGGCCAAAAAGGCTCAGCCCAGTCCCCACCTCAGAGAGAAGGACTCGAGTGATTCAGAAGCAGTAGTTTTGGGATTTTAAAATTGACTTCTTTTGGAAAATCTTCAGCAGGCCCCTACCTGTAGGCACACGTGTGTGTGTGTGTGTGTGTGTGTGTGTGTGTTTTAGAAGACACGGCTGATCCCTGAACCTGCTGCTCTCTATGATACGTATCTGGCAAGAAGAGAAGAATCACTAAAAAGAGAGACATGATTTTTTTCTCCAAAGTAGACCCTCTGGGGCATATGTCATACGGAGGAATATTAATACTTATGTGTCTGCTGGTCTCACCTCCTTTCCCTCTTCTAAGAAAGCTCCTGAGATTATCAGGGCTCTGGGTGCACGGGGCAACCAGTGACACCTTAATCCGAAGGGCTCAGCCAATGGCCGTCCACCAGGCAGAGGCCTGGGGGCTGAGGAGTGTTGCCTCAGAGCTGAGTGGGGTCTGAGGTCAGAGAAGCGGGGCCTCCAGAGGTTTAGCAACAAAGGGAATAGAACGTTTCCTTTGGTTCTGCTCTTCAGCCGAGATGTGAACATCGTCAAATGCTTGCAGATTATTTTTGGGGTGTGAGACAGCCCCTTGGGGCGCAGTGGGAGTCGGGCCTCAGCCACCTCCTCTGGGAAGTAGGAAGTCGCATAAAAGGCACTGAACTGCCTGGGGAGGGGAGACCCTCTTAACCGGTGTTGATCCTGTGATGGGGGTCAGAGGCCTGACTTGGCCTTATAGCCTGGCTGTACCCACCCTGCTGACTTTATCCCTTGGAGAAAGCCCGCCTCTCAGGGGCAGCCCCCCACTTCCTCTCTGGACACACCCTCCCTGGAGCACCAGCTCGGTGGAGGGACGGCCGGGGGGCAGGAGGGGCGGCAAGGCAGGCCTGGGCTCTGGAGTCCGGGGCGGGCATCGTGGACACAGCAGCGTGAGCCGGGCAGCTCCTGTGATGGGTCCCATGCTGGCGGCCGGTGGCTGGATTCCTGCTGTCCCCTCCTACACCAAGCTGGTCCTGGGGCCGGCTTGGACCTCTCATCTGCAGACTTAGTCCGGCCGCCCCTTGCTTGGAGCATTGGGCCAGCTGGCCTGTGTCCTGCGTCTGTGGCATCTCAGTACCTGTGGGTTCGGGCGGCACCTGCCTCATTGCCCTTGCTCCCTGCAGGTGTACGGAGGTGTGTCCTGGGCACCTGGCAGGGCCACCTCTTCTGGTCTCAGTTTACCACGTGGACAGTGGGACCAGAGCAGCCCTTCCCAAAGCTCTCCGTCCCACGGGCTCCAGCGAGGCTGAGCCCCGCTGCTGAGTGGTGTCCGAGGCCACCTGGGAGCCACGTGGGGATCTGCCATTCATGCTGTTCGGGGAAACCCTGTGGTGCTGGCAGGAATATCCAGTCCAGAAATAGCGGGCACCGAGCCTGTCCTCTCCTGCAGCTGCCCCGTAGTGGTGGCATTATCAGGACACGTCTACTTGCTTCTTTGGGGAATTTTGCTCCTCTCGAGTGAGCCTCAAGTGAGACAGGGTCGCCATGTTCAGAGGCTTTGGGGGACAGAGGGTAAGAGCCCAGCGGTGGCTCTGTGCTGCTGGCCGACACCCCTTCCCCCAAAACAACACCTCTTTGGATGTTTACGCTGAGAGAACAAATATTTTTACACCCCTACCTCTCAAAATCATCCATAGGTCTTGAACAAACAAACCACATTTCCTGCTTACTGGGTTTCATTTCCAGAGTCCTGACCTCAAAAAGGGCCGCTCGCTGGGTGACCTTCCCAGGAGAAGCAGAACTCCTGGGGGCCCTGCAAATGACTGAACCAGTCCCCTCATCTCAGCCAGCTCAGGGCCCTGCTCCTCTGGGGAGAGGACCACGAGACACCTACCCACTGGGGAGCCCAAGTGGCTAACATCAAGGAGCGGCCATGCAAGCTCTAGGTATTCCGCACCCCCGCCCCCGCCCCGCCCACGACCGCGTGTTGAGGGATATCCTAGGTGGCAAGAACCGGCACGTGTAACGTTACCTAGCTGGCCCGTGTCCTGTCTGCCGGCCCTGTGGGCTCACGGCTGACCTGGCCCGGGAGGCCCCCAGGTTCCCCGAGAGGGACTGACCCCCACGCTTCCCATGGCCACGGCCCTCCTGACCTCCTGACCTCAGCAGAGCTCACCGCGGCCCACTCAGTGGGCCCTGCCCTCAGGCTGGCCTGGTTCTGTCACTTTGGGTGTGGGCAGGGGCAGCGGGGCCGGGCCGGAAGGAGGGGCGTGGCTGGCCTACCCAGCTCCCCACTCAGCTTCTTGACGCAGCGCAGAGGGTCCCCCTTCTGCAGCAGACCACCCACGCTCCTGCTGCGCTGCAGCTCGACCGTCTCGCTGGCCGCCTTGAGGTGTCTGGGGGCTCCCCCTGATGGAGGGGCCCCGGGGCCTGGCCTGTGCCTCCTGTGTGCGGCTGTGTCCTTCTCCATCATCCTCCCTCCGTCAGGGCTCCAGAAAGAAGAGGGACGTGGGTTCCCGAGTGCGCCCTCAGACGCAGAGCATGGCTTCCGACCTCCGTCTGATCCAATGAGCAGCCCAGTGTGCCCTGCGGGCCCCTGTTGCCAAGTGGCCCCTGTGACATCACTGCAAAGTCAGAGGTCAGCCCCACCCCCACCTGCGAAGGAGGCTGAGGCCCCTCCTTGTGGATGCGGCAGCACTTGTGGTGCTGGGGCCTTTGGACGATTTCCTCATATTGAGCATCTTTGTCCTGTCAGGGACATGTCATTGTGGACCAAACTCAGGCAAAGGGACCAGGGGCTCGGAGGGGAGGGGACATGCTGACAAACCCGGTTCTGCACCCCCCCACCCCCTGCCACTGTCAGTCCGCTCGTGTGGCTGTGGAGAACAGCAGGCGACCAGGACAAATAACACTTGTCCCTCACAGTCTGGGTGAGGACCCAGGACGGATGACACTTGTCCTCACAGTCCGGGTGAGGACCTGGGACGGATAATACTTGTCCCTCACCATCTGAGGACCTGGGACGAATGACAGTTGTCCCTCACTGTCCGAGGACCCGGGACGGATGACACTTGTCCCTCACAGTCCGGGCGAGGAGCCTGCTCCCCTGGGACTGCTCTCCCGGCCTGCGTGCCGCCTCCCGTCCCTTACTCACTTGTCTCTCTGCATGTCTGTGTCCTAATCTGTTTTTCTTCTTTTGAGTCTAGTTGACACACATTACATCCGTTTCAGGAGTACAACATAGTGACCCGACTTCTTCCTGCCGTGCTCCCCGCACACGTTGTCCACTGTCATTGGCTCTATTCTGTTTCATCCTGGACTTGTCCACTCGGTAGCTGCAGGCCTGCACCTCCCCTGGCAGCCTAGTTTGTTCTTTGTATTTAGGGGTCTGAGTCTGCTTAAATGTTTATTATTATTATTTTTTTGACAGAGTGCAAGCACGAGCAGCGGAGGGGCAGAGAGAGGGAGACACAGAATCCGAAGCAGGCTCCAGGCTCTGAGCTGTCAGCACAGAGCCCGACGCGGGGCCTGAACCCACAAACCGTGAGATCATGACCTGAACCAAAATCTGACACTTAACTGACTGAGCCACCCAGGCGCCCCAGATTCTTTTTTTTTTCTTCATTGGGTTATTTTAGATTCCATTTATGAATGAAATCATATGGTATTTGTCTTTCTCTGACTTATTTCACTGAGTGTAATATACTCTAGGCCCACCCATGCCATCACATATGGGATATCTTTCTATGGCCAATACTCCGTCCTGTACAGACACATATGTATCCATTCATCTGTGACAGACACTTGGGCTGCATCCGCATCTTTGCTATTATAGATAATGTAACCATCAGAGTGTGTGCGTCCCTTTGAGTATTTTTCAACTCTTTGGGTAAATAGTGCAATTGCTGGGTTGTATGATAGTTTTATTTTTAATTTTTTGAGGAACCTCCACACTTTTCCAGAGCAGATGCACCAGTTTGCATTCCTACAAACAGTGCAAAAGAAATCCTTTCTCTCTGCATCCTTACCAACATCTGTTGTTGCCTGAGTTGTTAGCCATTCTGACAGGTGTGAGGTGGTATCTCATGGTGGTTTTGATTTGTATTTCCCTGATGATGAGTGATGTTGAGCATATTTTCATGTGTCTGTTGGCTGTGTCCTAATCATACGGGATTAGGGCCCACCCTTGTGACTTCATATAACCTTAATTACCCCTTTAAATGAAGAGCCAATCGCCAAATACAGTCACAGGGTGAAGTGCTGGTGGTATGAGTTTTTGGGGGGGACACAATTCAGCCCATAACACAGCTTGACAGAGGACATCTGGTGTCATCCCAGCACATGCTTATCTGCAAACTTCCAAGGCCACGGGGACAAATCACAGTATGTGCTTCCCCTGAGCAACCAGTTGATCATAAATATTCAGAATGGGGCAAATGGTACTCCCTGGCTCCACACGCACTTCTACCTTGTCCGAAACTCTTCAGAGCATCTCCGCTGACAGGAGGGCTCAGGTCACCCAGCCGAGGGGCCGGTGCAGGTGCTGGTGTGGGGCCTAGATTCCCGAGTGCAGAGGGCTAGTCTTGGAGAGGCCAAGGGACAAAAGCCAGGATGGTGGGTCGCTTACGTTATCTGGAGGAAGAGCAAGATTGAGGCCCCTGAAAGCCACTGTGACCTGTCACTAGGGGTCCTGGGAGAGGACCTTCTGGTTCCCGTGCTCCCCAGGCTTTCCTCCTTTCCGCCCTCCTGGTTCCCTGGGTCCCACATGTGTCTGAATCAGCCAGGAGCCGCCCTGTGGCCCTGTCGTGGCCCTGCCGTGGCTGCTCGTGTCCATCCTGACTGATGCTGGCAGCCTCCGACCCGGCGGCCTCATGGGCAGGCGCTCCTCTCTGCACCCCTCAGACCCCTGGCACCACCCCACCACACTGAGCCACCAGGAGGGGCCGGAGGGAAGCAGTAATGGCACTTCACTCCCCAAGTCCATGCCCCCAGGGAAGGGCTGGCCCCCCACCCCCCCACCGGGTGTCCCCAGAGCCAGACCATCGGCTTCTTTCATAACAGCCGACTCAGGCTGGAACTAAAACAGCAGCTGAGTGAAAACCGAACGGAAAGAAGAAAGGACCAGGGAAAAGAGAAGGTCTGCTCTTGCCCTGCAGGCAGGGTCTCCCCCAAATGCAATGCAGCCTCCCCTCCTCCACCCACCCAGGTGGGACTGGGTCCTCAGCACCTTCCACCTCCCGGAGGCACCTGCCCCTCCCTTAGATGCTGGCCTGTGTCCGGTCCTGGAGCACGAGGCCCACTGAGTCTCAGGGACCATGGCACAAGACAGAGCCCACCTTCCCCTCCTGGGGCTGGATGCCTGCAGGTTCCCAGCAGGACACGGGCCATGGCAGTCGCCGTGCTGACCCACATGTCTCCATCCCGGAGAGCATGCAGTTTCCAGCTTGATCTAAAGGCCCACAGCTGCACCTCACCTATCACAGGGACGTCACCCACCATCACAGAATGACACAGGGCTCGACCACACACCCCCAGCTCCCACGTGCAGTTGTCAGTGGGTGCGCCTGGGAGACCAAGCCAGTCCTCAGAAAGAATAAAAGGTCTGTTTTAATTGGCCAGTAAAATACATTGCAAATCATTAGTATCTTATAAACAGAAACATTAAGTTACAAATCCATGTTAAAAATTGCAGTTCTGTGCAGCCTCATAGCTGTGTGTCCCAAAGTTTTTGCAACATTTTCCTCCACCATTTTTGTGACAAGTAATGCTACTATCTGCCATCAGTCAGAGTCTGAAGGACAGTATTTGCAAAGAAGGGCAGATACGGGCACAAAGTCTACGTGTCAGACAGTGCTTTCCAAGTGTCGAGGGCTAACTGCTCCTCATCAGGGGCCCCGACCCCTAAGAGAGGCCCCTCCACTGCCTGGCGTCTTCTAGGAGCTTCTGAGACACAGCAAATTGCTGCTCCTGGGGCCTGGGGTGGGGGTGGGGGTGTCCCGGCTCAAGCTCAGGACATCCTCACTTCCCCTGGGGACTGCGGAGGGCCTGGGACTGGCATCTGGGGGGTGCACTGCGGGCCCGCTGTCACTCCGCCGTGGCGCCCTCCCCTTTGATGAGCACAGGTTTACATGTTTGAGGTACTTGATATCAAAGAGCTCATTAGAAGCAGTCCTTTAAAAACATTAAGAAAACCAGGTTGAAAATAATGTACATTTCTTATCTTAAAAACCTTCCCCAAACTCCCACAAGGGGCAGCCAGTGTGGATTCTACTTTGAAGCCCCACAGACGGCAAAACAACCACAGCTTTTGCTTGAAGGGGCACGCTCAGCCCGCCGCTGGCTCCGGCAGCGTCTGCAGGCCATGGACTGGCCTCTGTGGCCCACGGGACGGGACTCCAGCATCTGGGAGGGCAGACTGGAAACCCCGCCCAGGTGCTCTCTGCAGGACCCTGTACCTCCAAAACATCAGGAGCATCCTCAAATTGTGACTTCGTGCGGTTAAGCACCACGAAGCCACAAAGCGGGCCCTCCAGCCAGGAGGAACACCACCAGGAGGCACGCTCACGGGAAACAAATCACGCCACTAGCATCCCGTCTTGTGGAAGCAGGATGTTAAGGAAGAGTGCCGGAGGGCTCCGGGGGCGCGGGCACACAGAACCCCACAAAGGCGAAAGCACACAGACTCAAGCAGTGCTACGGGGCGCCGGCCAGCAGGGTGAGCAAAATGCACAGCCACCACAGGCAGAGTCCCCGCGGTCCCCTGAGCCCGGTGCGTGCCATCTGTGTGAGCTGAAGACGTGTGGGTCCCTTTCCCTGCTGGCTGCGGCCTCTTGTCTTTCCTCTGTCCCCTCCTTCCCGGAGACCGTGGCTCTCCTGGGGCAGCACAGGGCCATCCCGGCCAGGACAGCCTGCAGGCTTCAAATGGAATGGGTGGAGGTCTCAGATTGCTGCCTGACGTAGTTCTGGAAGCTCTTGTCTCCGATGGGGTGCTCCCTGCAAAGGGGAGATGGAGGAGAGGAAGGAGTGAGGCACAGCCCCCCATTGTCAATTGCCCATCTGCATGTTTCAATACTGTTTTTTCTATGTGGTACATATTCACTGTAATAAAATGAAAAATACAGACACGAAAAAAAAAAAGCCAGAAATCACCTGTAGAAGCGTAGGTGTAACCTGGAGACAGACAAAATGTGTGGAACTTCTGGCCCCAGAAATCTAATTTCGGAAGCAAGTGGGTTGGGAAGCAGGAGGGTCTGGGGGTCAAGAGGTCAGGAGGGTCTGGAGGGTCTGGGGGCAGGAGGGTCTGGGGGACAGGATGGTCAGGAGGTCTGGGGGTCAGGAGGGTCTGGGGGCAGGAGGGTCCAGAGGGTCTGGGGGCAGGAGGGTCAGGAGGTGTGGGGGGCAGGAGGGTCTGGAGGGAGGAGGGAGGAGGGTATGGGGGGCAGGGGGTCTGGGGAACAGGAAAGTCTGGGGCGTAGGAAGGTCCAGGGAGCTGGGGGGCAGGAGGTTCAGGAGGGTCCAGGGGACAGGAGGGTCAGGAGTGTCCAGGGGACAGGAAGGTATGGGGGACAGGAGGGTCTGGGGGGCTGGAGGGAGGGGGGTATGGGGTACAGGAGGTCTGGGGGACAGGAAGGCCCTGGGGGCAGGAGGGTCTGGGGGGCAGGAGGGTCAGGAGGGCCTGGGGGACAGGAAGGTCCAGGGGGCAGGAGGGTCTGGAGGGTCTGGGGGACCTGAGGGTCAGGAGGGTCTGGGGGACCGGAAGGTCCAGGGGACAGGAGGGGCTGGGGGCTGAGGGTCTGGAGGGAGGAAGGTGTGGGGGGCAGGGGGTCTGGGAGGCACTGGGGTAGGCTGGTGTTGTCCCCAGGACACTGTCCAGCACACCCTGGAGAGTGCAGTAAGGCTGCTCTGAGACGGGAAGCCTGCCTCAGTGGTCATGGCTGCATACAGGTGGCTTCAGGTCGGGCCTCACCCCAGCAAGCTCCTCTCAGCCACCTCCCCTGCCCCTGCCATCTGGATGCCCAGTACTCACTGGCTCCCATACTTGGTCTTTTTGAACTTGTCCCTTCGGTACTGGGCGTGCTCCTGCTCCAGGGCCCCCACCCCAGTGATAACCTGCTTCAGAGTCTTGTAGGTCTCCTGGGGGTCATCGATGATGAACGTGGAGTACTCCTCCTGCTCGGGGCCGTCGTACACAGATCTGCTGCCACAGGCCTCTACAGCGTTGGGAGAGGCCAGAAGGTCAGGCGGGACCTCTGTGGGGCAGCCTGCCAGGTAAGGGCTGACCATCCCCACACACACACATACACACACACACACACGAAGAAGCAGAGGCTGATGCCCGTTTCTGACCAGCTCATCTCCGAGGCAACCTGCATCTGTCCACGCCCCACTGTTCAGCAAACCAGAGCTGGCAGATGTATGCTTCTCGATGATCGGCCAGGCTGGCTCAAGGGCCTGTGGGGTCACCCGAGGTCAGTTTGGGGAGGTGACCTCAAGGAAAGCCCCATCTTAGAAAGGGGGTTCCTGGGTTTCACTCACTTCGGTGACCCAGCATTTACGTGCATACCCCATGGCTGGACACGTGGGCACATGAGAAGCCATCCTCACGGGCGTCACTTCTCAACCAGTCTGTTAGCAGCTTCCTAGGACCTCTGTCACCCCCACCTGCTAGACAGGTGACTTTCTCATCAGATCACCTCACTCCTGCTGAAGACCATGCTGTGGCCTTCAGGCATCCACAGGAAGCACCCAATCACCTGAGCTGGGCCCCCCCCCAAACCTGTCCTCAGTCACCTGAGCTGGGTCCACCCCCCCAAACCTGTCCCCAGTCACCTAAGCTGGGCCCTACATTCCAGGGCCACAGAGGCAGGTTGGAAGACATGCCATCTGTATAGCATCTGGCCTAGATGAGCCTGGATCTGCGGACCCCTCACCCGTCTGTACTGCTGTCTCATTATCACAGAAGCTCTTATGTACACTTTACTGTCTTTACTTCCAACCCAGGAAAGATCCCCTAATTCTTACTGAGAAATCACAAGTTTGTAGAAAGGAAAATTGGGAAGATTTAAAGTTGCAAAGGAAAAGAGAATCTGACGTGAAGAAGGTAAGTAACTGTAAACGTGAGAGGAAAATGGGGGGAGAGCCTGGTGGATGCCCAGGGTGTGGAGTGTGAGTTCAGCCTTTCCCTTTTTATGTAAAATGTGGGGTTATGGTCTCCAGAGCCAGACTAGCTGGATTCCCTCCCCAAAGCCCCCACTTGTGGTAGCGACCTGGCCTTGAGCAGTTGACTTAAGTCCGAGCCTCAGCAAACCCCTCTGGGAAATGGGGGCACCAGTGTTCCAAGAGGCCCCTGCCTGGGGCCTGGCAGTATGTGTGAACTGTGGCTGTTATAAAGACAGAGGGACACAGAAGAGGGTCACAGCCGGCATGGACAGGTCAAAGAGGACACCCCCTGAATAAGCACATGTCTGTGATCAGAAGGCAACCAGAAACAAAGACTCCCACTGCCAGGGAGATGCTGGTGGAGTCGGGCAGACACCTTCAGAATGCAAGGATCTGCAGCTACCTGCATCCTGCGGGGCCCCGGAGCAGAGGGAGGAAGGCAGCGGCGGTGGCTGGGGGAAGGACATGGGCGGCCGGGGCCAGGCTCACCTCACACCTGTGCTAACTGCCTCACAGGGGTTGTTTCATCGGACCCCGGATTAACCCAGGTGGGACAGCACCGTCTCCACCCCGTTCCATGGAAGAGGACATCAGGGCTCATCTCTGGATGGAGGCCTGGGAATCCTGGACAAACTTAACGCAGGGCACTGAGGACTGTAGCCCACATGGGCCAGGGCTGGCAGCGACTGAGAGGCCAGACCCAGGAGGAGGCCTGAGGCCTGACGACAGGCAGGTGAAGTGTGGGCTCGAGGCTGTGTGAGTCCTCCCGCTTAACCTTCCCAACACCCTGACGGAGGGGCAGGAGGGGCACTCGTGCCTACTCTGCAGAGGAAGAAGCCGGCTGCTATCCCAGGATGCACCACAAGAGCAGTGACCTGCTGTCACCTTGAAAACCTCATCTGTACCATTCTCTGTCCAGTGGCCCAAGCCCTGCGATGGCTCTTCAACCAGGACCCCACCAGGCCCCGCGCTAACCCTTCCCTGCCTGATGCACTTGGTTTTGTGGTTGGCAGACTTCAGGGGCAGGGTTAAAGAACCAGGGGTGCCCAAAGGAATGTGGCCAGGTGAGTCCATACCACATGACGGGGGCAGAGGTCGAACCTCTTGCACAGGCAACTGTAACACAGCTTCCTCCAAGGGCCAAAAGGCTGCTGTGCCCAAGAGGCAAGGACTGACGACATCAGGTGGAAATAAGCCCCATGGTCCCAGTGCTCAAAAAGATGGTTTGACTAATATAAAGGGAGTATCTCAAGATGATTAGGTTGCTCTGACAACAATCTGCCTCAAAGAAGCACTGAGACTCCAGGCAGAGGCCTGAAGACTGAGAAGTGAGTCAATGCTACAATGCCTAGGTGAAGTGTAAGGTGTCCAATCATGGTGATGCTCTATGAACACCTATCCAGATGATTCCTATACTGGGAGGGAGGCTGAATGTGCAAGACCTCTTTCCATTACTTCCATCTACCATCCATCTATCCATCCATCATTCAGCCATCCAACACCCATCCAACCGTCATCCATCCATCATCCACCCATCCATCATTCACCCACCTATCATCTATCCATCCATCCATCATCCATCTATGCATCCATCATTCACCCATCCAACACCCATCCATCCATCATCCAGAAAACAGGTATTCACCATCTATCCATCCATCATTCACCCATCCAACACCCATTCATCTATCATCCATCCATCCATCCATCCATCCATCATTCACCCACCTATCATCTATCCATCCATCATCCATCCACCTACCGTCTATCCATCCATCCATCCTTCACCCACCTATTTATCCATCCACCCATCATCCATCCACCTATCATGTATGCCTGTCCATCCATTCATCCAGAAAACAGGTATTCAGTTCCTCCTCGATATCGGGCACTGGGGTAAATACGACCTGCTTCTGGTCTTAAAGGGTCAAGTACATTGAAGGTGAGATTAGAGCTGATTATCACGGCAATGAGAGATAAACACAGGGTTAGGAAAAGCTTCCCACAGCGGGAGACTCAAGACAAGCAGGTATCAGTCAGACTAAGGGTGTGGGGGTGGCATCAGGGGCAAAGGCACAGGGGCTTGCAATGGTGCGATGCTGGGATCAAGAGGGAGGCTGTGCATGTACAGAGGCCTGGAAGGTGGCTGATCACGCAAGGCTTAGTCAGCCTCCTTCAGGAACCTCACACGGTGGCTTCAACCTCTGTAACTCCTTGACCCTACCCTCCTCTGTTCTGGTCATTCTTCTCGGAGGGCTGGGAAGAAGCTGCCATCCCTTGGCTCCAGTGAGGCCTGGTGTAGCCCCGCGGCCACTTCTGCACGGCCTCCGGGAACCTCGGATCCAGGTGCCGTGTGTGCCACTGGGGTAGGTGACTATGCACACGTGCACAGTTGTGTGCATGTGCATACACATGCTGTTGTCCATGCACATCTGCATGCGAGCTTATGTTCTAGTGTGTAGACACGGTTGTCTTACATGTGCATGTGTGTGTGCGCACGCGCGCGCGCGTGTGTGTGTGTCTGTGTGTGCACACACGTGCCCAGAGCTGGGTGCGGAGTGTGATCTGAGGCTGCCAGAGGGGACTGAGCTCACAGACAGGAAGCTCACCACGTGTACCAGACCAGGACTCAGTATGGTCCAGGCTGAGGCCACCACTGACACCGCTGGGTTAGAGCAGGAGAAGGAAAAGGGAAACTATCTAATGGGCCTAATTCCAGGTCCACGAGCTTTACTTCGCATTCGGAGTGGGCTGAAGAGCCCCTTCCCAGAATCCCTGAATGTGGCTCTGAGAACGACCAAACCCCACCCGGGGACAATGCAGTTCATCTGCCTCCCAGTGGGCTCTTCTCGTGTCGGCCTCTCCTGAACGACAGCCCCAACCAGTCAGGGGTCACCTAATCTGCCCCACCCACACTGCTACTCTCTGTGGGACATCACGGCAGTTACATGTGCAGGATAATCTAGCTGCAAGGTATTACGGCTGGAGCTTCCAACACGCACATGCACACGGCCCTCTGCAATCTGGTGTCGAGGGGTATGGAAGGTTATTACACGTAGGATCTTCTCAAGAATTTGGCAGTTTGGAGACTGTAAATGAAATTCCATTTTGAAATTATCTACAGAATCTGTTGTTAAAGTAATTCTGCCACAGAGCTGCCCAAACTGCAGAAAGTGCTTCCCCTTGGTGCTGTGAACAGTAGCACACGGGCCACGGGGAACACTGCACGTGGACCACAGAGGCCCAGAGCACCCATCATCTCTGCAGAAAGCTCCAGGTATCACTGTCACCGGGACCCAGAGCCACCTGCAACCATGAGAGACAACACCCAGACCATGTGTTGCCTCACCTTGCATTTTCTCTAGCTTGCTCATGTACAAGTTGAAGAGGGAGTAGATACGCTCTGTCTCTCGGTCCCCATCGATGTCCAGCTGGATGTTTGCCGGGAGGCCACTGCCCGAACACAGCAAGACAAGAACAGAAAGAACGATGTGAACTGTAACATTTCTGTTTTTAAAGACGCTGAAGATGACGGAGTGACCCCACACCGAGCTCCTCCCTGATGGGGCTGCAGAATAGTTCAGGAGCACTGAGAAGTGACCACGCACAGCCCAGAGGACCAGAGGCCTAAGAGCTGCTGTGACAGCAAGCCAACAAGCTTGTTTTGCCATGGAAAGAAATGATCTGGAATAAAAAGCCGCCCCCCCCCACCCCGCCCCCGCCGCCCTGATGTTGCACTTGGGCCACATGCCCTGAAGGGTCGGTCTGCTGCCCCAGGAGGGGCCAGGCCAGGTCCCTGCTCCTCCCTGAGCCTGCCTGCGGTGGCCCCAGCTCCTGCCCCGGGTGTGGCAGTTTCCCATTCCCCAGACACAGTGCTCAGCCTCTCCTGGGGGGGGGGGGGTACCCGGCAGGGATTTTCCCAGGACTCAGCTTCTTCATCTGTGAACTGGATCTTCCCATTCCCACCTCCATGAGCTTTGGGGGTATTCCTCATACCCACAACCACAACAGATGAGTCACATGGGGTACCCAGGCCTTCTTCCAGAGCTGGCAGAGGGGAGCCTCTCAGGACCCTCAGGAGGCCTGGGAGATAAGGGCTGATCTGGTTTCCAAAGCAGGGGGGTGTGCAGATGACAGGTGCACAAACCAAAGCGGTGTGAGCAGGTGGTGGGAAATGTCCAGTCTCTTCTTAGCAGAAGCCCGACAGCACTCTGCCCCTGGGAGTTTCCCCTCAGCATGGAACCCCTTCCTTCAGTGCCACCCACCCCCAAGGATCACTAGGACCCCGGGCAGAGACAGGAGGAGAGTCAACAGTCTACAGAGCCCTCGTGAGGATGCACTGTCCCGTGTGGACTCCTTAACAATTGCAAGAACAGCCTAGGAGATTCAGCTACGTGTGTGCAGCTAGGTGGCAGCTGGATTTGCCCCCAATGCAGCCCCTTGGCCAAACTTCCCTGTACAGTGCACAAGCTGGACAACTGTGCTTGGCCACACTGGGTGGCTGTGAGACAGGGGAACTGAAAGGACTCCGTGAAAATATAGCCATTTTTTCCCTTTGCTCCTTTTCCAGCTTCTATTCTTGCTAGGGCCTGTGCGCCTACCCCACTCTACACCTGCCTTGTAACACGCATAGCATACGTCCTCCTTGTGAGGGACTGGGAAGTAATGCTGTCTTTGGAGTCTTCCAGCACAACAGGTGACAGCTAAGGAGAGACCCACTGGGGTTGTTGTAAATGTTCTCTAAGACCACTGACTCCAAACACCTTGATGCCAAGACCCCGGCTTGAGGGAATAAGTGACTTATGACACCTGGACCCTGTCCTTGCACTGACCAGTTCCTGGACCCTGAGGGGACATGTGCACCAGACCACAATCGTCAATAAAAACCCCAGGCCCCAAGCGAAGAGGAGACTCCTACTCTGTTCCTCAATCTCCTGGGCGCTCTGTCCGTCTTTCTCTCTGGTCAACAAACTGTATTTTCACTTCCTGCTGGTTCACGTTTGATTTCCATCCTGCATGAAGCCCAGGGCCTTCGTGGCTGGCCCGTGGGACCCGGGCTGCCGGCATCAGCGGGAGGGTCCCAGGGGCTGGAGAGGCACAGACCTACCCGGTGCAGGGGGAACAGCCAGGAGCTGTGTCCGACGAGGCCCTGCAGCAGAGCCAGTGGCCATTCAGGTAGGCGGAGGGGTGGTAGACAGTGAGGCGCTTCTTGTTGCGCTGGCTCACTTTGGTGAGGATGTCGATCCAGGCCTTGGCCTCCACACAGTTGTTGGCCTGGATGTACAGAGCTCGCTCCGGCTGGATGACCTGGAACATCTGAGGAGGCAGTGAACTGGTTCAGAGAAGCCACATGGCAAGACATCCTGCCCAAGCCACAAGGGTCATTATTATTGATGCAGACCAGCCCAGGGGCCATGGAGGGAGGGAGGGTAGAGCCCACCCAGAGGCCTGGACAAGCCCAGGGGCCATGGTGGGCACAAAGGGCTTTCTGTTGCCCTTGCACATGATGGAGTCACAAGCCACAGCCTTCCCCCTGGGCGATTCAGGAGGCTGGGTCACTGCTGGTCAGCCCGGCCAAGACACTTCTTTTCCTGGTGTCTCAGGGGTCTCCCTCCAAGAAGCAAAGGAGTAGAACTGCTTATCCCCTAGGGGACCTCCTGAAGTTGACTGTGACCATTACATAAATGGGGCTCTCTCTATGCTGAGAGCAGAGACCCCGATGTGGGGCTCGACCTTACAAACTGTGAGATCATGACCTGAGCCGAAGCTGGATGCTCAACTGGCTGGGCCACCAGGTGCCCCAGGTCTCCTGACCTTTAAGCTGGGGCAGGCTTCTGCTCAAGGTGTGTCAGAGCTTACCCAGCCTGCCTTCCTGTCCTCACCCCCACACCAGCCTTAGGACCTCCGCATGTGCTATTGTGTTTGCCCCACCCCACCTGACCACCCGGGGGCTCTTCTTCCAGGTAGGCGTTGCTTCCTCTGTTGAGTGTTCTTAGAGCCTCCACTACCTTTCTTATTATTCATTCGACAAACATCCCTGCATACCAGGCACTGTCCTATATTCTGGGGACACAGTGTGCCCCAAACAGAGTTTCTATCTGCATGAACTTCCAGCCAGCAAGGATAAAAAAGAACACAAAGTGCAGGGGCTGTGTGTGTGTGCTGGGGGGAGGGGGGTTGGAGGAAGGGTCAGGAGACAATCTTCTAAATAAACATCCCAGCTGAGGTCAGAAAGGTGACTAAGAAACAATAAAGCTGAAGGAGGAAGCAGATGAGGAGTCCCAGGCAGAAGGACCAGTAAGTGCAGAGGTCCTGGGGCAGTAGGGATAGGAAGTGCAGAGGTCCTGGGGCAGCGGGGACAGGAAGTACAGAGATCCTAAGGGCAGTGGGGACAGGAGGTGCAGAGGTCCTAGGGCAGTGGGTACAGGAGGTGCAGAGGTCCTGAGCCCAGGGAGGGTCGGGTGTTCCCAGCAGGAGCAGGCCAGGCTGTACACAGAAGATGGGGGTGGGTGAGGTGGGCAGTCCTGGGCCCTGGAGGGCTCTCAGGCTGACTTGTCAGAGGGCCCCAGGGGAGGCCTGGAGTCAGGATGTCAAAGGTGATGGTGGGCTTTTCCAAGGGGAGACAGTGTGTATGGAGAGGAGGAACAGGAGTTGATGGTTCTGGGGAGAAGAAGTTGTGTGTCTGAGCTCCTGAGTGAATAGCTTACTTACAGAGACCTGGGCCCCCTGCCCCTGCCCCACAAGGTCCTGTTCCTACTGCCCCAGGACCTCTACATGCACACATGCACTGTTGCACAGGCCTCAGACTGCATGAACCTGTGTATGGCTGCAATCCCCAGCGGAGGGTCAGCCTCTAGACAGGAATTTTGTCTTAATTGTCCTCACAAACTGGCCCCTCTGATGGGGCCCAGTGTGCCACAGGACTGTCTCCCAAATGGACATCAGCCTGGTAATTAGTAAGCACTGTCAGCAGGGGAACTAGCTGATGAATAAGTGATGCTAAAATTAGGTGATTTTCTAAAGCTAAACTGCAGGCCTGATGGAATGAAAAGGCAGGAAGCTGTTTCTCGGACACCGTCCACACTTGACCGCTGCCATAACATCTGGGAATGCCACCGGCTGAGGGCGCAATGCTCCCAGCCTGCCATCCTGGAGACAGCAGAGTCTCAGGCCCGGGAACAGCTGGAGGTGAGGGAGGTGCAGACACCCAATGCTCCAGGATGCCAGTGTCCCAGTTCCTGGAGCAGGTGCGTGGTGTGAACACCCCTCAGGCCCAGGAAAACACCCCACCTGCCATGGGGCCGTCTGCTTGCCCAAAAAACTGCCTCAAATAGTCCTGAGGGAGGAACAAGGAATCCAGCTGGGGACTGTGCAGGCTGAACAGGAGCTGCTGTCTGTGTCTGCTGTCTGTCCAGCGGGGCGGCCGCCTCCTCTGTCTACCCAGCTAGCGCCGCCCACTGGACCATGGGGTCAATCTCAGACCCAGGCGGAGATGCGAGTTCATCACGACTCCTCCTCTGCGACCCCGGGCCAGGACCAACCCTGAAACAGACCTGCTGTGTCCCCCACAAACACAGTGTGGCCTTAGGCACCTATTGACTACTGACCAATGAGCAAGAGACAGACAGACAGACACAGAAGGAGACAGAAGACAGGTCAGATCCCCTGTCGGCTCCCAGGAGGCAGAAGCGGACTCGGGGGCCAGTCCTCTAAACCCTCAGCTGGGCGTCTGCAGCAGGGCCTGTGGGGTGAGACGGTGTGCAGGGGCCATCCTCCTGGGGCCAGTGGTTGCTGTGGATGGCTCCTGGTATCTGAAGAAGGTTCTTACCACATCCAACTCTTCTGAGGCCCCAGCCCAATCCGCGGTTGGCGGGAGGCAGCACTCAGGAGGCGCAGTGAAGCAAATGACCAGAGGCGCAGGGGAGGGAGGGGCTGGCCTGCTCCAGATGGACAGAGTTCAAGCTCTCAGGACAGGTGGTCGGGCCTGAGCTCCTGCTCCCACACGAGGGGCGCAAGCACCCACAAGCCCTTCCGAAGCCTCCATGAGCCTGTCTGCTCACCTGCAGATTGGGCCAGAGTCAAACCCCAGACCTGGTGTCCAAACAGCTCTGGTGGCCTTGGAGAGCACAGACTCCAGGGTCCAGAAGGTGCTCCCACTGAGCGCAAAGAGCACCAGCTAAGCCAGCTGTTTCCCCGGACAACCACTGCTTCCGGAGCTCAGGAAGTCGTCTGAATTTGTTTATTTGTTTGTTTGTTTTGGTGGGGAGGGGCAAAGAGAGAGGGAGAGAGAGAGAATCCCAAGCAGGCTCCACACGGTCAGTGCAGAGCTCGACACAGGGCTTGAACTCATGAATCATGAGATCATGACCTGAGCCGAAATCAAGACTCAGGCGCATAACCAATTGAGCTACCCAGGTGCCCCATCACCTGTCTGAATTTTAAAGGGAATAAACTTTAAGATAGTCAAGGCCCTGAGAATACCTCTATGCTTAAGGGACCATGTCTTCCTGTGCAAAAGGTTCCAAATTAGCACCCTTGGTTAGGACCATTGTGGGGTCCTGCTCGACCGGACCTTCCCTGAACACATTACGAGGGGAATGAATCAGCGCTGAGGAGGCCTCGGGGTTGCCCTTTATACACTATCAGCTGAGCATCGAGCCAGGCCTGGGCACAGAGGCCACGAGGGGCCACTCCCACACCCATGGAGGGCAGGCCCATGTCAGTGTCACAGGGAGACTGGCCAATGGGCCTCTTTCTGTCCACTCCAGCTGCAGCCACAAGTGCAGACGGGCAAAGACCTGCAGAGAAATGCCCGAACCAGGGCCACTGGAGGAGGCTGGCTGTGGAACAGCAGAGAACACGCACACTCTCTCCCAGGGGAAGCTGACTGTCCAACCCTCACAGCCCCACATCACAGGCTGGGGTTTCTTGAAGGCTGGAAGGCCATGGAATGAGTCGTATTATTTACTCCCCACCATGCTCTACAAAAGACTGCATATGACTTACATGAAATACGCCTAATAAAACAGAAAAATGTAAAAGTATTTAGAAAATTAGGAACAGAGGGGCACCTGGGGGGCTCAGTCGGTTGAGTGGCTGACTCTTGACTTTGGCTCAGGTCATGATTCAGGGTCATGGGATCGAGCCCTGTGCTGAGCTCTGTGCTGAGTGAGGAGCCTGCTTGGGATTCTATCTCCCTCTGAACCCTCCACTGTGCACCAGCTCTCTCTCACTCTCTCAAAAAAGAAAGAAAATTAGGAACAAAGAAACAGAAATGGGAACAGACCAGGGCAAAAACAGGACATACATATGCAGATTCTGGGTGGAAACATCAGGCTCCATGCTGAGGGCCCTGGGGGTTAAGGGCGGCCATTGTACCCCAGGCACCTTTACCACCCAGGCTCCATAGGGACATCATTGTCCAGGCAAAGCCACCAGGGTGAGCAAAGCCACAGGGAACTTTCCTACACACAGAGGCCTCCGCAAGAACAAAGCCTCCAGGTGCACAGTATGACCTCATGTTCTCCTGTGACAAGACCTGACCCAGTGGGCACAGTGGGATACGTGGAGCAGGGCACTTCCTCCGCCACGAGTTCCAAGGTGTGCAGCAACAAGAAAACTGAGACGTTCATTGCCCTTGCCTGATGCAGCCACACCAAGTCCAGGGAAACAATATAAATTGTGTTCGCAAAGCAATTGACAGGTCTTACAAAGATTTTCCTGGGACCACACAGGAGGTAGCCCTGACCACAGCCTTGCTCCAAAGGTGAACTCCATAATGACTAAAAATACCCGGAGCCCCCTTAGGCACGACAGAAAAAGTCACCAACACCTTGGGAAACCCAACCCGACCTACCCCGGCCCAATCAAAGCGTGTGCTGGTCAGAGGAATGAAGACACCGTTAGAAGCACAGCGACTTCGCATAGCCACATTGGGCAGGGAAGAACCTTATTCTGAATGAAATGTGGCCCTGCTGTCCTAGAGCCCTAAACCTAACCCGAACCCTAACCATAAACCCTAACCCAACACTAACCCCTAATCTTTCCCAAACCTTAAACCCTAAACCTAACTCTGCCCCACACCCCAACCCTAACCCTAACCCCAATCCTAACCCCTAACCACAACCCTAACCCCTAACCCCAGCCCTAACCCCAACACTAACCCTAAACCCTAACCCTAATCCTAAACCCTAACCCTCCATGGAGGACAGAGCCCTCTGTGGCAGGAAGCCAGGAAATAGTAGCGAAGGAATGAGGGAGGCAGGGAGCCACTGTGGATGGGCAAGAGCCTGAGGGGGTACTGATGTGGATACAGCTTGGTGTGTCTCCCACAGTCACTGCAAGCGAGCCTCCTGACAAGATGCACCCAGGGGACGTGCTCACCTCTGTGGGATTCCTGACAAAATGCGTCACCTGAACCTACCACGGTGGACCCTCTGACACTCCCAAATTGAGGGACGCCCATAAAAAACTGCCCGTGTGCTTCAAAAACACCAAGTCTGCAAACCACAGAGAAAGGCTGAGGAATGTTCCAGATGAAGGACATGACAGAACGAATGCATCACTGGGTGCTGGTTTCAGGACACACAATGGGTGTAAAGATCACTACAACACAGCTGATGGCAAGGGGTAACAATGCCACCCCAGCGCTGGCGTCCTTTGGTGGCTGTTCAGGTCATACAAGGAAGTTCTTGTTTTTAGGGAATGAACCAAAATATCTATGTGGTTCAGAAACACGTACACACGTGGAGAGAAATGAAGAGATAGAAACAATGGAGTACGCTCAGCAAATGAGAAAATGAAACAACCAGCAGTTCTGGGATCGGGACGTGGGAGCCGTGGGAGCCACGGGATGGGGACGTGGGATGGAAATGCGGGAGCCCTGGGATGGGGACGTGGGATGGGGATGCGGGAACCCCGGGATGGGGACGCGGGAGCCACGGGATGGGGATGCGGTAGCCACGGGATATGGACGTGGGAGCCCCGGGATGGGGGACGTGGAAGCCCCGGGATGGGGGACATGGGAGCCCTGGGATGGGGATGTGGAAGTCCTGTTCTATTGTTGCTGCTTTCCTGTGAGTTCAAAACCAGATCAAAATTAACACTTCCACAGAAACCCCACAGGGTCCCAGAGCTGGTCCGTGGCCCCCGGAGCTGCAGGGAAGCACTTTCTGGCAGGTTCTGCCTTCCCCAGCCAGCCTAGCTGCTGGGCTCCACAGCAGGTACAAGTGGGGGCCCACCATGGAGACACAACACTCACGTTCTTCATCTTGAAGGACTCCTCCTCCAGTCTCTCCACTGCCAGAATGTTCTCGATGGGAATGCTGCACAGAGGCTGGTCTCCTGTAGCAGAAAGGGGCTCTCTCAAGGGGGCGGGCGAGAGGTGGCACGGGTATGCAGCACACAGACCACGGGCTTAAGGGGTTTGGAGTCGGGGTGCTGCAGAACACCCCAACTTCACACTGTGTGCCAAGCAGGACCCGGTGCTGCCTCCCAGGAAGCCTAAACCCTCTAGCCACACAGTCAGGAGCCACATCAGATCTGGGGGGACACAGCCAACACGGGACCCCAATTCCTACGCCTGGCGTCCACCTACCCAGGCCACCCTGGTGATTATGCTCCTGTAGTAAGAGATGGCTTGCTCTGTGGGACACTTACTCTTTGCCCTTCATTTCACTCCAGAAAAGCAGGTGGTTAACCCCATCAGGGCCATAAACAAGGCTCTGGTCTCTCAGAAAAAAGTATATGAAATCAAATAAAAAGCTGATTTTTCCCGTTACCTTTGCTTTTCTGGTAGGCAAACTCATGGTTGGTCAGGCGGAACCATCTTTTCTTAAAATTCTTCATCCCAAAGCGTTTCCGTCCCTGCGCCCTCTTAATCATGAACCTGTGTGAGCAGGACATCTTTGCGGAGGATGCTGGGGCTCGGGGCACATACCCTGCCTTCCCACAGCCTGAGGTCATGTCTGCAACATCAAAATAAGCTGCCCCTTTTGTGTCTGTGACACAAGATGCAGCCTGCAGACTTTCAACATTGTTCTACTTCCAAGTGATAGGATTAAAAATCAAAAGGCAAACATCTCTACTTTGGAAACGTTTAGTCCCTGTGCTGGTGTTAACTTTAAATTACAAGTTGGCAGGGACACCAGGTTCATCAGTCCCTAAGCAAGCAGCTGCCTGTCCTCATTTCCCACACTGGAAGCGTCAACTACAGATGCCATGAGGAGAAAGGGGCCATGGCAGGTGCGCCCCAGGAGGGAAAGAGGGACCGGAACCCCTCCTCCCGGGCAGGCAGCAGATGCTTCAGGAGTGGGGGGGTCTGATGGAGGCTGCACCAAGCTGGGTGGTTCAGCCTCCTTCCCTTCCCTTCTGCTGATGGCGTTTCTCCACTCAACACGGTCTGCGGAGCACAGGTGTGCAGAAAGGGAAGTGAAGAGCACCATGTCTCAGACGTGCCCTGCGTGCAGTCTTGGGGGATCTGAGACATGCACAAAGGCCACGCTTCTCCGGTCTGGCCGCCTCTGACCTGGGAGGCCACCAGCCACGTGGCAGAGGTGCCCGGGATGCCACAGCAGACATGGGACTTACCCTTCCTTGAGCAGAATGGGCTGCTCGATGCTCTTGGGGTCTCTTCTCCCAGAAGACGAGATCAAATCTAAGAACTGGCGTGGGATAGAACGCAGACGCTTAAAGGCAAAATGGCTTGAAAACACTCCTTCTCGCACAGAAAGTTCACCAGGACGCGGTCTCTCTGACAGCACAGCAGAGGGGAAGCCGCCCCTGGGTTCCTGGGTCAGAGTCCTGCACAAGTCTCCACTGCGGCCGGAAAGCTTTGGTCCCGACCCCCCAGGGCGGGTCTCCCAGAACCCCAGCTGCTGCCTCACCTGACGGCTGCCAGGCTCAGTGACACCCAGAGGCCTCCCTGCACGTGAACAGGTGACCCGAGGACACAGCTCTGCTGGAGCGTGAGGCAGCTCAGGCCCCCTCCCGCCTTAGCCTGACTGTTCCACGACCCACCTGGACCCCCTCCAGCAATTACCACGTGCCCCCAGCTCCTGCCCCTTTCTCCCTTCTGGGTCCTGGCTTTTACGGTTTCTGAGAGCTAAACATGTGTGACTGTTTCCAAACACCACAGAAAAAGTAAAGCTTCTCAGAAGAGATTCTCCCCACATGCCGCGTCCCTAACTCTGGGCCTGGGTCCCCGGGCTCTGTGACCCTGAGGCGTTTGTGGGGTGACCAGGAGCAGACAGCCAGGAAGGGCAAGGTGACGGGTTCACAGAACAGACGGGGCACCCCACCACTTGGGGGGGGGGACTCAGGTATGAGGTGCTGGGTCCCAAAGAGGAGTGGTCAGGAAGGAGCTGGGAGGGTGGTCACCGCCACTATGAATGCTCTGAACTCTTTAAAATGGTTAACGGTCAATTCCATGTTACGTGAACTTTAGCCCAATCTTTTTAAAGCCAACTATTTCTCAGGAAAGATGCACAACACAGGGGTAGTAAGTCCACGTTAACCGACATCCGTACTTACGTTTTTTACTGCATCAGCATATTTTTGCTCATTGAAGAATTCATAAAACGCAGCCATGTAGGATTCCTTAAAACTGGCCTAAAATGGAACAAGTCACTTAGCAAAGGCCCACAGGTCTCTCGGCTCATGGCCCAAAACTGAGAAATCTAGAGGCACGGGTCATGACCAGCTTCTGTTGTGGGGACTTGGCGAAGGGGAGGGAGCAGGTCTCCTGGTGGTGGACCGTGAGGGCACAATGCTGCCCAGCACTCAGCCCAGGCATGGCCCATGGCAGCCACACAAGCCACCAAAGCTGTGTTTGGGAAACTCAACTATGGGGGGGTGGGGGGGTCCCTCAGTGAGTTCTTTGCTACAAACGACCCAACACCCCTGCTCATGTGGACACTAACACCCAGGTTCCAGGTCTATGGAGCCTACACTGGCACCCAGGTGAGGCTGCTGCCAGAGCCCCTTCTGTGACTGGGGTAGGGGCGGGGACTCCCAGAGCCCTTTCTGTGATGGGGAGCAGGGGCGGGGGCTCCCAGAACCCCTTCTGTGATAGGGGGCAGGGGCGGGGGCTCCCAGTGTGGGGAAGTTGGGGCACCCCTCACGAATGCATGTAGGGACTTCAAAAGAACCACTCCTGATACTCTGCCCCAATGAGCACCCTTTACACACGTAGGTCACTTTACTGTTTCTGGGCATGCAATGAGGTTTGTGCAGACCTCAGACCCAGCAGGAGCTTCTTTATCCGAGTTTCCAGCTAACACAAACTGGTGTGGACAGGCAGAGAAGAGCAATCGTGCCCATCGGCTGGCTGTTGGCCACCACACAGCTCTTATTTTACTCAGTTCATAGAAAGCCAAGCGTTTCCCCAGAGGTGGCTGCTTGTCTGCCAGGGACTGGACCCCACAAAGAACAGAACGAGGGGATCTGGGCTGGGGGCTTCTGCACATCCCCACTGAACCCTTTCCAGACAGAAGGGGTGGCCTCACTCCGCCCGATCAGCCGCCCCTGCAGATCCACCCATGGGCTTTAGCCCCAGGGAACACGCCAAGCTGTCCCCACATCACTATCACCAAACATAATGTCCTCGGACCTGCCCATCAGGACCCTTGTCCCTGGGGCAGACTCTCAGGGCCAGGAAGGATAGCACAGAACCCTCGTCCCCAGGGCTGTGAGGCCCAGGGCAGACCCTCAGGGCCAGGAGGGACAGCACAGGACTGCCGGCTGCCCATGGGCCACAAGCCTGCCTCTGGCATGCATCCTCAGATGCTCAAGACCAAGGCTGCTGCGTGGGGCTGGGCCCCGTGGTCTCTGAATCCTGACACAGGCATGGATGCGATAGCCACCCCTTCAGGCGATGGTAACGCAGGACACACTCCTGTGATACCCCCCAGCTGCGTGTCGGTCTGATATGATTTCAAATCTACTTATTTATGGCAAAAATGAAATTGTGGCTGGGAGCATGGCCTTCCCAGTCACTGGTAAGCAGCCCGGCCTCACTGACATTTGTCAGCAGAAACACAGGAGAAGCCATGGCCTGGGGACAGTGAGTCTGGGAGGGCCTCAGCAACTCCCCTAGGCTGTGTTCCCTAGCAACAGTTGCCCTAGCAACAGGGACTTTTACTTTTGTCTGGGGCCTATGTCATTGCTGACCTTTCTCTGGGGAAGACATGAAGACGCTGAATTTGGACTTTATTCCTTCCCCCTCCCCTTGCCTGGAGCCCAGTGGCATTACTCACACATCACTGGTTCGGGGTATGTTATTTCTTTACTGCTTATTAACAGACGCTATCCACCATGCTACTGGGCTTATGAAATATCACTGTGAATTACAATTCCTACTGTGAACCTGCATTAAGTACAGGATTCACAGAACTGAACTCGGTCTCTGAGGATAATTTGCCCCAAACAAGACAGTCTCAAAAAGCAAAGTTTCATAGCTCAGCAGGGCAGAGAAGCACTTGCAAGCTGCTGGAATGTTCTATGAGCATGCCGGGTGGGCATTTGGGTGGGCTTTATTATTCCTTCTCTTATAATTGTGTTGAACACACACTCTTTTGTGTTAAAAAGAGGAGACGGTTAAAATAAATGACTTACAGATTTTGATTTGGACAAGCTGCCAAGCGTTTGAATGGTCTTCGAGATAAGTGTCAGCGTTCTCGATGTCTGCGGGTCCTGCCAGGCGGGAAGGGGCAATGTGAGTTTCATTTGTTTTACAGAAATGCTTGACTGAACCCAGAATCACACAGCCACAAATGGATGACGTCACCTGAAAGCCCCCCAGCACCTGCGTGCTGCCAGGAAGTAACCGGAAGCAGACAAACACTGGATTTGGGAAAAGTCCCCCTAGGTCCCTCGTCAGCGTGTGTTGGACCTGCTCCTGATGCAGGCTCCCAGGCCACCGTGGACTCAGCATGTCCATGTGGCACCAGCCGGGGGTCCCCGCAGTGCAGGGTGAGGACAGTGGCTGCAAACAAGCACCCAGCCCAATATGCATGAGGGGATCTCCCTGTGCGGTTCTGAAGTCCCTCAGGTGGCCTCACCCAGGGTGTCCCCTCAGGGTCTGGAGGTTTAATCTAAAACCAATAGATGGAAAGGGCCGCTTGAATCCCCCGCTGCCCTGCACTTCCCGCCAGGCGCAGTCACCACTGGGCGCTCTCCGCTGGCGCATCGCTAGTGTGAGCGCTCAGAGCCTGTGGCCCTGAGGAGCTCAATGTTTGCTGATTGAGTGAATATGTGCCTGAATGTATCCAAGATCATAAATGCTCCATTTTTCTCAAGGCGGGAGTGAAATCCTGGTCACAGCATCCAGCTGTGTCTATAAGCACAGCTTAGAAAGGCTGCCAACCCTTCGTGTGCACAGAGGGGTTCAGGGCGTGTGGTTGTACAGTCCGCTGCCCCTTCCCTCTTCCTCAGAACACCTGCTGGCTCAGGAGGGCAGGTGAACTGGTTTACGGGGCTGGCGCTCACTTACCGTGTGGTGAGGCGTGAGCTGGAAGAGGTTGGGGGACAGAATAGCAGGAGCGAAAAACCTCAGGAAAATGAAGCTGCTCACAGCTGTGTACCGCACATCCAGGTCATCTGTGGCCAGGATACAGACAGCCAGCTCAACAAGCCTTCTGAGGGTGACAGCGGCGAGCCCAGGGGTCTGTCTAGCAACCCTGCCCCTCCTGAGGGTCTGTCCCTGCCCCATTGCTGCTCTTGCCTGACCATTACTAAAAGCTCGGGACCTTTTGGTGGCTGGGTTGTAACACACTGGAACTGGTTCACCAGCTGGCCAAAGAGTGAGGCTTGGGTGCCTGGTACCCCCCTGCCAGGCAGAGTGAGGCCTGGGTGACCAGTAACCACCCCCCAGGTTAGAGTGAGGCTTGGGGGCCTGGTACCCCCCAACCCAGGGCAGAGTGAGGCTTGGGTGCCTGGTAACCACCCCCCAGGGCAGAGTGAGGCTTGGGTGACCGGTAACCACCCCCCAGGGCAGAGTGAGGCTTGGGGGCCTGGTACCCCCCCACCCAGGGCAGAGTGAGGCTTGGGGGCCTGGTACCCACCCCTCCCCTCCCAGGCAGCAGTGCTCGGACATGTTCGGAAAGCAGGAGGTCCTGTCCACAGAGTGGGTGCGAGGCCCAGGCTCCAGTGCTGAAGAAGCTACCCCGGTGGGTAGGTGGGACGGGGTTTCTGTCAGGTCCATGGGGACTGCTCTGGGGGCTCAGGGGTCCCCTGAGGCAGCAGGATGCACCTGGGCTGACTCATGGGCTCCTTGGGGAAGGATGGCACAGAGCCATGGGCGGGGACGGGTCAGGGCGTCAGGCCCCACACTGCCCCCTCAGCCTTCCAAGCCCTGGCCTAAGCCTGCATCCTGGTGCTGAGTTAGGGACCCGATGCTTCCCACCAGGGCAGGACACCGCTGTTTTGCCCATGGGCAGGTCTGCACAGGGTGGCTCCGGTGCCTCCCTGAGGAATCGGCAGAGTTTGAAAAGGGGATCAATCCCTGGGATCTGTCTTGCCCCAATTCCAGAAAGGGCTTCTCCGGTCTTTCTTGAAAATGCAGCAAGCCTGACCTGCATGACACTGGGCCCTGAGCAGGGCCTCGACTTGCCACAGTCAGAACTGCTGAGAGCCAGGAGAGTGGCTTCTCTGACCAGACAGGCCCAGACTCAGAGAAATTCATGCTCCATCCCAAATAAACCACTGGGACAAAACCTGGCCAGCTGCCCTTCCTCTCTGGGTTCGGGGCTCCCCGGGGGCAGCTGCACTTGGGCTCCAGCGCTGACTCAGTGGCTACAGCTTACAATCACCTTTATGTGGACTCTGAACGTCACTTCTTGGCCTTGTGCCATCCAGGAGAGGTAAGAGCAGCCGCCCAGTGAGGGGCTGCGGGTATGCCCGCACAGAGGACTCACCCTGGAAGCGCTTGGCAGCCGCCTCCCGAAGAGAGAAGAAAATGTCACACATGACGGTCGGGCAGCTCACTCCCGATTTGGTGATGATGTTGAAGATGCGGTCAACGTACTGCCGAAGATTCTCCTGCAATAGGATGTGGGTGGGACACCCTGCCAGTACCTGTGCAGGTCCCAGGTTGGCCACGAAGAGCACTATGGCCACACCCGGGAGGGAGTCAGAGGCCGGGGACTGGCACAGAGCTTCCCACCGGCATTTGCAGAAGGGCCCCTCTGTGCAGCCACAGTAGCCCCGTGGGGAGATACTGGAGCTCTGGGGTGCCGGGCAAGCCCCACTGACCCCCTCCTCTGCGCCGACCTCATAACTGGGCGCAGAGATATAGTTCCCTGGAATGCACCTCCCTGACAGCAAAAAGTGTTTTCTGTGAAAGCATGAAAAAGACTTAGCATAACCTGCCAAATCAGAGTTTTGCTGTTTTAAAAAACAGGACACCACTCTGCAGGGACACAGGGGCAGGTGGCCCGGGTTTGGGACCCAGGTCTGTTGCAGCTGGAGGACAGACCAGGCCAAGAAGAGGCCAGGCCATGAGGCCAGCCTGGTAGGGAGGGTCCCGTGATCCCAGGAGAGGGGGAGGTGCAGGGGCCTAGTGCGCCAGGCCGGGAGTGCCACTAGCCAGCAGAAAGCGGCGGAGAGTGGTGGTGCACGGCAGCTGAGATGACCAGTCCCCCACCACAGGCTCTGGTGGCATCCTGCGGGGCACATCCCAGTGGGGCCCCACCCCAAATCCTAGAGAGACGCAAAGCACCCCAGGTGGCCCCGGGCCCCAATCCTGCACACGGGTGACGGGCCCCGGAGGGTGCTGAACAAACCAGAAATTCTTACCATGTTGTTCTCAAGGTTTTCTCCGTCTTTCAGTTTCACAGGGTCAATTTCACAGGATTTGTGGCTCTGGCATATCTGGAAAGAGCGGTTAGGACAGGGAGTGAGGGACACAAAGTCCTGGGTTTCAGGCAGGTGCAGGTCAGGGGCATCAGCCTCAGGAAGGACACCAGGAGCCACAGCCAGCCCCCGAGACACAGGGTGGGAGGGGTGGCGTTCAGAGCAGCCAGACACCGGCCTCGGTCCGTGAGGACACAACTTCCTTGAAGACCCTTCTGAGTTAGCTCACGTGGCATCAAGCTTCATAAAGTTTAACAATGTGATTACTTCAGTGTGGCCAAGCTTGCACATGGATCAAACTGTGTGATTTTAACACGAGTTTAAGCTTCCTCACGTTGCAAACGGCCCGCATTTTATGAAGCTGTTCTGGGGAATGCTGCTGGGGATCCCGTCCGAGGTCAGGTGAGGAGCTCAGAGCCACGTGGGAAGGAAGTGTGTGGGGCCCCCGGCTGTGCTTGCTGACCAGTAAGAAATGACAGAAGAGCTGTCCACAGCCGTGAGGGGGCAAGACGTGACTGGCTTACAGATTTGGGGGACCCGTGCCTAAAGAAAGGGGTGCTCTCCAAAGAATCAGTTTTTCTCTTGTATGTCCCTTTGTCTTTATCAGAATGATAGATTTTCTGAAGTGAGCAATTTTTATTTTTTTAATGTTTATTCATTTTTGAGAGAGAGAGACAGAGACACAGAGAGACAGGGAGAGACACAGAGAGAGACAGAGACAGAAAGAGAGAGAGAGAGAGAGAGAGGGGGAGGGAGGGAAGGAGGGAGGGAGGGAGGGAGATAGTGCGAGTGGACGAGGAGCAGAGAGAAGGAGACACAGAATCCGAAGCAGGCTCCAGGCTCCGAGCTATCAGCACAGAGCCTGACATGGGGCTCGAACCCACGAACTGAGAGATCATGACCTGAGCTGACGTTGGGCACTCAACCAACTGAGCCCCCCAGGTGCCCCAGCCCTCCGTGCATTCTAGAGTGAGCATGGCATTTACCCTCAAGTAAGCATTTTCTTAATTTGAGGAAATGAAGGAGGTTCTGGAATACACACGGAAGGTCCCTGTGGGGACGCTGGGAAGAGGACGACCTTAGTCTTCACGCAGGTGTTCTCCCCCCCCTCCCTGGGTGCTGCCTTCTCTGCATCCACCTGTGGTCCACAGGGAAGCACCAGTGTGGTGGAGAGGGGTCTGTCACCCCCTGACTCACTTCCTCTATGGCGGGGAGGGGTCCGTCACCCCCGTGCCTGTGGGCCCTGACTCACCTCCTCCATGGCGGGGAGGGGTCCGTCCCCCCATGCTCACCTCCTCTATGGTGGGCTTCAGGGTCACGTGCAGGTAATGCATCCCTGCCAGTTTCATTGTCTCATCGATACACTTGGAGGTCAAGGAGTTTCCTCGGAAAATGGTGTTGGGGTCCCTGTAAAACAGTGGTGGAGACAACTGTCTTTCAGGTAACAGGTGTCAACAGAAGCAGAGCCTGTGAGCACCGTCCAAGGAGGAAGAGACCAGCTCACCCTGTTGAGTCTGCTTCCAGATGCCCTGGAGGGAAACAGACCCGCCCCGATGTCCCACAGCTGGGAATCCTGAGCCCCGGGCCCTACCTGTGTAACAAACCCCTGTGCAGAGACCTGCCCCACCATTCCACAGAACGTCCACCCACCCACTGCCTCACCCGCGTGAAGCTCAGTTCTGCGTAAGTTCAGGCTTCTAAGGACCAAGCTGGGGTCACACAGAAATGCAGCAGGACAGTAACCCTAACAGGCTGTGCTCCACATCTTCTTGCAACTAGGGTGCATTCTAGATCTTTCTAAACCAGGAGCTCCAGGGAGACATTCTTCTTGGCAGAACCCACCCCCACGGAGTGGGCGCAGGTCCTGGGGCAGCAGCGACCTGGCCTTCTGCTGCGGGCCTAATGTGAGCCGACAGGAGCTGAACCCATCCCCAAGGCAACTATAACTGGTGCCCTGTTCACCCCCTTCTCGCTCACATACCTCGGGATTTCCAAGAGAAAAGGTGTGTTTTTGAGGAACAGTGAGGGTGTCTCTGGAAGAAAACCTATAACGGTCACTTTAGCTGGCCCAGACCTGCGCTGACCAGCGTTGAGGGAGACTGCTGCTGCCCAGGTCACCCAGACTGCCCCCGCGCAGCCCCTCACTCACTGGGTCCTCCGGACCTCGGCGTTGGCGATGGCGCTGATGAAGGGCACGACCCGGCCGTAGTGCAGGAAGAGCCTCACCAGGGGGATGGCGGCCTCCTGCTTTTCCTTGCACACCTCGCCCAGGATGTGAGCTGCGGATGCGGACACCGGCTGTGGGAAGGAAAGACACCATGGGACCCCAGTTGGAGCCCCCCAGCCGTGGGGGCTGGTCAGTGGGCTGGGATCCCGACGGAGGCTGAGGGGTGGAGTCGGGCTGGGGGCTGGGTCTAGGGGTGGAGCTGGGGTGGAGGCAGGGGGTGGAGCCGGGGTCCGGGTCCCGGGGATAGAGCCAGGGCGGGGCTGGGGGCGGAGCCAGGGGCGGAGCGAGGGGGGGGCTGGAGGGCGGGGTCCGGGGGTGGAGTCGGGCCAGGGGCGGGGCCCGCAGGAGAAGCCGGGGTCAGGGCTGGGGGCGGAGCCGGGCTGGGGGAGGGGTCCGGGGGCAGAGCCAGGGTTGGGGGTCAGGGAGGCAGGGGGTGGAGCCAGGGGCGGGAGCTGGGAGCTGGAGGTCGGGGGCCAGAAGCTGGGGTGGAGCCAGGGTCGGGAGGGAGGGTTGGGGGGGGCAGGGGGCTGGGGGTGGAGCCGGGGTGGGGTGGAGGGGCAGGGGCTGGGGGTGGAGCTAGGGTCGGGGTGGGAGGAGCAGGACGCTGGGGGTGGGAGGAGCAGGACGCTGGGGGTGGGGGGGGGGGCACACAGGGGGCTGGGGGTGGAGCCGGGGTTGGGATGGGGGCTGGGCGCTGAGCCGGGGTCCAGGGTGGGTGGGCAGGGGGCTGGGGGCTGAGCTGGGGTCCAGGGTGGGTGGGCACGGGCTTGGGGATGGAGCCGGGGTGGGGGGGGCAGGGGGCTGGGGGTGGAGCCGGGGTGGGGGGGGCAGGGGGCTGGGGGTGGAGCTGGGGTGGGGGGCAGGGCAGGGCGGTCCGCTGGCGTGCAGATGGTAGCAGGTGGCCCAGGGCGCAGCGTGCACAGGTACCTCCACATCCGCAGACTTCAACAGCAGGTCCCGCAGTGGGCCGTAGTAGTCGGAGGAGAAGACGTGGTCTTCAGTGTAGACCACGTTCAGCCGCAGAGATCCCAAGTCCCCCGGCTTCAGGCTCTTGCTGCCGTTGTCTCGGGGCTGAAGGAAGTACCTGGGATCAGAGCACAGGGAAAGGGCTGCGTGAGGCGGCAGCACGAAGGGGCCGTTTCCCTCCAGGCCGCGCCCAGGGCTCTGCTCTGGCTGGTGGCCCGTCTTGCGCTGTGCCGGGGTCTGAGGTAGGAGGGGGCTCCAGGGAGATCTGTAGGACACCTCTCTCCTCCCTGTGCCAGGGGTGTGTGGATCGGATATGTTTGTCATGGAAGCCCCCCCCCCCTGCAGGGTCCGTGTGTCGGGGTGGGGGGTGGTCAGTCATTCCCCACGCCCCCCCCCACTCCCGCCAGAGGCCTTTCCAATGGAGACCTGCAGGGTCTGTGCCCCGGGGCACCCCCCACAACACGTTGACTACGGGGGAAGAGTCTGCAGAGCCACAGACCTAGAAGTTAAGGTGGGAAAGTAGGGAAGGGTGGAGGGAACTGGGATGAGCAGGGGGAAGCAGGTGTGTAAGTACTCAGGGGAGACTCTGCAGTACCAGAACTGTCCTGTGATGAATGCTCCCCCGCTAGCAATCCGCGGAGCAAAGCTGCAACCCTTGTATCGAATGTGTGGGGCCCTGAGCACCCGAAGGGCCTGACCGGGCGGGTAGTCAGGCCAAGCACCAGAGTACATGGGCACTTTCTCGCTATGTTCTGACCGGACACTCTTCCCTTAGGTCTTCCGCAGTGTGGCCATGTGGGAACACTGCTCTGAGTCTAAGGGCCAGGCAGACATGGGTGTTGGTAGCTTGTGTCTGGCCGAGGCACCTGGCTAGGGGTCCACTGGGGCTGTCATGTGAATGCCCCCTCCTGGTTATAGAACTAGGGACAGTTCAGCTCCTCAGTGCTCCTAGCAGGAACCAGAAGCCAGCTGAGGGCTGTGCTGGTGCTGTCCTCAGAATTAAAGACACAAATTCTAGTTTCCTGGTGACAGTAAGCCGCCATTAGGCAGAACACAAAAATCTACCCACATGGTGAGTTTGTAGATGTGCAGGGCTCTGGTATGTGGCATATGGCCTGTGACACCCCTTGTCCCCATCTTGTGTATCTGTTAAAGGAGAGTGTCTGTGGCTTCACAGTAATGACATTCACTGTGATATAAAGTGATTTATGAAATAATCATGAAATAAAACCAAGGCACATTCCTTATGCCAAATACAAAGTACCCAGAGAAAACAGGAGAGGAAGACAGAGAGTAGTGAGGCCTGCCTCCTGGGACACAGGAGTGAGGCAGGAGGCCGAGCTGAGGGAGATCTGCCTCAAACAGCACCTTGTTCCCTTCCTCAGCAGGTGACACCTGTGACGACGGGCCATGGGGCAGCCTGGAGCAGCAGGGCTCTCCAGGTCAAGGCCCTCAGCCACCACGGCACCTGTGTGCTACCTCTCACCTCACCAGAGCTAGCTGGGAGCACGTGCAAAACTGAGGAGGTGGCTAGGAGGGGGCTGACCCGTGTCATCTCATTCTGGCTGTTCCACACTGCCTCAGCCACCCTGTCCCTCCACCTACCAGGAGGGTGTGGGGCCAGGCACGCAGCCACCTTACCAGGCTTCGTAAGAGCTGGACTGTCGCAGCACATTCAGCGGAACCCTTAGTTCTCCCAGAAACTCATCTCCAAATTTCAAGTTGCTGGCATTCCAGAGGTCAACTCTGAAAAATAGCCAACGGGGCACAGATCTCCATCAGGGATGGCCTAGGGAGGGCAGGCCGACTGCAGTGTTCCTCATCTTCCCCAGAAGGGTCTGGGACAGGATAGAGCCTTCAGCCCCACAGGCCAGCCTCCATGAAGAGCCACACTGACTGAGGACATTTGAGATGTGAGGTCAACGCAGGATGTGACTTTGGAATGAAGACATGTGTTCCCTGGGCCTGGGGGGTAGGGAGAGGAGCTGAGGGCCTGGGGTTAGGGTAAGGGGCCTCCTGCCTTTTCAATAGGATGGGAAGGCCATGCACTTGGGTGGAATTCTCACTGTTCCCTCTGATTTGGGGCCATGGTGACTATACGTGTGGGATGGAAGGATGGGATGGACGGACGGTGTTTCCGGGTGCTGACAAGCAAACATCGTGTGTCCCCCACAGTAACCAGGGATTACTCCATGAGCTGAAAGTTCTCACCACACTTGGTGGTCACGGGGAAAATTTTGGAAGACCACACCAGCCCTCTGTTGCCCCTGAGGTCTGAGCAGGAGCCGCAGGCATCGTTGGGGGGTATAGGGTATGCCACAGGAATCCAGATGCGTCAGGGACATGGAGAGGAACAATGTCCCATGGCATTTTTAGCATAAACAAAGAGCCTTTAATCTGCCAAGTGACACCTTAGCAATGGGCCAAAAAGTTTCCAGCCAGTCTTTTCTTCTTTTTAATAAGAGAAGCATTTAAAAATATTTTGGGTTTGTCTGTTTACAATACAACAGCTAGAGGGGCGCCTGGGTGGCTCAGTCGGTTAAGCGTCCGACTTCAGCTCAGGTCATGATCTCACGGTTCGTGAGTTCCGGCCCCACGTCGGGCTTTATGCTGACAGCTTGGAGCCCGGAGCCTGCTTCAGATTCTGTGTCTCCCTCTCTCTCTGTTCCTACCCCACTCACATTCTCTCTCTCTCTCAAAAATAAATAAACATTAAAAAAAAAATTTAAAAACAAACAAACAACAGCTAGGGAGGGCTTCACTCTTGAATTTAAAGCCAAGTCTTGGATAAACACTTCTTTCTCTGAACAAGAAAGGGGACCCGTGTCTGAGGGAGTTGGGGCATTGCCTCTGACCCCCAATGGGACTTGCAGACGTGTTTGGAAATGGAACACTTAACCTAAGTCTGTGCTCAAGCCAAGACCTGTGTGTGGAGGCTGGCTTCCCTCAGGACTCGAAGCCACAAGAGGAATGGAAAAAGAGGCCAGGGGTCCCACATGTGGGGGAGGGAGGGGCCTCAGTCCACGTCCCACACCTGACAGCCCCCACCGGCCCAAGCCCCACCCTCTGCCCCCATGGCCTGGTTATTGTTCAGAGGCCTGAATTGTCACTGCAGGCTCAGGGAACACCAGGGTGTCCCCCAGTTGAACGTCTGTGGTATGTCCAGTCACGTCTCATGCCCCTCAGGAAGCCCTGACCCTACAGGAAGGCAGATTGCAAACCATGTCAGATCTGAAGAATTCCTCAGGTTCTGGTGAGCAGGTCAGACCTAAACGTGGATGATGGGAAAGGACGCCAGGTGATGGTCTCACAAGGCGCTGGGAGGGAGGCCATAGAGAGGCTGGGCTCCCAGGGGCTGCAGCCAGTGGGCATGAAGCCTCGGAGTAGCCCCTCGAATGGATGCCGGGGGACCTCTCGTGCAGCCTGTGCACACCATGGCCTTGACCGTGAGCACCCCGAAAGCAACAGGACCTCGTGCTAGGCTGGGTGAGGCCACCGGGTGGACGGAGCCTCACACACACTAAGCAGCTTGACCTCGCCTCTGAAAAAATACTGCATCGTGAACTCCAAAACCACATTTGTCCCTTGGGTTAAGTAAATGTCCTCTCAGGCACCACCCAACAGCTGGGAAGTTTACAGCTCTTACTTCAAGCAACTCCCAGTGTCCTACTATTAAAATTAGCAGAAAATTGAAAATTCCTCTTTCTCCTTTCCCTTATTTGTAGAAACAAAACGAAAACCAAACAGAAGAGGTGAGTTCAGACTGCAACCCCCAAGCAGGAGCCTCAAAACCCCAGTTCTCGCTCACCGGATTTCAAGTTTGTCTACGTCTTCCTCCTCAAAATCAAAGTGGGATTTCCGGCTGTAGCTGCAGGGTCTGGTCACCTGGAGGGACAGATGGGTGGAAGCCTGTGTGTGCCACATCACTGCCCACTGAGCACCCCCACGGGCTGGCCACCCCAGGCCCAGGGGAAGAGGCCAGGGGCCCCCCACCCAGAGCTGAGGTGGGATCCCAGCCTGCAGGCACACCCTGAGCCCCATCTCCAGGCGGCTGGGGCGCAGCAGGCAGGGCTGTGCCAGCACTCCACACGCTCCTCCTGGCTATCCTCCCAACACCCCCTAAGCACCTGGGCCGGGCCCCTCCCTCCTCAGCCCCAAAGCTCCACACACCTCCCCTCTCCCTCTCCCTCCTGATCTCACCCCTCCCCAACCTCCCATGTCAGCACCTCCACCCTTATGGCATGTTGGCAGTCCATGCCTCTGCCTCCTGAGCAGGGCTCCCGTCCATCCATGGCCTAGCCTGGCCTCAGCCACATCCACCTTCAGCCGAGCCTTCTGAAGGCCCCCTGGAGCCCCAACTAGTTCCCCTCACCCAGCACACAGGTAGTCTTTCTAAACCTGCACCCCCTGCCTGGCTCACCGTTGGACCTCTTCCTCACTGGGAAGCCTGAAGGTGACTGTGAAATGCCCCCTCTTCCAGGAAGCCCCTCAGAGTCTCAACTGCCTGATATGGTTCACAGTGCTGATAAGGTCTATCATTTGCTGTCTGGCTTCCAGTATGGTGGCCATGAGGTTCCTGCGTGGCACCTAATGTATCCACTGAGTGAATGAATGTGGCTTTGACAGAATTTTAAATAATTTCAATAAAACATTTAAGGGTTTTTATATAAGTCTAGCCATTATCCTGGGACAAACTGGTCTGGCGGCTACTTCCTGTTGAAACTCCTGTAGGAGGTTGTGTGCCAGCCCAAAGCCCACCACTGGGACACCCTGCTCCTTCTGCCAGGGGCTCAGCCTCAGGTTGAGTCAGAACTGTGGGGCTGTTTGCAAGCTGAAGCAGAAGGCATGCACAGAGAACCAGCCACGGGGTGTACTTGTCGAGCAGGGCTTGGCCCTTTGAGTCTAAGACCATAAAGTCCAGCCAGAAGCATGCTCCAAGGTCCTGTGGTCTGAGGCCATGGAAGAGGCAGGTGCAGCCTGAGAGCCTACATCTAGGCCTGCCCTGGGATCCTGTAGGATGTAGGCCTACCCCTGTGCTCACCTGTACTTGGGGCTTACTGAATTATTCTAGGGAAATGAGGCCCACATTAATGAGTGAAATATGGGTATATGAAATAGAAAACAAGCCCACAGAAGTGGACGTAACTCTCTGGGTGATGCAGGCTGCAGCAAAAGCCTATGGCTTTACCGTGTGTTATATTAAAACAAGTTTGGAAAGTGCTGATCTAACTATTCCAGGCAGCCTAGATATCGAAGGCTCTGGCTGCTTTTAATGCTTTCATATTAAAAACTGTTCCTTATTCTCTGTTCCAGATCCCTCCCTGTCTCTGGAGCCCTGGCATGGATCCCCCTTGAAATCAGGTTGACAACATCAGCTTCCTGCCTGATCTTGAGTCTCTTAAAAACCATTTTCTTCACGCGGCTATGAAATAAGAATGTCCTTCTGGGACAGAAAATGGTGCTTTGCCTTCAGCACTCTGACCCCCATACCCCTTCTTACAGCTGCCCCAAGAAGCCTGGCTCCTCCGTTTCAGAAACCCATGGACTTTCTGGACACCAGTCAGAAAAGGTCCAGGTTCTCTGCCCGTGAGCTGCTTGGTTCTAACCCATCTGTCCAGTGTCATTTACCAAACTCCCCCTTCTTGCACCAGCCCCACTCTACATCTCGATACACTCTTTCCTTCAGCCTCATGATGCACCTTCCAGACTCTACTCAAGGGTCCCTGCTCTGCGAAGACTTGCTCTATTTCACCAGTCGTTTGCTTCCTGGTCCCCGAAGCCACTGACTTAGCAGCACTGAGCAAGTGCAGGAACCCACTTGTGTGCTCTCTGCGTGGAAGCAAGCTCACGAAGACAGGAGCGGAGGCCTCATGCCACCTTGGCCGCCCAGGACCTGGTGTGTAGGAAATGTGCAAGAGACCTTTGCAGATGGGAGCACATCAGCCTCAACGTATTTCCTACGGGTCACGTTTAAACTGAAGCATCTGCGTTTGCTCCCTGCTCTGTTCCCAGTTCTCAGCCCTCACGGCTTCCATCACACTAATTTCACTGATTTACAGTTCTGAGGCAGCCAAGGGGTCTCTTTGTTCACATACATTTCCTTGGGGCACCTGGGAGGCTCGGTCGGTTAAGCCTCAGACTTTGGCTCAGGTCACAATCTCACAGTCCGTGAGTTTGAGTCCCACGCCGGGCTCTGTGACAACAGCTGGGAGCCTGGAGCTGCTTCGGATTCTGTGTCCCCTCTCTCTCTGCCCCTCCCCCACTCATGCTCTGTCTCTCTCTCTTTCTCAAAAATGAATAAACATTAAAAAAAAAGCAAATACATTTCCTCTTTTGCTTCAAACCCCCTCACTATTTCTGGTCAACAAGCGTCCCTCCACAGCTCAGGAAAGACTAGTGAAGCAGGCAAAAAAAAAAAAAAAAAACAAACCAACCAAACAATAGAAAACCACCAAATCCTGATCACTTGGAAAGTATCAGTTTGTCAGCATTCAGATCAGAACTGGGGAGGGGAGGAAAGTTCCTCCGAACGCAGCACAGGAAGGAGGGAGGGGTCGTGTGCCGCGAGGTCGCTGCGGGACCTGTGGAAGGAACGTGACCCTGCCTGAGGCCTGTCAGATCCACCTCCTCCCGCAGGGTCTCAGTGTGACGTCTGTGGCACTGAAACACCAACCTCAAAATAAAACACTTCATCAAACTGCGGGTTGTTGGTCTTCTTTTTCACCTTCGTCTTCTTTGCCTCTGATCTGAACCGGGGAGGAAGGGTGAAGGTTAAAACCAATGCTGCTGATGCCAAATCTCTCGCCCATAACTTACTGCCTCTCTTGTCTTGTAGATATTTCTGCCTGGTTACCCTCCCAACACCCCCTAAGCACCTGGGCCGGACCCCTCCCTCCTCAGTCCCAAAACTCCACACACCTCCCCTCTCCCTCTCCCTCCTGATCTCATCCCTCCCCAACCTTCCCACGTCAGCACCTCCACCCTTATGGCATGTTGGCAGCCCATGCCTCTGCCTCCCAAGCAGGACTCCCATCCAGCCACAGCCTGCAGACGAGGAACCCTTACTGAGCCAAGAATACCCAGTGTGAAGAAGCTAAGGGCTTTCTTCACAAAGCAGTTTTAGGGCAACAAAAGAAAGAAAAGTAAGCCAGAACAATATATTCCACCACAGGGCCCATCCTGCACTTCCCAAAACAAGGAGGCCTCAGCATCATCGCACCGGAGTACAGCTCACCAGAGAGGCCTAGACACGGTACTTGCCTGCACGGTCCTGCCAGGGCCACGGTGGCGTAGGGGTCACACTGCCCATTCACGATGGGAAGGCCTTGGCACTCGAGGATGCTGCGGAGAGAGTGGCAGTGTCAGGGGCGGGAGCTGGGGGCCTGCAGGCAGCTTCTCAGGGCTACCCTGAGGTCTGAGAGGACAGCAGCCTCAACAGCCCAGGGCCGAGCGTCCTGAGTTCTGGGTGGTGGTCCCGATGCCCGGAGCTCCCGTCCAGCGAAGAGTAGTGGGTGGTGGGTGCACCGATTATCAATCCAGAAACATCTGGGGGCAGGGGACAGTGGTGCCGCATTCAGGACACCCTCCTGGTAACTCCCATGAGTGACACCTTCCAGAGCTTTCCTTCCCAGCAACCCGACACAGTAGACACTACTGCGTGTCCACGTTGTAGGCGGGGGACCTCCGTGCCACATGCGCTTCTCGGCAGCAGAAGCTGCCACGGTGTCAGGGTCTCCTCACGCCTGATCCCACCTGCAGGCCCTGGTTTCTGGTTCTCTTTGCATTCTGGAACACGGCCAGCAACACAAGTTCTGAGCACCTTTTTCCACGAATTCTGTCGTCTCTGTCACCCTGGGTGTGCTTCCCTGGACTGTCCCTTCTCCGGGCTGTGGGGCACGCAGGCTGGAGCACGTGCTGGATGTTAGGCTCTCAGGCTGCTGGAGTCCAGATGTGCCGCATCCTGGAGAACAAGGCTGCTGGGCCTCCTGCTGCTTGGCAGTTAGCGATCTCCTGCTGCACACTGATTATGGCCATTCTTGTTTGAGGCTTTGTCGGGAGAGGCACCAGGACAGGCTGGCCCCACCAGCAGGCTCTGTGCGGAGTGCCGAGTGGGAACAAGGATCTCCACTGGCGGAGAATCAGTGCTTCCTAGGGCCGCAAGAGCCTCTTGGATCCACAGCCCCACGCTCTGCCCGACCCCGTGGCACTCGCCCTATGGGTTCACACAGGCCTGTGGAGCGCCATGGGGCCCCTCCTCTCCAGAAACACCCATAGTGGCTCAGACCCCCAACTGCAGTCTGTCTCCCCACCTGCCTCCAGGCTCCACTTGGGACTCCCCCTGCCCCTCGCCACCCACACGGCTCCAGGACAAAACCAGGACCACTGTGGCCTCCCTGTCTGCTTCCCTTACTTGGGGTCAGAGAGCTGAACTGCCGACTGCCTGCCATCCAGAATGTTCCACCCGTACGGCATCCGGCTCTTTAGTTGACTGTGGTGGGGGAGGGTCCAGTTCGCAGCAGGAGTCTTGCTCCCACGGAGGGGCATGACTTTCACCGTCTCCCCTGCGACATCTCAGGGCTCGTTTCTCTTTGGTGCTGGGAAGCCAGAAACCAACCTGCTTCTCATTCCTTCCTACGTTGAGCGATCTGAGCTGCTCCTCTCAGGAATGCTTTAGCCTCTAACACTTAATAGAGTATTTCTTTCTGGGTGAGAAGTTTCATTTCCTCCGTTTCTCCTTCATAGTGCTTGTGCGCCCGGAGCGTGTGCCACGCCTGTCCTGGCCAGGGCACTTTTGTACACAGTTCTTCTTTCTTCCCACCGTGTTTCTCGTGGAGCCCGTTGGGTGGGCTGAGCCTCAGAGACTGCCCTGTTACTCCGATCAGCTGTACCTGGTCTTTCAGCTCTCTCTTTTACCTGCTTTATGGACCATTCCAGGGTTCCCTCTCAGATTACTGACTTGGTCTCTGGTTTCCCTCCTCCCTTCACTGACTGATCATTCCAGAAACATTTATTCGCCCATCGAGTCATCACACATCAAATATTTGCTGAGCTCTTCTCCACTCAGGCCCATCTCCCCAAATGGGCGAGCAGCTGTGAGGAAGTCAGAGGTTCATATCTGAAGCTTGGGTATGCTCAGCCAGCTCGGCAGCAAATACAAGACGATAAACACGTGACATGCAACTGTCACGTGTGGTCATGCAAGGGAAGAAATAAACTGGAGACAAGGGCAGAGAAGTACAAGTCGGGGTCAACCTCTCAGGTGGTTGGAGGTCTCGGAGAGCAGGTGGCCTTGGGTCGCGGTAAGAAGGACCAGGATCACCTGTCAGAGGCTGGGAGGCCCCCAGGGAGCAGCACTGTGAGATGCTGGGGAGGCAGCTTGCTCAGGATGTGTGCGGGGAGACCCGAGCTCTCTCCCCGAGCAAACGACTCATTTAATGCAAACACGTTTTTATTACATTCACTTGTTATCAAGAAGGTTTACATGGCAAGTATGCCTGAGTTTGCAGCCTCAGAGATAATGGGTTTTCACGGCCATGGACTAGACGGCATCGCTAAGCATCACACTGAAAGCAAGTTTTCTCACATCTACATCGTAGGGAAGTGCCACCAGATGTGGGCAGCGGCCACCCTAGGGCAGTGAACGTTGCTGTCTTTCCTTCTCCAAGAGACCAGTCTGAGAAACACTCTATTCTCTAACTAAAAACGAGGGTTGGATGCTGACTGCAGTCACACAAAGACACCTCAGAGGAAAGAATCAACACCCTCCCATCCCGCATGCCACAAGTGGGAACCACAATAAGGACGCCAGCCTCCCTGTGCTCGCCTGCAGACAGCTTCCTGCGGCTACAGCCCCGCACACAAGCTGGCAGGGGGCTCTCGCAGACCACCCGAGGCACACGAAGCCGAGGTTCATTTTACTTCACACACAGTGTGTGTCTCCTGGCCCATTCTCTTTGAAACAACTTCAACAAATGCTTCGGAAAGTTCTAGATAAATAACGGAAAGGGGTGAAATATTTACTACCTTGGGTATTCCCAGGTCCTGGAAAAGACACTGTGAAACATACAGTGACCCAAACAGTCAACTGAGCCGGAATCTAACACACCCCAAGTACAATATTTTGTGTGTATTTTAACATTTATAGGATTTTATCTTCAAACTGGCCATTAACGCATGGTCATGCCTCTTAGCTGGAGTGACAGCCTGCAGCTTCAAACTCATTTCATTTTCTCCCTTCCCTCCATGAGGACACATGCTGGGGCCTCCGCTGCCCGCCCACAAGGAGGAAATGCTGAACTGGGCAGTGTGCAGGCACGAGAGAGCTGGAGACACGCTGGCCGTGCAGTGACAAGGTGTCACCGGGCCACCAGCCTGCCACCTGCTCAGCCTTCTGCCCTCACACTTCAACTTGAAAGGTTTCCTGCCTCCAGAAGGAGCCACATATCAATAGCCTGTTGGCTACTTTTTTCTTTTTGTAATTTCCTAATAACAGAAAGCAAGATCTCTGCTAGATTTGAGGTGCTGTTGGAATTCCCCACCAGGGCGCACCTCAGGGTGGGGCTGCCTGCGGCCTGTGCCCGCTCCCCTGGCCATCAGCCCTGCAGTCTGGCCACATGAGCAGGGCCCTGGCCGGTCAGCACGCGCTGCTGCCAGCAGGACTCTCGTCAGCTTGGGAGGCGCTGGAGCGTGAAGGCGGGAAAGTGCGGAACCCTTGCTTTCAGACAAAGCAGGTGACCACGGGACGGCAAGAGAAAGAATGCTCTGCAGGGACAAGAGAGGGAGGGCTGTGGAAAGGGGCGAGCAGAGGTCTCGTGCAGCGCCAGCAGAGCCGAGTGCTAGTGCACACGTGTCTTCTCTCCCGCTCATCTTCTGGCACACACGGCCGCTGCACATTGCCCACACGCACCCCTGTTCTAAAGGAAGCGGTGCATTGTCCACAGAAATGTCCACGAGCAATCGCCCCCGATGCACAATATCATGTCCACTGGCCCTGGCGTAGACCTCAGCGGTCTCACGGATACTTGCAGATCACACACATCGACTACTTAATTCACTGCACAAATGGCTTCAGAACCCTGCCTCCATGCTCAACAGGCCGGCTCACACCTGCCAGCTTTTCCAACACTTGTCTCCAGTGCAGTGACATGCCAATGCCCTCACATGTTGACATGCAGCCAGAACGCAGACCCTGGGAGGCCGGGAACAGCCCTCAGCCTGCAGCAGGGGTTCATGAAATAATTTTGAGTGAGTGATAAAAAGGTACATTAATCTTTGTTGGGAATGAAAATAAAGCATGAGATGAGGCCCTAGAGTCCAAGCCTGAGATCATGCACAGGCATCTGTGTGACATGGGGATTGGCAGATGCCGCATCCACATACAGACAAGAACGTGAAGGTGGTGGCTCACCAAACCACGTGGGCCTCATCAGGCATCCAGGCCAGCAGACTTGGACATACAAGTGAACAGGACAAAAAAGAGGGGTTACAATCAGGAAAAGCCATGTGTGGAAGGAACAGGGAGGTTTCCGTGAGCAAGTCCAGAAGGTGTTCCGTCCACAAGACCACAGGAAGCCTGGGTACTGACGGCACCACCCAGGCAGGTCAGGGAGAGGCGATGGGAAAGTCCACAGATAACACCCACTACCAGCAGGACGCAGGACAGGTGAGGGCCATGAGCCTCCAGCCTCCCGAAGCCTCCAGGGTGTACACGGGTAATGGACACCCTCAGGAAACCACTGCAAGCACTCACGGGACAACCTGTGGTTTTGGAGGGAAGACAGCCTCACCTTGCTCTTCAGCCTGGCAGGGAGGGTGCTCCCAGCAGAGAAGGGTACTCCCGGCTGGCAGGGAAGGGTCCTCCCAGTGGGGAGGGGTGCTCCCAGCTCGCGGGAAGGGTGCTCTCGGCTGGCGGGGAAGGGTGCTCCTAGCTGGTGGGGAAGAGTGCTCCCGGCTCCAGGGAAGGATGCTCCCAGCTGGTGGGAAAGGGTGCTCCCAGTGGGGAGGGGTGCTCTCGGCTGGCAGGGAAGGATGCTCCCAGCTGGCAGGGAAGGGTGCTCCCGGCTCGCGGGGAAGGTTCTCCCAGTGGAGAACGGTGCTCCCGGCTGGTGGGGAGGGGTGCTCCCGACAGGGAAGGGTGTGCCCAGCAGCAAAGAGGGATACACTGGAAGCAGGGAGAGGGAAGGCCTGGAGAGAGAACTCAACCTGGCCAGAACACCCCCAGGCACCCCATGAAAGACCACCTAGGCCAGGTGAGAGGTGACGGGAGTGGGGATTGACCTCATAGTGCAGGTCCTGCAGCCTCTGGGTGGGTGGACTGCCGGCCCCAGTAGGAATTACTGGCTGTGGTGTGCTGGGTGGTGGCCCCCAAAGAGATATGACCTTATTTGGAAAAAGGTCTTTGCTGATGTAATCCAGCTAAGGATCTTGAGATGGTGAGATTATCCTGGGTTCAGGGTGGGCCCTAAACTCGATCACTAGTGTCCCTACAGGAGGGAAGCTTCACAGACACAGTGGAGAGGGTCACGTGAAGGGGGAGGAGAGAGGGAAGGGACTGCCTGCAGCCCGGGAAGCTGTGGAAGGGGTTGGGGGAAGGGACCGTCCCCTGGAGTGTCCAGATTGCAGATCTGGCTTCCAGAACTGGGATAGAATAAAGTTCTGTTGAGTTAAGCCACTTAAGATTGTGGTGTTTGGCCTCAGCAGCCCTAGGAAAGTAACACCCCTGCAATAAGAGAATGACATGTGTCAGGAAGGCTGAGAACACATCCCCATCACGTTCTAGAGAGGAAAGTGGGGATAAGTCACGGTGATGGTGCTGCCAGGCAGGAGGGAGGGCCTGGGGTGATTCTCAGGCAAAGAGAGAAGTGTATTAGAATGAATCTGCTTCTGCCCAACTGACTTCAACGGCCCATCGTCCCAGCTCTTACTTTCTCCAGAGCCCAGAACACACTGTGAGGTTGGCCCAAGCCCTTGCTAACCTTTGAGATGCCAGGGCACAAGGGGAGAACGCACACAAATAACCACGTGTGCTCCTGCACAGATGCCGGCATAGATGCCATTATTCCAATCTTACACAGGAGGTGATAGCAGAGAAAGTCAGAGTTTGCAAGCTGTTACATGGCCAGGGGAGATTCTGCTGTCTTTGGACACCAGAATTTGGGGTCCTGAGGCTTTTACACTTGATAGAGTGTCCATTGTCTCCTGTTCCATCCCAAATCAGGGCTATTTGTGGAAAGTCCCAGGTGCACAGAACACACTTAGCTCTAAGGGAGAAAGTGATAAAATACAAAATGGCTACAATGTCAGAGGAGACCTAGTGGCCATGATGCCCATGTTAAAAAAGAAAAAAGGATCACAAATCGATCATCCTAACGTCTACCCTAAGAAATAAGAAAAGCAAAAAACCCACAAAGGCAGAAAGAAGGAAATAGTAAAGACCATAGCAGAGATAATGAAGTAGAAAAATCAGTAAAACCAAAAGCGAGGCCTTTGTAAAGATCCACAAACTTGACAAATCTTTAGCTAGGCTGACTGAGAAAAAGAGAAGACTCATATTACTAAAATTATTAATGAAAGAGGGGACATTTCTAATGACCTTAGAGAAACAAAACCATTTTTAAAAAACATTACAGAGGAGCTAACCAAATGGGAAGGCAGTGTTTCAGGGGTTGGAAGGTTTAGTATTGCTAATTCCCCAAACTGACAGATTCAATACAATCACGATCAAAATGTCAGCTGCTATTTTTGTGGAAATTAACATGGTGACCCTAAAAATCACATGGAAATGAAAAGAGCTCAGGATAGCAAGTCACCAAAAAAAAAAAAAAAAAAAAAGGACCAAGATGGAGACTCACGCTTCTTGACTTCAAAATGTACCACAAATCGAAAGTTGCCAAGACTGAGTGGTACCAGCATAGGGACAGGCATGCAGGTCAATGGGATAGGTTCTGAACAATTCTATTGAACTAATACGTTCATCCATTCATAGCCCAGTGGTTTTCAACAAAAATGCCAAGATAATTCACATGGAAAGAATGACGCCAAGACAATTGGATATTCAAAAGCAAAGGAATCAATGCTGGCACCTTTCTAACACCATGTACAACAATTACTTCCAAACGTGGTGAGGACCTGAAGCTGAGAGCCCAAACCGTACAAATGTTAGACTGGATTAGGAAATGATTTCTTAGATCTGGACCTAAAACACAGGAAACGACAGATAACTTAGAGTTCATTGAGATTTAAAAGTCTTGTATCACAAAGAACATTACCAAGAAAGTGAAGGCAGACAGCAGAATGACAAAAAATGTTTTCAAGTTATATATTTGACAAAAGCCTAGCATCCAGAATATACGAAAAAATCTTACATCTTAACAATAAAACACTAATAACCCAACGAAAAAATCAGCAAAGGACTTGCACAGACATTTCTTCAGAGAAGAAACAGAGCTGGCCAACAAGGACGAGAAAGGATGGTCAGTGTCATTTAGGGAAACGTAAGTCAACGTCGCTTCACACCCATCAGGAGCCTGCAAAAACAAACATGGAGAATCACGTGGGTTGGCAGGCATGCGGGGGGACCAGAGCAGTCGCACACAGCTGGCCGTGTAAATGCGGCGACCACTGTGACAAAACAGTCGGGCATTTCTTCAAAGAGTTAAGCAGAGTTAAGATATAATGCACTGATTCTACTCCTAGGTTACATACCCAAGATAAATGAGAACAAGTCTGTACAAACGCTTATACAAGAATGTTCCCAGCAGTATTCACAATCGCCTCAAAGTGGGAACAACCCAAATGTCTACGAATGGACGATGATAAGAAAATGCGGTGTACCCACACAGTGAACATTACTCGGCCCTAACATAATCGAAGCCCTGATGCCTGCTACTGCGTGCGTGAAACTTGCCGACATCGTGCTCAGTGAGAGAAGACAGTCCCAGAGAACCACACATTATGTGACTCCGTTTATGTGAGACATCCAGGATAAGCAAATCCATAGGCAGGAAGCAGGTCAGTGGTTGCCAAGGGCTGGAGAGTATGGGTTACAGCTGCCCCTGGGGACAGGATTTCTTTCTTGTGGTGATGAGATGTGCTGGAACTAGACAGTGGTTAGTGGTGACGGTTGCACAACCGAGTGTGCATTTTACAATGCTGAATTTTATGGTATGTAAAGGATATTTCTTAGTGAAAGAAAAATCTACAGTGCAAGGCAAAGTGAAGAAAGAAAAGTCACTGGTCCCTCAGACACCTCTGACTCATGTGATTGGAGGATATGTGCCCCTGTGGGACTCTGTCGCACCCCCAGCCTCTTTCTCCCTCATTGCACCCCTATGGGGGACCCTTGTGCCCTGGAACTCTGAACAAAGTGTACTAGCGTGTGGCAGCATGTGCCGATGGGTGTGCTGCTTTGTACATATACGTATAGGGTGTATATGCACCAGCATGTAGACGAGTGTGTGTGCTCATGTGTACTAGCAGGTGTACCAGTGTACGTGCTAGTGTGCGCTAATGAGCATGCTAGCGTGCGCCAGTGTATCCTAACATGTGTACTAGTGTGTGTTCGTGTGTGCTAGCAATGGCAGCATGTGTTAGCATGTGTGCCGGTGTGGGAAGTCGTATAGGCTGGCATGTACCAGCATGTGTAGTAGATGCGCTGCTGCGCTAGTATATGTAGAGTATACACTAGTACATCTATCAGTGTGTACTCACGTGTGCTAGCGTGTATGCTAGTGTGCGTACTAGTGTACGCTAGGAAGAAGCGGTAGGATCCCACCACAAAGATGCAGGAACCAGGCAAACCCCTGGTACTCTAACCAAGGAGACTTCCAGAAGGCAGTGTCTGGGGAGCTCCCGCGGTTGGTTGGCAGGGACAACATGGATGGCAGGAACTCTGGGGGTGGGTGGGGACTGGTGGGGATGGCAGGGTGGGTAGTTGTAAAGTATCGCTCGGTCTCCTGCTCTGGGCACCACACCTGTCATCTGATCAAGCCCACTCCCCCCACCTCTCCCTGGACAGGACCACGGCTCTGCACCCTCCCCAGAGAAACAGCTTACTTCCACCCTCCCTCACCTGGACATGAGGCTGGACGGGCTGGCTGTCAGAACAGGAATCCTGGCCCATGTCTCCTATGTTCACCCTCCTGACTCAGTGCTCTGCCCAGCCTGGTCCATTCTGTCTCCCAACCTCTAAAGTGCACTTCTTATCCTACGTAAGGCTCTTTCTGAACAGCCTTAAGTTGTTTTGGAACACGGTGAGATAAGCCTACCAATAAACAAGGAAACAGGCAACTCTCTCTCCCTGCTACAGGGTCTGAGAGCACAGCAACTACTTCAAGAACAGGAGCACAGAAGTAGCGAAGGACAAAGCTCACGGTGTCCTCCCCATGTCCCACACCAAGTCCTGTGCACGTCCTACACACATTCCCATGCGTGCCCCCTGCAGCCAGAAGTGACCAGATGACAGGTTCCAACGATGCTGTGGGAAGCAGGCCAGGGCCCCCCAGGGTGGCAGACGATGTGGGATCCTCCTCGAGCCCCCACCCCGGGCCCTATGCAGGGACACAGGGAGCACAATCCTAAAGTGGAACTCGCCCAATCTCACTGAAGCCCTTTTTGCCAGAGATGGTTAAGAGATGAATTCAGGAAACTGTCTTCTCCTAAGATGAAGCACGCGGGAACGTCTGGTCTCTCTCCTGATTTCTGTGAACCTTCACTCTTCACTTCCTCTTCAGAGACTCCCTCCCCACCGCCCTTCACTCAGGACATACATGCCAGCCACAGACAGATGGGCCAGATGGCACTCTGACGCCCTCCCACGGGACCCCCAACTACTGCAGGTGTCGTCGGTAAAAACAAATGTGGGGCCCATGGGGCAGGCAGTGAGAGAACATGGTCTTGGCCAGGGTGTGTGTGCCCCGAGGTCTCACTGGGGTAACAGGGCAAGGACCCTGCACACAATGCGAGCTTGTGCGTGTGTCCGGGCATCTCCCAAGAGTCCTCGGCCCCCTCCTCTATGGGATCCGTGACCCTAAATGTCAAGAGCCTCACCTGCTTAGACACGTGCACAGACATTCACACTCACCAAGCGTTACAGGGTAGATGGAGCCCTGGATTCGGAGTGCAGGCCCTAGCTCTGCCGACAGGCCTCGGACACACCTCTGCACTGTTTCCTCACCTGTATCGCCCTGGGTGAGACAGCACCCTCTTTGCCTAAATGTCCCCCTGAGTAAGTATGGCTATTGACAAAAGCCAAATTCATTACCTCTAGCATTTGCTTTACTGAGGATTTTAAGAACAATGTGCCAGAACCTCTAAAAACACTGTCATTGTGGGGAATCACCGACTTTGGGATTTCTGACTCATTTGTTTGAAAAACAAGGACCCGTCCTGGGTCAGAGTTACTACTTCGCGAAGACCAGGTGTCCATGTCTTACCGCGTGGCCAGCTTGTGGCAGACGACGCCCGTGTCAGTGATGACCTCACTCAGCCTCAGCTCCAGGTGGACCTTGCCCTGAAAGGCATAAGGACAGAGGGTCACGAGGCGCTGGCCACGCGTAGGGGAGAGCTCCCCAGAGTCTCTGCTCATAAACGTGAAGCTGTGTCTGACCGCATGCAGCATCCACAGTGCTGCCCCCACCCCACTCAGATCCCAGGGCTCCAGATAAGGCACAGCTACCCCCGAGTTAAAGGGTCCAGCCCAACAGGCACATTGCACTCCCAGCTTTAAGGACAGCAGACCGCTGTTTCAGAAGAAAGAAGTCAAAAGGCACAAGGTGCCAGAGAAAGCAGCCTCCCCAACATGTTTGCTTGCTTTTATCTGCATCCCTTCATACAACAGGTGCCTGCATCAGACACCTGCCCCATCGCCTCAGTACATGTGTATGTGTGTCTGTGTGTGTGTGGCCTGGACACCAGGCCAGGGGATCTCAGTCCTGTGCCCCAGGCAGGAAGTTAATGCCCATGGATGCTTCTGAAGGACAGGGGAGCAGAGGTGGCTGGAATTTTGAGAGCAAGACCAGTGCTGTGTTTCTGCCTGCATCTACGTCTCTGCCAACGTCGGCCCAGCTGGAGGACCCAACCAGGTTACCATCAGGGGTCAGGGGTCAGGAGAGGGAAGAGGAGAGGGGACTGCGAAGAAGAGAGGAGGCTGTTCCTAAGAAACATGCAACAGTAGCAGGTGTGACACACTGACATATTTCTAGGAGTACACACAACGTTAAAATTAACGCTCTTTTTAATTAGAAAAGGAGGCTGAGCTGGATAATCTCCAAGGTCCCTTCTGACTGAAACTTCTAGACTCTGCAACTTGGGGAGGGCCCTCTGAAGGCTGCCTTGTGCTAGAAGAATCCAGGGCCCCAGACTGACAGACGGATGGACGGATGGACTGGAGGAAAGCATGGGCAGGACTGCTCAGCAGCGCCCCCAGTGGCCTCCTGGGTTCTCCTGCAGCTGCGGAGACACCTGCACAGGGCCCTGCTTGCCCAGCGGCGTGGAGGCCAGCCTCCCGGGTCCTCTGGCTCACCCACAACACTGACACGGGAGACCTGACGTGCCCCTGATGTGCCCCAGGCGCTGCCCTTTCTGGCCCTTCCCTCACCTGCAGGACAAATGGTCTCAGGAAGGGGAAGTGATGGATGGTGGGTCCAGAGCAGCATCACACCTGTGTGACCCTGGGCAACATCCGGTGTCCAGGGCACTCACCCCGTATCTGCAGAGGCGCTGACGGGCTCCGGCCACGCACATAACTCCAGGAATACCTCCTGAGCACCGCGCTTCCCAAGGGGTCAATGGGCCCTTCCCAAAGCCCTGGGAGCTTCTGGCCCAGAGCGCCCCTCCCATGACAAGCGTGCACACAGCAGGCTCCAGGACGCACACCACCCCATCCACCCAGCCTGGGAGGGGTGGGCCTCGGTGTCGCCGGCTCTGCAGGTGCGGCAAACACACGCCCACGCTGCCAGCAGTGACCCTGGCGGGCCGCATCCTGCAGCTCCCTTGCGCGGAGTCGGGTCAGGTTCCGGGCTCCCCGCCGGCGCCCTGAGGCAGGCGCTGCCATCTGCCAAGGTGAGGGTGCGAGGCGCAGGCCGCCCACTCCCCCTCGTCGCGCATGTCCCCCACCCCCGCACACCACCCCTGATCCCCTCGTCGCGCACATCATCCACGCCCTCTCGCCCAGCACGCCGCCCACGCCCCCCTCACCCACACCGTCGTCGCCCACGCCCCCCTCGCCACCCTTCAAACCCGACCACTCAGCAAATGCTCCACCTGAGCGAGCAGAGGAAGGACGTACCCCTAACAGGCTGCTCCCGGTTGACGCCCGCAACCTGCATTCCCAGCCGCGAAACCTTAAAGTCGCCACGGCCGTTCGGGAATCACGTCACTACTTCTGAGAGGCTTCTGACAAGTGGGGACGTGTCCGGGCTGAGACAACCCCACCAACGACGACCCACAGCCCCATTTCCGGTTTGTCCCAGAAGAGGACCCGCACATCCACACAGCGGGCCCCGCTGCTCCGCTGCTGAGCTTCCTCTCCAGGGGGTGCACCTCCGCACCGAGGGGGGCAGACGCTGAGAGGAACACCTCCCCAGCGAGGGGGCAGATTTTGAGGGGAGCACCTCCCCAGCAAGGGGGCAGATGCTGAGGGGAGCACCTTCCCACTGAGAGGGTAGATGCTGTTGGCTAACGCATGCTGCCACCATATTCGGGAGACTAGGGAGAGGACGGATCGAAGTTACACAAAACAGTACAAACTCAGAACATCACTGAAAGGACTCCTCCCCTCTCCTCCCAAAGTTAACGCAATAAATCTGCAGTTCAGAAGTTCACATCCGAAGCCAGACACAGGTTAAGGGCGTGCCCCGTGCCCTGTGGGTGACACACCACCGCCCTCACAAACAACCCGGCCACAAACACCTACACGCAAGGGCACAGGGGTGCCACACCCTCCACCCCCCCCCCCCCCCGGAAAGACAGGAAGTGTGGGTTCTCCAGCTCGCCTCTGCACAGCATTTGACACCCACTAAACGCCACCCCCGCCCTCGAAGAATCTGACCCTGGGCTTGTTTTGATCTCAGCAGAGGCTCCCCCCTTAGAGGCCTAGTCACAGGCCCCACGTGCTGAGCCGAGGGCAGTAGGTGGGGCCCTGCTGGGCAGGCGACTCCTCCCAAGGGCCCTGCATCTGTGAGGAGAAAAACCTTGGAGCAGCGCGTTACAAAATGCTGACTGCATAGCTTTTCCCATTTTTATTCAACGTGAACGGTGATAGTAAGAAGTTTAAAAAGCAACTGGGAGATGAACACCCGGACCTGCGGCCCAGCCGCTGCCCATAAACACCCTGTCCCGCTGCAGAAAGGGGCCCATCCACATCAGGACCCACCAGCGGGCCAGCCCTGGGCCATAAATCACACAACGTCTGCTCTTGGATCGGAACTTGAAATACAAATCACTATCAGAAAGACAGCTTAAAATCCCCAAATATTTGAAGATTGAACAGCATACTTCCAAATAACAGACCAAAGAAAAAGTCTCAAGAGCAACTGAGAGATATTTGATTTTATTTCTTTTCATAAGTGAAAATGAAAATAAAACTTATCACAATGTATGGGATACAGTGAAAGCAGTGCTTGCTGGGAAATTTATAGCAGTGACCGCACACATTCGAGACAAAAGATCTAACCTCAATAATCTAAGGAAACTGGAAAGAGAAGAGCAAGAGCAGAAATCAACAAAACTGAAAACAGAAAATCAATAGAAAAAATCAACAAAACCAAAAGCTGTTTTTGTTTGTTTTTTAACGATCAATAAAACTGATTAAACCTCTAGCTAGGCTAAGAAAATAGAAAACACAAATTACTAATAACAGAATGAAAGGGGCCATCACTGGTGCTGCTGCGAAGCCATCCTGTGGGTTCTGAACCGGCGGCTCCGGGGGCACCTTTGTCACACCAGTGGAACTCAGGACAAAGAATGACCCTCTGTGAACGGAGGATAAGAATCTCTCCTATTGTTACACTCTAGCTCCTGGAGGCAGCTAATGCGCCACAAGGATACTAACAATAGAGGCCTAGTGGGGCAAGGACATGGGAGTCCCTTCTACTTTCTGGTCAGTTTTCTGCGAACATAAAATTGAAAAAGTTTATCACCTAAGAAAGAAAATCACAGTGGTTCCCACACATTTTTCTCAGGAAAGCATCAGATCCCTGGCCTGGAGAGAGGGCCTTGACCACGAGCTGCGATGACAGCAGCAGACTGCACCCTCCCGGTCAAGCCCCGGTCCACACGCCAGGAGGCCGGGCCCGGAGTCAGCGCACAGGAGGGCCCCTGGTCACCAAGCACTCGGACCTTGGTGGTGCTGAGAGCAGGCGAGACTCCCGTGAACACAGAAGCCAAGGACCAGTCAGAAACGGCACGTGGAGGCCAGTCCTTGCCTCCCTCACTTCCCCAAACCCACAGGAAGATTCAGAGCTGGGCCCTCAATGCAGACAGCTACTGGCTCTTGGCAAGTCCTTCAAGCAGGGTTGTCTGACACAGAGGATAGACGAAATTCCTGGGGTTTCCAGCCACACTAAAGGTGCTGGAAGACGGCCAGGGTTTGCTGTCAGAGTTTTCTGGATGCACACTTCAATGGCAAGTCTGCAGAGACCACAGAGCACGTGGCAGAGCTCAGTGGCAGCTGGGTGTCCTTGGAGGAGCTGGGGAAGGGTCCCTGTGCCCGCTCAGGTGATTGGTGGGGACCGACTCCCTCCCCTTGCAATACGGAGAAGCACCCGTCCCTGCCAACCGCGTGGTTCTGATCCTCTCACCCAGGGTCAGGGAAAGAACAGAGCAACTAATTCTTGTGAATAAAATGATTTTCCAGAGACTTTAACAAACATCAGTTCCAGAAGGAATCAAGAAATTTTTAATTGCCTTTTCCCCCATTACTTTGATTCCTTGATCTCTTGTTGGCCCCAGTTTTCTGGCACTTTCTTTCTGACGCATGCCTTTACATATGAATTGCAGAACCGATGGATTCAAGAAACCATATACCATCCTCTGCCCTTCTAAAAATCGTAAATGAGACATTTCAGGATGAAACAGCTGTAGGCAAAAGATTGTGCTGCACTTTTACGGGCCAGTTTGAATGTAGGAACCACTGCTCCCTCCGCAGTTATGACTGCTTCCTAGGCAGGTACTCTGAGATCGAAGTACCCTAAATAAAACCCTCAGCACAGGGCCTGGACCTTGGCGGGCACTCAATACACACAGTCCTTCCTCTATCTCCCCAGTACCAGCAATGCCCATTTGCTGCTCGTAACGCTGATCCCTAGGAAGCTGGCCCAGCTACAGGCACACCCCATCTGGAGGGTGTAAGGGTCGGGCTCAGGAGGACAAGGTCCTGGTCCACAGGCACATGAAAGGCACCAGTTATGAAACAGTCTGGATGTTCCACACAGCACAGTACAATCAACATACACACCGCATTTATAAGGTTTGTGGTGACGGAGTGGTTCTGGACCCTGACTGTGGCGGTGGTTGCACAGACCTCCACACACGATGAAATGCACGGGATACATATGTGATTTGCACGTGCACGCACACACTGTACGTGTGCAGACATGTAAAAGCGGTGAGATCTGAGGTCTGTGCACTGCAGAATGTCCGTGTCCCGGCTGTGGCCAGTTACACAGGATGTTGCCATGAGGAAAACGGCATGAAGGAACACAGGCCTTTCTTCACTTGGTTTTGTCTTTAAGGATAAATAGGAGAGCACACAGTTTGCTAATCATCATTGCCTGTGTTTGCCTGTGTACTATTTTCTGGGACTGTCTATGAATCTGTAAGCATTTCGAAATTAAAAGTTAAGTTTAAAAACAAGGGGAGAAAAAAGAAAAGCTACACTTGACAATGAAGTCAGACTTAAACCAGGGCTGGCCCAGTGTGAAGAACGCAGTGAAGACACATCGTGGCCGGCTGCTGGAGGAGGAGTCCTCGTCACCGCCACAGCCTGTTCCACTGCTGAACAAAAGTCATGGGGAAACCGCCAAATCAAAAGGCAGGAATGGCACGTGGCCCTGTAGCCTTCTGTCTGCAGACGGAAGCACCAGGGCGGCCCGTGTGCTCCTGGTGTTAATTAGCTCATTGTCACTGCTACAGCTGCTCTTGGAATCTGGGCACACACGGGGATTCCGCAGTAGCTGTGTGTCTACTGATTTCTGCGGCACGTGTGGGCCCCTTGGCCAGAATTCAGTGTAAGCCACTGAGACAACATCTTTCTTGGGCTCAGCTCCTCAACCCTTCCCTCCCCCTGCCTCTTTCTCCAAGTCTGTGGATTGATCGCAGGGGCTACCAGGGGCCCCACAGCACACGGAAACTGGACGCTCTGCCTTCACCCTCACAGCTCAACCAAGGCTGAGGGTCTACAAGGAAGTGTGGGGACAAGCAGCCAGCCAGGCCCCCAAATGCCGGGCCAGGTGCCTATGGGTGAGATGTGCCGGGCAGAGCGGGGTCCTCAGCAGCTACCTACTTTGGGGATTCTGTCCGAGGGACCACCTTGCCGCACATCAGGTCCCGTCCAGTATTCACAAAACCCCATTTTACATATGAGGAAATGAGGCTTGCTGGGGGCCCCGCCGACATATTTCACTGGTGGATGGGGGCACTGGGCTTGCAGCCAGGCCTGCCTATGCCAGACCCTGTGCTGGCTCCCATACCCTGGCCAAGCCCTGGCGACTCCCAGGACCACTGACAACAGTGCTCCCGTGTCCTGGTGTCGCGGCGGTGCGCTATCCTCCCGCTTGTGGATTGCAGACACCAGCGCGGGCTTAGGAGCTCAGCTGGAAGCCACACAAGCAAGGTCGAGGGAGAAGAGAGGCTGTGGGCCACCCTCCCACCGTGTGGTCCCAGATGCTTGGTGTGGGCATGGGCAGTGCCCCATCATAGTGACGGGAGGGTTGGGAACTAGAACCCCACAGCCTCCCCACGCCCGGGCAGGGGGTCAGTCCCTAATAACACATGACCGAGAAGAGCCCAGGGGATGCTTCAGACGACAGGAAACTCGGTGACTGGTCACTTCCCTTCTCTCCAAACCCTCCTTTGCTACATGTGGGAGCTGGAAATGCACGCAGGCCCTTCCGGCAACTGGGACCCGCAGTGCGAGGCTGTGCGTTCGCTCCTGCCCCAGCTTTGCTTTTGCTTGCCCATATTTTCTGTTCACCTTCAGTTCTGTGTAATTACTGTCCTTTCCAATTTTATGCTTCACACATGTCAAAGTGCGACAACAACCGAAAGAATGAACACGGTGAACAGGCCTAGGCGCATTGTGGATAAGAGGACACGCTTGCTAACCATCGCTCCCTGTTAGGATCCCAGTCCTGCATCTGTCTCTGCAGCCACCCCGCAGCCCCTCCCACAGGCCCCACCGAGACCTCACCTGCACTTCAGAGTCTGCATCCACGTGCTGCAGCTGGAACCACGTGTCCCTGTTGTGGTACTTGGGCAGGTCCTCCTTCTGGATGGCCACCTTCCCTACAACACACACGCAGAAGAAAAGCAGTCAAACGAGGGGACAAACCCCCGAAACAACAAGCGGGGCTCTCCACCACCACCGCCAGGCTTCGCAGCGGCATCGTCCAGAACAGGTAACTGGGTAAACCAATAACACCGTGCTGTCTTCCTTCCAGCGGGTCAGTACATGCCACATTTCCTCCGGAAAGCCTCACATGGGACCTGGCTGGGGCTACCCATTCTACTCCTTGATTCGAGGTTTTAGGAGAAGAAAAGCCTGCCCATCTGTCTGGTCCCAGGGAGCTCAGAACAGGCTGCCTCAGAATAGGCTGCTCTGAGCTGGAGGCAAGTGAGTGAGCTGGAGGCAGGTGCAGGAAGAAGCCGTCCCAGAGCTCCCTTGGCTGTCCGCCCCCCGTAGCCCAGGAAACGTCTGAGGAGCAGGGGCTGCCGTGGACCCTCGCCCAGGAGGTGTTATGGTGAGGAGGTCAGAGGGGTGCCCCCAGGATGGTCCTGCACAAACAGCCCTAACTCCACTAACCCCCATGTGCTCGCCTCCCAGTCTGCCACCCTTGGAGGCCCAAACTCTTTCCCCCTCGTCTGGTCGCTGCTCTGGACACAGACCGTCCAGCCTGCTCTTGGAACAAGCCGTCACTGAGGTGTCCCCTGCGTGACATATGCCACAGGTGTTAACTCTCTTGTTAAACTCTCTCTGAGTCCAGTGTCACAGGGAGAACCTCGGTGGGCAGAGAGAAAGGTTTCCTCCAACCTGGGACTCCAGACCCCATGAGACTTACCCACTGGGCACAGAGGGGTACTTGGAAGGCAACATACGTGCCAAGAAGCCTGTCCAAGTGCCAGAGGGCTGGGGCCTGGGGACTTGGGACAACTGACTCCCACCATTGCTGCCTTCAGCCCCCATGCACCTGTCCATTGGCCATTCATCATTTTGGCATATTTGTGTGGCTCCATATTCCCAAAGAGAAGGTCACAGCACCTCGCACCTCCCAGCCGGAAAACAGCCCTGGGAAAGACCCTGGAATCATGCCACTGGGCTCACTGGCACAGCCAGCACCAGTGTCCCCCCGCCCCCCGAGAAGCGGATGCAGTGGCAATGCCACTGACCACCTGGACCCCACTGGTTCAGTTCTCACCTGGAGGACCCTGCACAGCCACAGACCGCATGACATATCAAAGCCACTGCTGGCAGTTGACAGGTGGCCACGGAAGGGAGAAGACAGACGGCGAGAGGCAGGTGCAGAGCCAGGGACATGCAGCACACAAAGGCGCCACAGAAATGCAACAGAAGCCCAACTTACAGGCCACGCGGGATCCCCTCCAGCAGCATCGTCATGGGGCAGGATGGCTCCCTCGGGAACCCCACTCCTTCCCCACCTCAGTCCTCCCCGCCCCCAGCACCTGGCCTGCTGGGTCTCGGGCCTCCGACCACCCCCCACCACCCCCACACATGGCCACCAGGCAGACTGGCGAGAAAACACCATCCTTCCTCTCTGCAGCTCCTGCAGACCGATCCCTTTTCCTCGCCACGGGAATGTGATTCTGAGTCCATGGAATAAAGCCATGTGAAAACAATTTTTGGAATTGAATTGAGCAATATATTTCATTGAAAAAAAATAAACCTTCAGACTATGATTAGTGCAGCTGGATGGGAGGGTTACGTGTGAGGTTTGAAATTTTAAGTAACTGCAATGTTTTTATGAGCTTTAGTCGGAACAGGGAAGAGCCGCGTCTTTAATGCTTATGTGAACCCTACAGCTTACACATCCAGGCTTACACAGTATACTAATGTGTCCTTTTTAAACGCATATATTAGAGTTTCTAAGTGCCGTTTGGAGACAATACCTAACCTACAAACTATAATATCTACTTAAATGTGTCCCCATCTATCTGAATGACAGCAAAAGGTCACTGAGCCACTCTGGGCCTCACTGTCTCACAGTGGTGGTGCTGCCTGCCTTAACACAGTAAAAAGCCCAGGCTTATTTCCTCTCTGGGGTGCTACACCTGTGAGGGTCTGTTCAGAAGACAGCATATGTCAGGTGGCACAAGAGGGCAGGTGACGTGGAGAACCTGGTACAGAGGGTGAGAGGACGTGGGGGAAGGTGGATATAGAAACCTGCAGGAAGATTAAGCTGACTTAATGAGGGACAGACAGACGCTTCCTGAAATGAGCCGGCGGCAGGGATGCTGCTCGTATCACTCCAGTTCACCCCGGCGTCCTAGCTAGCGCACGGAGGCAAGAAAAAGAAGCAAGGGCACGTACCCTAGAAAGGAAGAAATGTTTGAAGAATCTATAGGAAAAGATAGTAGAACAGGTGTGTTCAGCAAAACCACAGAATGCAAAGTAATACATAAAGATCAATTGTACTTGTGCATGCAAGCAATGAGAACAAAAAGTGAAATAAAGGGGCACCTGGGTGGCTCAGTTGGCTAAGTGTCTGACTCTTGATTTTGGCTCAGGTCATGATCTCAGGGCTGTGAGATCGAGCCCCACATGGGGCTCTGCACTAACAATGTGGAGTCTGCTTAATATTCTCTCTCTCCCTCTGCTCCTCCACTCACACACTCGTGCCCTCTTGGTCTCTCTCTCTCTCAAAAAAGAATTGAAATAAAAAAAAAACAGTACCATTCACAAAATGATGCTTTTATGTCTTGTGCCTCTGGTGTGCTACCTAAGAAATCTTTGTCTACTCCATCAAAACCATAAAATACATAAGGATAAATACACACACACACACACACACACACATATGTGTGTGTATGTGTGTGTATATATATATATATGTATATATTTATACATATGACGCATATACTGAAAACCTATCACAAACGCTGATGAGAGAGATTAAGAGAAGACCAAGCATGTGCCCTATTAGAGGGTCCAAAGAGATGCTAAGATGTTAATTCTCCTCCAAATTAATCTACACACCTATACAATCTCAGTGGTGTTGGAAATTGAGAAGTGGATTAAAAAATGTGAGTCACAACTCGAAGGGCCTAAACAGCAAAACAAGTTTGGAAAAGAACAGTTGACATGCTCACACCACTGACTTGAGACTGGATTTGAGGCTACAGGCGCCGAGACAGCGGGCACCAGGGCCAGGCAAGGATCACAGACCAACGGACCAGGACAGAGGACCAGAAACAGACCCGTGCATATGAAGTTGGTGGTTTTCAGGAAGGCATCAGGGTAACTCAATGGATAAACCATTGCTGGATGGTCCTTCAGCAAACAAGGGTGCCACAACCCGACATTTACGAGAAAAAAAATGAACTTTGTGCCACGTGTGCAATTCACCTGGAATAGATATAAATGTAGGAGCTAAAACCATAAGCTTTCTACAAAAAAGAAGGAGGAGGATGAAGAGGAAATCTTCACAGCCCTGGAGTAGGCAAAGATTTCTTAGATATGACATCAAAAATATAAACAATTAAAGAAAGAATTTTGACTAATTGGACTTCATCAAAATTAAAAACTTCTGGCCTTCAAGAGACACTGGTAAGAAAATGAACAAAGGGAAGAAAATATTTGTAAAACAAATGATCCAATGAAGCACTTGTATCCAGAATACACAAAAAACTTTAACAACTCTGTAATAAAACAACCCAGTTAAAAGGGCAAAAGATTTGGACAATTCACCAAAGAAGAGATATAGATGGTAGACGTATGAAAACATGCCTCATTCTTCATCATGAAAATGCAGTAAAAACCGCAGTGAGATCCTACACACATATTAGAATGACAAAAATGGGTTAAAAATTAAAAGTGCCAACTCTGAGTGTGTGGAGAGGCTGTGTGGTTCCTGGGGCTCTCACGCAGCTGCAGAGAATTCAAGATGGCACAGTCACGGAGGAGCACGGCGTGGCAGTCTCTACCAGGGGCAGACACACACCACAGTGGAGGGGGAACCTTTTTCCTCCTACCCTTCTAGGTTCTCTAGGGCTCTGCAACAGAGGAAAGATGAACAAGAGAACAACAAACAGAAGTTTACCAACATGTCTCTCAGATCTACATGGGGGAAACTCAGCAGTGCACAGGGACTTGTGCTAATGCAACATCTTAACCTGAAACAATGACAAATTTCGAAGAGACACCAAGGAAAGGCCTTCAGGTTTCCAGGGCACAAGGGGTGAGTAGAGAGAAGGGTGTCACATAGACCCCTCTGGTGTCACCTTGAGGCTAACTCTAGGGTCATCTCGGTGATTAACTTCTGGCAAGTTCATGTCCTACTTTTAGGGCAGGCTGGAGATCTTTTCTTGTGCCTGCTTATTCTCAACTGCCTTCAGCTCAAAGTAATCCTTATGCCAAAGTGTGTATTTGGGGATGGCAAATTCTGCCATCTTTCAACACTTAGACGCCCTGGCAATCTGCCTCTTAGGAATCTTCCAAGAGAAACAAAAACACGTGTCAATATAAAGACCTGGTATAACGATAAGAATGTTGCCAGCAGCTTTATTCACAACCACTAAAAATTGGAAACAACCCTCACTTCCATCCAGTGCTGAAGTGGTAAATAGCAGCACATGTGTACAAAGGGATGCTCGGTGAGGGGAGCATACTAGATGAAGGAAGCCAGACATGGCGGCCCACGTACTGTGTGGCTCCATTTGTGTGACATTCTGGAAAAGGTAAGACTGTAGAAATAGATGCCACATGCATCGTTGCGGGCGCTGAGGGTATAGGGAGTGCGTCAAAAGAGGCCGCAGGGAAGCTCTGGGGGATGGAAAGAAGTCTTAACTGTGGACCATTAACACGGCTGTCAACACCTGTCAGACTCCACGCCTAAAGGAGGTGCATTGCACAGCATAAAAATCATACTTCAGTAAACCTCGTTATAAACAAAAGAATAAAGGTCTTGTTTCTGCCTCTCCCCTTTGGTAGAGAATCTGGAGGAAGCTGCTGCCAGTCCTGGGCTGGAGGGACAGCTGGAGAGACAGTGGTTTGAGCCAGGTCCCCCAGAGGAAGAGGGGCCTTGGGAGGACCCTGGGCAGGGGTGGCCACCAGAGCCAGAGGTGGGAGAGTGGGGAACGCCCCAGCCTCTGCCCCACCCCCCAATCCTGCCAGCCCAGACCTAACTGGAGGCTGGGTGGGTGGAGGGGGAGAAGGAGAGCCCAGGAGCGATCCAAGGGGCACAGGGACCGTTCACTAGAATCCCCCGTACCAAGTAGCATGGACTAAACACACTTCCTTGTTTTGGTCACCAAAACCATCAATGCCGTTCGGAGCCTTGGTCTGCACCACAGGACGGCTCTGTGTTGGTGCAATTCTACCCCAAAGGAGAGCAGCCACACTTCAGTGTGTCTAGCAGCCGCGTCCGGGTTAAAGGACATCCCCTGTGCACGAGAAGCACTGAAAGCAGCTACTGAACCATGGCTCCTCAACACACTCAGGCCGCTTGGCTGGAAACCCTGCTTGATATCAACTCCTTCTGGTGCTAACCTTCTCTGGCCCAGGAAACCCCAGGCTACTGACCATGTGATGTAGGGATCGCAGCTGATGTGCACCCTCCCGCGCAGGTCACTTCCAGTTACCCCCAAACCCACTCTGGATGTTTCTCGCCTGCAGCTGACCTTCAGCCCATGGGGGCACAGGGTGGACTGGAGGGAGGGCACCTGGACCAGGTAGCGGCACCCTGCTCCTGCAGCTCTGGGGTTCTGTAATCAGCCCTCGCTATTAAGCTCCAGAGTCTGGACTATGTGTTTCCAGTGGGCACCTCCACCGGGACACTCGTGCGGCACCAGGGAGCCTGGAGATGAGTGTGGTTTCCTCCAGGTGTGCGATGCCATCAGACCCGACATCAGAAACCCCAAGAAGCCAGTGACACTGTGATTGATCCCATGGCATGAATTTATACTCTCATCGTGGTAACAACATAATCACTAGTCCTAACTTTAGTCTCTCCCTGGAGACCCAGGTCGTTGATTATTTCTACAGCTGCAAAAATGGTGGCAGGGCATCGACATTCAACTGCCGACATAGCAGTTTCAACGCCACCAAGACTGCTAAGCCATTATGCTGCTGGTTACCTTTAAAAATGGCAGAGGCCTGGGGCGCCTGGGAGCTCCATTGGTTAAGTGTCCGACTTCGGCTCAGGTCATATCTTGCAGTTCGTGGGTTCGAGCCCTGCATCAGGCTCTGTGCTGACGGCTCGGAGCCTGGAGCCTGCTTCAGATTCTGAGTCCCCCTCTCTCTGCCCCTCCCCTGATCATGCTCTGTGTGTGTCTCTCTCTCAAAAATAAATAAACATTAAAAAAAAATTTTTAATGGCAGATGCCTTAAAGAGACAGCTTATTTGATTATTTTGAGGAGACATAACCCACAACCATTTGAGCAGTTTCTCTGATTGAAATGTGAAAAAGTAGGGCACCTGGGGGCTCAGTCAGTTGTAAGTCCAACTCTTGATTTCAGCTTGGGTCATGATCTCACAGCTCTTGAGTTCGAGCCCTGCATCAGGCTCCATGCTGCCATGAAGCCTGCTTGGGATTCTGTCTCTCCCTCTCTCTGTCCTTCCCCTGCTCCTGCTCTCTCTCTCAAAATAAATACACAAACATTAAAAAAAATTTAAATGTGCAAATATAATTTTTTATCCTTAAGATTACCACTCAAAAAAGCTTTCCTATGTCTCCAAAGATAAATCAAATCTTCTTCATTATAGGGTAGTCTGAGTCAACACGGAAACCATCTGGGAAGCCTCTGGGTACTGGATGACATCTGATGCTCGGAATGAAGACCTATCACACACCAGCAGGATGCAAAGGGGATCCAGAGCGAGAGCAGGTTCTGGGGTGATGCGCAGGAGCCCCACTAAAGGGTCTTTGGCAGGGAGGACCAAAGCAGGTGCGGACACACCCCATCCTCCCATGCCTCTGCTAACACTGGTAACCACTCCCCTACAAAAACGACAGGAGATGCTTAGCACACGTGCTAGCTGTGCATCTTCAGGCAAGTATCTTACCCTCTCTGAGCCTGCTGCTTCTTCTTTAGCAAGTGCAGGCGGTACCTAGTTCCAGGGGTTATGCCCATGAAAATACTGGCACAGTGTCTGGCATGTACCTGCATCCAATACATGTTAGTTTCCTTTTAACTGTTAGGATCAGCTAACAGTTGAGGAGCCCCACAAAATCATGGAGTTTCAGGCTCAGCCCCCGAAGACAGGCTGCACACGAGCTCATCACCACAGGCTAGTCAGATGTCAGGAAATGGAGGCGCGTTTAGAGCCTTCTTGCGTTAGGAAGGTGTGGCAGGCACCCCCATGATGGTGGTGGTCTGTGTGGATGCACAGTGGGGGCCGTGCTTATGTGTGTGAATGGAGACAGAGAGGCTCCTGTGGACATTGAGAGGTTTAGTCCAGATAACAATTTGGGTCAGATTATGAAAGGTCTTCAATGCATGCTAAGGAGTACAGACTTTCCTCTCTGAGCCACATCCAGCAGTACAGCTACAAGCTTGACAATTCCTCCCTCCCTTCCTTCCTTCCCTTCTCTCCTTTTTCTTCCCTCCTTTCTTCTCCTTCCCTCCCTTTCCCTTCCTTTCTTCCTTTTTTTTTTTTTTTAAAATATTAATCAGGCTCTACAATGGAAGCATGTAGCCCCAGAAAAGGGTTTCTTCAGGAGGGTGAGTGTCTATAAAACACTGAATTTCTAAAATGGGATAAATATAATGTATGGAGGTACGTTATATTGTCTTTCAACAAATGTTTGGTGACTGTCTCCCAAGCCAAAGCCGGATGTTAGGGAGAGACACAACAGTCACTGCTGGGTCCAGACTGTCCTGAGCTTTCTCGTAGGTGCAGAGGGATGCCAGTGGTCAGCTGCTCACAGGGAGGAGGTGCCGATGGCCGGCATGAAGAAAGAGCAGCTCTGGAAGCTGTGGGAGAACGGAAGGATGGAGGGAGAGAGAGGCAAGCTCTGCGGCCATGGTCCAAGCAGAGTGCAGAGGGTCGGGGCCACCCCTGGGATGGGAGAAAAGTGGACTCCAGGGTAGTGCAGGGTACTGGGTCTTGGTGGGTCAGTCAGGAAGGTGAGGAAGGGGCAGGTGTGGGTTTTACCTGGTGATGAGGAACCTTGGGCCACCACCAGTTCAGCATGACAACCACAGGGGGCTGTGGGGCAGCCACACTGAAGGCTGGGCACCAAGGACGCAGCAGAGAAACAGCCAGCTGGGGCGGCAGCTGGACAGCATGAGGCCGGAGGATGCGGAGGTGGGGGCGGGGGGGGTCACTACTGCCTCAGGGCTACTGTCTGGGACAGAAATACCCCTCATTGGCTGTGCAGGTGACCTTCTCTGCAGCCGGATGCCCCAAGAGAGCGCAGGAGAGAGGCATGAACACTTCATGATTCAAATGCTCTATTGCAGAGCTAAGTCCCCCAAACGCCGCCCCAGGAGCAGCCATGGCCACAACACGGGCATCACATGGGGCCTGGAATTCAGCAACTACACTTGTGCCCACACTTAGCCTCTCAATTCCTAGTTTTCATGCCACAGGAACATGAATAGGGTTTTCCTGGGACAAGTACCCTCTTGATTGGGTAGGCCCTCCTTCCTTTCCAGCAGTACTCCCCTGAGATGCTTGCACCTCTGAGAGCCCCAGTACTGTCCCAATCCCCATGGAGGGAGTCAAGAGTCAGGGACAGGGACAGCCTGGGGAAGTGGGAGGTGTCCTCTATACACTGGTTCCTCAGAGGAGCCCTTGGAAGTCATTTGGGGACAGGCTAGGGGGTCTCTGTACCCTGACTTTGAAGGACAGCTCTGAAGCCTTTGCCAGTGTGGCCTGGTGTCTGCCATGTGAATTCATGGTGTGAAGTTTCTCTACACGCTGATGGGTAGGAGGGACTTAGGCAGCTTGTCCCTGCCACGGACGACACAGGAGGCCCATCCAGGGAGGCCCATCCATGCCACAGAGGACTCAGGAGGCCCATCCAGGGCACGGGGGACTCGGGAGGCCTGCCCCAGGCACCTCGCCACAGCTAGGCCAGCCCTGTGATCACTGCCACTCCCCACCGCCACTCTGCACGGCCAGAGAGGCCAGCCCAAGAATGCTGATGGGCACCGCTGGCTCCAAGCAGAGGACCTGGAGGAGACACCGGTGGCTGGCCAGAATAAGATCCCATCCAGAAGAGGCAGAAGAAGTGAAGAAAACATCCATTTCAGTACCTACCTATGATGGAATCCCTCCGGAAAACATCTCTATCGAAAATGTAAAATGACAGGTGCCGAAAATTCCGAGGAATTTCGCAGTAGAAGTCTTCTCCGTAGAAAGGGCTGAGAAATAAACAGAATGGGCTCTGTTAGACTGTGGGAGCCGCGGCCTTGCTATCTGCCGGCAGGTGCGGGAGCCTGAAGACTGAGCACCAGCCTAGGGCACACGTGTGTCACCTCACCTTTACATGTCACACTGCGCGAGTGGCCTGCTATGCTGGCGGGGAGCTCCACGCAGTAAGAGTTGCGCCCACTGTGTGTGCCCAGGACCGCTGCAACACTCTGAGTGTCTGGGGCAGCAGCTGGCAGGCCCCTTTTATGCATTCAAGGAAAACTCGGTGTCCCAGTTTCAGACCATGCCCCTTTTGTCCCAGAAGTTGGGGTGAAACCCGTACTTCTCACAGGGGAGAGGACCCCTGCCCACCAAGCTGAGCCTCCACACAGACCCTGTGCGTGAGTCACTGCGCAGAACACTCAGTTTGGGCAGAAATCCAGAGGCCCTGTCATTAAACAGACCCCAGGTGCTCTGGGTGGGCAGGGCTGAGGTCAGCAAATGTGGCTTGTGGACAGAGGACGTACACTGAAAACAGCCCTACATCAGGCCGGTTGCAGCTGCTGACAAGGTGGTCAGCAGATCACTGCAGCACACACACAGCTGCCTCGGACTTTGGTGTGTCTACCCCACGCACGCTCACAGCTAGGGTCCACAGCAGGAAACATAATCAGTCAAGGAAGAGCTAGAACAGCGTGCTACGTTGGTTAGAAAACGAGCCACGTTTGCTCCTGCTCAAGCTGGAAAGGTGAAGAGGGACAGTGGTGCCCGGAGTGGAAGTTTACAGGGAGGGACACAGATGTGCCCTGGAGAAAAAGGGAGGGGGCGGTGTCAGCTCACTCATCACCAGTCCTGAGATGACCCCCACCCCATGCTTAGGCATCTCTGAAGTCAGATGTCCCCTGCAGACAGCATAAGGAAGGACTGCTCACACGTTAATTAGCCGTAACAAGATGGTGCCTCTCAGAACTGACCAATGCCACAGGCCCCTGGGATACGGTGTTTCTGTGGCACGATGTGCCGTGGTTCCATGTGGCTCAGTTGGTGTCTGCTTCCTACCATTCTGCTCCAGCAGGAAATAATGAAATATCCTAAAACATAGGCACTTGACACGTCAGTCAAAATTACCCAGCTCCTGAAGCTCATGGGCCTCATCTCGACTCACTCCGTAAGTGGATCAGCTCAGCATGGAAGGACGGACAGACAGAGCGTATGGGCCCTGGGATCAGCTCAGCATGGCCCGGTGGCCCCAGAAGGATGGAACATATGGGCCCTGGGATCAGCTCAGCAGGGCCCGGTGGCCCCAGAAGGATGAAGCGTATGGGTCCGTGCTGGGGCTAGAAGGAGACCCCATGAGGAAAACAGACCCACGACTGTTGGTTTGTTGATGCCAGCCCCCCAGGTAGGGGATGCACCATTCCCTGGATGGGGGGCAGAGGGTGTGGTCAGGCCAGCCCCCCAGGTTGGGGATGCACCAGCCCCTGGATGGGGGGCAGAGGGTGTGGTCAGGCCAGCCCCCCAGGTAGGGGACGCACCAGCCCCTTGGGGGGGGCAGAGGGTGCGGTCAGGCCTCTGTCCTCTCTGCATGGCTGGGATAGGCTGCCTGAGTCCTGTCCCAGGCTCATGCTCGACATGAGGCAGAAGCGAGGAGCAGGTCAGTGCCCTGGCCTGGGCCCCCAATCCCAGCGTGTGGGACTCTGGTGTTTGCTCTCCACATGGAGCCGTCTTCACTCAGGCTGCAAGTCAGAACTACCTGCACAGGCTTGGAGAAAACGTGGCTGCCCTGACCCTGTCCCCTGAGAACCCTCTCCAGGGTGAGGGGCCACAAAGCAGGAATCTTTAATCCCACACCCACATGAGTGTCTAACACAAGCTGCCAGGTCATTACGGTCTCTGAACCAACCACACGTTACACATGGGCAGCATACAGATCCCTTCAGTGGTGCAGAACCCCACCTTGCACCCTCAGGCATGCCACGTGGGGCCAGGCTTCATCTTAGAGGCCATAGGGAGCCACACTCCAGGTGATGCCCGGCCCTGGGCAGCAAGCCCGTGCCCTGAGGGGCTGGTGGCATCTGATAGAGCCCAGGCCTGTGCTCCAAGTCTCTGTCTGCAGGTACTAGGTCCCCGGTGACCACACCTGTCCTTCCCCAGTGGAGCAAAGGCACCCAGGGAAGACACTGTCTTCCCCGTGTGTTGATTCCTAATTAGACTTACACGGATGTTCTTGGAACTGCCCTGTGCTTTGCTCCCTTTGGCCTGAACTGTTTGCTTTAAAAAACACACACATTTGTGGATAGGAATGTTACCTATAACTGTTAACTAAAAGCAAGAAATAGCTTTTTCTTCTTAAGAATGAAACTGTATTGAGAATTTTGCATTATAAAGTCAAAAGTAGGCTCACGAGGATGGCCAGAACTGAAAAGACAGAAAACAAGTGTGAACCCTGACATGTTGCCTGCAGGAACATAACACGGGGCGCCACTTGGGCAAACAGTGGCAGCTCCTCAAAGCGGTAAACAGAGTAAGCATGCGGCCCAACAACCCCCATGCCCAGAGCAGGGGAAACACACGTCCGCACAAATACTTGCACATGAAAGTTTACAGCAGTGTTCGTACCAGCCAAAAAGTGAAACAACCCAAAAATCCGCCAACAGAGGAAAGGATACACAAGGTGTGGTCAGTCCACACAGGGGAATATCATCAGCCACGGGAAGGAGACACGATTTGCCACCTGCTGCCACGTGGGTGCACCTTGAAATCATGACGCTCAGGGAGAGAAGCCACAAAAGGCCACACACAGTGTGATTCCATCTGCATGAAATGCCCCAAACAGGCAAATGTGGGGAGACAGAAAGTCTACCGGTGGCTGCCAGAGAGCAGGGTACCGGCAGGAAATGGGGGGCAGCAGAGGGGATGGGCTTCTTTGAGGGAGACAAAAATGTCCCACATTGACTGCGGTGTGAGCTACAACCCCAAATATACTAAACCCACAGAGCTGTACATTTTAAATAGTTGTATGGCATGTGGATTATGTCTCAATAACGCTATTTTTTAAAAAACCAAAATTTCAGGGGCGCCTGGGTGGCTCAGTCGGTTAGGCGTCCGACTTTGGCTCAGGTCATGATCTCACAGCTCGTGAGTTCAAGCCCTGCGTCAGGTTCTGTGCTGACAGCTCAGAGCCTGAAGCCTGCTTCTCATTCTGTGTCTCCCTCTCTCTCTGCTCCTCCCCTGCTTGTGCTCTGTCTCTCTCTGTCTCTCAAAAATGAATAAATGTAAAAAAATTAAAAAAAAAAACAAAATTTCAGGGTGCCTGGGTGGCTCAGTTGGTTAAGCGTCCGACTTCGACTCAGGTCATGATCTCGCAGTTCGTGGGTTCGAGCCCCACGTCAGGCTCTTTGCTGACAGCTCAGAGTCTGAAGCCTGCTTCGGATTCTGTGTCTCCCTCCCTCTCTGCCCCTGTCCCCACTCACGCTTTGTCTCTGAAAAATGAATAAATGTTTAAAAATTTAAAAAAAAAACAAAATTTTAAAAATACATAAAGAAGTCAGAAAGTGAAAGCCAGAGTTAGCATTATAGGGGATATCCTGCTAGATTTTTCCTCTGGAGATATATGAATATAGACCAAAGGCAGATATAGATGGGGGTGCATATTTTTATTTTTATTTTTTTTAATTTTTTTTAATGTTTATTTATTTTTGAGACAGAGAGAGACAGAGCATGAACGGGGGAGGGGCAGAGAGAGAGGGAGACACAGAATCGGAAGCAGGCTCCAGGCTCTGAGTCATCAGCCCAGAGCCCGACGCGGGGCTCGAACTCACGGACCGCGAGATCGTGACCTGAGCTGAAGTCGGACGCTTAACCGACTGAGCCACCCAGGCGCCCCAAGGGGGTGCATATTTTTAGATAGAAGTGGGATTACACGATGCATCCTGATACACAGTCTGCTTTTTCCTTTGATATCATGCCATGGACCACTTTCCAAACAAGTACATAACAAGTCTGTCGCCAAAGAGCACCTGAGGTGTGAGTGAGCACAGCAGCTTGATTCTCCCTCGCCAACCCTGACGGGCGCGGGCGCCTTCCTGCCTCACCGTCTGGAGCGGCAGCGGGGGGGCTGTGGCTGGCCACCTGCCCAAGAAGGACCCCCACGGCAGAAGGGTGCTCGCGGTCCAAAGGCTGTGGTGCAGAACGCCCCTCCAGAAAGTGGGGACAGATTCAGCCCACACCTACCCACACGATTCTCAGCAGCATTCACAAACCTGGCTGGTCTGATGGTAAACTAAGCATGCTGCTTCCGCCGGCTCAACAGCAGCCGCACGAGCATGAGTGTGTCCGCTGAAACGCCTCTGGCCCAGGCTCTCTTAACGCCCATCTGTGTTCAGGATATTCATCCACTGAGAACTTTCAAATTTGTGTTGCAGCTCAGGAGACAAATAACTGACACGCAGCACATGAGAAATACCTTGTTAACTGGAAACACCACAACGTGGTTAATAGTATCGGTCATCAATGGGCAAGGATGGGTGTGTGGTCCCGCCTTTTCCGAAATGTGGGAGGGACCCTGCCCTAAGGAGCTGAGGCCGCCCAGGCAGCAAGGCCTTTCAGAAAGACCAGCTGTGGCACTGTGGGGACAGGACGGTGGACGGCAGCAGACCCACGCGGGGTGTGAGTGGGCCGGGCCTCGCCGTCAGTACCCCTCCCCTGATTGTCCCCCAGCCCAGGACACACTGGCATGGTCATCCAAACAACCCCACCCCCTTCACGGGCAGCAGAAGTGGAAGTATGTTTGCAAAGAGAAGGAAACTGAAGCCTTCTCCATCCCTGCCCTTCTCTGTGTGCCTGGCAGGACAGTATCTGCTTTCTGGTGAACTCAAAGGGGCCCCAGCTCCCAGCCTCCCCTTCCTTCCCATTAGTGTCTTAACCTGGGGCATCTCTCTGCACAGACCCCACTTTGCCCCGACCAAGGTCAGCAGCTGTCAGACGTGCGATTAATGCCCCACACAGTCAGCCCGCACTTGCAGCCTCGGGGCTCCAGAAAAGCAACCCGAAGGACCCGGCTTGCCCTAAATGCTGCTGCCTGACGGAGAAAGTCACGCATGCCGTGGCACCCACCTCTGAGGCTGGCCAGGGTGACGAGCTCTTTCCCTCAGTAACAGCAGGAGAAACTTGGATGGAGCTTCACAGCATCAAGGGATCGCTCACAAACAAAACACCTCCAGACCAATCTCCAACAAGGAGGAACCACCTGTGGCCCCTCCGCTCCTCCCACAGCCCAGCGGTTCACACGGGGCCTCGGCTGGGACCCGTGGGAAACCTTGCGCTTGTCCCTAATTTCCCAACGTCCAGGGTGGGGGCAGGGGGAGGGGCAGGGCTGCCTCAGCTGGGGTCGCTGGCAGATTTGATGGAGACGGGAAGGAAAGAATAAGGAACGCTGCCCTGAGTCACTCCGTGAGACGTCCATTCTTAGGACGGTCTTTGTAACAGTCTGAGCGATGGATGTGCCACGGAGAAGGCCCGTTGAGGTCAGAGCACCCAGAAGCAGCAGGTCCGGGCTCCCAGTGGGAATGTGGGGCCCACCTCACGGCCCAGGACGAACTGGGAGCCAGGCGGGCAGAGCAGGTTTTCTAGAAAGGGCTGCAGCCCATCTCCAAACAGCTCTGAATTCAGCTAATAAAACGTGCATGTGGTTAAATCATTAACTGAAAGCTAGATTAAAATTTCATTAAGCTAATACATTGCATTTCATTGCATGCAATTTCATTGCATGTGGGGTCACACAGCACTCTTGCTGCTGGGACTGGAGGGGTGGAGATACGTCTCCACCAGGAAGGAGAGAATCAGATCAGTTTTCGTCCCAATGCTGGGTGGGCAGAAGTGTCCTGCCTGGACCCCACACACTTGTCACCTGGGTCAGTCACTGCCTGCACTGGCAGTGCAGCACCGAAGGGTCCACAGTGGCTACTGCCGACCACAGGGACACTGAGGACACTCAAGGGTGTTGGCCTGGCAGGTGGGGCCGGAGGGGCCTCAGGTCAGCACTGGGCAGGCACGGGACCAGGCAGGAAACACACGCAGGGGGCTGTTCACACTCTTCCCGCGGCACCAGGACCCAAACTAGAGATGTTTCCTGGAGCGCCCCAGAACCGGGTGAAGGTGAGGGGAGGGAACGATTCCCTGCCTGGAGCGCCCCAGGACCGACCATGGTAGGGGGGACGGTTCCCCGCCTGGAGCGCCCCAGGACCGTGGTGGGTTAGGATCCCTGCCTGCAGCACCCCAGGATCTACTCCAGCTGGCAAGAAATGTCTGGGCCTAAAGTCCGCATTTATGTCCAAAAAACTTTTTTTTTTAACTTTAAGTGGAGAAATTGGAGATAAGAGTAAACGTCAGGAGAAAATGTTACGCATGTAGCCTCATGAATCAAAGTCAGTGTCTGCTCACCAACAACTTGGTCTTTACTGACAACTTATAGAAAATGAAGTGTGTCTTCCCAAATCACAGACTCCTTCCCGTCCCTTTCAGATTCAGCATCTGGGGTCTTCCCTGGTTTAGTCACCCCCACCACATTGCGGTGCTGTCTTCTGAGCAATCTGTACCTTTCAGGGTGAGCAGAAGACACTCCCGGGTCACAGGCCCACGAGGCATACACGCACCCACTCCACCATCTTGCACTGGGACGTTCTCAGCAAGAAGGATGTGAGGTGCTGTCACCACGCCCATGCCCACCAACGCGATAGCAAGCTAGCGCACCTTGTCACTTGGCTCCAGAAAGTGGTTATTTTACTGTCTAACTCCTAACTTTATGTAAAAAAGCAAAACCAAAGCATACAAACAAAACAACAAAAATACCTCCCCAGAATCCCACTCTCCCTCCCCCGCAAATAACCACATTGACATTTATGTCCATATATTCCAGGCCGTTTGGGGAACAAAGTCTTGTAACCTGCCCTCACGACTCAGCAAACGTTACCGCCCCGAAAAGCGTGGGCAGCTCCCACGTAAGGGGCCACCGGAGCCCCCGCTCTGCAGGAAGACAAGACGGGGGCTGCAGGCCAGGACCGTGCGGTCGGCCCCTTCCCCTCACATGGCAATGCAAATGCGAGCAGGTGAGAGGAGGCAGAAGGTGGCTGCACCAGGGCCGGGTCCTGGAGCAGCTGTGGGGACAGGCTCAGCACTGCGGGCACCGGGGCTGCCGGTAGCAAAGGCGAGGCTCACATCAGGAGCCTCTCCGGCCAGGAGCTGTCACACATCCTGGGGGAAAAGGGAGCCAGTGTCACCCTCACAGTAATCACCTACACCGACAAAAGGCAATGAAGACACTAGCACTTTGTGGAACCTTCTTGCAAATGAGTGGGCTAACCCAGCACTTAAGAGGTCTTGCTTTTAACTTCTTTTCCTGCCTGTAGCATCAGTACCCTCCTTCTACTGGATAAAATGGTGATTTCCTCCAGGGTAACCTTCCCCACCCCTGTAGTGCAAGCAGGAGGTGACCCTCCTGAACGGGACCAAAGATGCGCTCGGCGGACGTGCCGTGCTGTCCAGGACCCAGCCGGTCCAATGTCCTAGAGCCTTTAGTTCAGGTACACAGTAAACAGATAATGAGGTGCCATTTAAATGATGACACAATCACAACCCTAAAAAGTTACACAAAGTTCACTCTCAACATCAGGAAGGTTTTTTCCGAGTAAGAAACTTTGCCCAAAACCACCCTTCAGAGGAAGGGGCTCCTTCGCTCTCACAAGCGGGTCTGCAGCGGATGCTCTCCCACCCCCGCTCCCCCACATCAAAAGGAGAGGAAAGAAAAGGGAAAGAGAAGAACAAACTAGGCCCTCTCCCTAAGAAATCGGCTGAGTAATCACCAGTGAGTGCTGGGGACACCACGCAGTGTGGTCACAGCCTGCTGCCGCCCCAGAGACCACCATCTGCTGGTGAGGAGGAGGAGGAGGGAGACACGTGTCCCCTTCTCTCTCACATTCTGTCTGCACTTCCTACGGAGTCCAAACACATGCTGTGCAGCAGCTAAGCCCGAGGCTGACCTGCCCCAGAGGCTGCGGAAACTCCCGCTGGAGCTCCGTGTCCCTCCAGAGCGTGAGGCCCGGCCAGGCCGCCAAGCCCTTTGGCTCTTCGAGTTCACAGACCAGATGGAGGCTCCTGTTTTCCCGGTGACTCTGCCACCTGAAGCATGGGACCCGAGAGGAAATGCTGGTCCTGGTGGAGGCGTGCTGGGGGTGCAAGATGCCACGGCGCAGTGAGGCGGGACCTCCTTGGAGGTGACTACCCCTGGGGTGTGGTGGGCCGAGCCCACACTGCAGACTGTTGGTATCACCAGCTCAAGGCCCAGTGTGCCCACTTCCTTCTGTCTTGCAGCTGCCGTTGGAGTTGGGGCCTTCTTCCTCTGGCCCCGATAGCGGCAGAGGCCCGCACATAGCCTTCTGCTCCTGGGCTCTGCCCTCCGGCCACGGCTGCTCAGGCCGGAATCTTAAAATACCGTCTTGTTCCAGCTGCTGTCCCATGCGGGCTCCTACCGTTCTTTCTCCCCTCACCATGGGAAACCTCAGGACACACGTTTAGACACCATTCCGTTTGGTCCCTAACCCTCTCCTCATCCTTCCTTCCCGTTTCTTTGTGCGCCTGGGGTACGGCTCCACTAGGCCTTCTAGTTTACCAAGTCTCCCTTCAGCTGTATCTCAGCAGCTATTTATTCATGCAGAGTTTTTCACTTTAATTCGTGTCTTCCTCATTTCTAGAAATTCTACCTGGTTCTTTTGTAAACTGGTTCATCACTTTACCATTTCTCACCCCGTGCCTGTTTTTAATCTTGTCTCTGATTACTTCAAATTCCTTAAACTTTGTTGGCTGACCTGCAAACTCACAGGTCTGACTCTGTGGTCTATTGTTTCAGCAAATACACACAACACTTCATCTCTTGTGTTCCTTGTGAATCTTCTCCTCGGAGAACACAGACGAAGATTCTTTAAGGTGTGGACTGAAGGATATGCTTGAATTTGCTTTGACTGGCTTTTCATCAGCTCGGTGGACGTCACAAGCTACTAATCCAGGACTACAGTAATGTACGTGCATGGACTGAGGTTTCTGGACCACAGACACAGTATAGATTCAGGCCTGCAAACTCACAAGACAGCTGATTTTCGGTTTCAAATATTTGGCGCCAAGTGGAGGCAGCAATTTTTCTTGCCAACTTCTTGGATGGGGTGGATTTATTTGCCTTTTGTAAATAACTACTATAGAGGAGAACTCTGGGCTACCAGCTCACAAGGCCCACCAGTGTGAATAGGGTTTTGCCTCAATACTCAATGACCAAACGCACCCATGTTTTAAGCTCCTGGAATTATACTGTTGGTGTCTTTCTTTGCTATCAGCTTTCACTTTCTGCTTACAGCACCCTCTCCTTGTCTGGCATATTAGATAAGCACTCAATAAATACTCATTGAGCTAATAAAGAAACAAACAAAAACAGCCAAGCTTGTTGAAACTGTGTGTAAGGAGAGCATGAACATTCCACCAAGAGTTGGACGCTCTGATGAGTTGCGACCATGACGCTCTGATGAGCTCACGGTTACCACTTGATTCTGGCTATTTCTCAGAGGGCTGATTCTCCAGACAGAACATATTACCACATCATCACTTTCATTTAGCTCTCGGCCTCTGTTTCCTTCTCTAGCACACTCTCTAGTGTCACCAAAGTCAGAAGCCACCATTTCTATTTCTAAACTTGTGTGAAATGCTTTGAAGACTGTGACTCCCATTCTCAGCCTTGTCTAAAACAGAGGCTCCCAAACACAGTCCAGGTCTGGGGCGGGTCCAGCTTCCCCAGGACTACAGGAACTTTCCAGGTGTATCCCCATGGGCCTCCAACATCAGCTGTGTAAACACGGGAAGGATTTATCCGGCATGAGGACAATGGAAATAACCCTGAAGGTTCCCTGGCACCACCTTCACCATCAGCCCCAAAGCCAGACTTGACTCCTGACAAAGTCCTCAGGCTTCTGCAGAGAATCTTGCATGAAACAACCACGCCCACTTGGCCTCGAGGGCGGCCCTGAGTGCTGGTGGCCCCGGTGCAGACGGAGCACGAAAGGTGTCCCCGAGTTTCAGGGCCAGGAGATCCTCAACAGTCAGTGGTCTGGATGTGTCACTGGCTCCCACTCCAGGAGCAGTACACAAGGATATAATTCATCTGCTAACACGTTCTCAGATCCCAGCTGTTTGCAGGCATCCACACGGCAGGCTTTGCCTGGATCCTTCTCTGCTCCATCAACCGCGTGATGACAAACACTCGTGCAGGAGCGGCCTCGGTGTGCTTCTCCCCGGCCACAAACCGCAACCCCAGCCCTTGCTAACACTCGCATTTTGGGGGCCCCTCTCCCCGCCCCCAATGTGAACCGCTGTGACTTTTAGGGTGCCCTCACCTTCCGTTCCTGGGTGTGGTCTAGGGCAGCAACCCAGGGAACTTGTTAGGAACGCAACTCTTCCAAGTCCTGGGCAGACATCTGGGTCCCAAAGAGCCTTTCAGCGATGACAGACCCTGAGCGCCTGACCTTGAGAAGCCGTCATGTGGCCTCCTTGGTGTGAGGCCTGTTAGGTGCCTGCTCCTTGACCTGCTCTAAAGCTATCACTGAGCGGTTCCCCAGCCTCTTGCCCCCCGTGGGCATTTACCTTCTCGCCCATCTCAGGTATGTCTCTCTAGGAAAACTGAAAGGAAGGTGGTAAAACAAAAATATTCACCCTCTCAAAATGCTTGATTTGTGCTCTGCACTTGTACACACCTTCTGGCTCATCTCTGACCAGGAGGTGCCCGCATGTGTCCCCGCAGGAGGTGGGCACTGCCACCAGCACCGTGCCCCCGTGCCACGCGGTCCTGGGTGCCGCAAGCACTTGGGAACAGTGGCGGTCCGCCCCCGGGTGGAAGCACATGGCCCGGAAAACCAGAGCTCGAGGGAAGGTGCCAGCTGGCCACGCACACGGAGCAGTGGACGGCGGCCCCGGGCCCGGGCGCCCCCCCTGCAGAGGGAAACGTATCCAGTGAACCATCAGCAGACATTACCAGAGTGACTTCTCCACAATTTTGGTCCTAAAAACCTCCTCCTGGTCCAGGTTCACGGTGCAGTAGCAGTCTCGCATCTTGTTTGGCCCCGGGTACGTGGGAAGGTTTTTGGCTTCACCTAGAAAGAAAAGGTACATAACACCATCAACTGGGCCCGGAATTACTCACAGACGCATCTCCAAATCACAGCTTTCTTTCAGAGCAGCACTACTTTCTCTTGTGTATACTTGGTAGCTCTTTTGTTTGTTTGTTTTGAGAGAGAGAGAGAGAGAGAGAGAGAGAGAGAGAGAGCAAACAGGAAGGGGCAGAGAGAGAGTCCCAAGCAGGCTCTGCACCATCAGCACAGAACCCAACGTGGTGCTCAAACTCACAACACGAGATCATGACCTGAGCTGAAATCAAGAGTCGGACACTTAACCGACTGAGCCACCCAGGCGCCCCCCATTAACTCTTTATAATGTCCTGGTTCTCTTGTCACAAGTCACAATGTCACAGTGAATACCATTTGCACAATTAGAATGCAAGGGAATACACACATTAACCTCCAAAACAGACTGAAAAACTAGGGATCCATGGGCCTACCATTTGAGGTTATTAGTTTTGTTTTATTCACACTAGCCCCCTTAATTTTGTTTAATGTTTAAATGATAGTAAGGTACATATAAACTAAAATTTATCATCTTAACCACTTTTAAGTGTAGAGCTCAGCAGTGTCAGGTGTATTTACACTGTTGGGCAACCAATCTCCATAACTTTTTCATCTTGCAAAACTGGAACTCTGCACCCACCACCACCCCCCCCCCCCAGGCCCTGGCACCCACCCTCCCACTTTCTGTGTGTGAATCTGGCCACTCGAGGTTAATTCACAGAAGTAGGATCATTCAGCCTCTGTCCTTCTGTGACTGGCTGACTCCCTCAGCACAATGCCCTCAGGTTCATCCATGTTGTCCCAGGTGTCAGGATCTCCTTCCCTGTCAGGGCTATAGGTGGGTCACACTGTATACAGATGGGTCCATTCACCCCCCTGGGTCACTTTCTAGTCTGAATTTGATTTGATAGCATTAGAACAAAATTGGGGCAATAATTAAGGAGGACTCTCTTTTATTGACAAACTGTTTAAAATACAGAGTGATTGCCAGTTAGAAGTGAGTCCTGAAGGGGGACCTGCGGCACAGATGTGGGCCAAGTGTCTCCCCCTCACGGCCCCTCCTCCACATGGAAGTGTGGCTGGAGTGAAGGAGAAACCCACAGGCAGCAGCACGGCCGGCCAAAAATGCCAGACTCCTCACTGACCTGGGTCTGTCTAGAGGCCATCATCAGAACCACAACCTATGTCCTCCACTAGAAACGCACAAGTGTGAACGGCAGGCCCAAACAGCCCCATCCACTTGCAAACTGAGAGCGATGGGTAGCTTGCAGCATGGACAGCTGATGTCCAGGTGACGTCTCCTCCGAGGAAGAAAAGCCTCAAACACACTCTTGCCTCTAAGTCTTCTGGGGGGCGTCTGCAGGCACTGGATCCAGTGCTGGGAAGACAGAGAGGTTCTGAGAGCCCAGCACCACACCATCCACCCAACACGGCCAGTAAATACCTGTCACACCGTAAGACCAAACTACCTCATTCTTGTTGAAACTGAAAAACACACCAAAAACCAACCCCAAACCGGAGCCCAAGTTCCTCCGAGCTCAGTGCCAAAGCCACCTGGCACACACCGTCCTCCACAGAACTCCAGCAAAACCAGACATCATCACTCACTTGGGGGAGATGAGCTCATTTAAAAGATGCCACTTTGCAAACAGACATATGCAAGAGTCCCCAGGAGGGCAGAGAGTGCCTTGATTTGTTCCAACCTCTCAACTTTTCATTTAATGTCATTACAGAGTAGAACAAGTTGGGAGAGGGCGCTGACCTGGGTGGGGCTTTCTGTGCCCAAACATCTTACTTCTGACCGAAGTGTCCTTCAGGACTCCTAAGAGCACCAGGTGTAATCTGTGCGGGTGGCCCCTTCCTGCACACGGCCAGAACGTGAGACCCGCTTCCGAGCCTCAGTTTCACCAGCTGTAAGAACATGAGAACACACTAGCTCTCCAAGGCTCCTCCAACACCAAAAGTGTTTTAATTTCAAAGATTCCAGAGGTTTTTCTTTTGGGAATCATCACTGGCTCTTAGTTGGTGAGGAAAGAAATAACAGATGAGCGTTTTCTTGCACAGCCACCTCAACATTGCAACGCTCCAGAACACACCATTTTTAACATGAGTCCAGCCCATGAAAACATGGCCAACCGGGTAAAAGGCACGTGAATCTGAGCCAAGCTTCAAGTCAGCTGTTAACATCAAAAAACAGACTTTGTGAAGACTCCTGGCAGATGTGAAAGGTCAGAAAAACGTGTGCGCAGGGTGGGGGACCAATCCCAGCGCCAAGGGCTGTGGCGGCGTCTTCAGGGACAGAAGGGCAGGTGGGGAGGTGCAGGATGGACATATGGCTCCTTCCGCTGAGCTGACCCAACAGGGCAGTCACATCACACACGTCACCCTGAACCAGCCCTTTCAAAAGTCTTCCGGTTCTGGACTGGGAACTGATCACTTTTGCCACGTTCACAAATCTTTAGCCTCATAAGCAGCCCGAATCTGTGGACGTCCCAGCGGACGCCTGTATGATGTGAATCAGGGCTTCCCACACTTCCCTTCGGAATTTCTTTTTGCAGCAGATGAGATACTTAGCTGCAAGTTCCTGTGTTCCTTAAAAGGAGAAGAGAAACTTGTCTGAAAGCTTCATGGGAGATGATGGTTGGTGGAAATCACAGAACTGGGATTTTGTTCCTGTTTGTTCTCCAAAGAACCTTGGAGCAGCAGGAACAGTGGCTGACACTCCTCTTCAAGGTGAGCACCGTCAGGGCACAAGAGAAAGATGAGCCCTCCCTGGACAAGATGACACTTGACACTGAAAGTGCCTGTGTGAACACAGACCGCCGCGTTCCTCCCACCCTGCTGGCCCCAGGCGGAGGGTTACAGAGGCATCCTGGCCACCATGACGATGGTGCCACAGAGAGCCAACCTTAACAGGCTACTCAGACCAGCAGTGGTGGGGGCAGTGGGCAGCATCGCCGGCCACGTCCTATGCCCAGGGTCCTCACAGTTGGGGTGGAAAGGTGGAGAATGATAAGCTACCCCGAGTCTCTGCGTGGAGCCCCGCTGCAGAAGGGGGTGGGGGTGTCTCAGCTCTCGGGTGGTCCATCCAACCACATGAGGCACCTGCACCACTTCTTCCACACTGACTACTTGTCCCACAGTCTAGAGGCCGTTTCCCTGGCTGACTGTGTCATGGTGCCTCCCTTTTCCTAGCATGTGGAGACACTTACCCAGGAAAGTAAAGCCCTCCTGGCATACAGTAGGTGCTGAATTATTTGTTGAGCGAACGGATAAACAAATGACCACAAGGTAAAAGAAGGTTTCATTCTAAGAACCAGAGTAGGATCATTTTCCTCCGTGTGACCACATCTGAAATGTACCCTTGGCACCAACAAGAGCCGTGTGCTGCAGACGGCAGCTCTGTCAGCCCTGAGAAAGCAGCCCCTGCCCGGTCTGGGTGGGCCGCTGGCCTCAAGGTGCCGAGAGAGAGACAAGTCCCCATCCCTGAAAGCGGATGTCGGAGGTCACAGACCCCAGTGCCCCAGGAGAGACTCTGGCGACAGCAGGGGCAGGGGGGACGATCTGATCCTGCCTGCTGCCCCCAACACCCCAGGAAGAGAAGGATAGAGGGAAGCAGGTGGGTGGAGAGCTCCACTGACAAACCACCTCTCTTCCAGCTGTGAGCCTCGGGCGTCCTTCCTGTGTATGCTCTGAGCCACCACATCCACACCCCTTAGTGGCCCCCCAGCCCGTGGCCTCCACCTGTGAAGGGGAATATTGTGGGAGAACGCAGGCAGGTCTCTTGGCCACTCTGGTTCAGAATACTCAAACGGGCCCAGAGATTCCAGTCACTAACTTATGCTAACAACATAAAAGTCTATTTCCCCAAAAAGATCAATTCCATGATTAAAATATTCTCTTTCCCTGAGTATATATTTTTGAATACCTTGCTATCTTATCTTGATATTGCGTAGAACACAACTGCATAAAAACAGACAAAATTGGGATTTCTAAATCAAGCTACATGCGACCTTCCCTGCTGCATGCAGATTCGTCCTGAAAACCCCACGTTGAGCTGCCTGGACCCCCGCAGGGCATGACCTCACAACCACTACCGCCTGCTTCCTCTGCCTCCAGGAGGGTCACGGCCCAGGAAGGGGTACTGACGCACCTTTCAGATTTCCTCCAGTAGGTAAGAGACAAGCATAAAATAAGGCTATTCACAGGTAAATTAAAAGCTCAAAATACAATGAAAAGAAGGAAAATTACACGTATCCAGCTGTCCCTCCCCCACCACATGTGACTCAGTGGTCAACTGAGCTCTGAGTTCCCTAGTAGCTAAGGCAAGAATGGAAACAAGGCAGAACACACTCTTCAGACTTTCTCTGAAAATAAAGCACACCATTCTCCCTCGGGAAACACTGTTCTACAGCAAGGAGGTGACGGACTGGGCCTGTCTTCTGTGCTCCTTTTACAAGAAATCACGTGGCTACTTCTCAGCCCGTCTGTCATGAGACGAGGCACACAAACTACAGTTGCTGTGAGAGTCCTGGTGAACAAGGTGGGGTGGCCCCACTCAGCTCAAGGCCAGGCCTCCACGTGCTTACCACGGACTCGGACGGCCATCTCCACAGCCAACCTGTCCCACGGCCAAGGCTCCTGGAGATATCTGGATGGCCCAAGTTCAGTTGAGGGGCCTGGTAAGACCCCCAAGGAGGACAGCAGAGCCAGGCCCCAGCAGTCCTCAGCCAGGCCTCTGCCCTCAGACAGACAGCATCCAGCCACACGGCCCCTCACTGGGCTCCTCTGTCCTCCCCGAGAAACCTGGGACATGGCTGGGTCTCACTTCTGTCTTTGCCTCCAGCATCTAAAACAGCATACTACTCTGGCAAACAGTAATGATCCTGTAAACGTTAGCTCAAACGAAAAGTGAGTGAATGCACTAATAAAGTGACCAGCTGGGCAGGGCTTTGGGAGTACTGATTCCACACCTCTGCTGGGTATTTTGCAGGCGTCTTTGAGAGCCAAGGTGCATAATCGGGACCAGGGAGCTGGACCATCCAGCAGTGATTGGGCAAGGACAGGGCCCTGTGGATTCCACCCCAGTCCAGGATGTGTGCTGCACCCTGAGCCAATGATCGGGCCCCTGGAAGCCACTGCTGGAGGGACAGCACAGGTGCTCTGGGAGACTGCATGAGCAGAGTCTGAACTCCCAATACCCTTGCGGACCCACAACATGTGACAGAGGCATCTGGGATCCCCAGCCCCTCCAGCCGACTGCCACAGCCTATCTGGACCTCACGGTACTGAGGATTCACCCGGCCAAATCCAGCCCAACCCGCCAGTCCCAAATCCCTGGTCCCAAAGCTGTGAGATACAAGTGGCTGTTTCTAAGCCTTAAAACTGTGAGGAAGCCTATTCCCAGGACACACGCAAGTCCAAAGCCTCACAAGCTCATACAGGTCTACCCAACGCACACACAGCTTCCTCATATCACAAGCTCATACGGTATTAGCCGGGCACACACAATTTCTCACGTTAGAAGCTCATAGAGGACTACCCAGGACAAATGCAATTTACTCATTTTCTGAGCTCCTATACTGCTAACCGGGGCGCACACTATGTCCTCAGGTCCTGATCTCATACACTAGAAGTCAAGTGGCTTTCCTTTTCCTCCCCCTCCGGCACACTGCTGATGACCTTAATCATGCGATTACTCCAGTGACAGGGTCTGACCCTATCCAGCCATCATCTTATCTGTGTGTCACAGCCCTGAGGGGCTCAGGACATGTGTCCTGTGGGCGGCACGGGGTGGCTACAGGAGATACTTTGCACATGCCGTGGTGTGATTCGGTTCCTATTGTGCATCCGTTATCCCAGATTGGCGAGGGGAAATAAAACGTGATAGACACCCACGGTGAGCCAGATGATGGCACAGCCGGGTCTGTGGGGACCTTTGAAGGCTGAACCAGCCAGAGCTACAGCTGGGTGACCTGACCAGTCCCCTCCTAAGAGGTCATCATAGCAGCAAGAGAGAGCAGAGCAGTTCTGTCATGATGAACTGTGCCAGCTTGCTTTACAATTTCAGGATCCAACTGCTTTTTTTAACATTCCTTAACAGACCAAGAGACTGGAACAAAGAAGCTTAAAGCCCCCGAGTGAGTGTGCAGGAGGCCTGCCTGCTCTTGCCGAAGCCAAATTGGACAAGGGCTGTGCTCTCACCAGGGCCCCACACAGGACCCTGGACCGGGGTGGCCCTGCTGGTCCTTCGCCTCATGGTCACGTTACATTTACCCCCTAGAAAAGGGGCTGTTGCCCCGACCTTGATTTCCATTTGTCAGGAAGGTAGCATTCTGAGCCTGTGAGTAGAAGACGCTGTCCCCCTGCCGGCCACACTGCCATAAAAACACATACATCAGGTGTCGTGTCCTCAGGCCGTGGCTCCACAGAGGCCGGGGAGACACCCTGTATTGGGTGCTCCCCTCAGGTCTCAGCCTGGGGCCCTTACCGAACACGGCGCTAAGACACAGTCTGCTCTCTAAATGCTGAGTTAGTGGATGTCATTTAAAAATGGAGTGATTTCACATTTATTTTAAATCCTTTAGAAAACTCTGAGGATCTGGCCATGCCCATAGCCACTTCCCCTTGCTGAAACGGTTGCAGCAGGTCTGGTGGGGTGGCCCCTCTCAGGGGGCACCTGCTGGCCTTGTGCATTTGGAACCACCGTGCCACACATTTGGGGGACAGCCCAGACCTGTTCAGGTCTTTTTGTGCATGTGGTTGTCAGAATCCATCGCTCGAGAAAAGCCACCCCATGGTGGAAATGTCGCCAAAATACAAACCCAAGGGCCCTGGCTTCTCATGCAGTCTGCCCTCCCTGACCCCTCACTGAGTCTGCCTACACCCCACTCTCCAGAGTGCCTGTCAGCCAGGGGGCAACCGCCCCAGAGCCCTCCACCTCCCCAACAGTGCAAGCGGCATCTGGGGTCCCCTTGGAAAATGGAATCTCTAGCTGGAAGGCCACCTGTGGCAGACTGCGGGAGGAGGGGGACTCTGGGGCAAAGGCCTATAGCGCATCTGCAGGGACGGAGGGCAGGCTGGCACCCACTTGCTAGGAGCACCTCCCCCCTCCACGCCCCTTGCTCTGGGTCACCCCTGGCATCACTTAATCCCATGGTTCCTGAATGGCCAGGCAGACCCCTGTGCCTGGACCACTGCTACAGGTGCATGGAGCCCCCTTCACGTGGCGCTAGGGCTGCCAGGACGGGGTGAGAACGGAGGAGGCGGCCTCGGAAGCCTGAAGAACGGCCCCTGAATGAGAAACAGAAGCCTAAGACACTACAACGCCAAGACAGAAAATCAGTCACTTCTCCATTTTCCAATTAGTTCTGTACACAACAGCATATCCTCAGAATTATTTACATGTTCAATTTTGAACCGAAATCAAACTATTCAGCACCAAAAAGACACAAAACAGTAGCTAACCTCACCCTCTCACTTAAAATCTAGTCTTTTATTTCAATAAAAAGCTGGAAAATTAAGAAAAGTGAAACAGAAACCACCAGTTTCCTCTTCATTTTTAAAATATTGTGTTGAGGGGCGCCTGGGTGGTGCAGTCGGTTAAGCGTCCGACTTCAGCTCAGGTCACAATCTCGCGGTCCGTGAGTTTGAGCCCTGCGTCAGGCTCTGGGCTGATGGCTCAGAGACTGGAGCTTGTTTCCGATTCTGTGTCTCCCTCTCTCTCTGCCCCTCCCCCGTTCATGCTCTGTCTCTCTCTGTCCCAAAAATAAATAAAAACGTTGAAAAAAAATAAATAAAATAAAATAAAATAAAATAAAATAAAATATTGTGTTGAATGGGCCTTTGATTCCTTGGAAACTAAACTCTGTGTCTATTCGCAAAATACCTTTTCACCTAGTGCTGCATTTTCTATCTAACAGCCATGAAGATCAGAAAAGAGTAAGCAGGCCATCGAGAGCACAGCCACTTTGCATGCTGAAGACACACCGAGTGTGCCCTCCGTGCCCGTGACCCTGGCACCTCCCCGCAGCAACGTGGAGACGTGGTCCCCCCAGGACCTCACGCCCCTCCCAGGCGGCATGCTCCGGGCAGACAGGTGTCCACACCGGCAGGAGGGCCGCGCTCTGGCTCTGGTCCAGGCCAGGGCTCGGCGTGTCCCCACGGTGTGTCCCCGCAGCTCTGGGTGCCCCGGCCCCATGGCAGCACACAGGCTGCCCTCCGGCCCCGGGAGGGGAAGTCCAGTTAGGGACCCCGTGCCTCTGAGCTGCGCGCCTGCACCTGCTTGACCCTGACAGGGAGGGGGAAGGGGAAGGAGGTGCCACCAGCAACAGTGACTTAAACCGAAGCCCCCAGACCCGGTCCCGTGTGCCGGGGGACCTGCACATTCGCACAAATCACAGACTTTCAAAGTCACAGAAGTTATCAAAAAATACTGTTTTAGAGACATAGAGGTTCCCATGCCCTCAGGTTGCAAACTGCTGTGGGGACACATGTCACCTCCCCGCGACCCAGTCTGGGGCGTCGCACACCTACGAGTGGCTCCATGCAGTGGCCAGAAGGGACCGTCCCTCACCGAGCTCCCAAAACATGTGTTTGCGTCCCGTGTAGGCGATTCTCTTGTGTCACTTTGCCCAGTGCCTCTCCCCCTGCAAGGGTACACCTCCAAAAGAACCTCAGAATTCTCCAGAGAACATCCTCCTGCGACCTCCTCGTCTGAGGGAAAGACGACAGATTTGAACAAATCTGCATAGTGCAATTTCCCAAATTAATGTTCACATGATGAAATGTTAGCTGGTTACTAAGATCAATGAATAAGCTTCCGGAGAACACAGTAGGGACATACATAAGAAATAAATAAAGAGGGACAAAATGTCAGTAAGTGTGAAACTATAATTACTAAAACAGCAACTGTGCCTCGCTGTAAGTAATCAAACTGTTAAGACTTCCTGAGTCGTCTACACCTTCCAGCACCGCTCCCCTCCCCTAAGTCTCTTGCTCCTGTCCACTTTGTTTCTACTAATCACAGACACATTCTAGCAGGGGTGAGGATGTCCAGGCAGCTGAGAAGGGTGAAGAAAACAACAGAAACAGATGACAGAAATATTCTGAGGTGGTGTTTTTAACATAGGAACTAAGGTGAGGCTACTATGCAAACGTATGAAAGAGTGGGGGGGCCTAGACACTGGTGAAGATAAGGATCTGAGCTGTCTTCAAGCTGGGCCTGGGCCCTCCTGGGGGCAACTTGCAGGGAGGTCACCCCACGTTATCCCTGCCCATTGGCACAGTAAACAGGAGGTGCCAATAATCAAAACCACACAAAGAGCATGCAGTCTGTAGGATGCCCCTGTGCCACAGAAACCTCAGCCTGGGAATGGTTTTCACCTGGTGCTCCCGCCTACAGAAGGGCTAGAATGTGAATCAAACAGGGCAGAACAGCTGGGAAATCACCTGGGAGGTCACCTGAGAGAACGTCTGGGTCAACACCTGAGAGAACACCTGGGGGAACAGCTGGGAGATCACCTGGGAGATCACCTGGGGGAACACCTGGCGAATGCCTGGCAGTGGACACCAGTGCCACAGGGCCACGCCCAAGGCCCACCGTTTCCTCCGGTCGAGGTGTTGTACACTTGCTTGTATGTGTGCATGTCTGTGCATGTGTGTGTACACGTGTGTGTTTTGATTTCTGGTTTTTCCTTTAACAGCTTTATTGTGAAAGGATCAGAATACCAAAAAATCCACCTGTTTAAAGTGTACAACTCAATGTTTTTTAATATATTCACTAGATTGTGCAAATATCCCCACAATCAGTGTGAGAACATTTTCGTGCCCCTGAAATCAACAGCCTCACCCCTTCCGCCTCCCCCAGGCCCTGGCAGCTCACTCTCCATCTCTATGGTTTTGCCTGTTCTGGATATTCATATAACACGTGATCTTTGGAGTCTGACTTCTTTCAGAAGCATAATGTTCTGGGTTCGGCCACACTGTGGCCTGTGTCAGGACCCTGTACTTTCTCAGGCTGAGTGATACTCCCCCGTATGGATGTACTATTACATATATACCCAGTTCTTCAGTCGACGGACACTTGGGTTGTTTCCAGCATTCGGACTGCTCTGAACCCTGCTGCTGTGGTGACTGTGTACAGGCTCCTGTGTGGACAGGTGCGCCTGGGAGTACAGGTGCTGGGTCATGTGGTATCCCCGGGCTCTGGCCTCCGAACTGTTCCCTACGGCGGCTGCAACACTGCATTCCCGCTGGCAGTGGATGAGGGTCCAGTGACACTCACGACTGTCTGTCTTTTCAGTTACACGTTGGCTTGGAATCAGAGAGATGCCTGTTCCTCAATTTGTTTTATGATGTAAAATGAGGCAATTGTGGTAACAGGGTTATGAAGACAGTAACATTTTTGGCACAGATTTCTGCACTTCCCACACAATGGCCGGGCCATTGCACTCTGGTTTCATGTCCCAGGTGACTGGGCTCCCCAAGCCTTCATCTCAGCATGAGAGATTCTGGGTTTACACTGCCTGTGTCCGAGCACTGACACTGAAAGCACGGGGGGCTGGGCCTGAGAAGCTGGCGTGTGATGACAACCACGCACAACCCAATCCACCCACAAGCCTCTAGGCCGCCGAAGCTTAAGGAAAGATCCAGCTTCTTTCCTAGAGAAAGTGTGAGGTTCCCAAGGCTGGTCTACAACTCTGGATCAGCCTCAGGGGCCAAGGAGAGAGGCGGAAACACTGTGTGTATAGGTTTCCTTTAAAATAGTTTCTTTATATGTATTTTGTCATTGCTGCTCAGAAGTACCGGTAACACAACTGTGGGAATCCAAGATTAAATGCTACAGTCTTTCCACAGCCCCAGGCCCAGCCATAGACCCACCCTCTAGAAATGTCACTGGTTTCTGTTTCTTGGCCCTGGAGCAAACATCACCAATTTAAATAACAGCATCACTGATATTTCTCAGTTTATCAATTTAAAATCAACTGTTGACTCCCTGCCATGAAAGATGAAGAATTTAGGGTCATGCACATCCCCCACTCCTGCCTCCCAATCATTTTACTACGTCAAGTACTCAACACTTCACGCTGCTCTGTACCTCACACTGTCTCACCTACTCTCTCAGTAAGTTGACTCCAAACATGCTAACTCCACAAGACGCCTGTACGTCACGACCATGTGGCTGTGTGTTGTGACCAGACACCACTGCCCCCTCCAGCTCACCCTTCACTTTGTCCCCTCTCGCTCGGCCTGAGCACCTGCCTCCTCCAGGCTGTGCTCGGGGCCGTAAGGAGGACACCCCCCCGGGCCCGTCCAAGGGCCTTTATCACTTGACAAAGTACGAATTCAGCGTCCAGGTCCTCTTACCCTGTTTAAGGCACAATTCCGCTTCTAAGAGCTTTTTAAATACATTAAATGGTCCAAATTTCCATTCAAACCTGTAGCTGCTTTCACAAATCACAATTCCTTGATTCATAAAGTAAGACCCTGGCCTGGCAAGGACGACCCCTCCCAGCCTGTGCTGGAAAGAGAGCCAGCCTTCTGCAAGACCTAGGGTTTGTTTGTTTGTTTTCTCCAGAAACAACCAATATAGGATTTCAGGCTGTTCTTTTCTGCCCTGAATACTTTGGTACTTTTCTTTCTTTTTCCCACACCGTTCTCTGTAAGAATCCTGGCTTGAACTTGAGAGAGAAAATTTCTTAGATGTTAACAAAAGATTAGAAAAACCATTTTCTTCCTTATAAAATCAGAGCCTGTCACTCATACCTCTAATGCAAAACCCAAAGTTCTGGAAAGACTTTTAAACAGATGATGTTCCTTTGTTCATTCATGTCTGACCCAAAGGGAAACTGCCTGGGTCCTCACAGACCCAGGGTCTGCACCAAGAGCAAGATTTCATGTTATTCTGGGGTAAAGAGACTCAGAGGCCTTTCTGATGAAAGCTTGCCCTTTTCATAAGTAACTTATTATCTCTTCAGTTGGCCATGTCTCAGGCACTTCGAATGCTGCAGTCAGGGTGGTCTCCGACTCTGCTGGGGGGTCTGCAAGTAGTGAAGGCAATTACGACAGCTGAGCACAGGCCGTGTGCTCACAGGACTTCACACATAGGTAACATCCGTGTTAGTAAGTGTCACTGCAACAGTCCTGTGCAACACCTGTGAGATGCATGTGTGTGCCACGTGTGGCTCCATAAGGAAGGAGGCACTGTGGAAACCCTAGCGGTGCTAACATCCGCGTGCAGAAGGCAGAGGGACTGCTCCTTCCTCTTTTCCTTCCTCTTTTCCTTCCTCTCAGCGGCCAGAAGAGAGGCACAGAGAAGACAGACGGTGGCAACCCCCAGGCAGGGGCGGGGGTCTGGAAGAACCCCCCGAGCAAGGCGCCACGACCACCAAGGCTGGCTGGCTCTGCTCCTCCGAGCTGGACAGAAAGAAACAGGCGATGAGAGCAGAGGTGTGCAGCAATGCAGAGTGTGGGAGACAGTTACCACAAAACAGAACCTGCAGGCCACAGATCTGGTAAGCATTCTGGTATCCAAAATACATAAAGAGTTCCTACAACTCAACAGCTACAAATGACCCAATTTAAAAACAGGCAAACAACCTGAAGGACATTTTCCCCAAGATATCCAAACTGGCACACGGACAGGAAAGGACGCTCAGCATCATGTGTCCAGGGAAACGCAAGACAGACCAGCAGGGAGAGACCCTCCACCATGAGGGCAGCTGGGATGTCTGTAACACAGGAAAACACCAGGTGTCGGTGAGAAAGTGTGGCACTCCTCCACGGCCACTGGGAGCGTGAGCAGCGCAGCCCTGTGGGAAGCAGGCAGCCAAACGCTCACAAGAACTGAGAACAGAAAGGTGCAGATGAATGTCCACGGCAGCGCTGTTCACAGTAGCCCGAAGGTGGGGACAACCCAGACGTGTGCACCTGCCATCCAGAGACCAGCGGACATCACAGGCTGTGCAGGGGCAGGTGGGACGGGCTTGCTGGAGGAATACACACTACTCCTGTGGGTGATTAAAAAGTCTGAAACTAAAGGTGAGTGGTGGTTGCATGACAAGAGAATGCAGTAAATCCCACTGAAGTCTATACTTAAAAAGGGATAGATGGTGATTTTTTTTTTTGAAAGAGAGAGAGCCTGTGTGTGCACAAGCAGGGGAGGGAAGCAGAGGGAGCCCAACACAGGGCTTGATCTCTCAACCCTGGGATGTGACCTGAGCAGAAACCAAGAGTCCAGTCAGAAGCTCAACCAACTGAGCCACCCAGTGTCCCGAAATGGTGAATTTTATGTTATGCACATTTTATCACAATTTAAAAAAGAAAAGTAAAGATGCCTACCAGTGTTTTGACCGAGGCCGTGGCTGTTCTGTGTGACTGTGGTTATGACACAGGGGCCACATTCCACCCAACATCCTTTTCTGGAGCAAGAAAGGGTATAAATAAATTCTTTTAAATTTTACATTTAATTTAATTTAATTTAAAAAAATTTTTTTAATATTTATTTATTCTTCGGGGAGAGAGAGAGAGAGAGACAGAGTGTGAGTGGGGGAGGGGCAGAGAGAGAGGGAGACACAGAATCCGAAGCAGGTTCCAGGCTCTGAGCTGTCAGCACAGAGCCCAATGCGGGGCTTGAACTCACAAACCTCGAGATCATGACCTGAGCTGAAGTTGGACGCTCAACTGACCAAGCCACCCAGGCACCCCTAATTTCATTTTTATTCGTACATTTTTGTTGGGAGTGAACATACACTTGGTAAGCACAACTCAGTGAATTTCACATATGTGCACAGTATGTAATCAGTAGCCAGACCAAGATGTGGAATGGTCCCAGCACTCTAGAATGTTCTTCCAGTCTTCCCAGGTCAATACCCCTCCCAGGAGGGCTTAGCACTCTTCAAAATTTTATAACATCTGTTAGTTTTGCCTGTTCTGAACCTCATAAAAATGGAGCCAGACCTGTTAAAGCACTAGAGGTTGCAGACTGGATTTGAATTTCACCTTTAAAAAAATTTTTTTAATGTTTATATATTTTTTGAGAGAGAGAGAGAGAGAGAGAGAGAGAGAGAGAGAGAGCACAAACAGGGGAGAGGCAGAGAGAGAGGGGGACACAGAATCCAAAGCAGGCTCCAGGCTCCGAGCTGTCAGCACAGAGCCCCATGCGGGGCTAGAACTCACAGACCATGAGATCATGACCTGAGCTGCAGTCAGACGCCCAACCAACTGAGCCACCCAGGAGCCCCTCACCTCTCGTTTTAATTTATAAACTGAAGTAATTTTATACAGAGAAGCTTGCCCCTCATCTACCATTTGATAACTCTTTCGTGAAGCTCACACAGAAAGCTGGGATAAATGCTTGATTATTCCATTTATTTACCAGATTTTCAAGTAACGAATTAGTGTCCTGTCGTCCTCGAAAGGTGAATAATTTAGGCTTTTTTGTAATTTTGCAATGATTTTTTATTGACACAATTTACATATAAAATTCAACCTTTTAAAATGTACAACTCAGTGCTTTTCAGTAAATTCACAGAGTTGTACAACTATCAACACTAATTCCAAAGGATTTTCATCAACTGCAAGTGAAGCCGCCCTGAGAGCCTTCACCCTGTCCTGGCCTCCGCCCCCAGCAACCCACTGTTGGCTCACAGATCTGCCTCTTTGGGGTCTTTCGTATAAATGCAATCATGCACATTCGGCCTCTGGCCTCTTTGGCTTGACATCCTGTGTTCAAGGGCTTCCCACTGTGGCCTCAGGACAGTGCTTCAAGGTGTGGGCACAGCTTCATGTGCAAGCACTCACACACACACACCAGTCTACACCTGTACCCCAGAGACTCAGGAGAAACAGCACGAGACAACACTACCCAAACCACATGACCTGGGCACATCAGCCTGCCTCCCTAGGCCTCAGTTTCCCATCTGTAAACTGGGTGGCCAATCATCAGGACAAGCAACACTCCAGTGGCTCAGAAAGTAGTCCCCATCATAGAGGACATGATGCTATATGTGGAAAACCTGAAAGACTCCACCAAAAACCTGCTAGAACTGATCCATGAATTCAGCAAAGTCACAGGATATAAAATCAATGTACAGAAATCACTTGCATTCCTATACACCAATAATGAAGCAACGGAAAGAGAAAGCAAGGAATCGTTCCCATTCACAACTGCACCAAAAACCATACAATAGCTAGGAATAAACCTAACCAAAGAGGTGAAAAATCTATACGCTGAAAACTATAGAGAGCTTATGAAAGAAATTAAAGAAGACACAAAAAAATGGAAAAAGATTCCATGCTCCTGGATAGGAAGAACAAGTATTGTTAAAATGTCGATACTCCCCAAAGCAATCTACATGTTCAGTGCAATCCCTATCAAAATAACACCAACATTCTTCACAGAGCTAGAACAGACAACCCTAAAATTTGTATGAAACCACAAAAGACCCTGAATGGCCAAAGAGATCTTGAAAAAGAAAACCAAAGCAGGAGGCATCACAATCCCAGACTTCAAGTTATACTTCAAAGCTGTAATCATCAAGACAGTATGGTACCGGCACAAGAACAGACACTCAGATCAATGGAACAGAATAGAGAACCCAGAAATGGACCCACAAACGTATGGCCAACTAATCTTTGACAAAGCAGGAAAGAATATCCAATGGAATAAAGACAGTCTCTTCAGCAAGTGGTGCTGGGAAAACTGGACGGCGACATGCAGAAGAATGAACCTGGACCACTTTCTCACACCATACACAAAAATAAACTCAAAATGGAAGAAAGACCTCAATGTAAGACAGGAAGCCATCAAAATCCTCGAGGAGAAAGCAGGCAAAAACCTCTTTGACCTCAGCCACAGCAAATTCTTACTCAATACGTCCCCGGAGGCAAGGGAAACAAAAGCAAAAATGAACTATTGGGACCTCATCAAGATAAAAATCTTCTGCACCACGAAGGAAACAATCAGCAAAACTAAAAGGCAACCAACAGAATGGGAGAAGATATTTGCAAATGACATATCAGATAAAGGGTTAGTACCCAAAATCTATCAAGAACTTCTCAAACTCAACACCCAAAAACAAATAATCCTGCGAAGAAATGGGCAGAAGACATGAATAGACACTTTTGCAAAGAAGACATCCAGATGGCCAATTGACACATGAAAAAAATGCTCAACATCACTCATCATCGGGGAAATACAAATCAAAACCACAATGAGATACCACCTTACACCTGTCAGAATGGCTAACAACTCAGGCAACAACAGATGTTGGCGAGGATGCGAAGAGAGAGGATCTCTTTTGCATTGTTGGTGGGAATGCAAGCTGGTGCAGCCACTCTGGAAAACAGTGTGGAGGTTCCTCAAAAAATTAAAAATAGAACTACCCTATGACCCAGCAATTGTACTACTAGGTATTTATCCAAAGAATACAGGGGTACTGATTCAAAGGGGTGCATGCACCTCAATGTTTATAGCCATGCTATCAATAATAGCCAAAGTATGGAAAGAGCCCAAATGTCAATCAACGGATGAATGGATAAAGAAGATGTGGTGTATATATATACAATGGAGTATGGAACTAGAGAGTATTATACTAAGTGAAATAAGTCAGAGAAAGAGAGGTATCATATGATTTCACTCATGTGTGGGATTTGAGAAACTTAACAGAAGACCACAGGAGAAGGGAAGGAAAAATAAGATACAAACAGAGAGAGAGGAAAAGAAACCATAAGAGACTCTTAAATACAGAGGACAAACTGAGGGTTGCTCATGGGGGGCAGGGGAGAGGGGAAAATGGGTGACGGGCACTGAAAAGGGCACTTGGGATAAGCACTGGGTGTTGTATGTAAGCGATAAACCATGGGAATCTAGTCCCGAGCCGAGAGCGCACTGTATACACTGTATGCTAACAAACTGGACAACAAATTATTTAAAAAGAAAGAAAAAAGAAAGTCGTCCCCAGGAGAGCAGCGGCAGCCGCACCGTGTCAGAAGGCAGATTTCAGGGCCGCCCAAGGCTGGTGTGTGAGCACAGAACCTGTGTGCTACCAGCCCCAGGGGGGTTCTGGGCTCCCGGGTCACGGTCCTAAGCCCACCTTGCTGCACTTGAGTGACACCCAGCTGTTCTGACACTGTCCCTAGCCGGAGTGCCTCCTCGTTGCCTCAGGAGACCCTCCCTGAACGGACCACCCTCCTCCGTGGCTGTAAAGACCCAGAAGCCTTAGCACCCTCTCTAGGAAGAGCTGTGCTTCCACGGACATCTGTTCCCGCCGGACCACCATTTTGCCAAACCTCCCCCACATGCCCATTCTGTACTGACAGCAAGTGGCTGACGTGCGTGGGGCACTGTCCTTCCCTCCTCTGCCCTCAAAAGCACCCATTGCCCACCAAACAAAGCACTTCTGCCCACCGAGCATTCAGAGATCCCCACCAGCTAACACCCATCTGCGTGTGCAGGATGACCTCCAACGACTCACCTCCACGAGTCAAAACGCGGCGCTGGCCCAAGCCCCTGTGTCTCCTCCACCGCGGGCCATGCTGACCCACACTCCCAGCATCCACATCCGCCCCATCCCTGGAGCTACATGGCAGGGTTGCCCTGTGCCACTCCCAGGGCGTGCAGGCGCCCCCTCCCACCCCACATGATCGCTGTGTTCTGTGCACAGTCTGCCCCTGCTGAGAGCAAAGGCCAGGCCTCACGGGCTCCGTCACCCCTCACTCACTTCCCAGAGCCAATCCTCACTCTTGGCAAACACATGCTGAACAAAAGAGCCATCCTTGGAGCTAACCGGGAACCACCCAGAGGTCAAAAGTCCTAGGCCTGCCAAGATGACCTCAGATGCATCACCCATGGAACATTCCGGAAGACATACTTCTTCATGATAGGCTGGCAAGGAGAGAGGCAGCTGGAAGGCCCATGGGTTGAGGAGGCAGGACCTTCAGAGGGATTTTAAAAATGAAGTAATAAAAGCTTTAAAATTATTTCCAAAAGGCCACAGACTGCTGTGTTAGCTGATTCATGCACAGGAGAGAAGAAAAGGTCTGTCCGTCTGCCAACCGCAAGAAAGCAGGAACCTCTGCTGGATTCCAGGCCCACCCGGCACATTTGGGCTGTGTGTCCCCACCTGACTTCACGCCCCAGACTGCAGCACAGGCTGTGGCGACCCCTCCCTCCCAGGGGCTGAAGCAAGTGTCCTTCAAACCCCTGCCCCCAGCACCTCCCATGGAAGCCAGGGATCTCTGCTCAGCTGGATTTGTTTAAACTCCAAAGTTATTTTTAACGCTGCCATTGGTCTAATTAGGCAGGAAACACTGGCCGGAGTACAGGCCGGCTGTCCTGGAGGAACCATGGGCCACTAGGAATGAGGCCACGTGGACGCACACAGGATGTCTTGCAAAACTTTGCTGAAATAGTGAAAAAAAGTACCTGGAGACTCTGATTTCATCTCAACATTCAGGTCACCCAGCCCCCCTCCCAGTGCTGGACTTCTGTGCGGCCACTTGCCCATCCCCTTGAGCCCAGATACCTTATCTTTAAAATCCAAGGGCTGAGAGGGGCGCCTGGGTGGCTCAGTCGGTTGGGCGTCCGACTTCAGCTCAGGTCATGATCTCGCAGTTGGTGAGTTCGAGCCCCATGTCAGGCTCTGTGCTGACACCTCAGAGCCTGGAGCCTGCCTCGGATTCTGAGTCTCCCTCTCTCTCTCTCTCCCCTGCTCATGCTCTTTCGGTCTCTCTGTCTCTCTCTCAAAAATAAACATTAAAAAGAAAAATCCAAGGACTGTGGAGAGGTCCTCTGCCCAGAGGGAGTGACACATTGATCACAGGTGTCACAACACCCCCAATACCAGTGACCTCGCAGAGCTCACCAGCCACAGGCACAGCTTTCTGAGCATGACACCCATCTCAAAGCAGAACTGGGATTCAAAACCCACGGGGCTGTCTGGGCTCCTCACCACACCGCGGTGGCATTTTGGTCAGCACACCACCTCCGCCTTCCTTGCTGCAGATGCCCCTCTGACACACACCAGAGCCTGAGGTGGCCTGTGGCACACAGGCGGTGATTCCAGGGCCCGGTAACACGGGTGTGGTGTTCCTGCAGGACTTTCTCAACAGCGGTCTGCCCCGGGCCCACCTGCTAGATGGTGGGGACGGGGGCTTTCCTGCTGAGGAGCCTCACTGGAACAGGGCTGGGCAGACCCTGGTGCTGGCCGGGGCGGGAACCAAGCCCACAGGCAGCGCCCCTCACCCTGTGCCATGGCGACCTGGGAAGTCTATGGCCCTCAGAGGCCTGACAGTGCACTGACGTCTCCCTTCTGGGCTTGAAACTCAGGCCCTCTCTCCCAAGGGAACCGGGGATCACCCTCTCAGGGTCTGGGAGCTGTGGGACAAGCAAAGAGCAAAAGGCCAGGCTGCAGACCTGCTTCACACGGAAGGCGTGTGTTGCTCTGGGTCCCCAAGGAGTAACCAGTCCCAGAGCAGGGACTAGAGTCAGAGCCTGCAGCTCCCAGCCCCTCGATGTCCTCATCTGCCAGAGTAAGGCAGCGCTGCGTCCTCTGCAGACTCGTGAGCCCGGCCCAGGGAGTGATTGAGGGGTCTGCTTGCCACCAATGTCTCGGGGGCGTCTGGCAAAGACACGCAGCCCACCACCTCTCTGATGCCATGAGACATGTGCCTGGTTGCCCGCTGGCTGTTGGACTTTGGGTCCAAGCGGACGCTCTCTGAGCAGCACTTCCCATCAGGGTAGCTCTCCCCTGATCAAAGTGCAAGTGTCTGAAAGACCCCAAGGCACCAACATGTGCTGCAGAACCCCAGAGGCCCCTGTATCTATTGCAGAGACCACAGTCCTCCAAAGGGGGCTGCAGGCTGGTCACACAGACCCGGGCCCCGGAGAGAGCTCCTGCCACAGCCCAGCCCCCCGCCAGATGCAGCCAAACCTTAGGAAGGGCCTGCGTGGTCGCCAGCAGTCACCCACCACCCGCCGGCAGAGCCACTGCCGCCATCCAAGCCTGGCACTGCTGGGTGGTCATCACCCGAACCTTCAACCGGCAGCAATATCACCCACTAGGGGTGACACCGAGGGCCCTGCCCCCAGCACCACACAGTGGGAGTGGCCACCCTCCTTGGGTCACTGGCCACACGGACGGACGGCTCCAATGTGCGGCCCCCCGCAGAGAACCACAAACCAAAGCCTGTGCTGGCCCCTGGGTTTGCATCCTAATGGCAAGTTTAGAATAGGAAGCAATGGAAAACCTGAAACTTTGGTTTTTCCTTCCTCATTTATCAGTCTGCAAGACTGGCCAGGAGAGACAGATGTACCTTCCTCTTCAGCCTAACACCACGAGGCCCCAGCTGGCACAGAAGCGCAGCCGGGGCGCCGGCGCCCTCTCCCGCCCAGCAGCACCAGTCAGCCCTGGCCGGCCCTCCGCTGCCCAAACCCGAGGGCCCCGGACAGAGCCCTCCAGGTGGCCCAGGGCTGGCGGCACGCTACAGGCCTTCCCAGCTCACAGGTGAGACCAAGAGGCCCTCACTCCCTCAAGGCAGAACAGCCACCACCCACGGTCTGAAACCTCTGCCCGCAGGGGTTCCTGGCCGTGTCCCCAGTGGGCCACCAACCATGTGCTATCCCTGTGCCTCACACCCTCGTCCCAACACGCCAGGGAGGCAGGCTGTGTAGCAAGCGAGGGCCTGGTGTATTTACACAGCAGCTGAGACTCTCAGAGCTTGGAGGCAGGTGCTGGTGAGCTGGCACCTCGACCGCATCTCTGAACCTCTTTATCCTGGAACCGATGAGCAGCCACGGCTTCGGGACGGTGCCCAGGGCAAGGAGCTGTGGTGGAAAGGGGCTCGGGAGCCCCTCAGCTGAGAGCAGAGCAGCCCCAGCCTCCCAGGCGGGGGCAGGGATGCTCTCCCACTTGTCGTCCCTGAAAAGCCACCATCACATCAAGGGGCCAAGCCTGACAAAGCAGAAGTTCACTTTCCACACTTTCAAGGATCCACAGCTTGACACTGAGGCGCCCACACATTGTTGCTATGCCATACAAGAGGCCAAGGAAGCTTCTGTCAGGCACACACTACTTTTCTGCCTCCCCTTACACCTGGCTGATTTCCACAGTTGCCATAGCTGCTCAGTCTTCTAAAATATTTTTTTGAAAGCCATGAATAAATCAATATCTAGATCTCCTGGGAAAATACAACTTTACCCTTAAACAACGAATGCAGTGGTTACAGGTGATGCCCCTGTGAAGTCACAAATCCACATATAATTTTTGATTCCCCTAAAACTTAACTACTCTTCTCAAGCTATTCCAAAAAATAGAAGAAAAAGGAAAACTTCCCAATTCATTCTAGGAGACCAGCATTACAAGCCAGATAAAGAGAGAACTATAGGCCAATATCCCTAATGAACATGGATGCAAAACTCCTCAACAAAATACTAGCAAACCAAATCCAACAATACATTAAAAAAGAATACCATCCACCACGATCAAGTGGGATCTATTCCAGGGAGGCAAGGGTGGTTCCACATCTGCAAATCAATGAAATACATCACATCAACAAGAGAATTGATAAAAACCAGACGATCACCTCAATAGACGCAGAAAAAGCACTTGACAAAATACAACACCCACTGATAATAAAAAAAAAAAAAACCAAACCCTTGACAAAGTAGGTTTAGACGGAACACACCTCAACGTTATAAAGGCCATGTATGAAAAACCCACAGCAAACAACCTCAATGGGGAAAAACTGAGATTTTTCTCCTAAGATCAGGAGCAAGACAATGATATCCACTCTCCCTACTTTTAATTCAACATAGTTACAAAAGTCCTAGCTATAGCAATCAGACAAGAAAAAGAAATAAAAAGGCATCTAAATTGGTAAGGAAGAAGTAAAACTTTTAGTATTTGCAGATGGCATGATACTATTTATAGAAAACCCTGAAGACTCTACTAAAAATCTATTACAACTGATAAATGAATTCAGTAAAGTCACAAAATACAAAATTAATGCACAGAAATCTGCATTCCTTTACAGTAATAATGAAGTAGCAGAAAGAGAAATTAAGACAACAATCCCATTTACAACTGCACCAAAAATAATGAAATACCTAGGAATAAACTTAGTCAAGGAAGTGAAAGAACTACACTCTGAAGACTATGAAACTGTGAAACATTCATGAAAGAAACTGAAGACGACACAAAAAGATGGAAAGACATTCCATGCTCGTGAGTTGGAAGAACCAATACTGTTAAAATGTCCATATTACCCAAAGCAACCTACAGATTTAATGCAATCCCTGTCAGCATTTTCCACAGAATTAGAACAAATGATCCTAAAATTTGTATGGAACCACAAAGACCCTGAGCAGTCAAAGCAATCTTGAGAAAGAAGAACAAAGCTGGAGGTATCACAATCCCAGTGATAGTGGGTCCCTCAACTAGACAGTCCCTCCAACTGATGGTGTTGGGAAAATTGGACAGCAACATGCATAAGGACAAAGCTGGACCGCCCTCCTCCACCACATACAAAACAAACTCAAAACAGATTAAAGATCTTGGGCGCCTGGGGGGCTCAGTTGGTTGAGCATCTGACTTTGGCTCAGGTCATGGTCTCACAGTTCGTGAGCTGGAACTGTGAGCTCAGACTTTGTGCTGACAGCTCGGAGCCTGGAGCTGCTTCGGATTCTATGTCTCCCTCTCTCTCTCTCTCTGCCCCTCCCCTGCTCACACTCTGGCGTGCTCTCTCTCTCTCTCTCTCAAAAAGAGAAAAATAAAAATAAGCATTAAAAAGGTAATAATAATAAATAAAAACAAAATGGATTAAAGACCTAAATGTGAGACTTGAAACCATAAAAATCCCAAAGGAAAACATAGGCAGTAAGTAACCTCATGAACATTGGCCGGAGCAACATATTTATGGATATGCCTCCTCAGGCAAGAGAAACAGAAGCAAAAATAACTCCACCAAAATAAAAATCTCATGCACAGCAAAGGAAACCACCAACAAAATCAAAAGGCAACCTACTAAATGAGAGAAGATATTTGTAAAGGACATAATCTATAAAGGATTGATATCCAAAATATATAAAGAACTTGTACAACGCAACACCAGAAAAATAATCTGATTAAAAATAGGAAGAGGACCTCAACAGACAATTTTCTTTTTTTTTTTTAATTTATCTTTATTTTCTTTTGAGAAACCCTTCATGCAAGCAGGAGAGGGGCAGAAGGTGAGGGAGAGAGAGAATCTCACGCAGACTTGGTACTCAGCATGAAGCCCGACATGGGGCTCCATCCCGTGACCCTGAGATCATGACCTGAGACAAAATCGAGAATCGGACGTTCAACTGACTAAGTCACCCAGGAGCCCCTGAATGGACATTTTTCCAAAGAAGGCACACAGATGGCCAACAGACACATGAAAAGATGCTCAACATCATCATCATCGGGGAAATGCAAATCAAAACCACAATGAGATACCACCTCACACCTGTCAGAATGGCTAAACTCAAAAACACAAGAAACAACAAGTGTTGGGGAGGATGTGGAGAAAAGGGACCCTCATGTACTGTTGGTGGGAGTACAAAATGGTGCAGCCACTGTGGAAAACGGTGTGGAGGCTCCTCAAAAAATTAAATATAGAATTAACCATATGATCCAGTAATTCCACGACTGGGTATTTACCCAAAGAAAATGAAAGCGCTAATTTGAAAAGATATATGCACCCTTATGTTTATTATGGCTTTATTCATATTATGTTATGTTATTCATATAATATATATTATATTAACATTATTATATTATGCTATTTACATTACTGTTATACATATATATTACTCAACCATAAAAATGAAAGAAATCTTCCCATTTGTGACAACATGGATAGAGCTGGAGGTGCAATGCTAAGTGAAATAAGTCAGAGAAAGACAAGTGGCATACAATTTCACTTATATATGGAATCTTAAAAGCAAACAAACAAACACCAGACTCACAAATACAGAGAACAAACCAGCAGTTGCCAGAGGGGGTAGGGGTGGGGATGGGTGGGTGAAACAGACGAAGGGGGTGAGGGGTTATATAAACTGCCAGTTATCAAATAAGTAAGTCAGGGAGATGAAAAGTATAGCACAGAAAACTGTAACAACCCTGTATGGTGACAGATGGTGACCACACTTATGGTGATGAGCCCTGAGCAATGTGTAGGACTACTGAGTCACTATGGTGCACACCTGACACTAACACAGCATTGTGTGCTAATTATACTTCAATTAAATAAAAAAACAACTACTAATAGCCTACTGTTGACCAGGAGCCTTACCAACAACACAGACAGTTGATTAACACATGGTTTTTAGGTACATGTGTTACACATTGTGTTCTTATAAAGAAGTAGGCCAGAGAAAAGAAAATGTTATTAAGACCATCATAAGGGAAGAGAAAAAAATGAGATCATAAGGGAGAGAAAATACATTTATAGTACTGCACTGTATTTATTGGAAAAAATCCACGTGTAAGTGGACCCACATAGTTCAAAGATACGTTGTTTGAGGGTCAATTATAATACATAAAACGAAGATTCGTAAATGATCAATGTTTATTATAGCAATATTTGTGTTGGCAAAAAAACAAGGAAACAATTAAACATTCAACAATGGAGACTACGACAGATAAAATGCCTTCAACCAGCGCTAGGCCAGGACGCGAGGCTTCAGACAGTGGGTCGGACCCCTGAGGACATAGGCAGGAAGCTACCGGTGCCCCGAGCAACAGAGCGGCCAGGTGAGGGAGGGGAGGACAAGGAAAGCGAGTCTAGGAGAAGGCTGCACAGCAACCAAAGTGGTTTTTACAAAGAACTTCCAGAAATACGTAGAAATGTTTGGAGTAAAATTCTCAAAAGATATATGTGATATAGATGTATATACGTGTGTAGTTAACATCTAATAAACGTGTATGTGCCCACAAGGTATCTCCATAGGAAAAATAAGAATGGAGGAGAAGTACCTGAACAGAAGAACCGAGATGTTACCCAAACGCTGGCTGTGAAGCCTCTCAGTGGGGGAAGGAGTCTCTTTTTTCTTATTCTTGAAAACTTAGAACTTAGTTTTTAAAAAACATGCATTATGTTTATAATTAAGTAGAAGTGCTTATGAATTTAATAGCCAATAATACCTGTCTTTGATATTAAACACTGACCATGTCCATGTATTGTGTGTAATAATAAAGGCAATTTCTGATAAAGTTTAAATGTAAAATGAAACATAATTCAGAGCTTTGTGATTAAATGCCCATTTCATTTACCTTAAATCAGAAACTCACCCACAAACCACAGTTAGGCCAGGCCCTTCACAGTGCAGAAAGTGAATTCCTGGTGAATGGTAGACATGCCAGACCTACCTGCTGAGTTAATCACTTAGTTATTTTCTGTTTAACTCCTGAGCCAGGTGGGTCCAAATTGTAACACATGCTACAAAATCATCTATCCCATTTATGGGAATACAGTAGGCACATAATCCATAGTAACTAATAATATGCATCATCCCTTTTAGAAAGCTCTGTGTTTAAAATTAAGAGTTTTAGAGGCACCTTGGGCTGCTAAGTAAGTTGGGTGTCCGACTTCGGCTCAGGTCATGATCTCGCAGTTCGTGCATTCGAGCCCCATGCCGGGCTCTGTGCAGACAGCTCAGAGCCTGGAGCCTGCTTCAGATTCTGTGTCTCGCTCTCTCTCTGCCTCTCCCCCACTCATTCTCTCCCTCTCTTACTCTCTTTCTCAAATATAAATAAACATTTAAAAATTAAAAAAAAATTTTTTTTGTTAATGTTTATTCATTTTTGAGAGCAAGACAGAGACACACAGAACACGAATGGGGGAGGAGCAGAGAGAGAGGGAGACACAGAATCCGAAGCAGGCCCCAGGCTCTGAGCTGTCAGCACAGAGCTTGATGTGGGGCTCGAACTCATGAATGGTGAGATCATGACCTGAGCCGAAGCCGGATGCTTAACTGACTGAGCCTCCCAGGTGACCCTTAAAAAAATTTTTTTTGGGGGGGCCCCTGGGTGGCTCAGTTGGTTAAACGTCTGAGTTTGGCTCAGGTCATGATCTCACGCTCTGTGAGTTCAAGCTCCGCGTCGGGCTCTATGCTGACAGCTCAGAGCCTGGGGCCTGCTTCAGGTTCCGTGTCTCCCTTTCTCTCTGACCCTCCCCCGTTCATGCTCTGTCTCTCTCTGTCTCATAAATAAATAAACATTAAAAAACATTTTAAAAACAGATAACTAAAAATTTTAAAATATTAAAAATTTTTTGGGGGGGCACCTGGGTGGCTCAGTCGGTTAAGTGTCCGACTTCGGCTCAGGTCATGATCTCACATTTCATGAGTTCAAGCCCCATATTGGGCTCTATGCTGATGGCTCAAGAGCCTGGAGCCTGCTTTGGATTCTGTGTCTCCTCTCTCTCTGCCCCTAACCCGCTCACACTCTATCTCTCTGTCTCTCTCAAAAATAAATTAAAAAAAAAAATTTTTTTTAAAGAGTTTTATAAAGATGGGAGCCTGGGTGGCTCAGTCAGTTGGGTGTCTGGCTCTTGATTTTGGCTTCGGTTATGATCTCACAGTTTATGGGATGAAGCCCTGAGTCTGGCTCTATGCTGAGCGTGAAGCCTGCTTGGGATTCTCTCTCTCTCTCTCTCTCTCTCTCTCTCTCTGCACCTCCCCTCTTCGAGTGCTCTCTCAAAATAAACCAGAGAGTTCTATAAATAAATTGTATTCTTTATCTATCTTTGAACAGTTTTAATTACAAAGGAAATATAGATTCATGGCAACCATGCTACAAAAGCATATATGGACACAGTAAATCATCCTTCCTCCCCTCCAACCCCTCCGCCCCCCCATGCTGCTGAGTTGACCATTTGGTTGGAAAGCCTCCAGGGCTATCTCTGGTCTCACAACTGCATAAGGATTACACACATGGGAGGAGGTAGTTCTGAACTTGTTCACTAAAACGATAAGCTCTTTCTCTTTGCTGTACAATAAATACGTTACTACCTGTGGATGTACCTCCATCCTTTTCAGGAATGACACAGTGTTCCACAGGCAGACCGACAGGGATGGGTCCACCCAACTGCTGTCTGGAAACAACCTGCCGCTGCCGCCGGTGGCCCCGCATGCACACCCCCACCAGGCCTGGGTTCCTGCCTCTGGGATGGGGGCACAAGCCAAGCACCAGGGGAACGTTGCTGCCATGCCACTGAAACCAGACACACCTGTGCACGTGGGGCTCCTGGGGTCAGGTCCCAGACGCGCCCTGCGGATCCCGTGGCCCCCTCGTGGTAAGCGTGTCCAGTGTGAGCACACCGGTTGGTGACAAGCAGGTAGGTCATGAGTGCGCGTCACAGACACTTCCCTCAACTACGTCATTTGTCATTTGCAGTGTCTTGCCATACTCTCATTTTTAGCTCTCATGTAGTCAAATCTGTCATGGTGTCCTCCTGAGCTCCTCCTTTACTGGTCACTTAGAAAGTTCTCCCACATTCTAGAGGTCATTCACAATAGTCTCCAAGGGATGCCTGGTATTCTTGTGCTATTTTTTCACATTCTAACCATTAATCCATTCAAATTTACTCTGTGTGGTGTGAGTTAGGATGACATTTTTTTCAAGACAGATGGCTAATTAAGCCAATTCCACTTACTAAACTACACAACCCTTCCTCAGTGAACTAAAATGCCATCTTCATCATAAATTAGGCTCCCGGGCATATTCTGACCTCCTCCTGCGTTCTCTGTGATACTTTTTTGTCTATTAGAAACCTAAGAATATCCTGCTGAACATTTTAAAAACCGACCACACAGCACATGCAGCAAACACCTCCTCCGTTAGTGAGTCCAGCACTTTCGTTAGTCTCCGCGTTACAACTGCTCCCAGCCGCCGACTTACATACAAAGCAGGCACCCTGCCCTTTGACCTGAATAATGTTTTTTTTTTTTTCTGGTTTGAAGTCTGGCCTCATCTAATAGAAAACCAACACTGCAATTTCACATTGATTCTTTAGTTCATCACAAATTAGGCTTAAGCTGTCTGCTCCGCCCCTTAACATGCATGGTTGCTTGATGAGAGAGGGCTGTCTAGGCAAACCTGGACTCGCCCTACTTCCTCTGCCAGCCTCCTGGAGCTCAGGGCTCTGCTGTCCCTGCCAGTGCCAGCCCACATGCCCCATCTGGAGCCTCTACCCCTGCCAACCTGCCCTCTACTCCCCACGCCTATTTTTAGCTCCTAGAATCTGAGCCTTTGGCTGGCCTGAGCTGTCAATTTTCCATGAATCAAAATAAGTTTAATTCATAGAAAACCCTCAATCTCAATTTCTACCATGATGTCTAAGAAACAAAAAGTACTTTGGGCCACCAAGACCTACTGCTGGCCCGACCCTGCCAAACACTGAGGAAGAAGGCAGGTCCTGGGTAGCCGGGGTCAGGGGGACCAGGAGGCAGAGAGGAGCAAAGAGGGCGGAGGTCAGGCCTGGCAGGGGGGCGGGACAAAGGCCACAACGAGGTCAGAGGGCAAAGGGCCCAGTCAGGGCAGGTGGATACACAAAGGCAGAGAGACTCAAATGTTTTGCACAACCTGAATTAGACACAGAGGAGGCCAAGAGCTGTGTGTTAAGATAGTAAATGACTGCCTGGAACAGCTAAATCACAGGGAAAGGAGAAGTATCGCACACAAGCCCGAGCACTAGCACAGCCCCTGGTGCCCTGTGGGGTTTCAATCACAGATGTGACATCTTGGGCCCTGTCTCTTCGTGCTATCCTTCCACAGGGTTTGCAATCCACCCTCATAAACTGCTCTGGGAATGTCTACATCTCACGTCCCGGAAAAGTGTGTAAGTCTTCCCACGGAGCAGAGGCTGGGCCACCCTCGACCTGGATGCCTACCACAGCCGGGTAGGGCCCGTCACTCCCCCAGGAGGCTCCGCTCCCACTGAAGGCTGCCCTGGCCCCTCCACTCACATCCCAACCCAGGGTCAGAGGAGACCAGGGTCCTGCGGGGCTCACACTACCACTGCACTTCCCGGAATAGAGCCGAGCATGATTTTCCCCAAAACAGAGGTTCACAGGGATGGCCCGCACCTAGCCAAACTGCCCTCCCCCGCTGTCACCTCAGATTGTTGTTATTGTTGTTGTTGTTTACATTTCCTGAGTTTTTGTTTTGTTTTGTTTCATTCTGTTTCAGGGAAGGAAGAAGAGAGATCCCTGCAAGACCCCTTCCCAGGCTGGGGAGGGGTCAAAATGCCATCATAGTAACATGGGGATAACAGTGCCTGAGAGAGGCCTGCAGAGCAAGCACCCAGGGGTGTTCATTCTGAATCTTTTACTCCCATTCAGCCCTCACACCCAACAGAGTTTCAGCAATTAATGTGTGAGCAGGGACCAGTCCCCACTGTACAGGCCTCTCAGTGCTCCAGCACAGAGTACACCCGCTGAGAGTACACCCGCCAAGGGTACACCCCCTGACAGTATGCCTGCTGAAAGCACACCTGCTGAGAGTACATACACTGAGGGTACACCCACTGAGGGTACACCCGGTGAGAGTATACTCGGTGAGAGTACACCCGGTGAGAGTAGACCCGCTGAGGATACACCCACTGAGGGTACACCCGCTGAGAGTACGCCCACTGAGAGTAGACCCACTGAGGGTACACCTGCTGAAAGTCTGCTGGGTGTACACCCGCTGGGGGTACTCCCGCTGAGAGTACACCTGCTGAGGGTACTCCCACTGAGGGCATGGTCAGAGGAGCCACGGAGCTGCAGGTCCATCAGGACACAACGTCACCTCGGGGGCTGCCATCCACAGAGGGGTGTGGACTCCAACCCCGACAACAACTACTCCACGGGAGCTTATCGCCATCCCCAAACGTCCCCCCAGTAAATCCCCATCTTCCCATAAAAATCTGGTTCTGCTCAGTTATCCGCACACCCAATTTGTCAGAGAGCGGGACTGCAGGTCATAGAGCCAGTGGCAACTGCATGCATCACCCGACTCCCAGCCAGCCGCCGCGCCCATCTCAATCCACTCACAACTTCCAACGGGATCAAAACCCCGAGTTTCCCAGGGGAAACTTCTGGGAAGCCGTCGACCCCTCGGGTCTCTCGGCCGGCTCCACTGCAGGCTAAGCCCCTGGCGCCGTGGTATCATATGGAGAAAGGGTTACGTAAACAGCAGGTGCTCTGAGGCACAGGTCATCTGCTTCTTCCCTCCCTTCACGGCCCAACCAGGCCATGCTCTGCCTGGTTCCTCCCTGCCCACACCAGGCACCAGGAGCGCTATTCACAGCCTCCTCCGGCCTCCAGTGTTGGATGCAAAGCTTACCTCCCGTCTGCACCCCAGTCACACTCACACGATCCCAAACCAACAACAGCCCGAGGACACAAGGGTAAAACCAAGCGACATTTACCATGCACTTTGCGTCCACAATCCAGTTCCACCTTCTCCCAAACCAGGAAGCTGGCAAACCTCAATGCTAAAACTGAGCCCTGAGCACCTGACTCTAACTAGTCCTCTTACTTAACACCTGCCCATGCTCTTGCAGAGCCACCTGTGAGGCTGAAGCCGGGCCCTCAAATCCACTGGACACAGTGCACAACCTCTTTCCGACTTCTAAAGCAGAGACTGCAGTGGGTCCCACGCACCACGGTGGGGGAGTCCTCCCAGCTTTAAGCATGGGATGACAGCTCTGAACCCACATGGGACATCGGCACGTGGAGCATCCTGGCGGCAGGTGCCCCATAAACACGCCCTGTGTCTTAGCCACCCACACCCGCAGCAACAGTCCAATCTCGCCCCCAGAAAGGAAGCATCTGGGGGTTTTATCCATAACAAAAGACACTCGATGTAGAATAACAATTTTTCATATTCTCACTTTGCTTTCTATATCCTCCAAATCTTCTTCAGTGAGAAAACACACACACACACACACACACACACACACACACACACACACGGTATCCAAAAGACACAAAGCCAACAGTTGCTGGAAACCCTCAGGAGACCGGGGTAAAGTGCACCTGTGCCAGAGACCCTTAGGGCAGGAACAGGGGACAGAAGGCAAGGTGAGCACTGGCCCCCTAGGGGCCTCTCCTCCACTTTGGGGGACTACTGAAGCACGACTTGCACGGTGGTTAGGGTGTCTGGTGCCCTGGGGTGGGCCCCTGTCCAGGGGGGACCGGGAGCCCCTCCTTGTGTTGAGGATGAGATTCCTGTACTGGGAGGTCAGCCTGCAAGCAGCAGGCTGTGACACACCCACCAGCCTCTAGCCCCAGGCTCCTGGAGGACCCGGAGAGAGCCTCACTGCACAGGGACCCACTCCTCCCACCTGGTTCATGGTGTCTGGGGACTGTGAATCCACCCTAAAAGCCTGATCAGCCAGTGGGACCGACCTGAGGTGTCCTGGTGCTAAAAGACCCCGGGCGCATCAATGCTTCCCCCATACGGCCCTGGCAAAGCCCTCCAGGGCTCCCCAAAGACACAAATCAGAACTACAACACAGATCGGCAGACTGGTGATGCTGCAGCTGAGCTGTCACAAAAGCCCAGTGGGCTGGTGACTCTGGGAAAGGAGTGTCACTTTCCACCCCCACAGAGAACCCCACCTCCCAACAACTCCTCAGGCGAGGCTCAGGGTTTTCAAAGACATTCGTGACAACCTTCCTTTCCAAAATAGCTCCTCACCAACACAAGCTGTTCAAAAAACCCTCCAATGTAATAGCAGAGTATGTAAAACCTCCATCCAAGGTCAGTAATCAGGGCTCTCCCTACTTGTAATTTGAGCAAAACCAGTACGTCTAGGGGCGCATCAAATCCCAAGTCATGGTTCAAAATAGAACATGATCAACTTCAAGTGTCTTCTATTTATGCTGTCCGAGAAGGCACACACTTCACCCCACCCTTTAATTAAAAAATGGAGTGTGGCTGTTAGTGGAAGAAACAAAAGCAAAACCCAGATGAGCCCCTCGTGTGGCTGAGCCCGTGGCGCTGCCCTGCCCTCTCCTGTAAACCCTGGCCCTGCGCTCCCCACCGGCACTGACGTCTGGGCCCACCACACAGTCTGCACGGAGACGCCGGGGTCCTCGCCCCAGCCTGGTGACCACAACTGCTTGTGAGAGGAACAAAGCACTCCGTCTACACAGGCTCGCTGAGGGCTCCCGAAGAGCTCCTTCCCTGAGCTGCTTAGTGGCCACGGGGAGCTGGCATGTGGCCCAGGCAGGAGGACCTCCCCAGGGACTGTGCAGAGTTCCTTCCACAGATGACGGTGCTGGGGGCACTGCTGGGTTCTCAGCTGTAAGGGACAGCTCGCCGTGGACCAGGGCACTCACTTCAGACTACATGGGAATGAAACATGGGTCTCTGGGCCGGGCCCCAGAGTTCCTGATTCTGTGAGTCTGGGGTGGGGCCCCAACATCTACACATCCAGCCAGCCCCAGGTGATGCTGCTGGTGTGGGGACCCCACTGGAGAGCCTTGGCAAAGGGGCAAAAACTTGAGGAGGGGGGTGATGGACATGACCCTCTACCTCCAACTCCAAGGTCGCCCAGCAGCCTCCTCTTCCTGTAAGGCAGCAGAGCTGAGGCAGCCCAGCCACAGACTCGGCAGTCAGTACACAGTATTTCATTTACACTGGTTTTTTTTTTAATGTTTATTTATTTTGAGAGAGAACGTGTGCACACGAGCAGGGGAGGGGCAGAGAGAGAGGATCCCAAGCAGGCTCTGCAGTGTCAGTGAGAAGCCCGACGCAGGGCTCGATCCCACAAACCATGAGATCATGACCTGAGCCGACTGAGCCCCCCAGGCACCCCCAGTGCACAGTATTTCAAAGAGGAACCTCAGTGGGCATGAGACCCTCTCCTGGGGGGTAAGGGAGAGTGAGTGTCAGGGGGGCTGGAGGGCAGGGGGCTGGGGGTCTGGAGGGCAGGGGGCTGGAGAGCAGGGGGCTGGAGGGCTGGAGGGCAGGGGGCAGGAGGGCTGGAGGGCAGGGTGCTGGAGAAAGCACTGGGAACTTTCCTGACCCGGGGGAGGGGCTCGGGGTGGGCCTGGGACCGCCCAAATGAGCAGGTCAGGCAGCTTTCCTGTTCTGTGGTCTGAGGCAGAAGTTGCTCAAGGAGGGGCTCCCGGTCCCCCCTGGACAGGGGCCCACCCCAGTGCACCGGACACCCTACCCCAATAGTCGCCTCCCCATGCACCCTCCAGGCAGGTCAAGAGGTCACTCAGAGGGTGCACTGCCTGTGTCTGCGGAGTGGCCCCGACGGAGTGGGATCCCTGTTAAGCCCACCTGGGGAACTGCTTTGGACAGACTGTCAAAGAGAGAAACACACGAATGAGGAAACCAGATTAGTGGGCTTGGTCACCTGCATTTCAAGATTGTGAGACAGTTTATGCTAGAGATTTCTACAATGCCCGTGAACTTACCCCACGAGCCGCTATCGAGCATGTACAGTGCGCCAAGCAGACATGTGCAGGAGGCCTGCGTGGCGCTATCAGAAAGCCAGACGGCAACTTCATCCGCGGAGCAGAAAATGATTTCCTCTCGTCATGTGCTAGCTCCCTATTCTGGATTTCCTGGGGCTTCCTTTCTTAGGCTCAAGTCCAAACCAGCCTGTGAAGGATGCTGGGTCATCCCGACCTTGCCCCCCAAGGGGGGAGGGGAGGATAGGGTGGAGGGCAGACCATCACCAGCCATGAGCTCATCACACAGGGCCCAGGGGACTAAATTGTGCAAGATGGGCCAGGACCCTCATTCTACCTTGGAAAAAATAGCACCTTATTTTTGGCTGGTCTTTAAACTGCACAGGCCAACATGAGTGGAACATTATTATGTGTTTAATTTTACGTATCAAAGCAACTTGTTTTTCTTCATTCTTCACTGATGTCTGTTTACTCTCCTCCATTAATATAATGTGGGCAAGTTTTTAGTATAAACCTAAGAGTCCATAAACACTCCCTCACCCTTGTTTGGTGTTGACCCCTCGGTAGCCCCGTGTCTGTATGCAGGGAGAAGGCACTCTATAAATGACCAACGAAATTATCTAGAACTCCCAGTTAACCCCGGGGAGGGGAGAAGTCAGCTCCAGGGCTGGGGTCCTCAAGCCCAGCCAGTGCCCATGTGCAGAAGGCCCCCAGGCGTGGCGTCCAGTGCACAGAGGCCACCGCTGCAGGAGACACAGAGCAAGGCCTGACCGCCTGAAACACCTCCAGCCTGTGAGGCATCCCTTGCTGGTGGGTAACCTGCAACTGTGTCCAGCGACCTAGCATCTGTCCCTTGGGAAAGGTCACAGTTCACCCCGGCGTCTCCCCTCGACACGTGAATGTGGTGCCTCATATCCATCATGAGAAGGCCAGTGGGGGCCATGGGAGGTTGCTCAGCTCACAAAAGCAGGGCCTAGGGCGGGAGGAGGGTAGCTGCATGTTGTACATGCTGTCTCATCACGAGACAACTTCCTACAGTTTCCAAAATAGTTAACTGATTCATTAGTACCCACTTCCCACCATCAGGGCCTGTGCCACGGAGATAAAACCACGAAATGACCCAGAAAAACGCTACAGAATTTAAAACAACATGCCAAATAACTTCACCATGCACCTAGCGGGCAGCAAGGCCTGCTGTTTCTAGTTTCTTCCATAGCACATGCAGCCTCGTAAGAGTTGTTCTAACTACTCTAAATGCTTCATAAACTAGCCTAGAACTCAGGAAAACCTCCCATTTCCTACTGCACCCGCAGGGAAAACATGGCCTCCGAACGACGTGGCACAACTGTTCCTGCAAAACTACATTTAAGGGTGAGATTACGATTCTTGGTTAATATTTTACTTTTAAGTCACAAGCAGCTGCTTAAGGAAGATGCACAGAATGGATGGTGTTGGAAGCAGCCTGCGGTAAAGCTGGAGCTGGAGACACCTCTGGGTCCCCTTGGAGGGCAACCTGATGGGACAAGCGGGCCCCAAGGCCTGTGGGGCGGGGCAGGTAATGCAGTTGAGCCCACAGAGCCAGGAGCTCGGGGACCAGACCCCAGGTGCCCGCCACCAACTCGTGCTCTCCCAGCCTGGCCCTCTGCACAGCCACGTGCTGGACGAGACAGGGACAGGCACTCAGGCCCAGCACATCACCACCACTGTCACGCAACCCTCTTAGGAACCCTAGGAAACAGCCATTATTATCCTCTTTTTACAGACACAGAGAGGTTAAGTGACTTGCCAACAATCACACAGCAGGTAAGGTGCAGAGCCAAGAACGCCACCAGCTGTGTGGCCACACTGCCCCTCAGCTGCCCTTCTGGTCCACACCCTAGACCCTCAGGCCATATCAGTTTGGTCCACGCTGCAGGGGTCTTTCCATCTGGCCAGCATGAGATCTGTCTATGCCCTGCCCCCAAGTGTGACTGAGGCACTTCAAGGCCACACTCCTGGGGAAGCAAAGAGCTAGTCAGACACAGCCTTGGTGTTCACAGGGATCCAACATGATGCCCCCAAATGTCCCCCCTCCCCACCCAGTGCTGATGTGCTTGGGGTGAGCACCCTATGTGCTGTCAGGGGCGAGCTGTGTGGGTGCCCCCTCTCCCCTCCCAGCCATGACAGACAAACACCGCCAAACATGGCCGAATGTCCCCTGGGATGCAAAACTGCCCAGGTTTAAAACCATGGCATTAAAGGACAAGCTGTGTGTCTGGACACGCTCCTGGAGACCAGCGCTGCCTAGGACCAGATGTGGGTGAGCCTAGGATACCTCTTGCAGAGGTGGGGTGGAGACGATGGTAGCCCGTATGCAGGTCCAGCCCCCACCCTCTCAAGGAAGGGGCAAGCTTCACTAGTTCCCCAAGAACAAACAGTCTAAGAAAACCTCACAGGCCCCCTCTCCGTCGGGTTTTCCACTCCGCTTTCACAGGATTGGTGACTCTGAGTAGTGTTTACTAAAAACCCAGGAAGCTAGGGGGCTGGGGCCTTCCCACTGTGCTGTCACTCAAGGCTTAGAGGCCGAAGTTGGAAAACCCCAGGATCAGGAGGACCTCCCAGAAAGGGGTGAGCCTGCTGTTCCCACATTTCCCCAGTTGGGAGCCTCAGCTCTGGAGCAGCTGAATGACTGCTTTCTTCCTCTCACTCCCATGCCCTCCCAGCAAGGACTCTGCAAACTACAGAGGGGTCTGGAGAGGAAAAAGAAACAAAGGACCCAAATCTGTGTGTTTGTGTACAGCCTGCTGCCTGCGGGCCTCTGCTGTGCCACACGGTTCTGCCCTGTCCTACGGGCCCTATTTTAGCTGAAGACGGTTTGCAACTCTGAGATGCACATGTGTAAACACAAACGTAGGAAACACTGTCCAGTCTCCAGGCCCGTCCCTAGCCCTCCCTGCTTCTGCTCCCCACTGTGTGTCACTGCACCCTGTCTCAGGGAGTCCACGAAGCCTCCGTTACAAGACAGGGCGCTGTCACATCCTGCCAAGGAAGGGGAAGCAAATCTTCAGAGCTTCAAATGAGGGGAAGATTGCACTTGAGAACAGATAAGCCCTTAGAGAAGGTAAAACACTGACTTGATTTTTAATTTATTTTTAAAGATAAAATAAATGCTATTCTTATTCAATGTGGCCCGTTTGCATAATGACAATCCCACATACATAGTTTCTGTCATTTCTAAGGGTTCTCTAGCTTTGGGAAGTACGCTGTCAGCATATGTAGTGTGCACACCCAAGTATCTGTGCCCCAGAGAAGTGGCAGGTCAGACCTGTCCAGTCTTCTTAGCACAAGGGAGAGCTCGCCTCCCCAAGACCTGAACATTCTCCACTCACTATCACTCATAAATATGAGACTACTTATCCTTCAGTCTATACAACTTGGAAGGCAAGGCCTATATTTTCTCTGCATCCTGTGAAATCCCCAGTGTATATGGCTCCACAGTCCCATATGATGATAGCAGCCAACTACCATGGGACAGTCGGAAACATCAGACCCTCTGGGTTGGCTTTGGTTAATGGTCGACCTGTGTGATTCAGAATCAATGCCTAAGCAACCCACGAGCAGTTTACAGCAGGACAAAATCTGAAAACTAACTTTTCCCCAACTAGCATTTGTGATTAATACATCAAGTCAAACTAAAAGTTGTTGGGGCACCTGGGTGGCTCAGTCGGTTGAGCGTCCGACTTCAGCTCAGGTCATGACCTCGTGGTCTGTGAGTTCAAGCCCCGCATCAGGCTCTGTGCTGACAGCTCAGAGCCTGGAGCCCGCTTCAGATTCTGTGTCTTCCCTTTCTCTGCCCCTCCCCTGCTCGTGCTCTGTCTCTCTCTGTCTCAAAAATAAATAAAAACATTAAAATAAAAAAAATAAAATAAAAGTTGTTGCCATTGCCTTGCAGTGACCCAAGAAGTCCTCTGTCTGACACCTACTTCTGCATGCCACCCTTCCTGGCTGCCACCCCTCCCACCCCAGCCCAACACGTACTTACACACCCCACAGAACCCCCCAGATTAGGTGCCTACAGAGATTTCCCCCAACAGCCTGAAATCTCTTCTGGGAAAACAACGCCATCACCATCCTTAGGCCTCAGTGACACCGAACTCCAAGCTTCTGAGTGTGAGGCGGGGCTGTGGGCCCCGTGTGCTGTGCTGCCTGCCCCTCGACGCCAAGTGCCCTCGCCAGCCTGCCAGCTGCCTTCTCTACCGCCACTAGGCAGATATAGCCTACTTTTTCAAATCAGCGTTCGCAAATTCACAAAACCGGCCCACAGGAGAGCTGACGCAGGCTGTAGGGACAGCAGTCCAGAGAGGCCAGGGGCGCCTTCCAGAAGGAGGAGAGACACACCATTACACTGTCACTGATCACAGTGAATAACGACCAGGGGATGAGAAGGCCCGGACACTCTGCCGGCCCCTCCTGCCCCCTCCGCCCCCCTACCCCCTTGTCCAGGAAGACAGGAAAGGGGTTCCCTGAAGAGAACACCGGGAAACACTTTAGGAAACAGTCACAAATAGAAAACCAAGATCCTGAGCAAAAACATCATGACAAGTGGTTTTTTTCTCTCCGTGTGACCCTTTATTTCCAGTCAGGACACGCATAAACACATTCTTGGGTCCAAATGCTGAGAAAGTCTTTCTCCACACGCTTGTCACAAGCGCTCGGAGCAGGAAATGATGAACAGAGAAAGGAATGCCAGAGTCCAGATGGATGCGGCCAGCCGGGGGCTTGGGAAGCCCAGCGGCCTCCTGCCCGGGCCTCCCTCCTTTCTCAAGGCGTCCCCTGCAGCAGGCGGCTCCGACGGAAACGGTGACCCACCGGCGAGGCCTCCTCTCCCCCAGGGAGGCATGTGCGGGCTTCCCACCAGCAAGCCGCCAGTCCCAGGGACACGAGAGCCTGCGTTCGTGCCCCCCCCAAGTTCCCAAGCGGAAAGAACTTCTCATCAAAACCTACAGTCGCTCAAGGACAACCTTCTCCTGGTGCCACCCGGTGCCCCATGGGGAGCAGCCCCCCCCACCCCGACCCAGTGCCCCATAGGGAGCAGCCCCCCCAACCAGTGCCCTGCAGGGAGCAGGCCCCCCCACCCCGACCCGGTGCCCCGCAGGGAGCAGGTGCTGGGACCAACGCTGGCAGTGCCCCTTGTCACGCCTCCCTGGAATGACAACCCTCGCACTCACTTCACTACATCCCCGGAGTCCCTGGAGAGGAACTGCCACCACGGGCAGCCAGCTGACAAACAGGCCAGAAGCAAGTAGGAGAAAAAGCCACAAGAACACCCCAGGATGTGGGTCTAAAAAGCAAAGTCTTTTGATTCAAATACAAAAAATTAAAATATCAAAAACAACTGCAGAGAAAGCTTTCAAGGCAGAGAGGGGACAGGTGGGTTGTCCCAGCATGGAGGCCCCAGGTAGGCTCAGACTAGCTGTGCCCCCAAAACACACCCTCAGACCCTGGGGGGCCAGCCCAGGGAAGCCACACCAGGCAGAAGAAAAAGGACTGATTTGCTTGAGAAACAGGAACCCTTTTTAAAGGCCACACACATTACCAAGGCAGGCAAGGCTGGCTCCCTGGTGCCGTGAGTCTCAGCGAGCCATCACAAGCTAGTGGTAGGAGCCTCCCTCACGTCTGTGCCACCACTACACTGGGCACACAGCACTGCGCTTCTACCCACAGACAAGCTCTGGGGCCCGTGTGTGTGCCCGTGTGTGTACTGTGTGCACAGGTGTGTGTGCACGTGTGTGTCTCTGTGCATGCGCCCATGTGTGCACATGGCTGTGCACATGGCTGTGTGTATTCTGTGCATGCGTGTGTGCATCTGTGTGTGTGCTGTGCACACATGTGGTGGGTGCCTGTGTGTGCACGTGGCTATGTGTGTGCCTGTGTGTGTATTCTGTGCCTGTGTGTACATCTGTGTGTGTGCTGTGTACGTGTGTGTACTGTGCACACATGTGGTGTGTGCCTGTGTATGTATTCTGTGCACGTATGCAAGCATGTGTGATGTACCTACATGTATGCATGTGTGTGTGTGCTTGTGTGCATGTGTGGTATATGCCCATGTGTGTGTTCTGTGCATGTGTGCGCACATGCAAAACCATGTTCCAACAGGAGGAGGCCTCATAAGAAAGTAAAGATGGACAGCTGCCCCTCTAAGCTAAACCCTCTACCTCATGGGGTGAGCTCTGAGGAAAGTCCAAGAACACCTGGCCTTCCATAAGCCTGGCCAAGTCCTGGACATGCTGCATGCTGGCAGTATGTACTCTCCACATATGTACCATACGGGCAGAGTTTACTGCCCTGGAAACTCAGCCCTATAAAGTAATAAAATATCCAATTGTTTGACCCTAAGTTAAAGACTGTTTATGGCAGCCAGCCCTAGGACAGGCCAGCCTCAGCCCTGAGTGGTCTGGAATTCCCCAGTGGGGTCCTTATCCCGAAGGCCATGGGAAGACCAGGCAGGTCACAGCACCCACCCCAGACCTCAAAACAAGTAGTAAGCTTGGCCAGGTCCCCTAGGGTCTGCACACTGATGGGTTTTCCAGAACCAGCCCGTCTTCCTGGATCTCTGCTAATAGCTCTACACCACAGTCTGACCCCAGCCTTCGAAAGCCCCAGTTTAGCTGGGCGAAAATAAACAGATGCCCAGAGGCTTAGGGGCCTGGGGCTAAATTCCCCCCTGAAGTATTGGGAGTTTAACTGCCCTGCTCAACCCATCTTCCACCTGCTACGAGGCCAGGCCCTCACTGCCTGCCTCGCCCAGAGAGCTTTCCCTGCATGAGGTA